>NC_141698.1:985150416-985820416 GCF_964263255.1 Lissotriton vulgaris | reverse complement strand
TCTTAGTCTTTGTATGCGATTGCCTCCTCTCTCATGCTGTGGTACACTTGCAAGTCCAAAATATCTTACATCTAACCAAGTTTTGTTTTCATGATTTGCTAGATGTTTTGCAATGGCATAGGAGTAATCGTTGTTCTGAATAGCTCGTATATGTTGAAGTATTCGTGTTTTGATCGAGCATGTCATGCTTCCAATGTAAGATTTTCCACAATAACATTGGATCATATATACAACAAATGACGATTCGCAGTTAATGTTGGTTCTGATTACAAAGTTTTTACCAGCAGCATCTTTTAAGTTTTTGATGTTACGTCCTATCTTGCACGCTTTGCAGATTGCACATTTGTTAAATCCTCGTTTCCTTATATCAAGCCAAGATTCTGTTTTTTTCATTTCGAAATGACTTTGAGTTAGTTGGTCCGCAAGATTCGGTGCCCTTCTGTAGGAGATTAAAGGATGATCTCCTAAGGTTGTTCCAATATCTGGATCTTTGCGTAGTATGTGCCAGAATTTCATCATGGCTTTCTGTATCTTGTAGCTTTCTTTACTGAAAGTCATTATCATCCTGGGTTGATCATCTTTCTTATTTTCTTCGATTTCCTCTGTGGCAACAGTTGCAATACTTCGTTTGTTGATGAGGGTGTCTTCTCTTGATTTGCACCTTGCTTTTGTTTCACATGCATTACAGATTTCAAACCAAAATCCAAATTTTGTTTGATTCTCTACCCAGGCAACAAAATTGACACTTTCTATGAACTCGTAACAAATGAAATTGAAGAAATGCCCAAAAACTACAATAAAAAAAGAAAAGAAAATCTAACCAAAGGTGAACGCCAGGCGATACTCAGCCTCAAAAACAACGCCCAAATCGAGATAAAACCAGCGGATAAGGGCGGAAATATTGTAGTTATGGACAAAGAACTTTATGTAGAGGAAGCTATGAGACAATTAAAAAATGTGAAAAACTACATCGCACTAACCAAAAATCCAACGGAAATGATGAAACACGAACTCGAACCCAAACTGAACGGTTGGTACGAAAAAGGCTTAATAACTGATGCAGAAAAGAAATTTTTAATGGTCGAGAATCCAATCACCCCGACCATTTACTTTTTACCAAAAGTACACAAGACCCTTAACAAGCCTCCTGGTCGGCCGATAATCTCCAGTTGTGGTGGCCTGTATGAGAACGTATCCAGTTATGTGGATTATTTCATAGCTACGCTAGTACCTACATTAAGCTCCTACATAAAAGACACGGGCGATTTCCTACGAACCATAATGGAAACAGAGTGGCAAGCTGACTACTTGTTAGTGACCATCGATGTGATATCGTTGTATACATCGATAAACCATGACATTGGACTTACAGCGATCAAATATTTCCTGGATCAACAACCCATTACCCAGAGAGAGCATTCGAAAATGATCATGGAGATGATCTTGCTGTGTTTGTTCAATAACATATTCCTATTCAATAAAACTATCTACAAACAATGCTGTGGCACAGCAATGGGAGTTTCTTTCTCTCCGAGCTACGCCAATCTCACCATGGGATGGTGGGAGAAGGGCGTGGCTTGGAGAGAGGAAAACGACCATCACATGGCCAAAGTGGCCCTTTGGCTACGGTTTATCGACGACCTCTTCCTCTTATGGAAGGGCACTAAAGCAGAATTCCTGACATTCTTCAACATCCTCAATGAAAACTCTTTTGGGCTGAAATTTACATATACTATCAGTGCGACGGAAATAGTCTTCCTGGACACAAAGGTGTATATAGCAGATGGAAAAATCCAAACCACTGTCCATAGAAAAGAAACAGCGATCAACAGCATTCTCCACGGCCTGAGCTTTCACCCCCAAAAAATGAAAAAGAGCATTCCGTATGGTGAGCTCTTGTGAATGAAAAGAAATTGCTCTGAGGAGGTAGAAATGGAAAAGAAATTTAAGGAAACAAAAGAACGCTTCAAACAGAGGGGCTACAAAACCACAGATCTCAATGCATGTGAAACAAAAGCAAGGTGCAAATCAAGTGAAGACACCCTCATCAACAAACAAAGTATTGCAACTGTTGCCACAGAAGAAATCGAAGAAAATAAGAAAGATGATCAACCCAGGATGATAATGACTTTCAGGAAAGAAAGCTACAAGATACAGAAAGCCATGATGAAATTCTGGCACATACTACGCAAAGATCCAGATATTGGAACAACCTTAGGAGATCATCCTTTAATCTCCTACAGAAGGGCACCGAATCTTGCGGACCAACTAACTCAAAGTCATTTCGAAATGGAAAAACCAGAATCTTGGCTTGATATAAGGAAACAAGGATTTAACAAATGTGCAATCCGCAAAGCATGCAAGATAGGACGTAACATCAAAAACTTAAAAGATGCTGCTGGTAAAAACGTTGTAATCAGAACCAACATTAACTGCGAATCGTCATTTGTTGTATATATGATCCAATGTTATTGTGGAAAATCTTACATTGGAAGCACGACATGCTCGATCAAAACACGAATACTTCAACATATACGAGCTATTCAGAACAGCGATTACTCCTATGCCATTGCAAAACATCTAGCAAATCATGAAAACAAAACTTGGTTAGATGTAAGATATTTTGGACTTGCAAGTGTACCACAGCATGAGAGAGGAGGCAATCGCATACAAAGACTAAGACGACTTGAATCTAAGTTAATCATGAGGTTCAAAACGAAACAGCCTGCTGGCCTCAATGGCGATGAAGAACTTTATGTTCATCTATGAGGACTAAGTAACAGACTATCGTGCACAAGGCATAATGCTTTTGATTAATAATTACAGTAATGTGCTCTTATAACTAATGTTTTTCTTGCTATCAACAGTCGCGACAACTGAGTTATCTTTGGATTGCCAATTATCAATGAAGTAATACATATGTTGTGGGCAGCTGCATAAATTGGGGACGTAGGGCACTCACCCCTTTAATGTCAAAAGGACCCCAGTCCATATAGTTACGCATTGCAATCACCTCTCAGGTAAACGGAGAGCTGATTTTACACGCACGTGTAATCACGAGCGTCAGTAAAGCGACATTGTCCTTGGTAAATGCGGACACGCTTTCCACATGCAGTAACATAAATTAGCGCCCCAATGTCGCAAAAACCCACAACCCCGAAATGAATAATTGCATTGGCAAATAACACTTATTTAAACTACATGTCCCAGCATGCCCTAGTTAACCAGAGGGTGTGCTCTTAGGCTGAATGTATTGAAATAATGAAGGGACTAATCACCTTAGCTACCGTGAACAGGAACTACGGTTCGAAACGCGTAGGGGTGTTTGTCACGTTTGAAATAAAGAAAATTGCATAATCATCAAGGTGTGTGCAGCGATTCCTTGGTATTCTACGTAAATTGGGACACTGTCCTGGTCCCGTCGCTGGCACCTACTGATCTGTGCTCCCGCTGCGACAGGACAACTCGTGAGATTATATATATATATATATATATATATATATATATATATATATATATATATATATATATATATATATATATATATATATATATATATATATATATATATATATATATATATATATATATGTATGTATATATATATATATGTAAATATTTATTTACTGAAAAAACAAAACAAAGGTTTCAGGGACGTGATAGTTGTCACCCTGTTACACTGATAAGAAGCATCCCGTTGGGAGAGCTAACCAGGGCGAAGCGTAATTGCAGCACAGGGCCACACTATGAAAAGGAGAAAGCACTCATGATAGCGAGATTTCGTGAAAGGGGATATTCAAAAGAGATCATAAATCATGCAGAAAGAGAGGTAGATCAGAAGGAAAGAAAAGAACTTCTGATCCCTAAAGAACGTCCTGTAGATGATAAAATCCGATTCATAACCCGGTATGACAGTCAGTCCTGGGAGGTGAGACGGAGTCTATTGAAATTTTGGGATATCCTTAAACTGGATAAAGATTTGTGTGAGGTCATACATGATACACCATCAGTGACTTATATGAAGGCTAAATCACTAAGAGACACACTAAGCACGACATTAATCAGGGAAAGTCCTAAAAGTAATGCAATACATGGATTTTTTCCGTGTAAACGTTGCAAAGCTTGCAAGACCAGCAAGAATTGCAAATCGATAGTGATTTCCAAAGATCAGGAGGCACATAAGATCACTAAACATCTGAGCTGTATGACTGATCATGCTATCTATGCACTACACTGTCCTTGTGACAAATTTTACATTGGGTGCACCACAAAACAGGCCAAACTCAGAGTACTAGAACATCTTAGAGCAATAAAAAACTTGAACCACCAATACCCAGTAGCAAGGCACTTTGCGGCAGTACACAATCAGAATCCTAATCTGCTGACATTTACAGTGCTAGACTGTGTGGAAAATAAAGAGAGAGGTGGAAACAGATGGCTAGAGTTACGGAAACTTGAGTCCAAATATATAATTAAATATAACACCATTCAACCGACTGGGCACAACCTTGGGGAAGAACTAGCAGTACACCTGTATGAGTAATTTTAAGGAATTAATTAATCTCTGTCGCGTCCTTTGAGCAATGTAGAATCTTTTAAAGAAAGTTGATTTTAATAGCACTGGTTATGGTTAATTTGCACACACATGATGAGAATACTCAGGCTGAATTTGGTTTGTTTGGTTTCTTGCAGGAAAGGATGGCACGCCCACATGGGCAGAATTAAGACTCGGCACTATGAACATTTGTATGGTGGTTAAAAGCCCACTGGGGCGGAGATTTTCGTTATAACATCTTATCAGAACAAGCATATGTATAATTTTCTGACATTTATTTTCCATGAGATAAAACGAGACACACGATGTTAACTTGATGTCTGGATATGTAAAAAGCCCACTTGGGCGGAGATTTACTGGGTAGCAGCTTCTGCAGAACAAGCATATGTATAATTTTCTGACATTTATTCTTTTATGAGACAAATGTGATATACGATGTTAATTAGAAGCCCGGATATGTAACCACAAATCCAATGTTTATTTTATTTTGAAGTGAACAATTGAAATGACTGTGGAAACAAACTCAATGATACATTGTAGCCCGATTGCAGTATCTCTTCACTGTCTATGGGCACGTGATGCATGACAGAATGCATCTGGGTGTTTACTTTAAAAGTTTGGTGAAACAATGTTACTCCACCCGTGACCAAGAGGTAGGCTTACCTCGAAACGCGTTGGGGCTGTTTATTTTTGCCAATTAAACCTTGAGCACTTAAAACTCAATTTGGGCTTCGACTCTGGTTTCTGCTTATAGGACTATACCAGTTTTCTTGACTTATGTGAAGGATCGGCGATCCTGTCGAGCGCCCGCCGTGCAAGCGGCAGAAGCACGCCGTCTGTTCGTGTTGTATATATATATATATATATATATATATATATATATATATATATATATATATATATATATATATATATATATATATATATATGTATGTATATATATATATATATATGTAAATATTTATTTACTGAAAAAACAAAACAAAGGTTTCAGGGACGTGATAGTTAGGCTAACATTTCACTCATGCTAAATCAGAGAATTTCAGCAGTTATAGTTAGTTGATCTAACTATAAATCGTGGCCCCGCAATACACTGCTTATGACCCCACATGTTACATCACTCATGACATGGTCAGTGGGAAAGAAGAGGCAGTGAAATATCACCAGAACTAAAGCGTTTTGCTACCTTCTGCATGAACTATAACACCATCGTAACAGCTGGAAAGCAGTCTGTGGATCTAATTTTCGAGAATGTGAAAACCATAGTTGTTAATTGTTATTCTTCTTCGATTTCAGCAGTTTAAGCACTGTGGAAAAAATGTAAACAAAGAAAAATGTATTAGGATTTAGTTTTGAACATTAGGCAACCAAAACAAGTTACACTGGTGACTTGTTAGATGCAACTTAAGGCTGCTGGTATTATAGTACCTCTGTTGAGCGTCTATCAGTAGTAACAGAACATAGTACTGTAATGTTTTATCAATTAGTTTCCTTCAGTAAGAAACAGTCTTTCATTTCTAGCACCATGCTGTAGACAATACCCCTAATAGACCGAATAATGTTTCAAAAACACATAATTCACATACATTTCAACACAATAACACAGTCAGGATATCTTTATTCGACTTATTCCAAGTCATACAAAGAAACATAAACAATAAAACATAGCATAAAATACATATATGACATTACATGTTAAAAAGCGACAATCTACATACACCTTAAAAGATACTATGTACAATGTTAAGAAGGCGAAATTTGACCAACAGCTTTCACCCTTGCTGCGGCCACTAAAAAATTGGCGATGCAGAAGGTTGTACGTGGATTTGACGCAAGCTGTAGATAGAGCAGCGCTGGGCGTACCTGAGTAAAACCTGCTTCTTTCAGGATGGGGAGCAAATATTTTTTCCTCTGCTCATGGTATAGGCTGCAGAACATAACGCAGTGCATTGTGTCCTGTACCGAAAAGTCATCACACCTGCAGGGTGGGGCTAGCTCTGGCTTCTGCCATCGCTTAAAAGAACCTAGGTAAAAATGTATCAGGTTGAACCTGAACTTTGTCAGTAAAAACCTGTGATAGGGGTGTGTAACAAAACTGAGATAAGGGGCTAGGGAGGGAGCGCTAACCAAAAGGTTATGTGACCTAACTGAGGGCTTCATTAATTCAACGTCCTCGCGGCTCGCTGCCTTCTTTTCCATAAATGCCTTTTTTATGTGGGCAATGTCCGAGGCCTTGATTTTTTCTGGGCTTAGAAAAAGTTCTGGTCGGCCTAAGTCGGTAAATGATTTGTTTAGATAGGCCAGCCATGGAATGCTCTTATGTTTATCTAAGGAAAGGACATCTTTCAAAATAGTATGGTTCAGTGGGAGATCATCATTCAACCATATTTTCAGCCATAGGACCAGCGGCGCTAAGCTTAATAAATCCGACAGGTAGGGTAAGCCCACCTCCTGGTGTATCGAGTAAGTTGGAGCTGACTGGGGTAGAGAGAGGAGAGATCTAATAAATTTATTTTCTGCTCTCTGAATAG
Source organism: Lissotriton vulgaris (assembly GCF_964263255.1). Lineage (NCBI taxonomy): Eukaryota > Metazoa > Chordata > Amphibia > Caudata > Salamandridae > Lissotriton > Lissotriton vulgaris. Next base: position 985,813,330 of record NC_141698.1, on the reverse strand, counting down.
GCTCAAGATTTGCATAACCCCATACTGGAGATCCATAGAGTGCAATGGCCACAGGCTTACACTTATAGATCTTTAAGAGGGCTTCCATGGGCCTGGCCCCCAACTTGCCCGCGAAGCCAAGGATCGCTGAAGAAGACCTGGTTACTGCCAACCTTTTTGCTGTTATCTGAGGCCCCCATGTACCCTTCTGGTCAAACAAAACGCCCAAATAGGGGAATGTGGTTACCTTCGAAACAGGAACCCCACAACAAAAGAATGACTTATGACTTTTTTTGGTGCACTCGCGCCCCATGACCATCGTATGTGATTTTGACGCGTTCACCTTCAGGTCCAAATTTTCCATAAAGGAGCCGAAGGCGTCCAATAGGAGCTGCAGTCCGACCCCAGTGCGAGCTATCAGCACCGCGTCGTCCGCGTACAGGAGTGCCGGGATATGCACATCTCCTGCACGCGGGACGTCCGCGGCCTGACCGCGCAGGTGTTCCCCTAGGCCATTAATATAAATGGTGAAGAGCGTGCGGGCTAAAATACACCCTTGCCGTACCCCCTTTAAGGATTTAAACAGGGGGGTACATCTGCCATTATTTGACACACGTACTGCTGCAAAGAGTTCCTGATGCAACGCTGCCATGAATGAAACCAGAGCTTTGTCTATGCCCAACTCTAACAGGATCGCCCACAGTTTTGATCTGTTTACGAGATCAAACGCCGACGAAAGGTCCATGAAGGCGAGAAATACGGAACCCTCCTTGGCGACCGTGTACTTAGAAATGAGTAAGTGCAGGTTGCTACATTGTTCAATGGTCCCTTTTCTCTCTCTGAAGCCGTATTGCAGTTCGGACAGCCCACCGCAGCCCTCGATGTTCTCCCTCAATCTAGATAAAAGAACTCTGCCCAAGATTTTTACAGTTGAGTCCAGGAGGGATATTGGCCTATAAAATGCTGGGTCGTCCCGCCGACCTTTGTTTTTAAAAATAGGGACGATGATGGATTTGGCCCATGAAGCGGGGGCTGAATTTCCGTTGGCTGCATTAAATACGTTTGACAGGACCTCGGCCCAGAGTTTAGGTGAAAACATAAAAAAGTCGGCGGGTACTCCGTCTGGCCCAGGTGCCTTATGTTTAGTGGTTGCCAACAGGGCTTTTTCCACTTCTTGAGGGTTAAAGATGATGTGGTGGCCATCTATATTCTGCAATGTGCCTTTCTTTGATCCTTCATCGTCGCCCCCATATACTTTTTCAAAGAAAGACAACCAAGACTCGTCGGTGATCACGCAGTCCATGGAATCGTTGCTGTCATCAAGAAATAAAGGCTGTTTGATGATTTCCCAGAATCTCCTGCTGTCCTTCAATACTGCTGCTGAAAGGAGATTGTCCCAAGTTTCATGTTTGATATTGTCTTTACGGTTCTTAATGGCTGCTTTATAGACTTTCCTTAATCTCACGATGTCCTCTTTGACCCTGGGCACAGATTTAAGTGCCGCCAGTAGTTCTCTGTGGGCTTTAGAGCATGCATGGTCAAACCATCGCTTATGACCATCGGCTCCCTGGATAGGTTTGGCAAGTAGATCCTTCGAGACCTGGTCGCAAATTGCCTCATAAGCAGCTATGATTTTATTCCTTTGGGTGCCCGGATCTCTACACTGATCCACCTGGGCTTTAATTTTTGGGTAACATTTTTCATAAAAGTTTTCCGGGATAACTTTAGCCCACTTTATGCGTCTGTCTTGATCAGAGGTCCTCAGGGGATGGGCAGGTTTGGGCTTTGCTGGTGGTGGCCCCAAATGAGCTCCCCAGGCCACTTCGAGTAGGACCGGGTTGTGGTCACTATAATGTGTGGGGACTGTGCAGTAGGCCATGGTCCGATGTAAGATGCCTGATGAGACAAAAATGTAGTCAATCACTGTTCCCTGTTGGGCACCAGTAAAAGTTGGACTTCTCTGCCCACAGTCAGGTTCGTGTAGATCGAAGTAGGCCAATAGCTCCTCAAGCTCCTGCCCCTCAACGGAATGTTCAAAATGAGGTCCCCGTGTGGCTGCATCATCAGCCTCGTCAACATCTTTTCCCTTGCAGGCTAAACCACATGGATGAATATTAAAATCGCCTAATAGAATGAACTCAAAAGGAAAATTGATATCCTGTGAAACTATATTTAAAATATTTTCCAGGTTAGCGATATTGCGACCACTGTAATCGCTGTTCCCAGAATTATAGAAGTTGACAAACAATGTCCTACATTCTTTGTTGATCACCCTCTCGACTATTAGGATGTTGTCAGAGTCAGTGCTAATCTGCCTGTAGGTACCTTTTAAGGCTAGTGAGAATAGAAACACCAAACCACCTTTGGCTCTACCCGCTCTGCTGGGTCTTGCAGGTTTAGCGAAACTGGAGAACCCATCCAGCCAGAAACTGTTGGATGTGTCCCAAGTTTCTTGCAAGGCGATGATGTGGTACTCTGAAACAAAGCTCAGCCAAGCTTTGTCCTGGCATTTTGCATTTATGCCTGCTACGTTCCAGCTTATGATCTTACATGGGTCGAAGGGGTGGTGGCTTTAAATTGTTAGCACCTACTGGTACTTTTTTGGCTGTTTGTTGTGATACCAAAACACCACTTGCTAATGGTGGGTCGTTCGGTGCCTCCCTGGCGTGCCTGGTTCCTAGTTCAAGTCAATCACACATATTTAAGTCAGATAGAGGGGCAAACCTATTGCCTGTGCTAAAGCCCCACTCGAACGGAGTGGCTACCTGGCCCTGGTCATATAGTGCTGGGTTCCACGTAAGTTGAGGAGTGTTTGGGTAATGCGGGAACTGGTCATTTCTCTGCCATTGTGTTTGCCTAAGGCCCCAGGCGTTACGATCCTCGCCCGGCAAGCCCCCGTCCCAGACACTACCTCTTGGCTCTCGTGCCAGGACAGGCCTGGTGTTCAGGTCAATCGGGCGATACAATCTTCCTGGGTCCTGATAGACTGTAGGCTGAAGCCAGTCATTTGGATGTCGAGGTCTGGTGGCAGCTCTCCAGTTACTCTTGATGGTGTATCTGTTGTAGCCGGTGGGTTTAGGTAAGGTACAAAATTTAGTCTTGTCAAAAAAGAACTTGAGGGTGAGAGGGACTATGGAGCCTCTACGATGTTGGGGTGGAAAGACATTATTCAGAATATCTGGAAGGACCTCCGCGTTTGCGAAGTTTAAAATGACGCAATCCCCTGTGAACTTTTTGGGCTTGCTTCCTATCCAGGATACCCTCCTAGACATGACAATATCCCCTGCCAGCTTGTCGTATCCTTGATCTGTCATATACATGTTGTTAGTGAGCCAATACAGCGCTTTGTCTTTTAAATCCTGATTGGACTCTGTTTTGCCTTCTGCTAAAACAGGGACGTTTGCCAACACCAGAACTACCGGTGAGGCTTCCACGATAAATTGAGCTGAAAGATCCTCCTGCTGTGTTCCCACAGGGGCGGCAGTTATACTAGTACCAGGGTCTGCTGCATCAACGACCTGTCCAGGAACAGGCAATAAGATTGGTAGTGATGAAGGTGGGAGCGGAGACCCCTGCTGAATAGGTTGTGAGTTACTTACGCTAGGAATATCCTCCCCATTAGTGGGTATTAAGTTTGTGACGAGAGAGGACAAATTTTCCACCTCTTCAGCCAGCTTACTATGAGCCGCGCCCAGCTTTTTGACCTCAGATGTTAATTTGTCCAATTTCCCGATCAGGGGTTTGATTATAGTCTTAATTTTAATGTCCATCATTTCTTGGATCCTATTAAAGAGATCGTCATCATTATTACTTCTAGGCTCGCTCTCAGTATCAAAATCCGCCTGTTTCCCTGACCGCTTGGGAGGTGGGGTGATGGCCTTTTTTCTACCTAGGTGTTTCCCCCCCCCGTTTGGCTATAGATTTACGGCAGGCTCTGACCGCCCGTATAGCGGGCCGCGGAGATTGTGATGATACTTCCGTGATGGATATCTGATGATTTGAGTCGTTGTTGGCATTTATTGAAAGATCTATCGGATCTAATCTATCAGATCGAGGATCAGAGTCAACATCATTATTATCCGCGGATCCGTTGGCATGAAGGGTCAGATCTGTTGGATGTATTGCGGGGTTTACTTGCGGTAGGTCAGATGTCACAGTGCTAAGTACACTTGTAGAGGGACTTTCAGAAGGCATGATGGGTGATTGACTTAGGCCAAGGGATTGCCTTCGCTTGTTATTAATGTCATTAACCACTTGTACCAAATATGAGTCTAGGGTGTTCACTGGCTCAACCGGTGCAGGTGGCCGTTTTTTCACCATTGTCGTAGCTGTAAATTAAACAACTTACAGAGGGCTCGTCCTCAAAAATATCCAGAAAAAGAGCCAATGGGATGAAATGAATGTGGCTGATAGTCAGTATCTGTTTAAGTACAGGCCAATCACGTCAATGCAGTTATGTAAGCAAAGTAGTATAATAGGAACAGTACCTTGATAATCCGGCCGGTGATTGATAGGGAGTGGCCTAGCCTGGCCTTTTCGTGCCTCTGAGGGCCACAGAGGGCCCGCCCTTTGCCCGGGCTTAGCCCCGGGCGTCCCGCTCGCGTCCCGCGACGCTGAGGGCTTACAGCTTTGTAGCGCCCCTCCCGGCGCTTTTGCCGCGTCGGGGAACGCGCCGCCGCTGAGCCTGCTGGGAAACGTAGTCCCTAGGCGGCGGCGCGACTGGTGGCGGGAATCCGGTGTTGTTGTCAGGTCCGCAGAAGTGCTGCTCTCCAAGTGCTCCCTGGTTCTGGCACTGTAAGGTAGGGCTCTGGTCGCTCAACTATGCTTTTGCCTCCCCCCGCTCCACCGAGGGCTTACAGCTTTGTAGCGCCCCTCCCGGCGCTTTTGCCGCGTCGGGGAACGCGCCGCCGCTGAGCCTGCTGGGAAACGTAGTCCCTAGGCGGCGGCGCGACTGGTGGCGGGAATCCGGTGTTGTTGTCAGGTCCGCAGAAGTGCTGCTCTCCAAGTGCTCCCTGGTTCTGGCACTGTAAGGTAGGGCTCTGGTCGCTCAACTATGCTTTTGCCTCCCCCACAATAACACATTTTGTTATTGTAAATTGTCCTAAGAACTTCAATTCTAGAAATAGCATATACGAGACTGTTAGCTTTTTACATAGTCTTGATTTGAATGACATCTCTATGTCATTGAACTCTGTCCATCCTGTTTAACATATTTAATATATTGTCTTGTCTGTAGAGGTTATATTAACTCCTTCATAAAATATGTTTGCTATAGTTGTGAAACTTCTTTTTAAAATGGAAATTTGTCTAGCTACAAAGTTTATAATTTCAGTTTCTAATTTACTACCATCCACTCTGCATCATTGTAGCATGACTATGACATATTTTCCAAACATTTATAATAACAACGCACACCTAAGTTCTAATCAGCAGTTTGGACAGGTCATGTCTTGATGGGTGTTTTTGTTGACATTTTCAAAGGCCAAAAAGAGGAATTATTCCACATTAATTTCAGGGCTACAGGTGAATTCACATTGTTCACAATTGTTGTTCCATTTATAACTTAAACCAAATAATTCATTGATATTCACATCCTCTCCCTCGATAGTCCTAGCTTTACCATTAAAAATTCTTGAGCATCCTGCTGAATATTTTGAGAAAACACTACTAATCCAGTACAGTACTCTATCTTTGAAACCTTTCTGTTGCTCTGTTGGTGTTCACTTGCCTGTCTTTGGCTCCATACAGGCTATAGGCTGACATGGATGTGTACTTTGGACAAGATTTGACTCATAAACATACAAACCCTTGAAGTGGTTCTACAATAGGAACCACTATTGACTTGTTGTGCACAGTTCTATCTGGCATAATATTATCCTCCAACTGATTGTAACAGTACTTACATTTAACTTATATTTACGTGTGAATAAGACAAAGCATTCCTTCACAAATAAATACACAGCAAACCTTTGCCAGTTATCATTATTTTCTTTTTCGCTTTTTAAATCCAAGACAATAGTCCATGTTTCAAGCTTGTAGTGAGTGTATCGACAACATAAACAAACATACTCTGGTTTTTCAGGGCACTGAGGTTCCGTGACGATTTGAACCCGTGTTTTCAAGTTTGTCGGAAATACATAATATTAGTATCAACGAACCGCAAATGATCCATTTAGCATATCCTGGTGTTTTCGCTACGAGACGAGCAAGAGCACTCTTGTTATAAACACATTTCTGATTTACCCATGGCATCCATCTTAGATTATGGCCGCCATTTTGTGTTTCCTTGCCCTCACATATGCAATAGCCTCCGATCACTTCATTCACTTCACTTTGATTAAGGACACGTAGCCTTAGCCGGAGATTCACCTCTTTCATGACACGTACACCTTAAACTAGATCACGCTGAAGCTGCATGACTCGACAAAGGCTGCCTCCTCTGCCCGAGGCCAGCCCACCTGAACTGATTTTCCTGTCCATTGTCCTGATCATGATTAGGCGACCGAAGCCGGTAGCCTTGCCCATTTACAACCCACAAACATCTCTTATCCCGCTTTCCTATCTTCTGCACCTGGCTCTGCTCCTTTCCTTCTGGGCCTTTATTAGGGGGAGGTAACGAAATTTACGATGAGGCGGTCCGGCTCTTGAATACAATATTGACAAGGGATTGTGATGGACTAGTGGGAACCCCTCTTCGTGATGTTTGGCATCAGATATTATCGACAGTTCCTGTGTAACGCCAAATATTTATTGTTTAAGACACAAAGGTTTGGGAATGTACTGACATGTGAAATATTTGCCTGAAGCACAATTTTTGGTATAAAAGGAGCAACCCTCAATGTACAAATCGAACAGTCTCCTAGATTCTGCCCGTGTGTAGATTCTGTGATTTCTGTGTCCCTGCAGTAATAAATCTTTGGTCTTTGACGCCACCTTCGAGAAGCCCGTGTTTCTGTTCATTTGCGCACCAAGGCAGGTGGAACTCCGGGGTCTTTGGGTGTTGTTCCCTGACACCTCTGGACGGAACCAAAAAGTCCAGAACTCCAATTGGCGCCCAACGTGGGGCGACGTCATTCGGTACCGGTCCAAAAGCCTGAAGAGTTCGAGAAGCTTCGTGTGAAGATTCCTGAGGGAGGCGCCCCACTTCATCGATCCCGGCATATCGCAAAAGTGGCCCTGAAGTTCTCTTCCACGAGGGTTCCCGTTCAGGACGGCTGCAGTGGGCCGTTGCCTTGACCGTCGCCCTGTCTTGGACCCGAGGTGCAGCCTTAGTACAGCGAAACGTGACGGGTTTCTCCTTGGTGACGTCTTCAGTGCCTCAGTTAAGTATTTAGTGATAGCTAGCTGATTACTTTGTGAGGATTGTTAAAAATCCTTGATCGGTTCTTGGTTTGGTTTGGTTTCGTAAGATTATCACCAGTTGTTCTGGTTACGATAATCTATTTGGTTCAGTTTGGGTATCGATACATTAGTTTGGTTTTGGTAGGCCTAAGTTCTTGGTTCAAGTGCACATATCTGTTTCGTGTTTTGTTTGTTTTGTGTTCCAGACTGAAAATGGTAAGTCGGAAAATGTTGTCTTGTTTTAGTTGCAACAGTGACTCACGATTGGAGGATTCTTGTCTGGTTCCTCCGATTGGGACTCCCCTTTATGACCTATATTGCAAATTTGGAGTGGGTCCTATATCCTATAACGAGGTGTGGGTCCGTTATTGTAAGAAGGATGGTGTCCTTAGTTGGCCACTACATGGTAGTTTTGAGCCCGAGATCCTTGATAATTTGGAAGCGAAACTGTTTAGTAAGAAAGCCCGGCCGGCAATGTTTGATTCTTTCCGTTACTGGCGAAAAGAATCTAAACAGAGAGAAATGAAAAGGTTGAAGAAAGAACAAAAAGAGCAAGAGGAGTTAACTCTAGAGCAAGCGACTAAACAACTGCAAGATAATGAGTGCGAAAAGGCTATAGACGTAGCAATTAGAGAGCATAATTTAGCGATTGACAAGTGCTACCCTGCCTTGCCATCGAAAACAGCTAAGATACTGGAGGATCCCGAAAACGATCCTCTGTTGTCTTATCTGTTACGTTCACCTCCACCGTACGCACAAGGTGCTGCGGCCCAACTTATACCGAATGCTCAATTGCCGGTTGCTGGACAACCTGGTATTCTTGTTCCTCAGAATCTAGTTCCTGTACCTCCTGTGGTTAATGTGAATGTTCCTACGGCTCCTCCTCTTCCTGGGTTGCCGACTTCTATACCTGTATCTGTCTCGCTTACACCTAATACTTCACAAACTATTTTCATCGATACTCCTACTGCTTCGCAATCTGTTCCTACCTCTACTGTGTTCTCTACGTCTGCGAGTATGTTAACTCCACTTTCTGTACGTCGAAAAATAACTGATTCTGTTGCTAATATTCTGTCTCCTTTATATAAATCCTTAATTAAGACGCCTACTTCTGATTCAGTTCAGAGACGTAGTCAGCTACCAAGTACTGAAGAACGGGGAATTTTAGATTCCACGGCTCTCAGATGGATTACGAAAGTTAGAAGATATAATACGAGAGATGTATTAGATACATTTATGCAGTGGAAGGAACCAACGCAACGATACGTCTTCGATGAGATGTGCTCGTTGCTACGTGAGGAAATAGAGGAAGATGATGTCGAATCAGACTTGGAAGATTTAATTAAGGTGCAAAAAGAGTTTGCTGCAGGAATGATAGTGGGTGATAATATACAGGAAGCGATGGAACTTATTTTGAGTTTTAGGAATGATCCATCTCTTCGTTCGCCGAGAGATTTAGAGAAAGGTAAAATGAAGCTAAGTCGCCAATATCCTATGAGGGAGGTTCCTCCAATTTGGCGCGAAGCAATACAACGTGATGATAATGCAGGTATTGCAGCTGCTCCAGCACAGTTCCAACGAGTGTGGATACACATTCCATGGAAGCGAGCTGAAGTACTAGCAGTGAAACAGGCCTTACCAGATCCGCGTAAGAACCCGGCCGGATATTACAAGGAATTGACACAGACAGTTGAAGCTTGTATAATGAATTTGGCAGACATTGACATGCTATTTGGCAATGTAGTTCCACAACCAGTGTGGGCTAAAATTCGTAGAGAGGATCATCAAGCAGCTTTAGGTGGTGATTGGGCAGCTATCACTACAGCAGATGGTCAGCAAACGGGTGGTGCAAAACCCGAACCCCTAATTGCTAATCTTCCAGGTAGAATAATTGATTTAATGAAGACTCTGATGCCCGCATTGCGTGTTAATTGGGATAAATTATCCGCATGCAAGCAAAAGAAAGACGAAAGTGTCTCCGACTTCTTCACGAGGTTCGAAGAGACTTTTGTAGATCATAGTGGTCAGGATATGAGCACTGAAGGAGGACAGAGATTGTTTGTCGATAAATTTGTGCATAATTTGTTACCTGAATTATGCAATAAATTAAAGGATTCAGAGAGTGCGTGGGCTGTTTCCACGACTGCGCAAATACTTGCGACTGCACAGTACTACGAAAATAGGGATAAAGAGGAAAAGGAGAAATCAGAGAAGAAAACGAAAGATTTAAAGACTAAAGTTCTTTTACAGCAGGCGTATCCGCCTCGCACGAACCAGACTAATATGCAACAGAATTCGTATCAAAGGACAGATTGTAGTTCAACAAGGCCTCAATATCAGTGGAATCAGTGTGCGTACTGTAAGAAAGAGGGTCACTACAAGAATGAATGTCCGATTCTAGCGCAAAATAATGCAGCAGCAGCTCAGAGAGGTCGTGGTGGTTATGCGCAGAATACTAGAGGTCGAGGGCGAGGTGCTATGCCTCCACAAACGAATGATCGTCCCTCCAATCACTTTGATCAACGAAACGTACAGTCAGCTCAACAGAATAGATCTCAGCAATATCTTGTTGAGGATTATTGTGAAGTTGATGAGGGATTCCAACAAAATGGGTACTAGGACAGCCATGGACAGAGAGAGGGAGTAGTATCAGTTCCAGTGGATCAGAGTGGGCCTTATGTCGCAGTAGCAACATCAGGTGTAGTCGAACCGTTTCTGTTGGATACTGGTGCAGCAAAAAGTTCTATAATTCATGCGAAACTCCCTGGCGCACCTTTGTCTGGCTCAACGAATGTTTCCGTAGGTTTTTCAGGCGCCCCTGTTTACAACCCGATATCTAATCCTTTGTCTATTTCTGTTGGACCATGCCAATTGAAAGCACCCTTGATTTTGACGACAGGTTGTAATGAAAATCTGCTTGGTTTAGATTTGTTAAAACGACTATATGCGACATTGTACTGTTCTCCGGCAGGAGTACAGCTTACTTTGGGTAAAAGACTCACTTCTCCGATGTACTTGTCAATGGACGCACTCCCGCCGGAGCTGCGCTCACTCCCTGATTCTCTTTGGGCGACTGGTCCTAATGACGTAGGCCTTTTGGAAATACCACCGTATGTAGTAACTTTGAAAGGAAATGTAAAATTTCCTAGAATTCCCCAATATAAAATATCGAGTGAAGGAGAACGTGCACTTTTATTGATTGTGCAAGATTTGATTAAGAAAGGTGTGGTTGAAGAAACTCGAGGAAATGTTTGTAATAGTCCTGTATTGCCAATTCTGAAACGAACTGATCCTACGAAACCTCCAGTATATAGGTTTGTCATAGATCTTAGAGAAGTTAATAAGATTGTGGTTCCGCAGTTTCCTGTGGTTCCAGACATTACTGCCTTGTTAACATTGATTCCTGCTACAGCCAATTGGTTCTCAGTCATCGACTTGAAGAATGCCTTTTTCAGCATTCCGATAGCCGAGGAAAGCAGGGATATTTTTGGCTTCTGTCTAGGAGGTCGAAGCTTCAGATTTAAACGCGCTCCACAAGGCTACTGTGAGAGTCCATCTATTTACAGTCAAGCATTAAAAAGTCAGCTAGATTCTTTTGTCCTTCCTCCAGGTTCTGCCCTAGTACAGTACGTAGATGATCTTTTAGTGGCTGCCGATGACAAGGAAACTTGCAAAGCAGCTACGGTATCGTTGTTACATCATTTGTCTGATTTGAATCACAAAGTATCACCTTCCAAGATGCAATACTGCTGCCAAGAAGTGACCTACCTAGGTCATCTCTTGTCAAAGGAGGGAAGGAAGTTGACCCCAGAAAGAATAAAAGCAATTACGCAAATGAGTGTTCCACGCACACAGAGAGAAGTACGTGCCTTTTTAGGTATTACCTCCTACTGTAGGCAGTGGATTCCAAATTTTTCTCTTTTAGCGAAACCATTGGTAGCTTTGACTGAAAAAATGTTCCGAGTCCGGTGCCATGGTCTGATGAATGTCAAGAGAGCTTTACTGAATTACGAAAAGCCTTGTGTTCAGCTCCTGTATTGGGTACACCTGATTACAGTAAACCATTCACGCTCTACGTTCACGAGAGAGAAGGTTGCGCGTTGAGTGTCCTGACACAGAAGTTTGGTGATAAACAACGCCCTTGTGCGTATTTCTCATCAACATTAGATCCGGTAGCTAGAGCGTTACCCAGTTGTTTGAGGGCTACAGCGGCAGCTGCGGCTTCCATTCGGCAATCTGCTGGTTTGGTGATGAACAACATGCTAGTGGTCATGGTTCCTCATGCAGTGGATACACTCATGAACCGAACGAAGACACAACACCTTACCAGTGCGAGATTATCTGGTTACGAACTGACACTACTAGCGAGTCATATTCAGATCAAAAGATGTAATGTATTGAATCCAGCAACGCTGTTGCCGACTAATCAAGAGTCGAGTGATTCTGAGCCACATGACTGCTATTTTAAAACGGAGGAAGAGACAAAAGGACGCATTGACCTTAAAGATACTCCGTTACCCGATCCGGATGGTACGCTATATGTGGACGGGTCATGTTTTAAATTGGAAAATGGTGATGTGACTGCTGCTTACGCGGTGACGACTTTGAAGACGATTGTGGAGACTGCAAGAGTGAGTCAGAATTCTGCCCAAGCTGCAGAATTAATAGCTCTAACGAGAGCATGTGTTTTAGCTGAGGGAAAGAGAGTGAATGTGTTCACAGATAGTCAGTACGCATTTGGCGTGGCCCATAGTTTTGGCCGGTTGTGGAGAGAAAGAGGTTTCATTACGTCCCATGGGACTAAGATTCAACATGGTCAGCTAGTTAACGACTTGTTGGAATCTTTAACCTTGCCGACTGAAGTTGCGATTGTGAAGTGCAGTGCTCATAAAGCAATCACGGATGATGTTGGGCGTGGGAATGCTTTTGCTGATGAAATTGCTAAACAGACAGCTAGAGATGTGATGAGTAGAATGTATGTTGCAACATCTGCAAGATGGATCGCTGAGTCTGGGATGTGTGAAGATACAATGGAAAGTGTGAAGGAGATTCAGAGAGAAGCGACTGAGAAAGAGAAACGTGTATGGAGAGAAAGTACGGGCAAGTTGGACTCGAATGGATGTTGGATTGATTTGACAGAGCAACAACGTTGGATGTTGCCAGATGCGTATGTGCTTGCAGTAGTGACAATGGCGCACGGAGTAGCACATATAAGTTCTAAAGGCATCTGTAAGATGTTGGCTCCGGTCTGGAAGAATGATGGGATCAGTAAGTGTGCAGAGAGAGTGGTGAAAAATTGTATGGTGTGCTTGATGCATAACCCTGGTAAGGGAACTCCAACTCCAGCTGGTCATTTCGCTCCTCCTTCCTGTCCCTTTGAAGTGATTCAGTTAGATTTCATTCACATGGAACGCTGTAATAACTTGAAATACGTCCTGGTGGTGGTTTGTGCTTTTTCCAGGTGGATAGAAGCATACCCACTGAAGGACAATACCGCCTTATCAACTGCCAAAATTCTTCTCAAAGAATATTTCCCTAGATTTGGAATGCCACGGATTGTATGGTCAGACAACGGAAGTGAGTTTATAGGGAAAGTTATGCAGAGTGTATGTGCAGGCCTAGGTTTGAAACAAAAATTTCATAGTGCGAACCATCCCCAGTCAGCTGGTCTAGTGGAGGGTTATAATGGCACCCTCAAGCTGAAGATAGCCAAAATACAAGCTTCCACAGGTTTGGCTTGGCCAGACGCACTTCCTTTGGCCTTGTTATCAACGAGAGCAACAGTGCATTCTAGAATAGGGCTTTCTCCATACGAGATTGTGTTTGGCCGCCCGGCAAATGTCTGGGGTGTGCCAAGGCCTAAACAATTTTGCTCCATTGAATATCCTATGTTGATAGACTACCTTTACGACTTGACTGCTAAATTGAGTCTTATTCATCAACAGGTTTTCGATGCACTACCAAAGCCTCCGGAGAGTCCAGGGCATCAACTGAAACCCGGCGACCAAGTGATGGTCAAAAACTTCGCGAGGACAAAGAATCTTCAGCCTCGCTACATCGGCCCCTTCCAGGTCCTGCTGGCAACGAGGACAGCCGTACGTGTTGCTGGCCGCAAGAACTGGATCCACGCTTCTCACGTAAAGCGTGTTCCGTTGCCGCTGCCTTTTGACGACTGGGTGAAGAAGGGAATTGGTGCCTCCGAATCTGAAATCACCCCGAAATTTATCCCTTTCAGTGATGCCGATTTGATTACTGACACTTTGAAACCTGACTCTCCTCCTGAGAAAACTCCTTCGAACATTGAACATTTGTCTCCAGCATCAGAAGAAACTTTGTTATCTGCGAACTTAAACTCTGCAACAGCTGCTAGTGATACACTATTTTCTGATCAAACAGTACCAGCGAAGAAGAGATACAACCTTAGAAGCCATAAAAAGGACTAATAAAGCAGGCAACTGCATATTGTAATTTTGATATATATATATATATTGAACTTTTGCTTTTCAGCCAGGAAGTTTGCTATTGTTTATTGTTTTTAAAATTGCCTTGCCGTCTGGGTAGCCGTAGGGTCGTGGCTGTGTGCCTAGTTTGAATTTGCAGGGGTCTGACACAAGGTCGATCTTTCTGTTGGTTTTGGGAACTCCCAGGGCTGACAGAGGCATTTTCATCTACGTACACATCATCAGTGGTCGCGAGCGGATTGTAGAAGATGGAGCTTCCTGCGCTGCAACGAAAAAATGTGATTTATGTTCGCAGAAACAAACTGTACAAAATTCTTCGTAGCAAATGCTTTTTGATGCAATGTGCCGTTACATTTTTGATTATTTTAGCAACATTGGTGGGTGGAATAGTCTTTGGTATAAAAATGATTTTTGTGCCAGTTACTACAGTACCTCCCCTTGATCCTGTTACTTCTACTGTTTCTTCTATACACTCATTTCACTCATTTCCAGAACATAGCAAGCTCGACGCTCAGAATTCATCAACAACACTTTTGTACAGCTCTTGCACCAACACCAACTGGTAGTTAACACTACAGACTGCTGGGTGTGTGGCTTGATACCTCACACTATGGATAAAGGTATTCCCTATCTGGTTTTGCCTTTCAGCTACAATGGATCATTTCAGGCCCTTCAAACCATCTTTGCTTATGCCCTTGAGACCTATCCTCCACGTCCACCACGTTCCACTAAATATAACTCTGCCAACAAAGCTTTAGTCCAGGGAATTATTGACATGATCAAGGATGTCAATAATACTCCATCATACCCTAGAGACGAACTACGAGTGTATTTGAGTTGGAATACTTCAGAGTATCGCCTTAGTTTAGGAGAAAGTAAGCGTAAAAGCTCAACTCCAATCTGGGTCGTACCTCACCGAGGTCAGGTCTGTTTGCAAGGTAATGGGAGAAATCCGAGAGCTCAGCTAGGGAGGAGTGAGTGCGTTGAGACTTATGTGTTTCCGGCTAACTCTTCCCCTGCCTTCCTTACTGCTAGGGGTACCTATTTCATTTGTCAAGACCGAGCTTATACATGGTTACCTGCTGACTTTTCAGGTTCATGCTATATTGCTCGATTGTTGCCTCCAACATACACTGCTTCATCTGATTACCACAGAACAAGAGTAGCGAGAGGTATCTTCAGCAAAGAAGATACCGCTGGTCAGGAAGCTGGAGACTTTTTCAAAGGCTTCCTTCCGTTTTGGGGACCTATGGCCAATAGTAGAAACATACGTCAGCTAACACGGGTAGTTGAATCTACTATTACCGAAACTGCTGGTGCCCTTAGCAATCTAACGGCTGAGCTTCAGGCGGATAGACTCATGACGTTGCAAAACCGTATGGTTTTAGACGTTATCCTTGCAGACCGAGGTGGGGTATGCAGAATGATCCAATCGAGCTGCTGTGTCTTTATTCCTAATAATGCTCCAACAGTCTATGAGGCGATCTCTAAGCTACACAAAATTTCCGACTCTATACATGTAGACAAGGGAAACTGGTCTTTTATGGAGTGGGTTTGGACTCTGATCTCAGCGTGGGGATGGAAGGTTCTAATGGTCATTGGTGTCATCTTAGTATTCCTCTTCTCATGCTGCCTGATTATCCAGTGTGGTCCAGCCCTGTGTGGCCTTTGTGCTGCAACCTGTTTTAGGAAACCACCTGCGTTTGGAGAAAAGGCACGAGAAAGGATGATGATACAACAACATGTCACTGACCTGATGAGTATAGAACTAGACTCTGATATAGACTGAGTAATTGCCTATGTAAGGGCAAAAGGAGGGTCTGAGGTTCCGTGACGATTTGAACCCGTGTTTTCAAGTTTGTCGGAAATACATAATATTAGTATCAACGAACCGCAAATGATCCATTTAGCATATCCTGGTGTTTTCGCTACGAGACGAGCAAGAGCACTCTTGTTATAAACACATTTCTGATTTACCCATGGCATCCATCTTAGATTATGGCCGCCATTTTGTGTTTCCTTGCCCTCACATATGCAATAGCCTCTGATCACTTCATTCACTTCACTTTGATTAAGGACACGTAGCCTTAGCCGGAGATTCACCTCTTTCATGACACGTACACCTTAAACTAGATCACGCTGAAGCTGCATGACTCGACAAAGGCTGCCTCCTCTGCCCGAGGCCAGCCCACCTGAACTGATTTTCCTGTCCATTGTCCTGATCATGATTAGGCGACCGAAGCCGGTAGCCTTGCCCATTTACAACCCACAAACATCTCTTATCCCGCTTTCCTATCTTCTGCACCTGGCTCTGCTCCTTTCCTTCTGGGCCTTTATTAGGGGGAGGTAACGAAATTTACGATGAGGCGGTCCGGCTCTTGAATACAATATTGACAAGGGATTGTGATGGACTAGTGGGAACCCCTCTTCGTGATGTTTGGCATCAGATATTATCGACAGTTCCTGTGTAACGCCAAATATTTATTGTTTAAGACACAAAGGTTTGGGAATGTACTGACATGTGAAATATTTGCCTGAAGCACAATTTTTGGTATAAAAGGAGCAACCCTCAATGTACAAATCGAACAGTCTCCTAGATTCTGCCCGTGTGTAGATTCTGTGATTTCTGTGTCCCTGCAGTAATAAATCTTTGGTCTTTGACGCCACCTTCGAGAAGCCCGTGTTTCTGTTCATTTGCGCACCAAGGCAGGTGGAACTCCGGGGTCTTTGGGTGTTGTTCCCTGACACCTCTGGACGGAACCAAAAAGTCCAGAACTCCAGCACACTGTGTTAAAGTTTGTAATCTATTCTTCAAGGAATCAACTATAATATCTGTGTCCTGTTCGGCAACTCCTCCTGTTATCAACTCTTCATTTTCCTTAGAGTCCTGTTCTGGACAAAAGAAAAGAAACTGCACATCATTAAAACCTTTTCTACATCTGCCACAATACCATACAAAGGTATTCTATTCATTTCTCCTAAACATAAAGCAGGAATTTTCACATAGTACATTCTCCTAATTAAACTGCCCATTGTTGAGAGGTGTACAGCTTACATCCTGAAATGATGAAAGGTGCTTTGCCACACCATCTTTGATAAACAAGAAACTGAATGTCCCTCCAAATATGCTTTCTAACCTTGCAAGGATCCAATCCTTGCAAAGTTTATTTTGTTTTTTAAACTTTACCTTGGAAAGATATGTACACATTTTCTTAGTACATCAATGGATTACTGTCAAATACTACAAACACTACTACGATACCATTTGTATACAGGGCCAGACCACGCCTTCCCTGTACCTCTTCTACAATAACTTGTTCTACATTTCTAGACACCATCACCTCTTTCACTAAAGGAGTGCCATTCTTCATTTCATAACATTGTCCTCTTTAGTTAAGAACATAAACTAATGTGTTATCCTGCAGAAAGCTTTTTTGATTAGAGAAAGACCTTGTACTAATAGTATGTATCTATTCTCCACTAAAATCTGTACAAAAGTTACTTCTATTGCCTAATCTTTTCTTCTAGTTTTGTCCCCTCATGTGCAGACTATTTTGTCAAGAGTCATCTTTCTACTTAGAATCAAAATTAAAAGCTTTGTCTTGAAAGCAAAGGCCTTATCAACTACTCCCTCAACTTGTGCTTTCTGTTTAAGTGCCTATCTCCTTCTACAGTTCTTCATCTTTCACAATACATTTACAACCACTCTACTTCGAAACGTCTTGGCTCTGATTTCCTTAAACTGCTTCTGTCTCCTAGTTAAGGTGTGTCCATCTTTGCTACATTCTTTCTCGTTCTTCTAATATAAATTTTGTCCACTTGTTTCTCATAGTTTGGTTTTCATTTAGATTATTTTCAAATCTTTGCAGTTGTCCAGAATTAGTTTAAAATATTACTTTTTCCTCTCACTAGTAGTCAGTGGCGTAGCTAAGGGGGGGTGGGGGGAGGGGGCGGTCCGCCCCAGGCTGCACCAGTTTTTGAGGCGGCCGCGTGGCACTGGAGGCCCGTTGTGGCCGCGACCGCATTTATAATTTATTTGGGAAGTGAGAACGATTCGAAGGAACACAGTATGAGTGTTCCAAATAAGTTATTAAGGCCGCAACGGGCTTCCAGTGCTGCGGCCGCCGCCCAGACTGTGACAGTAAAAAGTCAAGTACAATGTGCAAATTAATGCAAAGCTTCGCGCTCCAGCCTGCCTGCACTCCTTGACGTGACTGACTGTCACCTGTGTGCACTGTGCATGCAGACTGCTGCATGCACAGTGCACACAAACGCCGGACTTACTTTTGGCAATGAAAGTCCCGCGTTTGCACTGTGCCTGCCTGCTGTGCTGCAGTTAAAACTTAAAAGCTGGTCAGGAGTGCAGACAGACTAATTCGTTAAAGAGGTGAGTGAGAGATTTTCGTTCATCGGCAAGCTCATTGACTCATTCCCATGAAATGATGAATTAAATGATAAATCATCGCCCTACCGGCCGAGGCTGGCTGCCATGTACTGTCACTGTCAGCTCATTGACTTGGACTGCAGCCTTTGGTGCTTACCGTGCTTGACATTGTAATGATATCCAGTTACTAAATGTAGTATGCAGTCTAGAAATGACCAATGAACTGCGCCAAACACATTCTCCGCTCTAGGGATAGGAACATTTGTGACCAGCCTTTGATTGTGTCATGTATGTGCATGTAACTTGCATGATCAAGGTAACTATTAGCAGCAATACTACGTGTCTCTCAGACATCTTTCAAGTGCTCACCGTCCTTTTTCCCCAGCACCCCCTCCACCCCCCCACCCCCAAGGGGCGGCAATCTGAGCGATAGCCCCGGGCGCCACAAGCTCTAGCTACGCGCCTGCTAGTAGTTCTTTTTTCTTTCAACACTTTTTCTGCATTTTCCCCTTTTGTGTGTCAGTTCTGCAGAAATATTATAGTTGCTTCTGTTGCTTTTTCTCCAGACCTTTGTAGGCATTCTAACAGTATGTGGTAATGCATATATTGTTCTGTAAAAATTGTTTACTCTAACCAACATACCAACTACTTTACTACTGACTTACTCAAATTATAAAGATAGTTTTTATTGCAGTTTTAAATCTACAGATGAACCTAGCTATATAACTACATGCACTTACTTTAATATACCAAACCCAAAGCAAAACACAAAACTTTATTTATTAGTTACCTTTTAACATTATACCACCTTCTCCTACAACACAGCTGTACAATATCTCATTTCTCACTTATACAAGGTGAAAGACTACTGTATCCCTTCTATAGTACATTTTAATATGAAGATCAACCAAGGTGTAAAAGTATATACAGGTTCTCAACACTGTAAATCCGAAAACACAAGATAAGAGCAATTTGTGTACCTGTGTGCCTCTGTATCACTGTGCCACTGGTGTATTTAGTATCTCAGTACTTTTCTACTTAAATGTATTACATTTACATTTTGGGAGTCGGTGTATATAAAAATATGCACATTAATCAGAGCATATAGCTCACTAATTCTTCTGAGTACATGCAAAGAGTGTGTGACAGGTTGCATATATATTTCACCAGATGGTTTTAAAAGACTACATATTCCTCACAAAAACTTGTAAATGTGTTTGAATATATCAATACTCTCTGGATGATTGAATGAGTGCATAGGTAGTGCTTAGCTTATTCCCTGAGGATACTGGTAGTGCTTGAATGTTTCCCTGATTATATGAGAACTCCGTGGCTTGTTTGATATCTGCACAATTACTGCCTGTGTGTTTGCATGAGTATATCACTACGATCTGGGTGTTTGGATGAGTGTATCAGTCGTACCTGAATGTTTAGACAAGTCCATAACTATTGCCTCAATAATTTAATACAAGCATACATAGTGGTTGGATGATTAAATGAGTGCAATTCCAGTGCATGTACCTGGATGATTGAAGAAGTGCATAAATAGTATAAAGGAGAGAGCATGGATAGTGCATATGTGATTATTTAAGTGCATACATAGCACCTAGCAGATTGGATAAGTGCACGAGTAGGGTTTTAGTGATTGGATGAGTGTATGGCTGCTGCCGATGTGTTTTTGGCTGAGTGACCAGGCAGTACCTGGGTGTTTAGATAAGTACATTGTTAGTGCCTGGATAATTGAATGATTGTATCACTGGTGTCTAGCTGCATGACTAGTGTCTGAATGATTGCATGAGTCCATTGTTAAATTTTGACTGATTGCATGAAAGCAAGTGTACTACTGGGGTTATTGTATCAGTGCAACACCATTGCCTCAGTAATTGAATGAGTGCATAGGTACTGGAAGGTTGATGGGTTTACTGCAGTGGCACTGCCTAAGTAATTGGATGAATACATGGGTTGTACCTCAGTTGTTTGGTGAGTGCTTAAGTCCTAAGTGGGTGTTTGGATGAGTGCATGGGTTGTTCTTGGGTGCTTGAATGACTGCAAAGATACAGCCTTGGTGATAGTATAAATGAATGGTTAGTGTCTGGGTGATTGGATGAATGCATGGGTAGTGCCTGCATAGTTCAATGACTACATAATTGGTGCATTCGTGTTTGCAAGAGTGTATATGTAGCACCTGGGTAATTGAAAAAATACGTAGACAGTGCATGAGTGATTTGATTAATGTCTTAGTAGTTATTGTCTCATTGGATGAGCGCCTGATTAGTGCCTGGCTTACTATGAAAGTACCTCCATTGTTGTTAAATACATAGCAGTTGTGACTATATCTATGACTCATTGTTTAATTCCTCCTATCACTATGAAGCTACCTGTTTTAGTGTATCCACACTTTCCTACTGAGCTATATGTGAGTGAAATCTTGATGTCACACTTGATATATAATTGGATTTGTGGTTCTCTAGGAGCATACATTGTCCTGTTACCCAGCGTGCACACGCACCAGTATGTGTCTAAAACTGAAAACAACAATTCTCACATTTTCAAAGCATAAAGCCTTTCTTAATGGCATATCTACATAATTTCTCAAATATTTATTGTGTCTTGAAAACATATATTAAGGATTTCTCAAAGAAACATTATACACCAAGTGAAGCTAGCACAAGAACTCTCAAGATACAGTCTGTACTATTAACCTCCTCAATTTTAAACAGAGCAGGTTCAAAGAAATGCATCACCCTCACCATATGCATGAAACTTTAACAGCATTAAAGAACATAGATAACCATCTAAACATATATGTGATTTCAGAAATATATAGTTATCTACATCTTTGAAGTAAATTCGAGTCTTATCGTACATGTAACTGTCTGCAACTAGAAAAATAATATATCTCACCATCTAAACATATGCAAACCATTCATACAAGTTAAAAACACATTGACAAATACTTCAAAATAAGTAGATAACGGGGGCGTGGCTTGGCGGGCGAAGATGGCGGTCGCAGCCTTGTAGAGCTCCCGCCGGCCCGGACTGAATCCGATCATTTATCCTGACCCCCGAGCCCACTGTTGGTGCCCAGTGCCTGTACTCGATCCGGTGAAGCTTCAAGTCTGCATTGGTGTATAGATCCTGTGATTCCTCCCTTCCTGTGATCGAGGGGAGTCGGCGGCAGAGTGCGGCCTGGTGGCCGGCCGGAACCGGGGTCCTCGAGTTTCGCGACGCCTGGTGGCAGCTGTGACCTGGCGGGTGCGGGTGGCATCCGCCACGCCGTCCTGGGCTTATCTCTCCGCCGGCGATCGCCTGGAGTTGGAGGCGGAACCAGCGACTCCTACCCATCGGTTCTTCCCCTGCACGACCGGCGAGTGGTGGCGGCGTGGCCGGGCCCTGCGACAGTCTGGTGGCGGGGGCGACCGGGGCTGGACTGGTGGTCGGCTGGCCCCCCTGATCCGCCTCCCCTGGCTAGGCCCACTGGATACGGCGACCCATGGACCGCGGACCCGCTGATTCCTCCTGACATATCCTGGACGGCTGCCCGTGGGGACGAGTGTGGGTGCGGCCTGTCCTGCTGGGGTGACGCCGGGGCCTCGATTTTCGCGACATCCGATCGCAGCGTCCCTCCCCGGGGCTTCATCTGGGCAGCCCCGTTCCAGTTTTTGCGACAGTGCCCGAGAGTGGTGTGGGCCCTGCCCGGCGCTTGCCATGACCAGGGACAGAGGAGGTGGCCCGCCCAAACATGGACCCATAGATAAATTCACAGGGCCGAGTGGTGGCGCTGGGGCGACCGGTGGCAGCGGCGGCCCCGGGCCAGACAACGCAGCTATCCTAGCGGCCATAACCCAGTCTCGGGACATGCTCGATGCCAAGATAGGCGCGGTCGGGGCGGATGTCACGCTCCTACGCCAGGACCTTCGCAATGCAGTGGAGTGGATTGCTGGGGTCGAAACCCGTGTCACGGAGACTGAGGCGGACATTAGTGGCCTAAAGAAGCGCCTTGCGGAAGTGGAAAGCGTCCAGAAGACACTGGCGGCCCGAGTGGAGGATGCAGAAGGGCGCGCGCGGCGCAACAACCTCCGCTTCATTGGTTTTCCGGAGCGGTGCGAGAAGGACAGCATGGAGAGGTTCCTGACCGGGTGGCTGGAGAGCTGGCTCCCTGAAGGGGCGTTATCTAGGTGTTTCGTGATCGAGAGGGCCCACAGGGCCCTGACCCAGCGGCCGCCGGAGGGTGAGCGCCCGCGGCCGGTTATAGCCCGCCTGCTGAACTATCATGACCGGGATGTTATCCTGCGGGAGGCGAGGAACAAGGGCTCCCTCGCCTTTGAGAATCATACCATTATGATTTTCCCGGACTACACAAAAATGGTGCAACAACAGCGGCACTCCTTCATGGACGCTAAGGCCAAGCTCCGGGGCCTCAAGCTCCAGTACTCGCTCCTGTATCCAGCTCGCTTGCGGGTCGTATACCAGTCTCGTACCCACTTCTTTGACTCGCCGGAGGAGGTGTTTCGCTGGACGGATGAGGCGGTGCGACTACGTCCCCACGCCCAACCGGGACTGGACCCGGGCAGGTCTCCAGGTTCGTCGCCGGAGCGGACACAACGCCAGCCCAAGAAGGGCCGACATCGGAGGTCTCGCTCCAAGAAAAGATCGGCTTCCGCCTGTGCATCGCAATCAGGTGGCACCAGGGACTCTGAACACTCCGATGCGGGCAGCTGAACACTGTTGGGCCTCCATCCATTCTGTCGGCGGCATATGGACTTGCTCTGCCTTGGCTGGTGAGACTGTTTTACTTTGTCCTTGATGTGCCAGCCGGCTCCCATGTGGAGACTCCAGCTATAGACATGGGGACACTGTGTGGCTCGGAGGGTACCTTATACGGGCCTCAGACCCTCACGGATGTGAGTGTAGTTGGGGGGGTGGTGTGTGTGCGTCTTGGTGGGGTTTTGGGGATCCATTGGTATGGCGGGCCCTGAGTCCTCTGTTTTGGGCTCGGGTCTCTCCATGCCGCGACAGGTACTTCACTGTTTTCTGAGGTATTGGGGTGGGGGGAGTGGGGTACGGGGGGGTGTTTTGGTGTTGCACTTGTTGTTGGGGGGGCTCTGGGCTGGAACGGGGGAGTTGTGTTTGCGGGCTGGGGGGGTGGGTCCACACGTGTCGGGGGCTGTGCTTTTTGTCGTTTTGCGGGTAGCACCTGGGTGGGAGGGTGGGCCGGATTTTGAACTGTGTGTCGATAATGGCTAGTGCTGCGAGTGTGACTCCTTCGAAGACCCTGCGGGTGGTAACGTGGAATGTGCGGGGTGTCCTGGATAAGATTAAGCGGGGGGCTGTGCTGCGGTGGGGGAAAAGGGAGATGGTGGATGTTCTTTTGCTTCAGGAAACGCACATGCTGGGATCCAAAGCCCTTAGCCTCCAGAGGTTCGGCTACCACCAGGTCTACCATGCTGGCTTTACGAGGGGCTCGAGGGGGGTGGCCATACTGATTCATCGTAGGGTGGCCTATGTCCACGAGAAGCAATGGATTGACCCCCAGGGCAGATTTGTTTTTGTTAAAGGCCTACTGGGTTCCGAGCCGGTGGTTTTTGGTAGTGTCTATGCCCCTCCCCCCCTGCAATGGGCACTGTCTGAACGGCTGTTTGCGTTGTGGGACGAAATCCCCGAGGTCCTGACTGTGGTGGGGGGTGATTGGAATGAAGTCATGGATGTGGGCTTGGACCGCCAGCGGCGAGCGTGTGTGGTACCTAACCCCCCCCCCGCGGCTGCCCCCACCCGGTTGAGTGCAACGGCGCGCAGTATGGGCTGGGTCGATGTGTGGCGGCATTTTCATCCCGCAGTACAGGCCTTCACGTATGTATCGGCGGTGCATGGGTCATTCTCGAGGCTTGATTACTTGTTTGTACCCGGGGCCTGCCTGAGCCGTGTTAGGGACGCCTCGATACTCCCCAGGGGCCTTTCGGATCATTCCCCTGTCCTGGCCACTCTGACCCTCCCCGTTAAACGGCAACCTTTTCGCTGGCGTATGTCCGCCTGGCAGTTGCAGCGGCCGGACTATGTGGCGCACCTACGGGAGGCGATCGACCACTTTTGGCGCGAGAACTTGGTGGGGGGAGCCGACGCTGTTGTAGTGTGGGAGGCGCTGAAGCCCACGATCCGGGGCATTGACATAACTTGGTGTGCGGCCGCTCGGCGGAAGCACCGGGAGGCCATTGTGGCTGCCGCGGCCCGCGTGGAGGAGTTGGAGCAGCGTGGTCGACTTGGAGGTGAGGAGGGCGTGGTGCGCCAGCTCCTGCAGGCCCAGCAGACTTACTCCTCGGTCCTCCATGAGGAGGCCCGGCAGGCGTGGCTCGCCACGCGCAGTAGGGTATATCAGTGGGGCGATAAATCCTGCACCATGTTGCATAGACTTTGCCAGGCGACCTTCCAGCCCCTGGAGCTACCCGGTCTCACGGCGGGGGATGGCTCAGTCATGACCGACCCGGACCAATTGGCGGCCAGCTTTGCCCGCTACTACGAGGCACAATATGCCCCTCGCGATCCGCTGAGGGAGAGCGGGATTGCCCCGTACTTGGATGCTTTACTCCCGCAGGCAGTCCCGGAGGAGACTAGAACGGCCCTAGAGGTCCCACTTACGTCCGAGGAGCTAGGGGAGGCCCTTGGCCAACTGAACACTGGGAAGGCGCCCGGCCCTAGTGGCTACCATGCCGAATTTTATAAAAAATTCCACGTCCAGCTGGGACCCCACTTTCGCAATGCGCTAGAGGCAGCGCGGTCTAGGGGCGAGCTGCCACCTGACTGGCGCCATGCTGAGATTGTGGTCTTTTTGAAGCCTGGTAGGGCGCCTGACCGTCATGATTCATACAGGCCTATCTCCCTCCTCAACATCGAGGCCAAGATCTTGGCGAAAGCCCTGGCGAACCGCCTTCTGCCCCTTATAGCCGACCTGGTCCACCCCGACCAGGCCGGGTTCATGCCGCACAGAGCCACCCGACACAATATCCGGCGGGCGCAGGCAGCGATCGACGCCATGAGTGCTAGGGATGAACAGGCCGCACTTCTCCTTGCGGACATGGACCGGGCCTTTGATTCGGTGAGCTGGGCGTATCTCTTCACCTTATTGGCCCGCCTAAACCTCGGGCCGGTCTTTCTGTCCTATATCCGCCTCCTGTATACCAATGTCACGGCGTCGGTCCGGGTGGCAGGCGCGGTCTCAGGACGCTTCCCAATCGGCCGCGGTACGCGCCAGGGTTGCCCGTTGTCCCCATACCTATTTGCCCTGGCCATGGAGCCCCTCGCGGCGCGGGTGCGGCTAGATGCCCAGCTGCGTGGCTTTGTCTGGAACGATACTCTTACAGATAGAATTGCACTCTACGCGGACGATGTCCTCCTGTTCCTTACGGATCTGCGGCGCTCTGGCCCTCGAATCCTGGAGATCATGCGGGGGTTTGGCGAAGTCTCCGGGCTTACCCTTAACCTATCTAAGTCGACCCTGTGGGTTCTGCATGGCGGAGCGGTGGCCGACGATTGGGCTGCTGATCTACGAGTGGCGACGGACGGCCTGAAATACTTGGGTGTTTTCCTCTCGACTTCGCGGGCCGTGGCCTGGACGCGTAGTGTCCTACCGGTGTGGGAACGGGTCCAGACGGATGTCAAAACGTGGTCCAGGATGCCGCTTACGATCTTTGGGAGGTCGGCCATCTTTAAGATGGTGGCGCTGCCGAGACTGCTGTACCAACTCCAAAATTTCCCGCACCCTGTCGGCATGGAGTGGTTTCGCCAGGTGAACTCTGTGCTGGGCCGCTTCCTGTGGGAGGGCGGAGCAGCCAGGGTGGCCCTCAAGACATGTTTTCTATCCACCTACTGTGGTGGCTTGGCCACGTCTGATCTCCTCTCCTACTACCAAGCATCGCATCTGCTTGTTCTTAACGATTGGTGGTATGGGGATAGGAGTGATCCGGCATATGCCCTGGAAAGGCATCTTATGGGTGACCATACGCTCCACACAGTTCTATACTCGGCGCGTATACGCCGTGGGTTGCCATCGGTGACAAGGGTGGTCTTTGCAGTGTGGCGGCAGTCCTTGCGCCGCATGGGCTGGTGGGGCAAGTTGACGGCGGAAACGCCGCTGTGGCACAACGGTCTGCTTCCAGAGCTGGCGACTCTGGCTGGGTTCGAGGGTTGGGAGACTATTGGGATCACTCAACTGGGTCACGTCGTGTCCGGCGCAACCCTCAAGTCCTTTGCAGACCTCCGAGTGGAATTCCAAATGCCTCAGTCCCAGTTTTTCCGTTACCTACAGCTGCGACATGCCCTCGCCCCAAGCATTGCCGGCCTTGACTCCCTTCCGGAGTTTAGCCCAATTGAGGCGAAAGTCTTTATGGGCGACCTGGGAGACAAGAAGGTTTCCAGGATCTACCAGACTCTGGTTATTCACTGCTCGTCTACTCTCAGCTCCCTCCGGGAAGCCTGGGAAGTGGACGTGGGCACCCTGGACGAGGACGACTGGAGAGAGGCCCTGGAGTCTCCCCGTGGCACCGCTATCGCGGTTCGGCTCCGTCTCATACAATTCAAGTATCTACATCGTGCCTATTACACACGTGACCGACTGTGGAGGGCTGGTTTGATTGAGTCATCGGAGTGCCTGCGATGTGGGGAAGTGCCTGGCACCTTGTTGCACACAGTATGGTCATGTGGTCGCCTGGCTGGCTTCTGGAGGGGTGTATGGAATTGCCTGGCTGAGGTCCTGGGCTGGGATCTTCCCCGTACCCACCGGCTGGGCCTGCTGCACGTCATGGACGGGGTTGGGGGCAACATCTATAAACGTCACCTATTGCTTCTGGGCCTGGTGGTGGCTAAGCGCGACTTGGCTCGGGCCTGGAAATCTGTGAGGGCCCCCCCCCTGTCGGCATGGAAGGCGGGACTGGACTACTTTATGGGTCTTGAGAAGCCAATTTTTGAGGCGCGGGGCTGCCCGCGCAAGCACTTCAAGATCTGGAAGCGGTGGGCTGACTATCGTGGCCTATCCTTGGAACCCCCAGCGGAACCGGAGGAGGACATTTGATCGCAGCGCTGTCTCTGGCCCTAAAGGCACATCCCAGGTTGCTTCATGCCTGCTTCTCTTATATGAACCATCTCTGTGTTGCCTCTGTACATGTGTGGAAAGGGGGGGGGGATAGTGGGTACGGGTGGGGGTGTAGTTGGGGTTGGGATGGGTAGTTGGGATTTTAAAGCTGAGCTTCATTGATACTTGCTTAGTATTTCTTGTGTATGTGATCCATACATTGATCTTGATGTGGTGACCTTGGTGTGGGAAGGTGCCTCATGCTTGTCATTCTTTTGCTCAATAAACTTGGTTGTGAAAAAAAATAAGTAGATAACAAGTATTATAACTTTACAGTACAGGCACAGCACTTTTAAGTATGTTTTATACATGACTACACTACTCCTGTTTAATAACGTGACTAAAAGTACTACAGTTTCCAGAATGTAAATATATAGCTCTGTCTGTCTGCACATGATGCTTGGACATTTAAAAAATTGTCATTTTAAAGGCATTGCTCATGGAAACTTTCAACAGAACTAACATGTTAAACACATACCCTCTGATAGATACACTTCATCTGATATATATTCTTTTTCACATCACTATGGTCTCTTCCTGCTTCTTCCAGTTGTGAAGGATCAGGAAGATTAGTAGATGTATTACCATATAGGCCCTGACCCATGTTGTTTTGGCTTTAGTCATTTCTTGCATTGACTACACCAACTCACTCTATGTGAGCAACCCGGCATACCAACAAAAACATCTACAACTAGTGCAAAATCAGGTGGCGAGACTGATTTACCATCAGCCAAATGGCACCATATTACACCATCATTGGTCATACTTCACTGGCTTCCAGTAGCCAAACATTGTGCATTCAAGCTGGGGTACATCACCTTCAAGTAAGTATGGGTGAGATTTGTGAATTCGCGGTCCACGAATTCGTGCGAAATGGCAAATCAAATCCACGGGTTCGCGAATTTTCCCGCGAACTCGCGGATTTTTGTGCCATTTGTACAAATATGTGACCATGTGTGCCAGTAACTTTTCCAGAGCGCCAAAAGGCGCCGAGGTCTCTTGAGTGAGCTGGCCATTACAGTGGGGACGGGCGGGAAGACGTTTCATACCGCTAGTGCAGCGGTCTTCAATCTGTGGGGCGCGCCCCCCAGGGGGGGGCGCGCCACCATCCCAGGGGGAGCGCGCGCTCCTACCGAAAAGCTTTCCTTTGTTGGGGGGTTGTTTTTTTATTGCTTTCGTCAGTCCCACGTCGCAAGGAGTCTGATTGGCCTGCTGCTCCCGCTTGTCCCAATCAGCATGCAGAACGTCACCGGCGGCAGCTGCAATTGTAGGAAGTGCCGCGAAATTTGCTGCCTTAAAGCCCCTGCATTCGAAGGTAGCTGCCTTTCCTTCCTGCTTTCGTTTTTGGACGGTTTCCGCCTTGTCTCGCTGGGAAGCTTTGCTTTGCTGAATTCTGCCCCTCCTCGCCTGGAAGGACTCAGTGCCCCTCATCGCCTCCTCGCTGGGAAGTCTTGCGGAAATCTGCCCCTCGTCGCCTGGAAGGACCCAGTGCCCCTCATCGCCTCCTCGCTGGGAAGGCTTGCTGAATTCTGCCCCTCATCGCCTGGAAGGACTCAGTGCCCCTCATCGCCTCCTCTCTGGGAAGGCTTGCTGAATCGGCCCCTCATCGCCTCTCCTCTGCGTGTGCCTCTCGTCGGTACTCCCGTCAGAATTCTCGGTGTGCCCCCATCATCACTGGAATCAGCCCTCATCGCTGGACTGCTGGTAAGAGGACTTTGTAGAAGTCAGGGTCAGGGTCAGGGGGGGGGGTGTTCCGGCCGTTTTTGTGTGTTTTGCTACATAGCGCGGACTTTCTCGAAGTCAGAGGGGGGGGTGTACTGATGTTTGCCCGCAATTATGTACGCATTTGTAATTGTATTGTGATTTGGCACGGGAGCCTGTTGAGTATTGTACACGAGCGAGGCTATGAAGTTGACAGTAGCGGGCGTTTGTCACCTGGGATATTCTGCCAAACAGCGCTGGGAAGGAGTTTCAGTCTTATTCTTCAGTGTATGTTTTTTACTTTCTCGAAGTCAGAGGGGGGCGGGGGTGGGGGTGGGGGGGGGGGGTGTTGTACTGAATGCCTGCTTGGCCGGTTCCTCCACACCTGGCTTGAACTGGCAATGGCTATTCATCCTTTCTGCCCACATGAAAAAGCCCGGCTCTGACCTGGTGAGTGATGATGGGCAATTAATATAGTAAAAGGATATCTTGTTTCCTTACCTGCCTTGGATGTCTCAGTGAAACAGGTCGGGGTTACTTACTTTAGCGCTGTTCAGAGGTAACTTGGACTGGCAAATCGGGCACACAACTTCAGATGGCCTCAACTGAGCCAGAAACCAATGACTATTATGTGATCTGGAAGAATTCCGGGCCCCTGATAACATAAGGGACCCGTTGGGGGGGGGGGCATTTTCTGTTAATCCACTGGTCTGTTGTGGAAAAGTAGGCTTAAATGCCTCTGAACGGTAGTGCGTGTCATTTTGGATCTGATCTAGTTGAAGAAGTTTTTGCAAGGTTGGTTTCTCACGTTTATTACACAAAATCAATTGTTTGTAATTCTGCACGTTCGATCTAACAAAATGCTCTGCTTATGTAAGTATTGAATTTGCAGAGGGCAGCAAAGTATTTCACTGTGCGGAAGATGCAAGAAATGCTGGATAATGAGAAGAGACGTGGTGAATATTTACTTGAGTTTTTCCCCAAACCTATAGCTCTGTTTCTTCATAGGACGTTTTGTAAATGTCAAGTCATGCACTCATGTCACAGTCCACGTGGGCACCGGACCCACCCTTCAGCTCAGCAATACTCCAGAAATGAATAAAAATATTTCTGAGCACGGTTGCAGATTATTATTTGTGCTTCAATTAAAGGCAACTCTGCAGTGTTAACTTAAACAAACTCTCCTATTGGAGCACTCTCAAATTACCGTTTCGGTCCTTGGTTTGTACAGGGTTAATGAATTGGGCCGCCATCATAAATTTTGACTTGCAATATGATTATTTCTGTCCTGGCTATTTTTATGTATAAATCACAGCAGTAAACTATTAGGTACATTTTCAATTACCTAGCTTGCAAACAAAATGCAAGAGGTAGCAAACAGTACATTACAGGAGGAAAAAGTGACGTGTGCAAGTATCAAATGCGTCCAAGCTACAATATTATTGTATGTCTCATATTTTTTTGCTATCACATATCAAACACTTGTTTTCCTCTCTTTTCTGCATGGCCATTTGCAGGATCTGCAGTTACACTGATCCCAACAGTGCCAGCGCCACCCTTGCACTAAATGTTTTAGTTGAGCGTCTTGTCTGCTAGGCCCACTGGTGTTCTATTGGTTATTTGTATGCACATAACTTTCTATGTGTGCATTTTCAGCATTTCGAGTGTGTATCTGTCGCAACATTGGAAGATTTTGCACTTGTTTTCTTTCTTTGAGCACTCTGCCCTAACATTGAGTTTGCACCTGTCTTTTCCCCACCAGCCAATTAGTATTCATGCAGCCGCACAGGGTCTTTGGGTTGACTCAATTAAAACTTTGATTTATTCCTCTCTTTTTTGTTTTGCACAGCCGGTTTAAATGCCTTTTACTCATGTTTCACTGCTGTTCACACTGGGTTCCACACATGGAAATCCCAAAACATTTGGGGACATTTGTTTGACGTTTACAATGCGGAATGAGGTGTTGGGGTACACTTAAGTCAGAGTTTTTCCATCAGGGGTCACCATCCCAGAGCGATGCCTTCAGTGG
Organism: Lissotriton vulgaris; assembly: GCF_964263255.1. Lineage (NCBI taxonomy): Eukaryota > Metazoa > Chordata > Amphibia > Caudata > Salamandridae > Lissotriton > Lissotriton vulgaris. The sequence continues at coordinate 985,782,314 of NC_141698.1, read as the reverse complement.
TACCTTTAGGGCAGCAGGCCCAGGGTCTCCACAAAGAAGCTAAATTACACCATTCCAAACCTGTTTGTAATTATTTGGGGAATATTCAGTCTGTAATATTGCGCCCATATCGAACAGTAAAAAAAACACAATTAAGACCTGAAGTTGAGATTCAAAGGCAGTGCAAGTGTCTCACAGTGCCTATCACTGGGTCCTAAAGTTGTTCCAAAATGCATGCTCATCCAATCCTGCGCTTCTCTGCAGAGTGCACATTACATTACTCACATGTGCCAGTTGTGATTCTGTGCAAAGGTCCAAGGAGGAACTGCACAGGTGTTGAAATATTAACATGGCACAAGTACAATAAAATTTGTGCTTACAGGAGAGTGGGTGTATTGTGTATGGGGGATATTGAAGTGAAGGAGCCTCAAGGAAGTACATGCAATCAATTTAACAAATTAAAAAAATTGAAAGCTAATGTGGTCCTGCCAGAAATCAAATTTTTAACTGGCAGATCATGGCCATCTTACCAGCCATCAGGACGTCAACTAATAACTTGAGAACATGCAAGTAATATTTCTTCAACATTTTCTCTTCATTGCAAGGGAAAAAGATATTTGGTCGCTAGGCTGAGGACTCTCATTCAAGCAGAAGAAACATCTGAGGAAGTGAATAAGAAGGTACGCATTTGTTTTTGAGTGATGGGTGAAGAGGCAGTGCTGAAGTTTGCCCTCACTAACCTTTGAACAAGTAACTTACAGAGCCTCATCGGTGGTATACAGCATATACATACTGCAGCAATTTTGGGAGCACCTACGTAAAGCCTGGATGAACTGGAATTACTGATTTGACACTTGCCACAGACTTATGCTTTTATCCAAATTTATTTTATTTGAAACAAGATTTTTTTTAAAGATTTTTTTTTTGCAACTACAAAGTTAAAGATCTCCTGTACGTCATGCAGCTGTAAAATTGCAGCCATTTACTATTCATTAACATGCAGCTTCAAATTTTGCATCTTAGGTTGAGCAAGCATTTGATATGGATCGTTTTCTTCTCCAAAAAGATGGTAGAGTGCTCAAGCGGAAGGCTGAAACAGAAAGCGACGGAGAGAGAAAAGCTGCAAAAACAAGGAAATATGATTCCTCCTATTTGGATATTGGTTTCACCTGCATTGTTGTTAGTGGAGAAAGTAGACCGCAGTGTGTGATTTGTGGCGTGATCTTAGCTAACGACAGCTTGAAGCCAACCAAACTAAGGCGGCACTTTGAAACGAAACATGGGTCACTAGCAGGAAAAGGCAGAGATTTTTTTGCCAGGAAGTTGACAGAGATAACCCAGCAGAAAGAAGCTGAGAAACAAGTGGGAAATACTCCTGCAACTGCATTAAAAGCATCATACCAAGTAGCATACCACATTGCTAAAAACAAAAGGCCCTTTGTAGATGGAGAAAAGGTGATTCTCCCAGCATTTCTCGACGTTGCTAGGACAATGCTTGGTGAAAAAGCAGCAGAGAAGTTCAAAAGTATATCACTCTCAGATACAACAGTTTGCCGCCGCATCGCTGACATGTCAGAAAATATCCAGGGACAGCTCATAGCCAGGTTGAAATCAAGTTTGTTTGCCTTACAGCTGGATAAAGCAACTGTTGTGTCAAAGGATGCCCATTTAATTGCATATGTTCGTTACTGTTATGAAACACTTGTATTAGAAGATTTTTTATTTTGCGAACCAATCAAGGGGCGGGCAACAGGATCCGATTTGTTTGCCTTGATCAATGACTTCCTGAATATCCATGGCTTAAAATGGGATAACTGTGTTGGAATCTGCACAGATGGTGCTCCTTCAATGTGTGGTGCCAGGGCTGGCCTAAAAGCTAACGTATTGAAAGTGGCTCCACATATTCTTTGGACCCACTGCATGATACACCGGGAAGCCCTTGCTGTTCGAAACATGGACAGCGAACTAGAGGATGTGGTGAATTCTGCCGTAAAAATAGTACATTTTATAAAGACCCATCCCACAAGAGCTCGCCTATTTGCAATTTTATGTGCAGAAATGGGAGCTGAGCATGATGGCTTGCTGTTTCATACAGAAGTGCGGTGGCTATCCCGGGGCAAAGTGCTGTCTCCCATCTTTGAATTAAGGAATGAAGTACGGCAGTTTCTTCTGTGTTTGGACCCCTGCAAAGCAGAACAACTATGCAATCCCCGCTGGCTTGTACTTCTAGCATACCTTGCTGACATTTTTGAGAAATTAAATTCCTTAAATCTGTCTCTGCAAGGAGCTGACATGACTTCCTTTAACATGAATAAAAGAATAACGGCATTCAAGAAGAAGCTTGAATTATGGAGAAGACTAGTTGAAGATGGCCTGTTTGAGCAGTTTCCATGTTTAGTAGATGCTCTTGCGGAGACTGAATATGAACTTCCAAGTGTTGCTGAGGTAATAAAAAAGCATCTGACTTCTCTCAGGGACAGTTTGCAAAAGTATTTTCCGGAGGACAACGATCACTTAAATGACTGGGTCTTTCAACCATTTCTGGCAGAGGTGACAAGCCATCTCCCAATCCGTATGCAGGAAGAACTGATTGATCTCCAAAGTGACCGCACTCTGCAGATGAATTTCAGCAAAGTCTCACTGGGAGAGTTTTGGCTGAAAATTTCTGCAGAATATTCAGCTTTGCAAGAAACTGCCATCAAAACTATCTTGCCTTTCAGCTCGTCCTATTTATGTGAGATTGGGTTCTCAGCACTTGCGGTACTAAAGACCAAGTACCGTTCAAGACTGGATGTGGAGCACAACCTGAGGATAGCAGTGGCAAAAATCCATCCGCAGATTGACCGTCTCTGTGGTGAAAAACAGGCACACCCATCACATTAATGTTCGTGGTGTTATTATAAATCTGTCATTTGTAAAACAGCATCCTAGTAAAAACAATTTACGCACATTTTATCTTGGAAAATTTTGTTTCGAGCTGTGTAATAAGCCTCTGTGATTTAACCACACCCACTCACAAACCTACAGTTAACTAAACTCTTATTGCGTTGAACATTATTTACCGGATATGGGCGGGACACGCGGGTGGCGATCAATTATGTAGTTTACCAGATTCCAGAAATTTCTGTCAGGTGGTGGGGGGGGCCCGACATTTAAAAAAATTAGGCAGGGGGGGCTCAACCTACAAAAGTTTGAAGACCTCTGCGCTAGTGTGTGGTGGACGGGCCAAACGGGCGGTGCTTCTATCCGAGTTCACATGTATCTTGTTTATAAAGGGTCAGAGACGGAGCAGAGCAGCAGATGAGGAGAAAGTAGCCTCCTGGTCACAGGAGCTACACAGGGATGGCGCCCGGAAACTTATGGATGCAAAAATACGTTGGCACAGGACCCCAGAATCCTTCAGATGTCCAAAATAGCTCTGCTGCGCGTGTTGGTACAAAGCCATTCTGATCCTGCTCAGTGGGTTCAGGCGCATGCAGCTGCTGCTGCTGGACAATGTCCCATATCATTCTAAACTGCCCCGTACAGGCATATGCTGGCTCTGGGCAGTAGGGTGCAGTGGCATGCGGGTGCTCCACGCCTGGCACATGCGCATAATGGTGCCAGGGGGGACACGTGTTTATTGGTGCTGTGTAGCAAGTTATGACTTTACATTTTGACTGCACCAGACGGTGGTACCACTTACATGGATCGGGAGCATCCTGGCACCATACTTCATGGTGCAAGAGCATAATGGTGCTGTGCAGTACGGGTATATATGTACTTGGGGCAGGGGGCACTTATCAAACTGTGTGCTCACACCTAGAGGGCTCCCAGGCAATTGAGCACAAATGATTTTCACACTGAGAGGGCTCCGGGGCTGTTCAGCAGCATGGGGACTCTCACCCACTGGGTCCCGGGGCAGTTCAGTAGCGTGTGGGCTCACAACCCCTTGGCAGCTCAGCAGCGCGGGGGCTCACACCCACAGGGCTCCCGGGCAGTTTAGCAGCGCCACCCTCTGGTTCATCACTGCCACCCTCTGGTTCATCACTGCCACCGTCTGGTTCATCACTGCCACCCTCTGGTTCAACACTGCCACCCTCTGGTTCATCACTGACACCCTCTGGTTTACCACTGCCACCCTCTGGTTCACCACTGCCACCCTCTGATTCATCACAGCACCCTCTGGTTCACCACGGCCACCCTCTGGTTCATCACAGCACCCTCTGGTTCACAACTGCAACGTCCGGTTCATCACAGCACCCTCTGGTTCACCACTGTAGATTATGGGGAGAAAGCACACCTGTTCAGCCTCAACCGGGGGCTGGTTAATGTGTTACTGAATTTGAGCTTCAAGTCCGGCACCTGCTTCCTTATCTGTAAGAGCTTCGTGTTGTGGTTTAATTTTTGTGACAGCCTGGAGCATTGTGCCATACTTGTAACTATTCTCTGAACCTGCTTCGAGGGTCAGAGCAGGGTCAGAGAATAGTTGCAAGTAGGCAAAAACTCTGGAGGCGCCGCTCAGGAAGCACTTACAGGGTTACAGCAAGTTGAAGTTAATTTCTTTGTAACCATTGTGTAAACGGTTACAAAGAAATTAGCTTCAACTTGGGCACCTGCTGTAACCCTGTAAGTGCTTCATGTACTTCAGTTTTTGAAAATCTGTACCGCACGCAATTTCGCTGATTTTTCTGCAATTTCGCGAGATTGCAGAAAATCCGCACATTTCGCAAAATCAACGGATTTTACGCCCATGCTTACCTTTAAGGCTCTACATGGCAGCAGGCCAGCATTTATATCCTCCCAGATTCAGCACTATGTTCCTCTACGGGAACTTAGGTATTCTCATTTGAATCTATTGGTCATCCCATCTTCAAAACAGAAGAAATACAGGGGATTAAGATGTGTGGGCCTGGCTCCCCAATTCTGGAATTCTCTCCCTCTGGAGATTAGATCTTTGACTTCTTATGCTCTGTTTAGGAAACAGTTAAAGACCTGGCTGTTCGGACAAGCATATGGCTAAATCTCCTTTGCAGCGGTTTCTCCTGGACTTCAGTGCCATGATGGTGTACATGCGCTATACAAGAACCTTTAACATAACATAACACTGTGATACTCTTTTTCATCACACTACCATATACATCTTCATTTCTAATGTACATTGTTTCAATAATTAAAAAGTTCTATACCTACCAGTGAATTGAGTTTGTAGACTATATGATGGTTTCAGCTGTTTCTGGATAGTTTTGACACGGTTAACATTTGTAAAAACTTAGTACAAGATTGGTACACCACTACCATAGAAAGCAACTATAAAATGACAACCTCTTCAACGCTCCACTCTATCATCATGTGAAAGGCAGCAAATGAAATCATGTCTTTCATTCTAGACTACTGTATCTCCACTTGTGAATGGTTAGCATCTGTTAAACCTTTCCTTCTCTTTCAAAACAAGGTTCCAGTCTCTGTGTGTACGCAATGTTTTTGCAATCATATTGGAGCAAGAAAAAAACGGGAGTTAAAACATATATTTAGCTTCAGGTTTTTTTTAAATTTAAATACTGCACAACAGTTTATTACATAGTCCTGATTTAGAAATTAAAATTGACAATTACTTAAATTGTGTCATAGCTCCTCAACTCCTTTAAAATAAATCTGTTTTTTTAACACCCTTTCCCCCAATACACTCTTAGCTCATTGTACCTAGAAAACTAGTGGAATCAGTAAGTCACAAGTTCACAGGACATTCTAGAAGGAACATGCCGCTTCCAAATGTGGTGCAGCAGGTGTGGTTTACTCCACAAATTCAAAAGCATATTCATGTCTGTATTACATTTCTTTATTTAAACAACAGTCAATAATAGAACTTCTAGCTACTGCATCCAAAATACTACCTTACTTTTATTCACTTGCATGCTGACAGCATCCAATGAAATATATCTTTTTTTTTAAAGTACCTCCGTTTTAACTGCTTTTCGTTTGGAAAACTTTCTCATTCAACTCCAGCCTTCTCCTGACTGCTATTGCTCATTCACCTCAAAATGCTTAGAGCGTGAATTGTTTGCCACAGCTATGTCTATTGGGCTACTGAGGCAGCAAGAAAGATAAGTATTACCAGGGACTTAGGTTTGGCTAATGTGAACATTACTTTGATTGGACAGAGAGGAATTAAAGTTTACCCAATTACTATCTTTGTTTAAAAGCATTGCGGATTCACCTGCCCCTGACCTCACGATTGTGCACTGTGATGGCAATAACCTAAGCACATTAACTGGAGTTGGATTGGAAATCCAAATAAAGGATACCTTTACTGAACTGATTATGCTTTTCCCTCACACTGTCTAGGTGTCCTCTGACATATGGCAAAGACAGAAATGGAAGTGGTCTAATCAATTCTGTCCACAGATTGACAAAGCCAGGAATCATGTTAATAAAACTGTTTCTGCTTTCCTCAGAGACCATAACATGGGCTCTGTCTACAACAACAACCTGCATTTTAACGTGCATGGAATCTATTGAAGTGATTGAGTTCCCTTTACAAACAAAGGGAACAGGGTGTTTCTACACAACCTGAAACTCTGCATACAGTCTTATGTGTAACAATCGTATACACACTCTCAACACTAAGTCCATGGGCCAGATGTAGGAGACCAAATACTGGTCAGTAAAGGCCGATTTCGGCCGTTACCGACCGGTATTTGGTGTTTGACATGTAGGGGGCTTGAGATTTACAGAATCAGTAAATTTACCGATTCAGTAAATTTACCGATTCTGTAAAATACTGAATCGGTAACTTTACTGATTTTGTAAATCCAGATGTAGGTGGCACAGTAAACAGTGCCACAGGCCCCTAAAATTTGTTATTTACCATGTAATACTATTGCATGGTAAATAACGAATTACTGTGTACATGCACATCTGTGCATGTACACCTGTGCCCTTAGAGCATGTATGTGTGCCACATGGCACACAAGCCAGAAACAGGGTTGCTACAGGGTTTCAAAGTGACACCCTGTCCCCCTTGGCAATTCGGTATTTTTACAGGTTCGGTAATTACCGAATCGGTATTTGCCATTGATTCCTATGGGCTTTAAGGCCCATAGGAATCAATGGCAAATACCGATTCAGTAATTACTGAAAGGGTAAATACCGATTCCTACCAATTCGGTATTTTATACCGAATGATTACCTACATTAGATTTACCGATTCATGAACACCGAATCAGTAAAATTCGGTATTTATGAATTGGTAAATCTAATTTACCTACATCTAGCCCATAGTCAGATTTCAGAGTCAGACCACAGGAACCGTCGACGGTTCCCCACGCCACCACAACCCAACAACAACCACCCAAAAGTTATAACTTCTGGCTGACCGCTCGGACACGGGGGAAAGGGGAATGGGAGAGACAGAGAGACAGCCTCGGCGTTGAAGAATGTGAGTCCTTGTCCGCTTCGGGTCAAGCAGCTTACGTCTTGAAAACTGTACCTGTGGGGATAGCATGCATTGAATACACTCTTCTGCTTTACAATTCTTTCAGACAATTATTACTACAAGTTTTCTAGTTCTAAATATTTACCCTCTTTGACCCAGGCTATTGCCACTCTCTATTTTGTTGATGAGCTGGAAGCACACGAGTATCTGTACAAGATAAGAGTAAATTATAGCGTACTTTTATATTTGTGATTTATTTGTGATTTATTATTATTGTTTATTTAACTGTTCTTGTATTTACCCCTTACCTTAATGTGCGTGTGGTTCCTACTCTCTTGGTAGTTAACAGATATAATGCTCGTTTCTTATAATATGACAATACTACAGTCTTGTAGATTAACGCTGCATTATTCTCCTGCGGCGTATACATAAGCATAACAAGTAATGAATTCCTTACTACTAGGAAACGTTGGTTGAAGACAGGCTCCAAAAGTCTCTTAAGATAAGCGTTTACCTCAGAAGGCTTGCTGGAAGAATTCCGTTGACTTGCCTCATGAGCTGAACACTCCCTCGTCATGCATGCGTTCTTCTTTCTTCTTTATTCGTCAGACACTAAACTGAAAGAAAATGAGACACGACTTGCGTCCCACAAAACTCCAAATTTGTCTGTGCGAGAAGGAGATACTTGCTCCTCACACGAAGAAACGGTTGAAGTGCGCAGCTCCTTTACTGAGCATGTGCAATGACCATTCTAGTGGTCGTGAGCCCGCAACAATTGGACCGCTACCCTAAAACTTGTCGGCTGCGTCAAAACCGCCCCTCGAGGGTAGGAATCCCTGATACTTTCCATACAGCGTCGGAGGAACAGAACAGAAACTTGGTGACGCTTGACCTTGCCTGGATTTCTCTGCCCTGTCACCAAGCGCACATTCTTTAACCTGTTTCTCATTGAACCTGGAGTGGTAGTCCCAGTAATCCTGACAGTACCTCCCTCCAAATGGGGTTCCCCAATTTTTGGATTTGTGGGATGTTCTTTGTGGAATTTTTTAATCAGCCTGGTGATATGGACATTCTAAGAAGGCTCCCAGGAACTTTCCTCTGTTCCAAACCCCTTCCATTCAATTAAATAGTACAGTCTGTTTCTGGAAATTTTTGAATCTAGGGTCTTGCTAACCTCATATTCCTCACCGGATTCTACTATCACTGTGTCTTGATGGGTTTTTTGGCTCTATTTTGGAGTGATAAAGACTTTAAACTTGCTCACATCCATTATATGTATTCTTAGCTTGTGTTGGCTCTTTTAAGCCCTTTCTTCCAGACCTAGAAGAGGATAGCTGCTTTATATGATGATAGATCCCTTACTCTAATCCATCTATTGCCTATTGGCTTTGCCTTTCATTATTTTGCCTATAGTAGAGGGTGGATCCTGTGGTCCTGACTTTATATTACACATTGGTATGGTTTATGTAGGTACTCTGACAGAGTTAAGGGTTATTTCATCCTTCTCAGGCCTACAAGGCCCAGAACTAGAGAGACTTCATTTTGCTTTCTATCCCTGCAGAGCTGAGATGCTTAAAGGGGAAAGGTAATGTTTATAGTTAAGGCTGTTGTGTGCTAGGGAAAAACCAGCCAGGACTGGTTCTTAGCCGAGGAATGTGTTTGTCTCTTGGGCCCATACGTAACATGCAGATGGTCACTGCGGCTGCGCAAGGGGCCCTGGAGCTGGCACAGGAATTCGGTGGGAGGCAGCCCTCTGTTGTAAATTTCCATGAGGGAAGAGCATTCTATAATAGTGAAGTGCAGAGGCGGAGTCAGTTAGTTGAGTTGAGTTGGAGGAGCGGAGAGTGTTGGTTGAGTTGGAGGAGCGGAAAGAGTTTGAGCTGAAGGCAGTTGAGCTGGAGTTGCAGAAGGAGTGGAGAATCAGAAAGAGTTTATGTTGAATTGGCGCAGAGGAGAGGAGTGGAGTTGCAGGAGGAGAAGAGACAGAAGATGCTTGGAACAGAGAGAAGACAAACAGACAGTCAGTGAGATGGAACTGAAGGAAGCAGTCAGAAGCAGTTACTTATCAGGAGGAGTTGTGAATAGCTGTAGTCTGAAGTAATGCCTTTTAGAAGAGACTGAAGTTATATCGTGGATTAATCTGTGGGAGCAGCTGGAGTTAATTGGACATTGGCATGGAAGTAATCAAACACAGTGTGAAGAAAAGCTAGTGGAGCGAACAGTTATCAGAGCGGCAGAAACCATTAGATTGAAGTTGGAAGGTGGAGAGAGTCCGTGGGAGAGAGGAGTCCAGTGCAAAGTGATCAGCGCAGATGTGTGTCCAAGAGTGCAGGAGAGAATCTAAGACGAGCTAAGGCACAGACGAGAGAGGAGCCCAGATGACAGCTAGAGCAAGACTTCATACTAACCAGGTGATATCGGTTTTGTTATATTAGTGCTTTATTCCCTAGGCTATTGTATGTCTAATCCTTTTCTTTCAGCGGTGTGTTAAAGTTCCTGTTAGTTGTAGAGACCCCGCAGATTTGTGTATGTGCATTCTATTGCTATTTTGTAATAAAGCTACCCCAGTTCTTAGTGAACTAGTGTGCATGTGTTGTTCTTATGATAGAGAGCGTTTTATACTCCTGCATACAGTGAGTGTCTATTGTTCTTAAAGCACAGGTAACCTTTTCTTCTAGTCAGGTGTTACAGCCAGAACAGATGCTGCCCCTGATCCGGTAAGTAGCCACTGAATAATTAGGGAGAGAGAGGAGCCCTTGAGCTAGGGAATTATTGACACTAAGTGATTCGGCCAACCCATAATATTATTGTAGTAGCTAACCCTTAGTGAATAGCGAAAGAGACTTCCCAACATAGAGAGAGAGGTGAAGGTATTCATAGGAAAGTGGTCGTCATTGGTAAGTGGCATTAGTGAGAGCACTGATTGTGGTCAGTGTGTATACCCGCAAGATTGCGGCTTGAGTGAGCACTGAGGGTAGTCAGTGTGTAGATCCGCCGGATTGTGGATCATGTTGTAAGTGAGCGAGCACCGGGAGGATACGGTGTGTAGGTCCGCCGGATTGTGGACCATGTTGTAAGTGAGCGAGCACCGGGAGGATACGGTGTGTAGGTCCGCCGGATTGTGGACCAGATAAAAAGAGAGAACTGGGGCTGCAGCTCAGTGTGTAGACACGCCGGATTGCGTGTCGAGTGAGCACTGAGGGTAATCAGTGTGTAATGGTAGATAATCAGAACTGCCCCAGGGTAGATTAGTCTGGACCCATGTGGTCGCGAGACTATGAGGTATGAGTGTGGTGTAGGGCATGGACGTCCTTAGTAATCAGTGAGTATTCTTAGTAATCCCTATAGATTTAGTAGTGTTTCTGATGATATGAGCTTGTATATTGCGAAATCCCCATCCTTAGGTAGGTACCCAGGTGCCTGGATAGATGGGTCCTGAGGAGGGAGGTGGTTACGTTTTGGCCAGGTTGGTGTTGCTCAGTGAGCTGGTTCTATCTGGTCTGAAAATCTGGTCATTACACACTGGCATTGGGGTCTCTTTGAGTCTGGAATTTGGGGGATTTTTCTTTAATAGTGAGATGTGAAAAGCTGGGTGAATTTTTAACCGCCTAGGTAACTGTAACTTACCCACTACAGGATTGATCACTTTTTGAACCTTAAATGGACCAATGAACCAGAGTTGAAATTTCCTGTTCCCTTTTAGTTTCAGATGTTTAGTAGATAACCAGACCTGATTTCCTACCTCAAACTTAGCACCCACTCTCCTTATCTTATCCGCCTGTCTCTTATATGATTCTTTTGCTTTTTGTAAATTCTTTTGGGCCTTTTTATAGGAACTCTCCAATTCTAATACTAACTCTTTCACAGAGGGCACTAATTAATCTTTTTTACCCACAACTAAGTTAGGATGTCTTCCTGAGTTTAAAAAAAATGGAGTGTACCATGTCGAGTCATGTATGGCGTTGTTGTATGCAAACTCAGCCGTCCCCAGCAAATCTGACCAGTTACCCTCCTGTTCCAGCAAATACAGCCTCAAAAACTGCTCTATCGCTTGATTTACCCTTTCTGTCTGGCCGTCCGTCTCAGGGTGGAAACTGGTAGAATACAGAGTGTCAACTCCTAAGTTGTGCAAAAACATTTTCCAAAACCTGGATACAAATTGGGCGCCCCGATCTGGAATTATTATTTGTGGGACCCTTGAGCTCTAACAACATTTTGATTGAAAATGTGAACCAATCTTGATGTCGTAGGGACGGCCTTTAACGGTATGAAGTGGCTCATTTTGGAAAAGGAATCGACTAGCACCAAAATGGCCATGTAACCCTGACTGGCGGCAAGATCCACAATGAGATCCAGGGACACGGTGTGCCACAGATAGGGTGCATTAGGCATTGGTTGTAATAATCCTTGTAGGGCTTGTCAACATGGTTTCCCTTTGATACATATCTCACAGGTTGAAACATACTGCCCCACCTGAGTGGCCATACCCGTCCACCAAAAGAATCTCTTTAACAACTTCAAGGTCTTTTTTGTGCCCTTATGACCCGCCATGCGGTCATCATGACAGTTTTTCATCTCCTTTTCCTGTAGGTTCTTTGTGGGTAGGTATAGTAGGCCGTCCATATACGGAAGACCATTTTCCAGAGTATTTCTTGAACCTTCTCCAACCCAACTTTCTAGCTCCGTGACTGGACATTGATTTCGGATTTCTTGAGCAAAATCTTCTAGATTAATTGTTCCGATGATTTTATCCAAGAGTACAATGGGATCAATTGGGAGAGTCCTTGTTTCTTCCGATACATTCATCCTGGATAAAGCATCAGCTTTCCCATTCTTCACTCCAGGTTTGTACGTGATGACAAAATTGAATTTCGAAAAATACAAGGACCACCTCAATTGTTGTGGAGTGAGCGTTTTGACCAATTTTAGAAACTGTAGATTACGATGATCCGTAAACACTGTCACACAATGTTTAGCCCCCAGGAGGTAGTGATGCCAATCTTGAAAGACCTCTTTTACTGCTATCAGCTCTTTGTCAGCTATTGAGTAATTAACCTCAGGTTCAGACAGTTTTCTACTTCTGTAGGCCACCGGATGAAGTTGTCCGGAATGTGGGTCTCTCTGAGACAGGATTCCCCCAGTGGCAAACTCAGATGCATCGGTTTCCACATAAAACGGATGTTCCTGGTCTGGATGCATTATTATTGGGGCAGTAACAAAAGCTCTCTTTAGGAACTGAAATGCCTCCTCTGCTTCTGTTGACCAGTTGAACCGTTGACCTTTCTTTAGCAACCGAGTAATGGGTGAAACTTTTGCAGAAAAATTGGAAATAAATCTTCTGTAAAAATTGGCAAAGCCAATAAAACTTTGTATTTCCTTCACGTTTTTATTTGAAGACCAGTCCTGAATGGCCTGTACCTTCGATGGGCCCATTGCTACCCATTCTGCGGATAGTATGAATCCTAGAAATTCTACCTGTGCTGCACGGAAAATGCATTTTTCTAATTTGACAAAAAGGTGATTTTCCAAACATTTTTGTAAGATAGCTCTTACATGTTTTATGTGATTTTCAAGGTCATCCGAAAAAATCAAAATGTCATCAAGGTATACAACGCCCACTTGATCCTAGAATTCTCGTAAAACGTCGTTGACTAGGTGCTGAAAGGCTGCTGGGGCATTGCATAACCCGTAAGGTATAACTTGGTATTCAAATAGGACAAATTTTGTTCGGAAAGCCGTTTACCACTCGTCGCCTTCTGCGACCCGCACCAAGTGATAGACGCCTCTCAAATCAAGTTTTGTATATATCTTTGCACCCTTGACTTGATCCAGTAACTGAGATATCAATGGTAGAGAGTACCGATTTTTTATGGTCACTTGATTTAATGCTCTGTAATCAATGCAGGAGCGCAAAGTTCCTTCTTTTTTCAACCGAAATAAGAGTGGTGGCGATACGGGTGATTGAGAAGGTCTAATAAATCCTATCTTCAAATATTCTTCTAAATACTCTTTTAAATGGACATTTTCCGATTCGGTCAGGGCGTAAATACGACTGCACGGTAATGTGGCCCCAGGTTCCAATTGTGTTCACCAGTCACAATTCTTCCGCTGCTTCCAATGTTAGATTTGGGGGTCTTTAGTCGGCACATGTAGGACCGTGTGACAAATAGGTACCCTCTCCTCTAGTCAGGATGAGGGGATTACACTCCTAAAATAACCCGTGCTCACCCCCTTGGTAGCTTGGCACGAGCAGAAGGGCTTTACATCAGAGGCGTTGTAAGTTAAGCAGTTGTGATACAGTAACCCAGTGACAACACTACAAATGGACACCTCACAGGTTTTATATCGAAAATAAGTAGACTTTATATAGAGTTACCACATGAGCATAAACAACAAAAATACACACTATGATTACTTTAAGATGGTAGATTTAAGCTTAGTTCAGTTCAGTTCTCAGATACGACACGTTGCATTGCGCTTCCACGACAAGCAATGTCGCAGCGATGGGAAATGCGGCAAAGTTCAGATACAAAGAAATAATGACGTGAAGATCTTCCAGATGTGGCACGCTTCTCGGGGATGCGAGAAGCTCTCGGTTCGATGCGTGGACTGCAGCGGCAACACCCTTACGATGCTACGACAACAGCTCCAGTGGCGACGCTCTTCTCCCACGGTGCGTGAAGCTTCCGCTCGATGCAACAACTACATCGGCGACATCCAAGATGCGACGGCAGCAGCTCCGACAGTGGCGCGCTTCTCGGGGATGCGAGGTGCTCTTGGTCGATGTGGTGCAAAGCGACAGTTCCAGCAGTGACACCCTCCTTCGAAGTTGCGACGGCAGGCAGAGCCACGGCAACGCGCTCCGACCTCGTTGCGAGATTCTTCTCCAGATGCGGTGCAGTGCGACAACTACAGCGGCGACACCCTCATTTGGAGTTGCAACGGCAGCAGCAGCAACAGCAACACGCTTCCTCTTCGTTGCGGCATGCTTCTCTCCGATGCGGTGCAGTGCGACAGTTCCAGCGGCGACACCCTCCTTCGGAGTTGCGACGGCAGGCACAGCAACACGCTTCTCATTGAGTCGCGCTTCCAGCTCCTTGCGACACGCAGTTCCTCAGAAGGCCCAAAACAGCAGCAGGCACTTCCAAAGAATTCTGGGAAGCTGGGGGGTGAAGTCTGATGATCCTGAGAATTCAGCAGGAGGCAAGCTCTTTTCCAAGCCCTTGGAGATCCTTCACAAGTTGAAAGCAAAGTACACAAAGTTCCCTTCTCCTTCCTTTGGCAGTAAGGCAACCACTGCAGGCCAATCCCCCAAGCAGCACTTCAGCTTGGGAATAGTCTCTCCTCAGTTTCTTCAGGTTCCTCTCCTCAGTAAAGGTTTCTTCTTGTAGTCCAAAAGTGATCTAATTTCATGGGATCAGGGTCCCAATATTCATACCCCAAAATCCTTTGTTCTCTGAGGGGATAGGGGCCTTTGCCCAGTCCAAACCAGTTCTGAAGCACTCTGTTTACCAGACTTCTCCTGTCCTTGCACAGTGCAGGGCATGCACATCAGACACCCCACAGGAGGTGGAGCCAGAATTGTGGAAGGCAAGTACAGTCCTGGAGCACTTTGCTTACAGGACTGCTTCTCTTCTTTCAGTGTGCAGGGCAGAGACATCAGCCGCTCCCCAGGGGATGGAGCCAGCATTGTGGAAGGCAGGCACAGCCCTATTCAAGGTTCAGGTGCAACTCCTCCCTCCCATCTAGATGCAGATCTCTCTATTCCCCCCGGGTGACTCAGCCTGTCTCCTGGAATTCCCCAGCACTGTCACTCACAAAACCAGACATATGAATACACAACCTAGAGGAGGCAGGTTTGAATCGTTAGACAAGTAAATACCTGCTTTCTAAAAGTGGTGTTTGCAAACACAGAATATTAAAACCAACTTCACTAAAAGATGTATTTTATTATTCTGAGTCCAGGCATACTAAACTCGAATTTCTACCATGTTCTCTGAGACAGTTAGGATTATAAAATGCAATAACTCTGGCCTATGGAGAACAGGTAGCCTTGCAATAGTGAAAAACGAAAAAGGCTGTAATTCGCTGTTAGGACATGCGACACACACCAGGGCTTGTCCTACTTTATCCTTACAATGCACCCTGCCCTTGGACCTACCATAGGGGTGACTGACATGAAGAAAAGGGAAGGTTAAGGGACTGGGAAGCGGGTGCACTTTCCCAGTCAGCATAACAGTACCAGACTGCATGCAGGCTCTGCAAAGGCAGACCTTAGACACATTTTACAAGGCTGCATCTGTGGGTGGCACAAGCAGTGCTGCAGGCCCACCAGTAGCATTTGGATTTACACGCCCTGGGCACACTCAGTGCACTTGACTAGAGTCTGGCAAGTAAACCAAATAGTCAAACATGGAACCACTGATTAATACATCAATTTACAATAGGGAGCACTTGCACTGTGGCACTAAATAGCAGTGGCACAGTTCCCAAAGCATCTCACACCAGCAGAAAGACATGAGGCAACAGTAAAAATGGAAGGGAGACCCATGCCAATGGTGCCAGGTTTAACACGGGCACATTGTAGCAGGTTGCCCCAGCTCCCCCTGTGGCAGTCCACCTATCCAGCTTGCTAACCGCCCTCTTTGGTTCTGTGCCTCCTCTGCTCATTTTCAACTCATTTTCTGCCTCTTCTCTGCTCATTCTGCCTGTTTTGTGCTTCTTTCTGCTCGCTCCTGACCTTTTTGCTAATTTCTGAGTTCTATTTTCCCTCTTGCTGCTCATTTCTGACCTCTATTTTGCTTCTTTCTGCTCATTCTGCCTGCTAGTTTGCCCCTTTCTGCTTATTTCTAACACTATTTTGCAGCTTTCTGCTCATTTCTCACCTTTATTTTGCCTCTTTCTGCTAGTTTCTTATCTTTATTTTAGGGGTGGGTGGTAAACTCCACCCTGCAAGAGCTATTGGGACTTCATCCCCCAAACAGTAATGTCAGGAGGTGCATTTGCGGAGTGGTTGAGAAAGGGGGTCTTGCCTCTGTGTGGTCTCAGCAATCCCTTTGTGTGGGAATTACTGGTGCTAACAACATGGGTTCTCTGCCCCCAACAAACCTCAGCAGCCAAAGGGACTTCATCCACCAACCAGCCGTGCACCAGAAGGTGTGTTTGCACAGTGGTTGATAAAGGGGTTGGGACCTCAGACGAGATCCCAGCATTCTCGCTGTAAGGGATGTACTAATGGTAACAATAGGGTTTCATGGCCCCCATAAACCTTTAGCAGCCAAGGGGACTTCACCCCCAACCAATATAAGAAATCAACGGCCCCCGGGGAATGAGGTCGCAGGGGCCGAAATCATCCTAGAGAGTGGGCCATGCGGCAACCCTCACATTTACAAAAAAAAGAAATGCCCGGGTCCCTGGGGTGGGGTCCAGAGGGCAGAAATCGGCCTTGGGAGGGGGGGGCCGCAGTCCCCCTCCTGTTTAATACAACATATAAAGCAAAGTTGATATGCCTTTAACGACCTGCACATCAAAGTGTCTCCTTAGTATGTTAGTTCAGCAACAGTAGAAATAAATCAAGTATTGAGTGCAACCTTGGTGTCCAACGCCCATCCACCTATGGCACCAAACTCTTCATCCACAGTAAGTGAAACAGATCTAACTTTATCAAAATACACCAGAGCACATCATGTTTAGTTACTCTCATCCTCCGTGCAATCAGCACTCTTCTGCAGTGAATGTTCTTGTATTATAGAGTTCCCAATCAATAAAAGTCACGTAGTGTAGATTAATCAAATTGTATTCCTTTGTGTAACACAATGTTCCACAGCTGACGCGCGTTTTGCCCTATCAGGGCTTCCTCAAGGCTCACTGGCGATATAATTCACACCCTATTTGTCTCTGAAGGTTTGAGTTTCAAAAATAAATTATTCAATGTCCAAGATACTTAATGTAAGATTCACTTTTAGATCTCCGCACCCAATCGTGCACGTCTTGTGTCAATTCCTAGTCCTCTGAATTCACCCTTGTTGTGGAGCCATAATACTTTCCATCTCTGAGGTGACTTGCAGTATCTTCACTACACACTTCATCTCTTCACATAGTATCCTGTTGTGTATAGCACTTACTCTGTGACTCCTTGCACCTATTTCCTGTATGAGTAATGATTTTATTAGGCGGTGATAATTCCAAACCGAAGTGGGTTTCAGGTGTTGTAGGATCTGTCTTTCGGAACAGGTATCACTGGTTTCTACCTCTTCCAGTGTTAGTGTTCTTATTGCTTATTCCACTAAGCGAAAATCCTCCATATCTCCTTGAAGCCGAGTATGCTCCTGTTTTATATTATTAAAATGTAAAAAAATTAGTTAGGCCCAGCGCCCAAAAAGGTCATGGGAAGAGGACCATCCTTCAAAGAAAAAAAATCAAAAGCTGGCAACTCGCCAGAGGCCCCCCCCCCTTGCTCTACACTCTGCAAACACACCTCCTGGCGCGCTCTTGGTTGGGGGCTGAATCCCCCTTTACTGCTGAGGGACCTTAGGGGCCACTTAGCCCACCTGTTACCTCCAGTAATCCTCACCCAGTGAGATTGCTAAGAGGTAGTCACAGGCCATGCCCCTTTCTCCACCACTCTGTAAACGTACCTCTCGGCACACTGCTGGTGGGGGAATATGATCCCCCTGCCTTCCGAGGGCCCCGGACTTAAGTAGATTTTATTCCCCAAGCAGCAGTGCACCAGGAGGTGCGTTTGCAGAGTGGTGGAGAAAGGGGGTGTGGCCTCTGACCACTTCTCAGCAATCCAGCTGTGTGGGCCTTACTGGTGGTAACTGGAGGGCTAGTTGGCCCCAAGGACCCTCAAGAGCCAAGGGGACTTCATCCCCAAATATTAGTGCACCAGGAGGCCTGTTTCCAGAGTGGAGGAGAAAGAGGGCATGGTCACCGAAAACCTCTCAGCAAACCCACTGTGTGGAACTTGCAGAAGGTAACAGGAGGGGTACTTGGCACCCAAGGACCCTCAATAGCCAACGGATCTTCATTCCTCTCTTAGTAGTGCATCAGGAGGTATGTTTGCAGAGTGGTGGATAAAGGGGGCATGGCCTCTGACAACTTCTCAGCAATTCTGCTGTATGGGAATTACTGGAGATAATAGGAAGGGTAGTTGGACCCAAAGGACATTCTTGGGGGCCAACTACCCCTCCTGTTAACTCCAGTAAGTCCCACACAGCAGGATTGCTGAGAAGTTGTCAGAGGCCACAACCCCTTCCTCAAGCACTCTGTAAACATGCCTTCAGACACACTACTAGTTGGGGGATAACGTCCCCTTTGCTCCAGAGGGATCTTGGGGGCCAAGAACTGTTCTAGTACCTCCTGTAAGTCTCAAAAGTTATTCGGAGGCCGAGCCCACTTTCTCCACCACTCTGCAAACGTGACTAGCAGTTAAATAAACTTAGAAATTCACTAAAAAACAAAGGTTAAAGACACTTTATAGTTAGGAATTAACATTTAGAAAGCCTTAAAAATTCACTGAATAAAACAAAGTTTACAAGGACATTATAGTTGGTTGATAGAATTTTAAAAAACGTAGAAATTCCCTAAAAAATCTAACGTTAAAGGGATGTTATAGTTAGGGTGATATTTTACTCATACAAAACCAGGGAAATTCAGTAGGCCCCTGGGTTAACTATAACTCACGCCCCCACAATGCACTACCTATGACCGCACATATTACATCACTCATGACATGGTCAGGGACATCACTCATGCCATCACATCAGTGATGACATCATCCACAGCATCACTGACACACCCACTCACACCCCTATAGAATCTTTTATACACCCACTGCCACTCCCACACAACATTCACAAACCCATTCATAGCGCCATACCAGTACTTACACACCCACTCACTGATTCATATATCTACAAACACATCCATTTTCTCACTAATACAGCCAATGATATATCCATTCATACATCTATACAGGCACTCGTGCACTGAGTGAGTCAGCCATAGAACTACTCACACAACTAGACACCCACCTATACATTCAATCACATAGCCACTTACTCACACAACCAGTTACACACACACCCACTTACACCCACATAATAATTCACCTATACAGTTACTGACAGGAGCACGCACTCATCCATATAGCAACTCTCATATTCACGCGTTCATGCATAGTCACTCCTATACCCCATCACTCACCCATACTGACACATGCACTAAATCACAAACACAGACACTTACTCACCCATACAGCTTCTGAGTCACGCACACAGTACCCCATGCAGCCACTAACTCGCCCACTCACTCATCCGTACAGGCAGTCATACACCTCGTCACCCACACTCACAGACACCCATATAGGTAATCAGACAACTAATCAACCACCCATATAGCCATTCATGTATTCACTAACATACTCATACACCCACTTAGACATCAACTGACAGACAGATACACCCATGTACACAACAAGTCACTGTCTTATACGTTCACTGAGACACTTAATCACTCACTTATACAGTCAGTCATTCATCCACTGAGTCATCCATACAGACAGTCCTACACCCACTGATTTACCAATACACCTTAGTATATATATTTAACACTTATACACTTTTAAAAACAGTCAATGCATAATGTCATCTGTGATGTAATTTATGATGTCATCAGTGATGTCACTGATTATGCCATGAGTGATGTAATATATGAGATCATAAGCAGTGCATTGTGGGGGCAAGAGTTATAGTTAACTCAGGCAATTAGACCGGCTGAATTTCTCTGGTTTTGTATGAGTAAACTCTGACCCTAACATTCCTGTAACCTTTGTTTTTTTTCGAGGAAAAAAAATATACATACACACACACACATACACGTATATATATATATATATATATATATATATATTCTAGCAACAGTTTTGGCGCAAAGCTTCAGTGGCCTCTCGCAGCGGCGGGCCCCGGACGGGATCGCCAGTCTCTCCAAATTCCACCAAATTCGTTCACAAGAACGATGTCCAGGCCACAAATAGTTTTCAACAACTGGATTTAATCACAGCCCTACTCGACGCGTTTCGGGAACAGCTTCCCTTTCTCACGAGTACAAGAGTCTGTTTGCATCCAACATTTAAAGTAAATCATGTGATCATGTTAATAATGAACATAGCCAACAGACTACCATAACACAATACGTTTGGAGCTATGAAACCAGATTCATCTTTTCAGCAATGTGTGGCATTTCATTGTATCAGCTTTTGTAATTATTTAAACGCAGTTCGTCTAAGACATTTGGCTCTTGGCAAAAAGAAAGAAACAACATTTCATTGTAAATTTCATTATAAAATGAATTATGCTCCGTGTGAAAACAGGGTCATTTCGAAGCCTCGAAATCCCATATATTTTGTACATACGTGCCAACACCTTTGGACTTAACATTTCTTAAACATCACTTCATTGAGACATTTAAGCTCTGGGCAAAAGAAACAACAACTTTCCGTTGTGAACTACAATAAAGGATAAATTGTACTCCGCGTGTAAATAAAGTCAGTTCGAAGCCTCGATCTCTCAATTACATTGTTCGTGCGCGCCAGCGCTTTTGGTCTAATGAGTTGAGCTATGCGGCTGCCTCTTATTTTACAGGTCTCCAACTAAACAAAATCATATACCTGTAATGCGTGCTTTGGACTGAATACGTCCTAATGGACAAAACAAACTGTGCTTCACTGTCCTAGGCTGTTCAGACTTTCATTCAAACTGCACATATCGCATAGTGGTTGTCGAAAATACAGCCCCAGTGGGCTAAGCGAATTACTGCTCAATTGTGCGTTCATTGTCAGTTCCAAAGTCATGATTACACAAGGAAGCACCTTTCATTGTAACATTGCCCAGCGTGATTTCTGCAACTTGATACAAACTGCCACATACTTTCTGATCGTGCTGTGTTTTCATACTCTCCCACATTCAATGGTACCTGTGACAAATGATAAAATACAGTGATTAAATAACCTACCAAACCCGTGCCTTTTACACATTCATACCAATAAAATCAAGGTCAGAGGACAGGTCAGCAAAAAATATTTCAACAAAAATATTTCAATTCATCCAAGGTGTACGCCTAAAGCTTCATCACAATTATGCCCCTGGGGCTGTAAGGTGTGATATTTAATTATAAATCTCGACTCTAAGCGTCTAAGCTCTTGCAGTCTATTACCGCCTCTTTCTCTAATGGGCACTTGGTCTAGTACCACGTAAGAGAGGAGGCTGCTGTTACTCTGGTGGTGGGTTGCAAAGTGTCTTGCCATGGGATACTGTTTGTCATGGTTTTGTCATGTGCTTATCTAGGTTCCTGATCGATACTGTGACCTTATGCCCCTATTCGGCTATAAAGCCCTTTATTCCCTATATTGGCATAACCGTTCAAGTGCGATTTTCTGAAAAGTCATCTCTGGCCTCACACGAGCAGAGCCACAGAGCCACATTCCAGCATGACTCTCTGCTACTTCCTTTGCGACCAATTAGTGCAATGACAGAGCAGCAGTCACTATCTGATATTCCTAGATAACACTCCGAGTTCTTCAACAAGATAAAAACTTAGCAAACCTGGAAATCCCCGCTTGCTATGTTTTGATTAGTAATAGAACTCTAATGAGCAACTGATAGCTGCCACTTCCTAGTGACATCTTTAATTGACGTCTTATGTCCAGCAAACTTGCGTCAAACCCGGCACCTGTCAGGTATAAATATTACCAACGTTGCCTTAAGCAATGTGAGAGCGAAGCTAGCTGCTGTTGAGCGAGAGCTACTGTTGCTGATGCCAGCTGCCTGCATGACCAGTGTTGGTAAAAACTAGCACTCTGTCGCTGCAGCCTGCTATCCTGTGGTGTGAAGCTACTGATTACCATTATCGCCGCTACAGCGCGAACTGTGGTTCAGTACGCTTGAGGAGCCGTGCAGCCGTCCTCTGCGAAGACATCCAGCCCAGCTGCCCGCGGACGCTGTCACCCCTCCTTCCTCCCGACGCGCTGAGAGAAGCCGCTGCCTTTCTCGTGCAGAGAAATCCAGTCCCGGCGCTTCCGGTTTACCCTCGCAGGTGACTGGGATATCGAGAGAGACCCCTGAAGGAGATACCAATCCTCCATCATTCTATTCAGAGGTATGGTGTTGACTAAACCCTTAGAAGAGAATTCTTGAAACAAACCTTGGCAAAACCAACTTAACTTAAGCTACTTACTTACTCCCCCTTCTCACGTGTTAGGCTTAGGTAAGGCACACCGGGGTAGGCTTAGTTAGAAGCACCAGTTGAGTATGTTAGCCTAATGTATATATGACTGTATATATGTTTTATTACTTTTAAACCATTATATGGCTAAGAAACCATATCAATGCTTTTACAGTTCTATTTCGCAATTCTTATCTTACTGTACGTACTTTTTATAATAACAGTTATTGCAATTGTGGCAATACATCTCTCTTGTACGAGAAGAAAGACTGTTCAATAAATGTTAACCTTTATTGATACACGCCCGTCTCTCTATTCTCTACATATTGTGAAAGTAAACTGCACCAGACTGACTGAGTGAAATCTATGTCTATTGTTTCACACGACCCTAGAGATCGACTCTTGATCTGAGGAGCAAAGTTGTCATGTTGCACGGTTGTTGGAAAACTGAATCCCTTCTTGTCTGTGCCAGGGAAGCTGATCACTTCCTATGCAGAGAAGAAAGTTTCCAGTGACCTCTGAGCTAGTTGGTAACACAACCCAATTAAGTTTAGCATAGTCAGTGGAGGCCTGGAATATCCGCAGTTCCACGTCGATACTACTGTTTATGTTATTCCAATGCGCAGGGCCTAGTGGGAAACTAGGAACTACACTACATGGCGCCCAACGTTTGGTAAGGCGATAAACTAACGTAAGACTTGTAGAGTAACTCAGTCGTGCATATTTCACACCCCTTTCACCCGTAAATACTCCAATAGACGTCTGGAGTGGGTGAAAGGTTAAAATCCGCCCGACCTTAGTAGGAAGAGATTCCTATGTAAAGCTCCGGTTTATTCAACGTTGAAGGATACAGTGTTCCAAAATATTGTGCATCTAATCTTTGTCTCCTTGGAGACCTACTCTGCAAAGCCTGCATTTTTAAAAATGACAGACAGTGAAGAAGAAAGGGAAGCAGTTAGACTAGCATCCCAGCTAATGGAGGAAGACACAAGTCTCCTCGAAACAGACCCGGATGCTATTATCATCCCGGTCCAGTTAAGAAGATCTATAACTTTAAAACTTATAGAAAACGGACTGCCACCTCAAGGTGGTACAGTAATTTTCGTGATAGAGGCTCACGAGTATCGGCAGACAGAGGTATTCTATTCATGGATAAACTTTCCAGCGGTAAACGCTATAACACAAGAGTTTCACTATTACAAAATAGAGGAACCTCCGGATGAGTACGCCCCTTTCGAGGAGGTTGAAATTCCACTTAAATTTCAAGAGCACCTGCTCTGGTTTAATGGCGCCCTAAAACACAATAATCACATAACTAGGCTCGGTCCTCTAGGTAGACCAGGAGCCACGTGGCCGGTTCTAGCCAGCTACACACCACATCCTGACATTGCAAGAATGTCAAAAGAAGAGCTGTTAGCACAGCTAAACACATTAATAAAAATACATAGGCAATTAGTCCAATATGTAATACGGACTGCAACAGTCCAGCCAGCTGTTAATTCACCACAGCTGACCCCTCATCAGGGGAACACAAATAAAATTACACCACAGAACATACAGTCATGTCTTGGTAAAACACCCGTAAAACGGGAACAAATTCCTTTCTGGTTAGCCCAGAAAATCACTCAAATAGAGGCAGTATTTCCTGATACTACCCCTATTGAGAAACACAGAATCTTGACCATCTGCCTTCCTATGGGAATCGCACCACACGCGGAGGACTGCGACACTTGGGGTACAGTCTTTGCTTCCATTTACACAAAAACACACGGTGTGCCGTCTATGGCGGTAATACCAGACGTGCTAAAACAGATTCAAAATGAATTCGGTCCAGAGCCCGCTTTAAATCTAGGTATGAAATTACTGAAAGATTTCAAGCAGGTCACGGCTATATTATTAGCCAACGTAAAGGGAGAAGCAGCATCTGTGGCGATCCGCCAGAAGTTGAGGGAAACAGATATAAAAGATCCTGTTGAGCTTGCAAAAATCATAGAAAAATGCTATGAAGAATTAGGTAGAGACAGCTTGGGTGGAAAACCAGTTAAACCCCAACTGCTCGAAAATCCTGAAAAATTATTTATTAAAAATAATTTAAATACTCCTAAAAAGAGCTGGGATGGAAATAAACAATCCACTCCCAAGGAAAAAGTTTTCCAGTCCAGAGGAAGGTCTCCTCGGCGGAGGGAAAGAACTCCGACTCGAGAACGCCAGTCTCCCCAACGGGAGCCCTCTGAGAAAAGATATAACCTTAGAAATAGGGATAATATAAAAAGACCTGATAGATATCAAAGTATTGATACACGTCCCTCTCGATCTCTTCCACAGAATTCGGAAAGAAGAGGACGGTCAGACCCAGGAGAGCACACCAAGTCCAAAGACAAGGAACCTGCTCAAAATAAGAAATCTCAATTTCAGAAAAAGAAGGTAGCCAGTATTAGAGTAATCAATCATGCCGAGAATACTGAGGACACAGTTGAAAAACGGGGAGTGGGCATTGACAATGTTGGACAGTGCAGCAGAGATCAGTATAGCGCGCAAGAACTTGATGAGTCATCTGGAGACAGTGGACACGAATGAATACATTCAGGTTGAAACTGCCGACGCCAGACTTAGCGAGCCCCATAAAATATACAAAATAACATTGCGTATGGAGGGTGATAAGACTAGAAAAATTAAGGGTCTATTTTGGGATAAGCTCTCAAAAGGCTATGATATTCTGTTAGCTGAAAAAGATTGGCCCCCGGAGTTTGTCAGGGAGTGCCCTCGTGGCGAAGAAGTGATTATGCCTGCCTTCTCGAATCACATACCGATTCACAAAAAATACACATATGCAAGGAAATGGGCAGTAGCCCAGGCACCAGCATTGTATAAAAATCATGTAGGATGGGATGAGGACTCACCGCCCCACAAAATCCAATTAAAAAGTGAACCAACTGCCCAACGGCAGTATCCCATAAAGCAAGAAGCTAAAAAACAGGTCAGGGAGATCTTAGATCAACTTGAGTACCAGGGGGTGATTGAAACATGCACCTCTCAAATGAACAATCCTTTGTTTCCTGTCTCCAAGCCAGACAATTCATATCGTCTAGTTTTGGACTACAGACATCTTAATACATGTTGCAAAACTTTTGCAGTACAAAACTCGCATAGTGCAGCCCTAATGAATAATATAGTTAGGAAAAAATATAAAACGACATTAGACATTTCTAATGGTTTCTTTTGTCAAAACATTGCACCAGAAAGCAGATACTTGACCGCTTTCTCTGCATTTGGGTCGCAGAAAAAATTCTGTCGACTCCCACAGGGGTTCAAGAACAGCCCAGGACTATTCTCAGCTAGGGTAACAGAGTTACTACAAATCTATGATGATGAAGCATTATCTTACGTAGATGATATTTATCTCACAGACGACGACTTGGATACTCACTTGAAAAGAGTGAACACCATTATACTTGGGTTCGCAGCAGAGGGTTACAAATTCAACTTTAAAAAGTCCCGAATTGCCCATCTGACAGTACTGTTTTTAGGGTACGAATTATCAAGTGAAGGGAAAAGCCTAGCGGACAACTTCTTAGAGAAGTGCGCTGTACTCCAAGCTCCAAAAACGCTGAAGAATTTACAATCAATACTAGGTTTTCTGAATTTCGGAAGAACTTACATCCTAAATTACGCAGAGAGGGTTAAACCTCTCTACGAACTAATTAAACCTGATTTAAAACAAATCAATTGGACTCAAAAACACACAGAAATTTTGAGATCACTGCAAACAGACATGTTAGCAAAAACAAAATTAGATACACGTGACAACACACGCGATCTTGTAATCCGAGTCATCCCAGGAAGATGCGGATTCACATACCTAACCTCTAATGAGGGAGAAAAGGTACCAATTTCAATTAAGTCTCACTTGTACACACAAGCAGAAAAAACATTCAGTCGCACAGAAAGAACTGTGAATGCAGTGCAAATCGCATTAGCAAATGAAAGAGAACTAGCACACGGCAAACGGATTAATATCCTTACAGCGGAATCCGCCTTCGAAGCGCTATTCAGCCCAGTAAACCTGCCTACAGTGTCACTGGATCCGAAATGGATACAGTGTATAGATTCTCTAGGAGCGGAAGATGTGAAATACTATTTCGCCCCGCAATACAAAGAACTGAATGATTTAAAATATGAAGAAGAATATCCTCTGCCAATCGAAATCCTGCCTCTCCCACAATACGCCTGTATAATCTATACAGATAGCTTTGTACAGCATTTTAATGTAGAGAGAAAATCCTACGATGCAGCATGTGCGATCATTAAATGTCGTTGGCTGTGCGGTAAAATCAAACCGAAAATAACAAAAACTGAATCAGTCAAGTACTGTTCGGCTCAAAGAACTGAAATCAGATCTTTAAAGATGGCGCTCGAAAATGCAGAACGCGAATTCCCCACACTTATAGTGTGCGATTCTCATTTTTGCGTAAATTCTTTCAACAACAAACTGCAGAGTTGGATCGAAAACGACTACAAAGATGACACAGGTGCCACAATAAAGCATAAAAAGCTCTGGAACGAGGTAGCTCTTTTACACAAAGAACTACAAAAGACTCACGTGATTCACGCACAGAGTCTTCAACGTGATGGCGTTCACGTTGCAGGGAATTCATTGGCTAATACAGCCAAAGCGGAAGCAACTAACTCGGCTTCCGTAGCCACAAAAAAGCGTACAGATAAGTATATAGACGGGGAAACCATGCTGGCAGTAAGAACGACCGTAAAAGGCGACTGTGCAGCACTACCCGTAAACTATCCACTCAATTATGCATACATAATCGATGCAAACTCCGTTCCTTTTGCTCGAATCCCTGGAGTGGGGGATAGAGTAATTCCAAACAGGAGCAGGAGGGGCTTCCTCCTACTGGAAGCACACATGGGGTTGGGTCTGAAACACCAAACAATCAGAGCCTCTCTGAAAGAATCACAATCAGAGTACTGGTGGCCAGGAATGAGTATAGATATTCAATGTTTTGCTCAAAATTGTGAAGACTGCAACAGAGATCGCAGTAATGAACAGGCCAGTGTAGTTTCAGGATCCCTTCTAGACAGCATAAGGCGGTCTATCTGCGCAATCAAAGAAGAGAAGCGCGTCCCAGTGTACAACGTTTAAGACGAAATACACTTAAATAATGAGGCCACCAGCGCTCGGCTGACGCTAGAACGGTTATAAAAGATTAGCGAGTCCATATCGGCACATACGCAATTACCACGTTCCATTCTGACCAGGGTCCTGCTTTCAGCTCTCAAGCTTATAAGGAGGCCATGGCTAGCATGGGAATTGGGTTGTGGTATTCTTGTCAGTCATACCCCGGGAGGGAATAGTGTGATAGAAAGAAAAAACCGGGACATAAAGCAATCTATAACTGCGAAGGTATTAGGTTCAGGCGCTGGGTGGGTCAAACATTTAATAAGTGTCCAGACTAGTCTTAACAACATGCCAAGAAATTCTCTAAAAGGTTTCAGCCCATACGAACTATTGTTCGGAATTAGAATGAACGTTCAGGACCTCGATAGTCAGATGTCAGTGGTACAAAAAGAAACAAAGCAGTTTGAAGTAAAAGACCGTTTGGCTGTTTTACAGGAACTGAATGAAACAAGAAAATCATTAAGCAACATAAAGTTAAAGCAACAGCCAAGTACCACTGACGAGGCACCACCCGCAACAGCCCCAGCAAGGCCTGTCTGGATTCCAAAGATTGGGGATCTAGTCAGAGAAAAGATCGCGGTGAAGAAGGAATTTGGGCCTTCTTACAGAAAAGCAGTACCTGTCTTAGCAGTCACCGGAACAAGATCAGTTGTGCTACCGCCCCTTGCTGGTAAAAAGGAGAACAGAATCGTGTCCATCGATCTGGTAAAACCACAAGCATGTGGCCTATAATCAACAGTAGGCCCAGTGGACTCCCAAGAAACAACAGAATACCCAAACTTGCAACAATCCAAGAGGTTCAAACTGAAAGACTCATCACATTCGATCAGCCTGCAGTGCACAATGAAGGACTATGCAATACAGCCATGGAACTCGTGCCTCTTGAAACACAGATTGAAACAGTTCGTCAAGAAACAACACCAGTCTACAATGATGTGGCATCAGAAAGTGCTACCGAAAGACAGATTGAAAGAACAATCCCATCAATTGACAGAACTGCCTCTGGTTATTCCATCAACTTCGACAACTTCTCTGAAGATTTAAACGACCCCGAAGTGATGCCAGAAACAAAAAAGATTTCTAAAGAAAATAAAACAGGACTCCTTCAACAAATCAAAGAACTATATCTGGATTCACCATTGATTGAGCATTGGATCATCTCAGGGGTATTCATACTCCTACTATGCCTAATTTTAGTTTTAATTTTAGGGAAGTTCATTACAATTGAATGGACACAGCAAGTCAGAACATCAACCTAGTCCTGAAACCACACAGATCATCCCACGTGAAGAAAAGAGAACTGTCAACAGTAAATGTCACAGCAATTCCAATACCTGGTGGGGTAGTATGGGAGAAAACAGACTATGAGATCTATGGTCCGGTCGAAATCCTGAAGTATCCTCATCAACTAAAGGTTTCCTTAAGTGACTTTGTTACACCTAGTACATTCTCTGATGATTGGGACTTTAACAGTATTAATGACATGATGTCTGATTTAGTAATGTCAGCTAGATTCACAGATCATGATTATTTACAAGGTTCATCTAGTTATGAGCAGTTATTCTGTTACACCCACTATGGGGATCATTACTTGCATAAATCTGCACAGCCTAGAAATGTTTTTATGTATAATCAATGGGAACATTGTTCTACACCACCTAAAAGCAGTTCTAAAGCATTTTTTGAGAAATTCAGATATTTTTCAGGGTTTAACACCAGTAATGCAGAAACGTTTTATTATAAACTGTTAGATAAAACAGGAATGAAAACGATGCTGACAAATTCTAAATTGATATATTCAGAAGCATTTTATGACAAAATGATGACATTTGGTTTTGATTATTGGAAAAATAATATTGAAACGAAAACAATTTGGGGTACAAAAGATTGGCAGGTGCAAGGCATAGAAGCACTATTTAGAACCTGCATGATACCAGAACAAATGTTGTTTTTAAATGACACTGTACACCAAACATCCTGTCTTGGCCTAGCTAAGAACAAAGAAATGAAAACACCGTCTATACCAAAGCCAATAGCTGAGAATGCAACTGCAGATAATGAGCTAGACGTGTCACACATTTTACATTTCAACAGAACACATCCTGATTGGAAAAAGTGGTTAATCTGGCCTACAGACACAAATAACTGTCAAGATAGGTTCCTGAATAAAACACAGGGTTTAAAAATGACCAGATTAGACTCTAGATATTCCCAGAGACAACATCCAGGAATAATAACAACATACAGTGTAGGTAAACTCTGCCTAGAATGGCTAGCTACATCCACACTGGCTGAAATTAAGCAACACTTGTCTTTATTAAAAGATGGTGCTGATTTGCGCGATTTCATTCTTGGACCACGCAAACAGCGTCAAAAGCGTTTCATAGCGACCAGCATCTATGCTGCTTACAACGAGGCTTGGAAAGTAAAGCAAATTGAAACTGCTGAAAAGATACGAGAAATTGATCGTATTAATTTGGAGAAAACACTTTCTGTGGTAGACAATGGGTTAATGACTCTGTCTTCCAGAATATATTCTTTGGACAATATTGTATCATCTGCCTTTGATGTGATAGATAGAGATTTGCTAATGTTACAACATGGCCAGTCTCAATTACGCTCTATTATAGAACTAGGCTGGACGCTGCAAAATCTTCGTTCAGGCTATGTGCCTTGGCGTTTAATTAACACAACGTCATTGTTTTCCATTTTTAACCTTACTGATAAACAGATCAGTTTGGCACAGAAAGGAGCAGACTATACAATCTTGAGCATCGAGAAACTCGAGAGATTACCATTGACAATGTCAGAGAGCCCTGTCATTGAATGGATAATACACGGAATTATCACAATTCCGATTACAACTTTCCGATTTCATAAGTGCCTTGAATACATACCTGCTGGCCAATATGAACAATTGGGTAAAGGATACTTAAAATCCGAATGGAAATTACCATACACTCATTCTTGCTATAGTGACAGCGACAAAAATGTATTTCTTAGTGGTGACAACTGTAAACACTCACTAAGCGGTATACTTTTGTGTCAGGGTATTAATTTACACAGAGCATGTGATGGAAATTCAAACAACCTTTCATGCCACCAGCTAGTCACACCTGCAACTCAGATAGAGCCCTTCTTTATGCAACTCGCAAACGGGAGTTACATTCTAAGAACGGATCACAGGTGCTGTGGCCTCGCGCCCGGACTAAGTTATCTAGTAGAAGTTACGTCCATGGTCAAATGCTGTATGCAAGCATTGTTCCCGAGCGGGCCTCCAGACATAGTGACTCCCATCTGGCCTCGTCTGAATCTCTATTCTATACGAATTGATACATTAAGCAAAATGAAATCTGTGCTTTTACAGACAACAGTGCCTATAACGTCATCTAAAGAGACGTATGATCTTCTAGTCGCAAGGACGGCTACTGAAGTCCATGACCTTTTATCAACAAATTGCCCCGTGCATTTCGTACAAATGCTCGACGAGCTCCTTAACATGTCTAGTGCCACGAGCATCCCAGGCATATTTAAGACAGTCTTTACGGGACTGCTAACACCCTTCCAGGCAATTTTGGGAATCTTTCCTAATTTTGTGCACTCCATTTTTGGTGGTATTCCACTATTTTTGGACTCATCGCAGGGATTCTATTTTTGACCCTCCTGCTTCGATATGGCAAGCCTCGGCTCAGACATAGCTCCCATGGGAATGGAAGAGACAATCCTAGCAATGCGCTACAGGGACAGGATAACTAACGTCCTCGGATTGGCCAGGCTGAGAGATCTAAACATGACCTGGTTCCTTTCATTCAGACCGATATGGCAAAATTGCATTTTACCTGTGCTACGGTGTATGCTTTGCGGCGAGGAATGCGTGTTGGACATCTGTCTTTCACTTCCATCAGCAGTACCAATGGACGTCGATACTTTGCTAAGTCCAATAACGGCTCACGCATTGTGTTGTCCCCAGCGGCTACCAATCCTGATGACGGCATTCGTGGAGACTCCTGTACTACAGCCAAGTGGTAACAGTGGAGCGAGTGACAAAAGCAACATCATCCAGGTACGACGTGCTGTGAGCATTGCTGGTCCTGACTTCGATGACGGCAATCATTCTCACACCTGCCAAGTTACAGCGCTATCTAATTTGGTTGAACTATCACCTGATTTTGTAGACCAATTCTTTGCGAGCCTGTCTGATACGATGTTCTCACCCATAGAGAAACAATAACTTTTGAAAAGCTTTCCGACACACAGCGTTCCTATGAACTCTGGATTCGGCCTTCAGTTTTGATCAACAAAAAACTGCCAGGAGCTTTGGTAAACTGATTTTTCTTTGAATTGGACAATTTTTCAAATATTGACCCTCTCTTTTTGGCACGAACAATTCTTTGCTTAACGTAAAAACTATTCTTAGAGAACAGAAGCTTCACACTTCTATTTCTAAACACATCTAGAGACATAACAACATTACACCAGCCTCTAGCACACATGTTATTACAATGCATTTTTATGTGATGATTTATCTCGCATTTCTTCTGTCAGAGATACTTCATGTGTAAATCTTTATGCATAATCGTTCATTGATTTCATATGCAATAATTTTGAATGATTACTATGTTTTAAAACTACGTACAGTACCTAAATTCCATGTATTACAAGTACGCCTATTTCGAATGCATTTATGTATTTTGGGGTGGGCTATGTTACACAATGTTACACATGCATCTAATTGCTTAGTTTTAGTAATTTTGATGGACATGAATTCGTGGAGTGGGTGTCATGTGCTTATCTAGGTTCCTGATCGATACTGTGACCTTATGCCCCTATTCGGCTATAAAGCCCTTTATTCCCTATATTGGCATAACCGTTCAAGTGCGATTTTCTGAAAAGTCATCTCTGGCCTCACACGAGCAGAGCCACAGAGCCACATTCCAGCATGACTCTCTGCTACTTCCTTTGCGACCAATTAGTGCAATGACAGAGCAGCAGTCACTATCTGATATTCCTAGATAACACTCCGAGTTCTTCAACAAGATAAAAACTTAGCAAACCTGGAAATCCCCGCTTGCTATGTTTTGATTAGTAATAGAACTCTAATGAGCAACTGATAGCTGCCACTTCCTAGTGACATCTTTAATTGACGTCTTATGTCCAGCAAACTTGCGTCAAACCCGGCACCTGTCAGGTATAAATATTACCAACGTTGCCTTAAGCAATGTGAGAGCGAAGCTAGCTGCTGTTGAGCGAGAGCTACTGTTGCTGATGCCAGCTGCCTGCATGACCAGTGTTGGTAAAAACTAGCACTCTGTCGCTGCAGCCTGCTATCCTGTGGTGGTGAAGCTACTGATTACCATTATCGCCGCTACAGCGCGAACTGTGGTTCAGTACGCTTGAGGAGCCGTGCAGCCGTCCTCTGCGAAGACATCCAGCCCAGCTGCCCGCGGACGCTGTCACCCCTCCTTCCTCCCGACGCGCTGAGAGAAGCCGCTGCCTTTCTCGTGCAGAGAAATCCAGTCCCGGCGCTTCCGGTTTACCCTCGCAGGTGACTGGGATATCGAGAGAGACCCCTGAAGGAGATACCAATCCTCCATCATTCTATTCAGAGGTATGGTGTTGACTAAACCCTTAGAAGAGAATTCTTGAAACAAACCTTGGCAAAACCAACTTAACTTAAGCTACTTACTTACTCCCCCTTCTCACGTGTTAGGCTTAGGTCAGGCACACCGGGGTACGCTTAGTTAGAAGCACCAGTTGAGTATGTTAGCCTAATGTATATATGACTGTATATATGTTTTATTACTTTTAAACCATTATATGGCTAAGAAACCATATCAATGCTTTTACAGTTCTATTTCGCAATTCTTATCTTACTGTACGTACTTTTTATAATAACAGTTATTGCAATTGTGGCAATACATCTCTCTTGTACGAGAAGAAAGACTGTTCAATAAATGTTAACCTTTATTGATACACGCCCGTCTCTCTATTCTCTACATATTGTGAAAGTAAACTGCACCAGACTGACTGAGTGAAATCTATGTCTATTGTTTCACACGACCCTAGAGATCGACTCTTGATCTGAGGAGCAAAGTTGTCATGTTGCACGGTTGTTGGAAAACTGAATCCCTTCTTGTCTGTGCCAGGGAAGCTGATCACTTCCTATGCAGAGAAGAAAGTTTCCAGTGACCTCTGAGCTAGTTGGTAACACAACCCAATTAAGTTTAGCATAGTCAGTGGAGGCCTGGAATATCCGCAGTTCCACGTCGATACTACTGTTTATGTTATTCCAATGCGCAGGGCCTAGTGGGAAACTAGGAACTACACTACAGTTTTTTATGGCTCTTAAGTGCTGTAAAATCCTGTCTTTTGCTGGTTTAATTGTGCTGTCCACATAGAATTTCTTGCATGGGCATTTGAGTGCATAAACCACGTACTCTGTGTGGCACGTCAGGTGTTTGGTAATTCTAAAGGGCTCACACAGATGGGATAGTTTTATCTCTTTGACATTGTGGCTAAATTTGCACGCTTTACAACGGCCACAAACATAAAATCCCTGGACTGGATTAGTTTTCTTTTTGTTGACTATCAAGGTTTGACACACCTTGTCCTTCAAACATGTTGGTTTCCTGTACGTGATTTGGGGGTAGTCTCTGATACTTTGTTGGATATCTTTATCAGTCTTGAGGGCATTCCAATATTTATTGATTGCTCCTCTGACTTCTTTAGTTTGGGAGTGGTAATCAGTGATGAATCTCACTCCTTCTTTATTCTCTTCGTTTCCAACTTCATTGGCCAAGGGTTGGTTAGTGTCCCTCTCTTCTACTTTTCGTACAGCCTCTGCGATACATTTTTTATTGTATCCTCTGGACTTAAATCTGTCACACATGATATCTCTCTCTTTCTCATAATCCAACTGTCTAGTACAATTTCTCCTGGCTCTCAGTAATTCACCAAAAGGAATCGAATTTATCAGATTTCGGGGGTGGCAACTTTGTGCATGGAGGAGGCTGTTTCCGGCCGTCTCTTTTCTGTACAAAGTAGTCACTAGGTTCATTTCTTCTATGGTGACTTTTAGATCTAAAAAATCTACAGTTTTCTTGTCAATATGGCTTGTGAATGACAAATTAAATTCATTTACGTTCAGGACAGCCACAAACTCTTCTGCTTCCTCTATGGTGCCATCCCAAATGATGAAGATGTCATCAATGTACCGGAGCCAAGTACGTACTCCGGTACAGTATTGATCTGGCTTTCTGACAATTAGTTCTTCCCACCACCCCAAGTATATTCCAGCAAAACTAGGGGCAAAACAAGTGCCCATAGAAGTACCAAATAGTTGGTGGTAGATGGCACCATTGAACAAGAAGTAGTTCTGGGTAAGACATGTATAAATCATGTCTAAGAGCATTTCAGTATGAAACAGGTATGAAACTGATCTTGTACTTAGGAAATATCTGCATGCTTTAATACCCAATTCGTGGGGGATATTCGTATAGAGGCTGTTGACATCCAAGGTCATGAGTATACAGCCTGCATCAACTGTGACATTAGAGATTTTTCCCAAAAAATCACCTGAGTCCCTCAAATACGCCGGAAGGCCCTGCACAATAGGCTGCAAAAAATGATCTACGTATCTTGATGTATTTTCTAGGCTGCTGTTCCTAGAAGATACTATTGGCCTGCCTGGGGGGTTAATAGGATTCTTATGCAATTTGGGGAGTAGATACAGTGCTGGTATTTTGGGGAAGTTGCACTTTAAAAAATTAAACTCTTCAGTTTCTATGAGTTCTTGATTCCTCCATTCACACAGTTTCTCATGGTATGCCTGATTCTTACTGTCATACATTTTCCTGTTTCTTTTTTCATACTTAACAGTGTCATTAAGTTGCTTCATTCCTTCTTGTATGTACATTTCTTTTCACATTACAACAGTGTTGCCCCCCTTATCCGATTTTTTTATGACAATGCTATGGTCATTACTTAAACTTTCAATGGCTAATCTTTGTTCTTGGCTAAGATTATTTCTTCCCCACTTCCTGTTATTGGCTAGTTTTTTAAATTCAGTAATCACCCCTTATATATAATGCTTCTCGCCACACGTATCCACAAACCGCGCTTTTCTGCAAGATAAATGAAGAAGAGTGAACCCAGTTTCTGGTGCCAGATATTCAGTGCTTTATTCGTGCAAATCTCATAAATCGCCCAGCATGTCCGCCATGACGCGTTTCGCCTCTCTCCAGAGGCTTGATCACATGACGTGTTGCAAACACTAAGGAGGGTACTTATAGTTTAGAGTAGCGGGAACTAG
This sequence comes from Lissotriton vulgaris, assembly GCF_964263255.1. Classification (NCBI taxonomy): domain Eukaryota; kingdom Metazoa; phylum Chordata; class Amphibia; order Caudata; family Salamandridae; genus Lissotriton; species Lissotriton vulgaris. The sequence goes on along the minus strand of NC_141698.1, from coordinate 985,746,197 downwards.
GGCAATGTCAATTGATAAAAACTGAAGAAATATTTACAATGGAACAATTTCGATTTGAATAACAGACATACTGTCTAAAAATCAACATTCAACAATTATAAAAACATTTTATAAATACAATTGTAATAAATAACTGCAGATATACACCTATATAAATATATAAATATTTGTATAAAAACATTTCAATTCATATTTACTTTTTCAGTTTTTAGATTTTGATTCATTATATATATATATTATATATATATATATATATATATATATATATATATTTATATCAAGCTACTCAGCTTGTTTGATTTCTTTCGGTGAAAAAAGACGGACAAGGACTGAAGAATGCTGGTGCAATTTTAAATTGTATTTATTGCTAAATATCCACCATAACATGTTTCAGCTTGGAGAGGCCTTGATCACATGACGCTACTGCATTGTGGGAACAACCTATTTAAAGTGACAAGTGCTTTCAATCCTACTATAGCCATTAAGAACAGACTATTAGTGATCTAGTGCTCTGTGGGCATAAGGGCTGAGGTAATACACAATACTTCCTCAATCATTGCAATACAATACAAATACACATTTCATAATGTTGGAAGCGCATCTATACTACTATTATAAAGAGAGAACTGTGTCCTTTGGGCAAGGTAAACTCGAAAAGTACACCACCAATCGCAACACCCAATACAGCGTTGGAAAGGGGGGGGTCCAGTAGATGGACATAGGCTAAAAAAAAAAGTTAAATAAACGTTGTTTAAAAAATACATATACTACTATTATAAAGAGAGAACTGTGTCCTTTGGGCAAGGTAAACTCGAAAAGTACACCACCAATTGCAACACCCATCACAGCGTTGGAAAGGGGGGTCCAGTAGATGGATATAGGCTATAAAAAAACCAAAAAAAAACGTTATTTAAAGAATAAACAATAAAAAAAGTAGTCCCTAAGAAGTAGCGCCGGTCGTGTGTGCTAACAACGTGCTGACATCATCGGAGGACAGGAACGCGAGGAGGAGCGGACAACAGCGCGGGGAGGAGCAGAAAACTTAGCCAGACTGGAGGGAATGAGGTACGTGAACCATGGGGAAGAGCGGTGAAGTAAGGCGGACTAGAGCGGAATGGAGGACAACAGCGCATCGAGGAGCGGAGAACGTACCAAGACTGCAGTGCCATGAGGTATGTGAAACACGGGGAGGAGCTTTGAAGTACACGGGGAGGAGCGGTAAGTGAGGCCGAATGGAGCGGTATGGCGGACTGCAGCGGGGCGTGTAGACTGTCTTGGTGTAGTGGGGTGCGGTTAAGTGAGGCGGACTGGAGCGGGATGAGGAGCGGTGAAGTACGCTGGGAGGAGCGGTAAGTGAGGCGGAATGGAGTGGGATAGCAGACTGCAGCGGGGCGTGTAGACTGGCTTGGTGTAGTGGGGGGCGGTGAAGTGAGGCGGACTGGAGCGGGGCCTGGGTTTGTGCGACTGGGAGCAAGCGCTGAGGTAAGGGGCACGCAAGCCTAAAATGCTGCCCCCAGCCCCCTTCTGCCCCAGGCAACGCTGGGGCGGGCTGCTAGTAGTAAATAATTTAAAAATAATTCTAAATAAAATTGGATTTTTGACTATCTGCCGCAGATCTAATTAATCTTTTGAACAATCCCCTTTATTTGTGAACTTATTTGTCTTTATTAATGTTTCAATCAGTTTCTTTGGTGTCAAATGCTCTAAATTTTATGGTTCAAGTATTACCTTTTCTTGACTACAAGTGATCTATTTAAAGTGCAAAATGTGCAAAAGTGCTGAAACTAAATTGCCTTTTGAAGTTGTTTTCTCTCTTTTTACAATTGCTTCACATGTATAAATAGAACAATTGGTTGGTTGCAATGGGTCAAGATAACTATCGGACTTAATGCCCTTAATTGACTTTGTTCTCATGAATTTATTGAATCGTGTCTTATCTTCGCCTCATTCTATCGGATCTTCCTTCTAATACCATAGAATCTTATTGATCTTATTAGCACGTAGGTGGCTGGTAGGGACAGGTTATGGTGTAGGCTATAGGATGCCCCATAACCTTATTATTTGCACAGACAGGTGAATAAGTCCTCGCGGGCATTTATACCCCCAGGTGTTTTTATATTTATTTCTAAAATGTATGGGGCCTACAACCTTTGTCTTAAAGCCTCTCTGTTGCCTCCTCATCGTAAATTGGGAACTGAATCTAAAAGAAAGTTTGTAAGTTGTTCCAAATTGTTGCTATAATTTTCTTTAAAATGGCGGGCACCGGATAGGATGGATCAGAGTTACTAAGTGTTGTAATATCCGCCTGTGTGCTTGTAATTTAGTACTGCCCACATAACACAGTCCCAGGGACAATCAAATACATACATTGCATATTCTGTTTTGCATGTAAGGAACGGGGTCGAATATGATGCCTTGTTCACCCCAAATGTACATGCAGGACAAGTGATACATTTGTAGAATACCTTTATGTGTGTGAGCCAGGTCCTTGTGTTTTTTAGTTCTGGACTGCTTCTGACTATCGCATTGCTAATAGGGCTAGCTGTTATATAGGTGATGGAAGATGATTGAGACAGCAGATGCCCAATAATGGGGTCGTCCAGTACTAGTGGCCAATTTCTCCAGACTATATTCTTCAATAGTTTCTCTTGTTGGTTATATGTGAGAATTAACCTAGTGTGCTGATCTTTATCCTTAGTCAGTGTGGGTTGTGGACTTGTATCACTGTTGGTCCTGTCAAATAGGAGCTTAGATCTGTTTTGCGATTGCATTTTAATAACTGCTGTGTCAATCATTTTATCAGAATAGCCTTGTGCCAAAAACCTTATCTTGCTGTCAAGCTGAGCAATTCTTAGATAAATGTAATTGCTGCATATTCTTCTGATCCTAAGCAATTTCACATACAGAATGCTTTGTATCAGATGCTTGGGATGGAAACTGGCTGCATGTGGTATGCAATTACCGGCTGTTTTTCTTGCAATGCAGCTATGTCTCAATCTTTTTATCAACTATACAGAATCGTACATCTAGAAAATGAACTGTTTTGGTACTCAATGTTGCTGTAAAGTTAAGATTCACGTCATTATTGGTAATTATCGACACAAAATCAAGTGCACTTTGCTCTGTATTCCTCCAACCAACAAAGAGGTTGTCTATAAATATCAGCCACAACATCACATGGTCATTCAATGGAACCCGATTGTTCACAATAAGGACCAGCTTCTCCCACCAACCCATGTGCAGACATGCATAGCTCGGAGAAAAGCTGACCGTACCACCACAGGGCAGCTGCATCCACCAGGGATCCAGGATCCTACAGAGATCACTCAGCGGTCAGGAGCAGGAAATGCTGACGGTGCCGCTGAACCTATTCTGAGTTGCCTCTCCACCGCCCTGTGAGCCCGCCATGGTGGGTAGGCAACTTAAGGGGGCTCAAACAGGGCTCCATGCTGCTCCTGGGCACTGGTTGCATGCAGGGGGGCACATGTGGTGCTCCCTGGATTGTATCCCTGCTCCTGCATGGTGACATGTCTGCTACACTGGAACGTGCTGCAGGTGCTGTCATGGCAGCGGGCTGGATGTTAGGCTCCCCTATAATCCTAACTGCCCACCTTTGTAAGACCCCTGCAACACACCTGCCCACCATGGATGACAATTTTAATCCGGCGAGCGCACCGTAGCTTTGGCGGTCCTCCTGCAGATTGTGCAGTGGTGAAAGTCTGCCAAACTCATAATAAGGCCCTGAGTAAGTAACTTGATTTTAAAAAGGTTTATTACAAACTGAAAGGGAGGCTAATATAAATAAATGTTGAAAACATAGTATAAAAGTATAAAATAACCAGAGGGAGACCAAGGTGTCTTACAATATTGGTCCTCAAAAGTAAAGAACATATAAGGATCTCAGTACCAGTAATACAAAAAATAAAGAAAAGGATCTGATGACTTGTCGAATAGTTTGATCCTTTTCGCCGTACATGGAAAAGATGTGCAGCATCTACTAAACCCTACACTAACCTAAAAATAGGGGAAACCCAATTGAATCCAGGTAGCAAGAAAAGTATCAGCATCAGAACATCTATAGATGTTCTATAGGCAAAGATTCATGTATTGCATAGAGCCAACCAGTCAGAGATAACAAAAGAGGTCTGTACCTCTCCAATTCTAAAGGCAATCTAACTAAATCAAAGGTGGGTTCGCTATTTTAAACTGCACAAAGAACATTTGAGAAAACATGACCTCATATACACCATAATATGTTTTCCAGTTCGAAAGAAAAGAACTTGGGGGCATATTACCAACAACTAGCGATAATTATCGCTATGTTGGCTTAGCGGCAATATTTTTATCGCCGAGCTGCGGCGATGATTTTTATCGCTTAGGAACCTTGCTATTATCAAGGTTTATCTCCTAAGCGATAAAAATTGGCCGAAATGCATGAATATCGCTGAAAAGTCAGCGATATTCATGCATTACCGAGCTAATGCACTTAGCCATGTTATCCACCTACCATTGGATAACATGGCTAAGAACTGCTCAGGGGCAGGTGTTAGCTTTTGGAGATAATCGCGCTTAGCGCGAATATCTCCAAAAGTTGGTAATAGGAGATAGCGATGTTAGCGACTGTTTCCAGTCGCTAACATCTTGGCACGCCCACTTTGCATATCATTAGTGATAAATATCACTGACATGCAAAGCGGGGCCCAAGATGGTCGCTATCTCCAACTAACTGTCGCTAACTGGTGTTAGCGACAGCTAGGTAATAGGGAGATAATTTTATCTCCGCTTTCTTGGCTTTTAAAGCCAAAAAAGCAGAGATAAACCCCCTTGAAAATATGCCCCTTAGTTCCTTGAACACTACTCCCATATTCCAGCCTCCGCTACCTAATTGTCTTTGGTTCCTCCCTTTGTCTGATAGTTTCAATTGGTAACCCTACCTCTGTTCATCATTAAAATAATTTGACCTTGCCAGTTCTTCCTCGCCTCACTATTTCTGAAATATAATGTGCTTTTCACTAATTAATGAATGCCTTTGATCTTCACCTGTAGAGGGCAACTTTCACATTAGTATTAAATTTCTTTAATGTGAACTTAAGGCCCACAATCAAGCTAACTTAACCTTTCTCTTTGAAACTATATTAGTTTTACAACATACATATAATCCAATAAATTAAATCAAGCTATATTGTGCTGTACTCTTATCTGTTGCACAATAACTAAAACATGTAATTTTAAGCAAAAACAACAACTGGTCACAATTTAGCATTAAGCACACATATTATTCATTCTCGAATCCCTGGCGAATGCACTGCATTAGATGTATTGTAGCATACCACCTTGCAATAGAAACCTATAGAAAATTAATATCAGCCGTCCAGATGTTTCAGAAAAGAAAAATGTTTATATGCACACACAATAGATGCATTTTCTATATATTTAGTGCACCATCTCTCATTAGTCTTATTGCAACATATACATACGTAAGGCAAAATGTAAATATATATATATGGCCGAGCAAAACATAAAAGGATGGAGCCAAAAGTAGGATACTTCAGACATAAATCGGTATATTGGTGTCTATCCTCCTTCGATCTCTTATCCTAAAGCAAGAAATTTACAGGCAATGTGAAGTCCAAGTGACACCATAAAATATGACCAAAAAAACTGATAATGTGGCTGCCAAATTAACCAGAAGGGTGTTACAAATGTCAAAGATGTATTTGCTGTAAATAGATTCCGAATGGAATTCAGGTGTTCTGTGTTTCAAACTCTTCTAAGGAATATAGGATAAAGGCATTTATGAACTGCAAAACACAACATACACACTTCTATAGGAAGACCATCACTACTCACCGCTTTTCCATTCTCACAGTTGTCTAAACGTAGTTTGATTTACTCTGCTGAAATTAATGCCATATTATCGGAGCTTTGGGTAGAAGACATCTTAGGGATTGTGATCTTTAGTAAGAAATTAGAAATCCTCTTGGGATCCATAGTCAGTTCAGCCTAATAAAGTGCTATATAATGATCTAAAAACCTTAATACAGTGAGAATAAGATAGAAGTTGCTAGCAATCTACCAGCGTGTTCTCTGTTTTTATAAAATGTCTGATTTAAATTTTGGCTCAGCAATTCTTCTGCCATTTAAAAATTCATGAGTTTTTGCTTTGCTGAATCCAACTCCAGGAGATAAGCTTGCAAGTCTAGGTGTCCCGCAAGACTTAAAGTTAAAGTTGCACAAACAGCATTCTCTTGAAGTGTGGAGATAAGTCTTTTCCTATTTTTAAAAATTTATAGCGGAACAAGCAATCACCTAGGCTCTCTAAAATCCCTTGAAAGTGTGAGGTAGGACTTCAAATTAAGTTGAAAAAAGTCTGTTACAAACCACCATAATAATGGTACCTAATCAAGTTCTTATAACCAACCTCTATCAAAACACAACCTTTTCCGAGGTAGGTAATCGCGCACCCACTCAATATCCAAAGAAATCACTGCATGGTCGGAAAACCAATTTGAAATAATATATGTCTTCAATCCTTCTAAAAACTGAGAAAACAGAAAGAAATCAATGCTAGATGTGGCCCCTTGCCTAGCTGTAGAACAAGTAAATTGCTTAAGTGATAGAAACTGGAATCGCCCCGTCCATAAGACCAAAATCTGCCTTAAAAGTGGCAATGAAGATCGTAGTTTTGGGTTTCGATTGATTTGTATTCTTCCTTATGGCATCTAAATATAGATCTTGAAGAAATAGAACCCCCCTCCCACAATAATAGGGCCTTCAAACCGAACTGTGAGGGAAAAAATAATGTAGGACCTCAATCTGGTTAGAGATGGGGCCGTAATATTTCACAAAATGTCAAGTGCCTCAAACACTCAAACCCAAAGCCATCTTCCTAAAGCATCCTTAACTGACTTAATAAGCTGTACTTTAATTAAGCAACTAGAGAAGATAGTGACTCCCTGCAAGAATCATTTGCAGAGACAAACAGGGACTATGAAACCCAATTTGAAGGCGAAATCCTGGGTTTGTTGGATTTAAAATGAGTCTCTTGACAAAATATAATATTCAGGGAGAAGTTGGCTAACCAGCTCATAGCAGCACAACATTTACCCTTATTACTAGCCCCTTTAATGTTACAAGATAAAACCCTAATTATCCCCATGATAAGCTTTTCTGCTTAAAAACGTGCTACTGTCCAAGTTAAGCACTGCCATTTGCCAGAGCCAACAAAATGCTACAATTTTCTTCTTTACACCACCCTGTATCACAGGCACACCACCCCACCAAATCCACCACCTACGTACCTCCAACCCCTCCCAAGATTAGCCCCAGAACTACCCCCAAAGTGGTGCCGGCACCCACAACACATAAGTAGGAGGTCCACCCTGCAAAAAAAAGTAGCCATGGAATTACACCCTTTAAGTCGCCCCCAGATAACCCATCCGGGAAGGGAGGAACAAAAATACACAAAAAATACATTTAGATGAAACATGACCAAATAAGCAAAGACAAACAATCAATCAGCAACAAACAAAGCAGCTACATAACCTAATCACATATAAAGAAACATCAACATCAGCATGAGTAAACACGCCATCATGTAGCCATTTTGGTCATCCTGTATGGTCTTTAGAAAAATCTGTTCATTTTCAAGTAAGTTGAAAATATGAAAACCATGTCTGAAAAGACCTTAAAACCTTCAGGGGAACCAAATGATTTCTACTGAATTGGTTTTGCCAGAATTTGTTCCTTAATATGGAAATCTGGAAAGTTCACCAATACAGTCTGTGGGTTCTTAGCCGTAGGGTTTCGAATTAGAGCAGGGACACGATGAGCTTTCATAATTGTAAAGTCTGCAGTGTGGTTGGGCATGATGTATTTTTGAATGAGACATTCCACGAAGGTAATCATACCACAGTCCTTCTCATAGTTCCCTGGGAACCCAACAAATCTAAGGTTTGGGCACCAAGAGTGATTTTCTAGCTCTTCTTGCTTGACTTTTAACACTCTTAATTCTTTATCAAGCCAACTTGAGTGACTCTGAGTAATACTACTCTGATCTTCCAATTTAGAAACCCTCTGTTCCAACAAATTGAACCTGCTGATGATACTGGAAAGTGTATGATCAATATTATTTAGCTTACTCTCTAAATGAATCATAGCCTGGCATTGAGAGGTTTTAAAAACTCTGACTTCTAACAAGATAGTTTCCAATAATGTACGCAGCAAAGGATGCAAAGAGTGTTCCACTGGCAAAACGATAGATAATTGGCTGACTAAGATAACCGTAAGGGGCTGTGACTGGTCCTGATCAAGCAGAATAGTAGCAAAACATCTAGAGCTTTGCTTATTGTGATATCTTGTGACATTGATGAGTGGAGTGGGACCAGACTAGACACATAAGGAGCCAGCTGTAGGGAACTCTGGGCAGTGCTGACAATGTTCACAGAGTTAACAGGGCGCCCTGATTGCTCCATAAGCTTAGGTTGCAAGAATATAGGGTACTGTTCACCCACAACCTTGTCAGCCATTTCCTGAGGTGAAGGTGGTGAGAACTTACTGCCCCTTTATCCACTGAGAGATCAGATTCATAAGAATACACAACTGGCTGTTGAGGGTTTTTATGTAACCCGTTTCTCATTGCAGATTTGGATGAAATGAATGAGGACAATTCAGCTCAGCCTGCAGCAGAAGACCATTTAGAACAATAAGAGTCTGAAGCAAATGTGCCCTTCATCAGGGAATTCCTTGAGCTGTAGTGATTCATTTGGGTAAAAAAGATGCTTACACAGGAGGCTGTCACGCCCAGGCAACAAACAGTAGCCTAAATAGGTTTTCACCTTCTGGACTCTTTATATCCTCAACACAAAAGTGACTCGTAGTACTACCAACTCCCTTAATACTTATTTCTAGGCAGCTGAAGTACTTAAGTGCACCCCACTACCCCGCTCCCAAAGTCTTGAGAGCGGGGAAGTGAAACTCACCATTGACTGGAGCTACAATGCTGGAAAGATGTCGGGAGGGCACCCGGTTTAACCCCCGGAGGGAGATCAGATTTCAGCTGTGGTCGAGGTTAAGGCTGCACAGTTGGGCTCCTTAGGGCAGCCAAGCATCTTGAGATCTTCCTGAGCGCCAACGACAATCATGCTGCCCAGGCTGTGTTATGTACTCCCCCATAAACTGACTACCACCAGCACTCTCCTGTTCATAGCAGCGCTCAGTAGAACAAAGTAGCGCACAGGAAGCCGTAGCCATGGAAATAGATAAAGTTGCCAAGTCCCTGGGCAATCATCCCTGCTCTCGGCTAAAGTGCGGCATTGTCCAAAAGCCGCCTTAAGTTCCTATACCATTGTTGTGAAAGGAATCTCACTAGAATGCATCCGCCATTGACATTGTCCGCTAGGCTCATGCCTGAAGCTCCGTTGTGGCCACCCCACCCCCAAAGCGGGGTTCAGAAGCTCAGTGGCTAAACATTGAAGGGCCTGCTTGAAACAAAATGGCTTGTAGGCCTACTACAGACATGAAAATTAACAGGCATATTGATGCTAAATGGCATTTTAGATTAGTAAAAAATATATCCGTGCATGCTGAGATATACAATAATTCAATAGCAAATAATTTTGTAACATCTGCTTTTACATCTTATCATTATCATTGTCCTTATCATCCTCAAAAGTAGCCAGCACAAAAGTATTGGAAGTGCCTTTATGTGCCCTAGTGTGAAGGGTGATGCACATTATTCATTTAAATAGCAAATATAGAACATAATTAGCAAATATAGAACAATCACAATTAAAACAATTACAATGATTATTTGAAATATTTTAATTCCCTGGTGTCCAAATATTCCACCCAACCACATCCAGATGCCTCCGGGATTAACATCTAGCCCGCTCTGTAACTAGTGAACTTCTTTAGCACTATCCTTTACCCCTCCTCCCCACTATCCACATATGACAGATGCTTCTGCGCGCAGCGGTCACGCGCAGCGATCGCGCCCCATCCGCGCCGAAGGTGCGCCAAAGGTAAGCCCATCTACGCCCGTCCGCGCCTGGACCGCGCCCATCGCCAGACCCCCTAGCCCCCGCAATACCCATTCCACCCGCATAAAATACGACGCCGCAACCCTCTCAGCCATTAACCCCGGCCAACTCCCAAACTGCTACCAAGCCGCCCCAGGACACACCCATGGACCCTTCACCTGCCACTCCTGCAAGTTCGACTGCATCAGGACCCACACCAAATCCACAAACTCCACACAGAGCTCCGACACTAACCAACTAAAGTGCATCCTGCTCAACACCCGCTCGGTCCACAGACACGCCATTGAACTCTGGAACCTACTCGACACTACATCACCGGACGTCGCCTTCCTTACAGAAACATGGATGAACACCTCATCAGCCCCCGACATCGCCATAGCCATCCCAGACACCTACAAGATCATCCAAAAAGATCGCACCAACCAAACAGGAGGAGGCATTGCCATTGTCCATAAGAACACCATCCGCATCACAACCAGTTCCGGCGATAACCTCGCTACCGCCGAACACCTTCCCTTCCAGATCCACACCAACCCCAAAACCACACTCAGAGGCACCCTCATCTACAGACCCCCAGGACCCCGCACACAATTCAGCGAAGACATTGCTGACTTCATCAGCCCACATGCCCTCCCATCCGATAACTACATTCTACTGGGAGACCTCAACTTTCACCTGGTAAAGAAAAACGACAACAACACCACCACCCTTCTGGACAATCTCGCCAATCTCGGACTTAAACAACTCGTTGACACCCCCACCCACTTAGCCGGACACACGCTTGACCCTATCTTCACCTCCAGCAAGCACATCTCCTTCAATTACACCACAGCTCTCCATTGGACGGACCACAGCTGCGTTCACTTCAACTACATAAAGTCCACGACCCACAACCCACCACAGCCCATTCCCCGAAGAAATTGGAACAAAATATCCACCGACCAGCTCTTCACATCGCTTCTCCAAAACCCCCCTAGCAATTCATCGGACCCTAACCAAGCAGCCTCCAACCTCACACAGTGGATCACCCACAGCGCCGACGAGCTAGCACCCTTCAAAATCCATCTAATCAAGCAAGGTAGCAAAAAAGCCCCCTGGTTCAACGATGACCTAAAAAAATCCAAGAAGCTCTGTCGTACTCTCGAAAAAACCTGGAGAAAAAACCCGACCACTGACAACCTAGCCACCTTCAAGAACGCCACCCGCAAACATCATCAACTGATCCGATCCACCAAGAAATCAGCATTCAAGGATCGACTCGACAACAATGCCCAAAACAGCAAGGAACTTTTCAACATCGTCAAAGAATTCACTAACCCCTCCGCCGGCACTAACGACATCACTCCCTCCCAAGACCTCTGAGACTCTCTAGCCTCGTTCTTCCACAACAAAATCGCCGAAATTCATAACAGCTTTGATAACCAATCCGAAGACTAGTCCACTCCACCCACCTCCGAACCTAAACCGCACTCTAACAACCTATGCGCCTGGAACCCACTCTCCAACGAAGACACCATCCGCCTGATGAACTCCATCCACTCAGGATCACCAACCGACCCATGCCCCCACCACATTTTCAACAAAGCAGACTCCATCATCGCACCCCATCTCCGCGATGTCATTAACTGTTCCCTCAACTCCGCTACCTTCCCGGAAAACTGGAAACATGCTGAACTCAGCGCCCTTCTGAAGAAACCCACGGCAGACCCAACCGAACTTAAGAACTACCGCCCCATCTCGCTCCTCCCATTCCCTGCCAAAGTCATTGAGAAAGCCGTCAACAGTCAGCTCGCCGCCTTCCTCAAATCCAACAAATCCCTCGACCCCTCACAGTCCGGCTTCCGAGCCAAACACAGCACCGAAACCGCCCTCATCGCCGCAACTGACAACATCCGAACACTACTGGATAACAGAGAAACAGTCACTCTCATCTTACTTTACCTTTCCGCAGCCTTTGACACAGTCTGTCATAGCACCCTCATACAACGTCTCAGCAACATCGGAATACACGGAAAAGCATTGGACTGGATCATCTCGTTCCTCACCGGAAGAACACAGAGAGTCCGCCTCCCCCCTTTTAGATCAGAGGCCACTGAAGTCATCTGCGGCATACCCCAAGGATCTTCACTCAGTCCTACCCTCTTCAACGTATACATGAGTCCCCTCGCCTCCATCGCACGCCAACACAACCTCTTTATCATCTCCTACGCAGACGACACCCAGCTGATCTTCTCCCTCACCAAAGACCCAAACACCGCCAAAACCAACTTACACGAAGGAATGAAAGAAGTAGCCGAGTGGATGAAGAACAGCCGTATAAAATTAAACTCGGAAAAAACAGAAGTCCTCATCCTGGGGCCATCGCCCTCTGCCTGGGACGACTCATGGTGGCCTCCGGCCCTCGGAACCGCACCCATACCTACGGACCATGCACGTAACCTGGGCTTCATCCTGGACTCCTCCCTCTCGATGACCAGACAAGTCAACGCCGTCTCATCTTCTGGCTTCAACATCCTACGAATGCTCAAAAAAATCTTCCGCTGGATCCCCACCGAAACAAGAAAGACGATCACCCACACACTGGTCACAAGCCGACTGGATTACGGAAACACCCTCTTCGCCGGAACCACAGCCAAACTACAGAAAAAACTCCAACGCATCCAAAATGCCTCAGCCAGACTCATTTTGGACGTCCCTCGGCAAGACCACATCTCCGGCCACCTGAAAGAACTCCATTGGCTCCCTATCAACAAGAGAATAACGTTCCGTCTCCTCACCCATGCACACAAAGCCCTCTACGACCTAGGACCTACCTGAATGCCTCAGCACGCGTCTTTCCTTCTACACCCCCTCTCGACTACTACGATTGTCCAATCAAGCCCTCGACGCAGTTCCGCGCATCCACAGATCCACCATGGGAGGAAGATCCTTCTCCTACTTAGCAGCCAAAACCTGGAATTCTCTCCCACCCACCTCTGCCTTACACAGAACCACCTCTCCTTCAGAAAGCAACTAAAAACTTGGCTATTCGACAAATAAATACTCCTCCCTCCCTCAAGCGCCTTGAGACCCTCTGGGTGAGTAGTGGTCTATACACATTTTGGAACTTTAAATTAACTTGTGTATGCTGAGTGAGATGTTGGGAAGATGAGATCAACAATCAGAACCTATAATAGCCCCCCCTCCCCCGAATTTGCTGCTAATGGGTAATCTAATGTCATCCTATTCTGATACAGCATCTTGGCATAGCCATCTAACTGGTCTACCGCTATTCCTTGAGCTAATATGAAGGAGTTAGCAATTTCCTCTATTATCTCTGCATTTCTAATCTCTTCATCTAAAGTAATGGTTATTCAATCTGTTGTAATTAAAGCAGAAGAAAATCTAGTAGTAGTTGATGTAGCCTAGCTATTGCACCTCTGCTTTAAAAGGTGATCATCAAAACGGCTGATAGCAGGAATAATATAATCCCAGATAAAAAGGACCAGTTAAATGGCAACCATGGATAGTCCTATGATCCACAAATTAAATATACATAGACTTCCTGCTGATGGTGGCTATGAAACAACAGTCCATGGGGAAGACAGAATTGATATGGAAGTAGTTCAAAAGGAATATTCTCTACAAGCTCACATTAACTATTTCCAGCAAAAATACTGGAGTTTGTGTTGACAGATAAATCCTGGCCCAGTGAGCAGAAGCTGAGTCACATATGCAATGTTCTGTTAAAAAGAACTGTTAAACCTTTAAAGGCCCTGATAGGAAGTGGAGGACATGCTGGCACACTCCGGTAGTTGGTGCCCGTAATAAAAGAGATCAAGGCAAGTGTCATTGTAATTGACAGGCACATCAGTCAAAGGGATACTACTCCCGGTATAGAGACAAAATATCGACTCCAAAATATCGACTGGACATAATATCGAGTTTTAAATATAGACTGGACAAAATATCGACTGGACATAATATCGACTACAAAAATATCGTTTTTCAGGTAAGTGAAGTAATATCGACTGTATAAAATATAGATAGCAAAAATATCGATTTTTTAATAATATATAATATTTTATAGTGTATTTTTATGTAATAATATGTGTGAATAGTGTGTATTAATGTTATAAAATATTTTATTAAATGAATTTTGTTTTTATAACAATTGCGTAATGTAATTCTGTAGCGGTTGTGGGTTTATAGGGGAATAGGGTGGGAAGTAATTTAATAATAATTAATTAATTAATATATGTTTGTTAATATGTTTAATTAATAATTAATTGATAATTAATTAATATTAATTAGTTAATTAATCAATATAATTTTGAACATATTTTGTATTAGTAAATAATTGTTAATTAATTAATTGTAATTAGTTAATTACATTAATTAGAGTACATTTTTAATATATATAATTTTGTGTTATTTTTAATTAATTAATTTGGAAAAAATAATATTAATTATTAAAATAATTACAGCTAATGTTCTAATATATTTACTTTATTGTTATTGTTAATTAATAATTAATTGGTAATTAAATAATATTGATAAATTTTGGGTAAAGGAGCATTTTTAGGGTTCAGGGTCAGTTTTCAGTTTTTGGGTAAAGGGGCATTTTTAGGGTTCAGGGTCAGTTTTCAGTTTTAGGGTAAAGGGGTATTTTTAGGGTTCAGGGTCAGTTTTCAGTTCATGGGTAAAGGGGTATTTTTAGGGTTCAGGGTCAGTTTTCAGTTCATGGGTAAAGGGGTATTTTTAGGGTTCAGGGTCAGTTTTCAGTTCATAGGTAAAGGGGTATTTTTAGGGTTCAGGGTCAGTTTTGGGTTTTTGGGTAAAGGGGTATTTTTAGCGTTCAGGGTCAGTTTTGGGTTTTTGGGTAAAGGGGTATTTTTAGGGTTCAGGGTCAACAAATAAGATTGTAAAAAATTATTTTTATTATTTTCATTTATTATTTAATTATTATAATTCAATTTAAGTCGTTTTAAGTATATTTTAGTAATTAAAATTTAATATTAATTTAATTTAACACTGTTTTTAATAAAGTCGATATTTTTTACATCTATATTATTGTTAACGATATTTTGTACTCGATATTTTTGTACTTACCTGTTTGTAGATACAAACTCGATATTTTGACTGTCGATATTTTGTCAACGATATTTTGGCAAGTCGATATTTTGTCCCTCGATATTATTTCAGTGATCCACTACTCCCTATATCAACAGGCAATAAAAGAAGAAAGGTTAATTGTTTGTTTTTACTTTTACAGCAACAGCAGGTAGGAGTTGTTCCCATAGGTAGAGCAGTGACTCTGTTAACGGACAGGCTTGTCACAATTAGGTCTGGGAATGATTTCCGACAGACCATAAACTTGGTGGGTACTGAGGTACGACTGGGTCCAGGTTTGAAGTATAACAAGCTATGTTTTCTCTGATCCCAAGACTCTTTACACACTCCAAGTGCAAATGCATTACATTACGACAATACAAAATAAAAGGTTTGGCATCATCATGAAGTCCTAAAGCAGGTGCAGAACCCGGTGCTGTTCTTAATTTTCACCAAAGTATTTTTGGCTTCACTAGACCAATGCAAGATTTCAGGGATGTGTGGGTCTTGCAAAGGCTTCAGCAGTTCAGGATCCAGTGCCTGCAATACCCAGCAGTGCCCAGAACGTTATGCACCTAGGAGACAGTTACAGGGTGGTGCAACTTATGGAATGTTTCAAGTCATTCAGAGGGCAGTTGGTATTTACTAGCAGAGATTTCTTAGCCTATGCATTGCTCTTGTGGAAAGCAGAATTGCAATTTCTCGTTTAAAGCTGTATGCCCTTTATTAGCCAATTTAATGAGAAGATAGACGGAGTCAGCCTGCAGCGCTCAAGATTAACAGATGCCAAAACCAAATACCCAACATACTGGAATACTTTGACAACTGGAGAAAACAGAACGTGCAGATCATTTTGTTGTGTCTATTAACTAATAAAGACAGACACGTGGGTAGTTATTCAGGAGCTTTATTATCTATGTCTTATCACGTCCCTGTCCCTACTCTATCTGCCCTTTTCCCGTCCCCTGGACTCCTTCTGTTCCTCCCTTAGCTCCGCCCTCCAAACACTAGACTGCCTCACACAGTATTACATCTCCCCCTTTTTTAACAAAATGAACTTGATTTCCACTGTGTTCGTAATTGGACAATCAGCCGCACAAGTCGGCTGACAGTCTGTTCGGGCCACATAAATACGTCTCCAGGTATGAGCTCAGATTCAGTCTGTTCTTCAAGCATCAATAATGTAGAGTCAGTGATGGGTCTGTCTTTGGCCGATCTTTCTGTTGTCTTCGCAAGGATGTGCCTGTCTTTGGTTGATCTTTCTGGTGTCTTCGCAAGGATGTCCTTGCCCACGGAAGCGCGCCTTTGCAAGTGCGAGACATTTCATGTGAACCTCTCATTCTCCAATTCCGTAGTTATCACGGTTCCTTCTTGCAGTGTGACTGCTAATGGCTCGGCTCGGTAGTAACAGTCTGTCTTCATTTGTGGCACTTGTTTTACCGAGCATCTGCTTGCAGTTTCGCTTCTTTTGTCTTTTTGGTCGGGAGCAACAATGTCCTCATGTTCACACTCGGGCATATCTGACAGCAAGGCATTATCTGAACTGCTTGTCCTGGTTCGGTTCTGGGACTCACTTGCTGGCTCTATCTGTCTTGCCCGCTCCCACTCGCATTCGGGATTACTGAACTCTTTGACCACCTGGGTATGTGCAGGTTCCGCTCTCGTTCCCTCTTGTCTTCTTGATGAGGATCTATCTTTGTCAGCATGTTTTGTCTTCTTGACGGAGTGATGAGACAGTTCTTTCCCAAACCAGTGTGTAGTGTCCGATATGTTTGTTTTTCTTCTGAAAACCCTTGGAGTCAACCTTGCAGACCCCGTCAGGGGTGATAGTACCCTACTCAGGTCTGGATACGGCTGCAACTGACAGGACAAGTTGCTTGATGGGGTGATCGAATATTCCGAGCCATCAGCGTGAGATATGTTGCGTTGGACGGGTAGAATATTCTCTGAATCCAATGTGCGTTCAGATGATCGACAGCATGGGCGTTGTCGTGAACTTGATTCGGTTGACCCGAGTGATTGTACCAACATGCCTTCTGAATCAGGGGCATCTCTTGCTGATTTCCTTTGGGACCATTCTTTCAAGTATGTTTTGACTAATCCATTTCTCGAACTGGTAGGCCGTGACGAACTGCTCTTAGAGTCGGAGCTGTCTTTGGGACATTTCTTGGGGTACGTCTCTCGACATGTCTTCCGAGCTGCTTCAGTGGAAAGATTATCCGACAGCCACGCGTTTATTTCTTTTGTTCGATCCCGCGGCCTTTTGTCGCTGCCCCACTCGTATGACGTTACTTGTCTCCTCTCAGTTCCATCATTGTCACGGGTATCCTGAGTGTGTTTGCCTGTCCCTTTCTGGTGTCTGAGTGAGTCACCCTGTCTCATGCGGTTTGTTTCTTCTTCTCGCTTGTTGGGTGCACTGATGTCTGTGTCATAAGAGTGATGTTTTCCACGGCTTGATACTTCTTCAGACTCGTCCACAAAGTTTAATGAACAATGGGTTGCTCGGGTGTGTTTGTGTACCAGTTTATAGGGTTGACCTTCACACTGGTTGAGCAGGCTGTCAGCTGTTCCACTTATGTGGTCTGTCCCACTTGATGCTGCTTCAGAACAGTTTGTGACGTATGTTGAAGGACTCCTTGAGGCTGTATCCGATAAACTGTCATGACCCTGGATAGTCCTGGTCTTTTGTTGGCCATCCGCCGTTGTTTTTCGTATGGATGAATCAGAGTGTTTCATGTCACTTTGTCTCTCATGATGTCCTGTCTTTGGCTTGCCTTTGCCCTCCCTCTTTCTAGTGTTCTTGGTTTCTTGAGCTTTATGCTCTGACATGAGGAATGTCTCCTTTTCCTTGTCTTCGTTTCTTGCATTGGGGCGCAATTCTCTTGATAATCCGCTGGCCGTGTCCCACTCTCCAGCTTCAGCCCTCCTAATGATTTCCTTTAGCGAGAACTGCCTGTGCAGGATTTTGTGCCTTGTGTCTGGTCTTGAACAGCCCTCGATTATCCGGAGTCGAATTGCTTCCTAATTTGTGAAGGTATTGAATTGGCAGCACTGTACCAAAATTTGTAACCTTGTTATGAAGTTTGGTAGTGATTCCCCTGGCTCCTGTCGGGCTGTGTTGAAATTGATGCGTTCATGATCAATGCTCGTCTTTGCGTTGAAACGAGCGCATAGTGTCTTTTTGAGTTTTCCATAAGTTTCTGTGTCCTTTGCAGAGATTGTTCTGATTACGCGTCGGCCTTCATGGCCCACCAGTTGAAGTAGTAAGCATAAACATTTGTCATCTCTTCGCTCTCCGGTTGCTTCAAGAAAGGCATCCAGTGATTCCAGCCACCGGTTCCATCTGGGACCCAAACTCTGGTTGCTGGTCTGTGTCACTGGGGGTGGCACTTCAATGCACGGATTGGATCTTTGCGTGTCTTTTCCTCCCACCGACATGTTGGAGGAAAATTGTAGTATGCTAATGTCACCGGATTGTTCACTTGGCTTTCCGTATTATCGGCTGACCCTCTTTGGTCGAGATATTGCGGGTAATTGTTTTCCTTGAACTTTGGGAGGATTCACTCAAGGGTGACCACTGTATTCTGTCCACCAGATGCGGGGCTCTTGTGGTTCTTGTCAAGATTAATGCAGGTTACCAGTCAGATGTTTGGTGAGAGAAAGCTTCCTGTATACTTGTTTACTCAGGCTTCCAGATCATTTATTTTCTCAGGTTCCTTTAGTTTCAATTATTTATCTTCAGATGGTGCTGAAAGTTTACTTTAGGACTTGCCTTTGCTTGTGCTCGTTACGTTCGGGATCTGCATTGCATGGTGCTTGTCGCATTGAAGATTTGCATTTGCTCGTGCTTGTTTTCTTATTTCACCTCTTGCATTTGCTTGTACTTGTTTATTTGATTCACCTCTTGCATTGGCTCGTGCTTGTTTCTGTTGACTCTTGTGTTTGCTTGTGCTTGTTTACTCCAGGACTTGCATTTGCTTGTGTTTGTTTACTCTTGACGTTTGCGTGTGCTTGTTCACATTTAGGTCTTGCATTTGCTTGTGCTTGTTTACATTTAAAGCTTGCATTTGTTTGTGCTTGTTTACTACAGAATTTGTCTTTGCAGGTGGTTGTTTACATTTGAAATTTGCATTTGCTTATGTTTGTTTACGTTCGAAGCTTGCATGGGCTTGGGCTTGTTTAGTTCAATCTTGTAATGGCTCGTGCTTGTTGGCAAATTCCACATTTGCCTGACTTTACGATGGCCGCTTATCACATTCAACAGGGGATGGGAGCAAACTGCCTGACCCCAAGATGGCCGCTGTTGTGGAAATCTCGTTTTCACCGAGATTTGACTATCACTCTGTTGCTTTCAATTTACGTCCATGCCGGTGCTCACTCGTCACACCGGACGGCAGGCGGCAGGACGCTCACGGAGGCCAGGTCCACTGCACCTCTCGACTCTGCTGATGAGCTCTCAGATCCTCTTGGACACATTCATGCCGGTGCTCACTCACCGCACCGGATCGCAGGCATCAGGACGCTTGCGGAGGCCAGGACCACTGCACCTCTCTGCTGGCGAGCCCTCAGCGACTTCTCAGATCCAGGTAGGATCGGGGTGGGCTCCCGTCCTTGCTGCGCCAGGTCCCGCGTTCACTCGGCGACAACGTGCCAAAGCTTATGCATCGGGCATGAGGTTTCCGATGTCGGAGGCCACTCGAGCTCCGATTCCACCGCGCTCGACAGCACTCACCGCCGGACCTTCTTGGGGCAACGTTCTCCACTTGGGGCAATTGTCTTCCACTTCTGAGGATACTAGGCAGAGTCGGAGTGGGCTCCCGACCTCTGCTCTTTCAGCACATGCCAGATTGCACGCATCCGGCGGGGGTCGCGTTTTGGCGCGAACTGTTTCCTCTTCTCAAGCGTTTCAGCGCTCGTTGCTACAGCTCCCTCTTTACTCCTTCGCAGTCGCTGGAGGGACAGGGTCACCTGCTGCTGGCCTCTCTCTTCAGGCGGCAGCTCCACACAGCAGCGTTTTCTTCTTTTCAGCGTTGCAGGGGACAGGGCACTCTTGTGATGTTCTGTGGGTTGTGTTCATGCCAATCCCATCCTCGTCGCCAGTTGTCGTGTCTATTAACTAATAAAGACAGACACGTGGGTAGTTATTCAGGAGCTTTATTATCTATGTCTTATCACGTCCCTGTCCCTACTCTATCTGCCCTTTTCCCGTCCCCTGGACTCCTCCTGTTTCTCCCTTAGCTCCGCCCTCCAAACACTAGACTGCCTCACACAGTATTACACCTTCTATAGGCATTGGAACAAGACTGAAGGCGACTGGAAAAATCCTTGAGAAAGTTGGGCTCACAAAAGTGAAATCTTTGGTACATTAATGGGAAAAGTTACTGAGTCTCCTCATGTGTAAGGATGGAAAATAAGCGGAACAGAGATCAAGCAGAGAAACCATTGAGCATTTACGGGTATACAAGAAAGGAGAGTCGAAGGGTTAGAGACCATAGGGAAACTTGGGATGAACACATTATTTATCTCCAAGGTCCTGAACAAATCTGCACATGTTGGCCTTCCCTGTCCCTGCATATCCGGGGTATTATATCTATTGACAATAGACACTAAAATGTCTGGCTTTATTAAATCTTCTATTACAGGGAAGATCTCATCTTCCATCTTAGATTTTACCTGGTACTGGTGTATTTTATGTAGCATGTTCTGAGGCTCGATCTTCACATTCACTGGTTCCATTGATAATCTGAACCAAACAGTATTGGACCCTGTGGACCACAATGTGGATGGTACCTGTGAAAACAACTCAGTTAAATCACGGAGACATCACAGTTTTATCTACATTTCTGTTGCAATTTGTACTCTCAAAAAATAGTACAGGTTTATTTAAGAAGACACCTTCTGAAGGACAGTACAGTTTAATTTGCAAAGAATATCTGCAGATGTGGATGCTGGGCTAAGAAAAAATTTATGTTTATCCGAAACGTGTTCAAGAGAGATGATCACGGAGTCATACTCCTGCTCCCAGGGCCTCTCTTCTGTCCCAGCACTGCTCTCCTGTCCCCTTGTACCTCCTTTTGTGAGGCTCCATATCCAATTGCCCTAAATGCTCTCTGTGTATTTTTCAATTTCAGTGGCATCACTTTATTCCTACATTTTCCTCCTTTCTCTTGTGCAAAGCTATGCAATGTTAGGGACCGTCACCAACTTGGCCAGCTTCTTCATCTGTATCAGAAGCAGGTGGTCTTTAATGGATTTCTAATATTCAGTGGCAGTCCTGCTCAAAAGCAGCTTCTACAGCTTCCTGAGCAATCTATCGGACGGGCTGTACCTGAGTACTGTTCAAATACATCTGTAAGTCTTACAGTTCAAACACATCCTTTAGTCTGTCCAAATAATACGTCGATAGTGCATACCTAGTTTGTTTACAGTTAGTTCAATCAGTTTTCATCAGACACACACCCACCCACATTTGCATTCAACATTGCCTCCTTTGCTGCACTCAACCCTTTGTCACTGCCGGGGTCACTTGGCCACATCAGCGTCTCCACCAATCTTTCTCTCACTTTGCTTGGCATCACCAATCACAGTAATCAATTTCCATCTGCCCCCTTCTTAATATTCATGAAATCACACGTGTCCGAGGGATATGCTGCAGAGTACTCCCTCACAGCAAGAAGAGTAGAAAACAAAGGTTCTATCATGGGTCTGGATCCTCAGGAACAGTAATTTCCAGAAGCCCACTTTCCGGCAGCATGGAATCCAGATTTTATGTCTCAGAATATCAGTGTGGCCAGATGAAGGTAGGGGTTTTACGAAGAGTACCACTGGAAATTAGATATGGAATGAGATGAAATTAATTGATTGAAAATGTATAAAGCATTTAGTTACACCTATTACTAACGGAGTATCCCATGCTAGGAAACCACCCACCAAGACCTGAAGAAGGAAGAGAGACTATTTAAATAAGTTCACAAAACAGGTCTTAAGTATTTTCCGAATAGTCATTTTTGGGCTTTCCTGCCTCAGGTCTAATTGAAGGGTAGATACATTTTTGTTTTTCACGTTCTCGTTTCAGAAGCCGTTTTATTGGCAAGGATGGCTGCCTGTGCCCCCGATATAAAGATTAAAGTAAGTGCACGACAGTGCATTTTGAGTATTAAAGACTTAGGGCTAGATGTAGGTAGAATAGATTTACCGATTTTAAATTACCGAATTTTACCGATTCGGTAATTGAAAATCGGTAAATCTATGGTGTCGACATGTAGGTATTCCAGATGTGCTGGAATACCGAATCGGATGATTTCGGTATTTACCGATTCGGTAAATACCGAATCGGTAATGCCCATTCATTCCTATGGGCTTTGAAGCCCATAGGAATGAATGGGCATTACCGATTCGGTATTTACCGAATCGGTAAATACCGATTTACACAAGGGTGCAGGGGGTGTCACTTTGACACCCTCTGGTACCCCCAAAACAGGCTCGGGTGCCATGTGGCAGGCATACATGCCCTAAGGGCAGGTCTGCCTGTCACATGGCATAGGTGTGCATGCACACATGTGCATGCACACCGGAATCGGTATTTTACCATCAAATTGGATTTGATGGTAAAATACCGATTCGTTAAGGCTCCTGGGACTCTGAAGAGTCCCACCTACATATGGGTGACTCAGAATCGGTAAATTTACCGATTTTTTATTTGACCGAATCGGTAAAATTACCGAATCGGTAATTTTACCGATTCGGTAAAATAATGCCCCCTACATACCATTCACCTATTTACCGATCGGTAACGGCCGAAAATACCGATTTTCGGCCATTACCGACCGACCTACATCGGGCCCCAAGGCCTTAAAAAAAAGCTTGATGGTTTTGCTCTCTCTTTTGTTTTGTTTTGTTTTCCCCCACATGAATATTTCCATTCTTGGTTGTAGAAATGCGTCTTGGAGACAATAAAGTATTGGAGAAAGAGAGATAGGCTGATCTAATCATAGAAAGGTAACTAGGGAAACATGGAGGTGTTATGTTGGGAAAAAAAGTCTTTGGAGTTTTTGATATCAATGGGCCCGATTCACAGAACTAACTTAAGACAAAATCCTAAACTTACCACTTTTAGTAATCACAGAAGTCAGGATTTTGTCTTAAGTTTGTCTTAAGACAGACTTAAGGCAGATTTAAGACAACATCCTAACTTAAGTCTGTCTTAAGTCTCTCTTAAGTCTGTCTTAAGACAAACTTAAGACAAAATCCTAACTTCTGTGAATACCAAAAGTAGTAAGTTTAGGATTTTGTCTTAAGTTAGTTCTGTGAATCGGGACCATAGTGTCACATTTTGCATTTTCAGCTATTGGTCCTGATGAGAACCCAGTTTTAAGGTCTGAGTATGAAACGCATCGACCACGTATTGTTTCACAACTAGTGCAGCGAAAAGGAAAAATCCCCCTGGTCTCGTTGCAGTGTTTAGATACATTTTTCTAATAATGAGATTGAATTCTACGAGCAGAGGGTTGCTCTAAGAATATGCACTGTTGATTGCAAGAGGTTTATTCATTGAATTGAAAATTAGCAATTCTTCTATGTAAATACTTGTTTTGTTTTGAGTTTGATTTTTTTGTATAAAAAATGTCTGTGTTTTTATGTAATGTTAAATGTAAGTAGTGTAGTTTTTGCTTTGTACAAATGTAAAAAGGTGGGTGTGGGTTGCGTTCATGAGATGTGCAGATTATATGTTTAAAGTTTTTTGATACAAAAGATAAAAACAATAAGATAACGAATCACTTGAAAAATAAAAAGAATATGAAGAGAAAATGTTACCGGTGTCACATTGAGTAAGAGGTGTGTCTCCATTTAAAAATAAGGAAAGGAATAGTGAACAGTATTGGCAATTCTATTGGTGTGTTGTTTAATGGGCCTAGCCTTACTTTTAAGAGGCCGTACCTTCTATTGTTAGCTGGTTATGAGTGTGTGCTTACTCGCAAGATGTGTGTTAAGCCTTTACAAAATATTAGGCTTGGTTTAAGGGCAAGACATAAGTTTTGTAGTGGAACCAGTTGGTCCACGTTTTGTGTTGATGGGAGTAGTGTGATTTTTCCTTAGCGGAGTGTGTATGAGTGTATTATTTGAGTTTTCATTTTTTGTTTATTTTCACTGATTATGACTGAACAAGACACATTTGCTTATAGTGAGGACCACATCCGGAAACTTATAAGCACACCCCCGTTGTTCTCCTTAGTTGCTTTGAGTGACACAACAAAAACACAGAATTAATCCGATAAACTCCCAAGACTAAAGAAAAAATAAACAGCCACTACTTATTACAACATCTTAAAGCAGGGACTATCCCTGGTGGTCTCCAGACACGAAACATTCCAGTAATCTTTACGGACGATCCGCTATATAAGAAAGGATATAGCTGCATTGAGACCAAATGCAGCAGAGATCTAATGGTCCTAACAATACAGACAGCCCAAAGGATTTCTCAACAAGAACTAGCAGAAATTGCCAGGTTAGAGCAAGAGATAAGAAAACCAAGCAATACCGGATGCTAAAACCTTGTTGCTGAAGGTCATAAAGGAAACAACGGAATTCAAAGATTATACAATAAACCAAAAAGAAAAAAAATTTGAGACAAAAATAATTTTTCATTGGATACCATATATCCCTATTTGCAGGTGGCTTTCTATTCAAGACAAGAATCACAAAGATTTCTCCCTGAATACCAAGGGAGATCAAGAGATAAGTTTATCTCCTTTTCAAATACATCGTCGTCATCTGGAGGGGAATCTGAAATGAACAAGAATGGATTTAACACTTTCAACTCCAATAGACGTGGCAATAATCAGCAGTTAGCAAGTTCATCTTTCACTAACAGAGGGACACCTTTTTTTAGGGAGAGGCCAAACGAGGCCACATGGTAGAAGCAGATATCCCAAACAACCATGGGAAATGAGAAAGAGGCGCCAATATTACAAAACATAACTGCGTCCCCAAATTTTAATATCTCGACCAGACAGCTTACTTCGGCTGAAGAAAGTTTACTAAAAAGAGGGTTGTGAGGCGTCAAGATGGCGGTCGCCCTCTAAGAGGGCTCCAGACCCCCTCCATCATCTGCCTTGCATCTACCCACTTCCTTCAGACATCGATGCCCCAGAGTCGCATCATACATCCTACCTGCTTTGCATCGATCCTTCTGGGGACCTGCCTGATGCCTGTGCTGTCCTTGCTGGCCCTTTGCTCTGGGCGGCCTTCTTTTTCCAAAATGGCAGCTCCCTAGGCCTGATCTCGCGGCCGGGAGCCCGAGCTGCCTTCATCCGCCCTACCCACCTGCGGCCCTTTCGAGGGCGGCCTGGGCATGTGAGCCGCCCTTTTTGCTCCTGGAGCCCACTCGCGGTCAAGGTCCGTCATAGTGCCCGGCTGCAACATTGCAGCCGGGCACTACGAAGGACCTTGACCGCGAGTGGGCTCATCAGCGGATTCTGAGACAACTTGACTCGATCGCCGAATAACATGCGGCCGATCTACCATTAGCAATGAATAACCCACCAGCGGACACAGAGACTGCTTGATTTGATCGCCAAATATTGTGCGGCCGATCTGCAATTAGTGACAAATAACTTAAAAGAATGAAATCAGACGAGAACAAACACCGGGAATCAAGCCAATTAATAGGAGCTTGATTCTACTGGAATTCGCCAGACCGGATTAATCGTCTCGTATGATGACATTACAACTGATACCTTTCTGTGTCCAACTTACAAAGGAACACTAGACGCCACTACACTATCCCCTCCCATGTCCTGAAGACGACCCGCTCTAGACCCATAACTAAGGCGTCAATAGGGTTGAAACATCGACGATACAATATCATAGGACCAGTCAACAGAATCCAGGATACTAAAGCCAACTGATGTGGCATACTGGACTAAATAACTACTGAATATCGAAAAACTGGCCCGGCGAAATCCTTTCTCGTGTTCTTCCCCCTCCCTCCCGCACTCACTTCTATATAAACCACTCATTTCACTTGTGCACAATATGTCACATCTCACTCACTATAATTGATGCGCCGTTTTACCATAAAGTATCACTTGACGATTGAGTTATTTTCTATGCATTGTTACAGAGTCTTGATATGAAAAAACAAATCATGAATGACAAACAAGTCAGTGATTAATACCTTTATGACCCTTTTCTTTTCTTTAATTTGTTTGGATTTGCATTTAAAGATCTATTCTGGAGGTCATGGTAATTAATATAACTATGGCCATTCACATGCTGAAAGATTAGCGCATGATTTGAAGCAATCAGGTACATACCCGACAGAACCATTGTCTATATTGAAATTATATCGCCCAGGTTCTGAGGGATACTGGGTTACCCCAAAAGTCTGTTTTTCTCCTGGGCCTGCAGGGTAGTGTGGGCCGGCTCCAGAGTGAGGCGGCGGTGCTTTGAACCGCATCGGCGCTCGCGGCCCCCCCCCCCCCCGAGACTGAAACACCCGGGGGAGAGTGCGGCTGAGCAGCACCGGGAGTGACGTTCCCGCTTACTGGGTCATGTCTGGGCCTGGGTTCGCCCGGAAATACGAACCCGATCCTTGCCGCCTTGGGGGCACAGAAGGGATTGCCGAGCCCCGGTGATGTGGCTGACGGAGTGCCTGTAAGGGGGCCGGCAGTCAGAGAAGTCCAGTGCTGCAGTTGCTGGAGGTGAGGAGGCAAGGGATTGCAGTGCGGACCTCCGCTTCCCTGAACCCTTCTGTGGCTGTGCCGGGCCACGGTGACGCGGGCTGTGGGGCTGCAACCGCGGCCGAAGGCGGGACTCTCTGTGTGGTGAAGCTGACAGGCTGGTCGGACCGGCCCTGGAGTCTGACCTTGCCCTGGATCCTGCGAGGGCCACCATCAGGCCCTAATATCGCCCCCGCTGTAGAGCTCTTCCCCCTTTCCCACAGTGACTCCTCGTGTCCCCCATTGCCTTGGGGGTGAGGGGGAGGCGGGAGCTGGGGGAACTGCAGCGGGCAGGGGCGGCTGGCCGGGGACTTACCTCTTACGGCGGTGACGGCACTCACTTGCTGGCGGCAGAGACTTTTGTGACGTTGCCCTTCTTCCCTACCTGCCCTGGGCCAGAGGGGGCCGAGGGGGCAGAGGGGGCCGAGAGCCCGACTGTGGGGACCCGTCGGGCTTCCCGCTCTGCTTTGACCCTGCGGTCTGAGAGGCCTATCAATATCCAGTAACTGCGGGCCGAGGGCTGCACTGCGACTGGAGGTGGGGCAGATTGGCTGCTGGGTCGGGTGGCGCACGTGGGTGTCTGTCCCCTCCTTCCTCTCTATTAGAAGCCTAGGATCTTGCGCCTGTGGACTGAGGGACGCCCTGGCACCATGAACCAGATGGGACCGCCCGAGGGTTGCCATTGCCCCGTGGAGTGGGGTGGCCTTGGGGAGCGGCCGCCCCCCTTCGGTGTAGGGGAGTGGGAGGAAGATCGGCCACCATACGAGGTGGCGGGGGTCTGTGCCGGAGGCGACATCGCCCTACCCCCCGTTCTGTACCTCCAACCGCCTCTTTGGGACCATGGGGAGAAATCGCGCTACTCAGGTCACCACCTCCTCCACACAAACAAGAATGGACAAATATACCAGGCCCGACCGCATACCGGCGCCCTGGTCCGTGGCAGCACCTGAGGCGGCTGGAGAGACCTCTCCACTATCCTACAGGCGATCAGTGCCTCAGGGGAGGTGATTGCTGATGTGGCACTGATTCGACAGGACCTCCGTAATGTCACAGCCAGTCTTACAGAGGCGGAGTCTCGTCTTTCCACGGTAGAGGACGACGTTAGCACTCTCAAATCCCAAGTGGCCCGCCTGCAGACGCAGACCGTGGAACTGCATCAAAAGGCCGAGGACGCCCAAAATAGGGCCCAGAGAAACAACCTTCGCCTCCTGGGTTTTCCGGAGGGAGTGAAGAAGGGACATACCGATACCTTCATCGAGGCATGGGTCCGGTCATGGATCTCAAAAGAGAAACTTTCCCCCTGGTTTGCGGTGTAACGTGCACATAGCTCTCTTGCTCCCAAACCCCCTCCTGGAGCTCCCGCTCGCCCCATTATCCTCCGTATATTTAACTTTTGCGATAGGGACACAATCCTGGAGGACTGCCAGGGCACTGGGTCCACTGCACTTCCAAAACTCCAATATTATGGTCTTCCCAGATTACTCCAAAGAGGTGCAAACTCAAACGCTATGGGCCTCCGCTATGGACTCCTTTTCCCAGCTCGCCTAAAGGTTTTTTTCCAGGACAAGACCTTCTTTTTTGATACCCCGCAGGTGGCATGCACCTGGCTGACGGAGGAGCGGCCCCTCTTACCTGGTCCGGTCCCCTCTCCGGGCCAGAAAACAGCGATCCAACCCGGCCGGGAGGCACCCAAGGCGAAGCAGTGCCGAACTGGATCTAGAACACGCGGCAACCGCAGGGTGGGGAGCTCTGGCTCGCCAGGGGCACGGTCCAGACACTCCTCGATTCAGACCTTGAGCCAGAGGGCTTCCTCCCCTGCCATGGTGTCTTCACTTATCGACATGGGTAGCGTCGCAGGCTCAGAGGTCACTCAATGGAGGGCCATGTCGGACTTAGTCTTGTCTGGAAGCCCCGTGATCCATGGCTCGGGTGGAGAGGAGGGGGTGTGATCCGTTTAGTGGGTTGCCTACCGCCACTCCACCCTTTGCGGCCTGCTGCAGCGGGCTGTCCCCAGCATACGGACGGGGCTCCTCCCTGGCTCCTTTGGATGTTCCAGCCAGGGTTAATCTTTACGTTGCCAACCTGCCGCTATTCCACTCTGTAACTTCTTGTTATCCATTCCATGTTAGCTACTGTGGGTATGTATCCGTCTACATGGAGAGGGTGCCTCCTCAGTCATGCTCCTGGTTGACTGTTGCTAATTGTTTTAGAGTAGCAAATCACCTCTTGGTGGGGTAGTCAGTTGTTGGGGTTTTGCGGCGACAGATGCTTCCACTTCAGAAGTGTAGGGTGGGGGGAGTTGGAAGGGAAGGGAGGGACGGGGGACCGTTGTTCCTCGCAAGTTTGTTTTGTTTAGCCGCCTACGGGCCGCTGGTTGCAGTTCTCTTTGGTAACTATGTCTCGCCGATAGGTCCACAGCTGACACGCAGATCACATTTCCCCCTAGTTTGGTACTTTTGGTCGCCAACGGGCCGCCATCAGGGGCGACTGTCGGCAGTCGTGCTTCCACCTCCCCCGGCTTTCACAGTTGACGAGCAGATCACCACTTTCCATGGCCCCCCCTTTCCGAGTCTGCATTTGGGTGGGTACCCTCCTCCGGTGGGGCGTGGGCCCACGTAAATATCCGTCCCTCCCCAGTCCCTTTCCTCCGATGATGCACACCCTCACTAGACCTCTCCACATCCTTTCCTGGAATGTTAATGGCCTCTTGGACCGCATCAAGCGTACGGCTGTCCTCCGAGCTGCTCACCGCCACGCAGTGGACATTCCTAACCTCCAAGTGACGCACCTTTTAGGTACACAATGCAACTTCCTAGACCGGTACGGATTAGATAGAGTCTGGCATTCCGGCTTCACACTGGGCTCTCAGGGGTGGCTATTTTACTTAGGAAGGCTCTCCCCTTTACCCTGGCTACAGCCTAGACAGACATACAGGGCCGTTATGGGTAGTCTCGGGTACCATAGAGGGGCGCCCCTTGAGCCTCCTCAGCCTTTACATTCCCCCTGGCACTCCTGTCTCTGACACTTCACCATCTTACACAAGTAGTCTCCTCCCTCCCGCAGGGTCTTACGGTGGTTGGGGGGGATTTCAATGCCGTTCTGCAGCCCCTGCGTTATTTGATGCAGGACCACGTCCGGGGCCCGTTTTACCTCTGCTAGGATCCTATCGAGCTGGTCCTCGGCCCTGGGTCTCTGCGACGTGTGGCGGGTTTGGGACCCCCATGGGGACCAGGGCACCCACACATCAACAGCCCACCATACTCACTCCCGCATTGACATTTTCCTGATGTCGGCCACAGACTACCAGCTGGTTTCTGATGCCCCGATACTGCCCAGGGGATCTCAGATCACTCTCCTGTCTCCCTTCGGCTAGGGTCTCCTCTGACGGGTCCACGAACGGTTTGGCCACTGAACGCCTGGTTCTTGCAGGACACAGAGTTCATGGAGTCACTTGGTCAGGAACTCCGTCACTACTTCTCCACCAATGCGGGCTCAGTTCCCTCGTCGTGGACGCTGTGGGAGGCTGGTAAGGCCGTTGTCCGGGGAGTGGCCAGAGGGTTGATCCACGCGAAGCGATCAGAGCAGATGGCCCAGCTTGCACGGCTGGAATCCCGGGCGGTGCAGCTAGAAGCAGCTCAACTCCCTGGCGATCAAGGGGATTCCTCCCGGCAACTGGCAGCAATTCGCGAAGAGATCTGCCAGATCTCGTTGGAATCAGCCAAGATGCTTTGGCGCTCGTCGGTTGCTCGCGTCTATGGGTGGGGGGATAAGAACGGTAAGCTCCTCCGTAACCTTGTGTCCTACTCCAAAGCCAACCGTATTATTCCCGAGGTCCGTTCACACACTGGGGCCCTCGAAGTGACGTCTGCACCCATCGCGCAAACTTTTGCTACCTTCTACGTGAACCTCTACACTGATCGTCCCCCGGACGCTCCTTTGGCTGCTTTGCTAGAAGGGACTGGCACCTGATTTCCTTGTCTCCCTCAGGAGACTGCATATGCTCTGGACCGCCCCTTTACCCTGGAAGAAATCCAGGATGCCATCTTGCTCTTACACCCTGGTAATACGCCTGGTCCCGATGGGTACCCTCCGGAGTACTATGCGGCCTTCCGGGATATTTTGGCCCCCCAGTTACTGGGCCTCTTCTGTCATGTGGCAGAGACAGGAACATTCCCACCTGAGTTGGATGTGGCCACGATAGAGGTTATTCCGAAAACGCAGCCGCCTTCCTTGAGTTGTGCGGACTACCGCCCGATCTCAATGATCAACACGGAGAGCAAGCTCTTCGCTACTGTCCTGGATCAAGGACTCCAACCCCTCCTGCAGGACCTGGTCCACCCCGACCAGTGCGGGTTCATGCCGGCTAGGAGCACTCGCCACTGCATCCATCGTCTCCATTTGGCTCTGGCCCACCGTGGACGGCTAACCCTGTACCTACTGCTGCTTTTCATAGATTTCGAGAAGGCCTTCGATACGGTGAGTTGGGAATACCTGCTAGATGTGCTAGACAGGATGGGTTTTGGTCCCTCGTTCCACCATCTGATTAAAGCTCTCTACACCAGTCCTTGAGCCCGTGTACTCATTAACGGAGAGCTCTCCGAGGCCTTCCCAATCTGGAGGGGCACGCGTCAGGGGTGTCCCCTCTCACCACTCTCGTTCACACTAGCGATGGAGCCCCTGGCGGCACTCATCCGACAGGAACCACTTATCAGACGTTGGGCATGGGACTCGAGCCAAGTGGACAAGGTAGCCCTATATGCAGATGACGTACTGCTATATTTGGCAGACCCGAATAACTCTGGCCCCGGGGGCCTGGAGGTTCTTTCCGATTTCGAGCGGGTCTCGGGGCTTCGCCTCCATGCGGCAAAGTCCACTCTGGTCCCACTGTATCCCTCCAGAGAATGCTATGACTGGCAGTCGGATATCCCCCTGCCTCACAGGCCTTGGTGGAAACTAAGATCAGGGAGGTGATTGTCGATGTGGCACTGATTCGACAGGACCTCTGTAATGTCACGGCCCGTCTTACAGAGGCGGAGTCTCGTCTTTCCACGGTAGAGGACGACGTGGGCAAACTCAAATCCCAAGTGGCCCGCCTGCAGACGCAGACCGCGGAACTGCATCGAAGGGCCGAGGCTGCCGAAAATAGGGCCCGGAGAAACAAGCTTTGCCTCCTGGGTTTTCCGGAGGGAGTGGAGAAGGGGCATACCGATACCTTCATCGAGGCATGGGTCCGGTCATGGATCCCAAAAGAGAAACTTTCCCCCTGGTTTGCGGTGGAATGTGCACACAGCTCTCTTGCTCCCAAACCACCTCCTGGAGCTCCCGCTCGCCCCATTATCCTCCGTATATTTAACTTCCGCGATAGGGACGCAATCCTGGAGGACTGCCAGGGCGCTGGGTCCACTGCACTTCCAAAACTCCAAAATTATGGTCTTCCTGGATTACTCCAAAGAGGTGCAAACTCAAACGCCGGTCCCATGACGAGGTCAAACAAAAACTCAGGGCTATGGGCCTCCGGTTTGGACTCCTTTTCCCAGCTCGCCTAAAGATTTTTTCCAGGACAAGACCTTCTTTTTTGACACCCCGCAGGCGGCATGGACCTGACTGACAGAGGAGCGGCCCCTATTACCTGGTCCGGTCCCCTCTCCGGGCCGGAAAACAGCGATCCAACCTGGCCGGGAGAAACCCAAGGCGAAGCGGCGCCGAACTGGATCCAGAAGACGCGGCAACCGCTGGGAGGGGAGCTCTCGCTCGACGGGGACACGGTCCAGACATTCCTCCATTCAGACGTCAAGCCAAAGGGCTTCCTCGCCTGCCCTGGTGTCTTCACTTATCGACATGGGTAACGTCCCAGGCTCAGAGGTCACTCAACGGAGGGCCATGTCGGACTCAGACTTGTCTGGAAGCCCCGTGATCCGTGGCTCTGGTGGAGAGGGGGGGTGTGATCCGTTTAGCGGGTTGCCTACCGCCATTCCACCCTTTGCGGCCCGCTGCAGCGGGCTGTCCCAGGCCTACGGACGGGGATCCTCCCTGGCTCCTCTGGATGTTCCGGCCAGGGTTAATCTTTACGTTGCCATCCTGCCGCTATACCACTCTGTAACTTCTTGTTTTCCATTCCATGTTAGCTACTGTGGGCATATATCCGTCTACATGGAGTGGGGTCCTCCTCAGCCATGCTCCTGGTTGATTGTTGCTAATCGTTTTAGAGTAGCGAATCAACTCTTGGTGGGGTAGTTAGTTGTTGGGGTTTTGGGGCGACAGATGCTTCCACTTCAGAAGTGTGGGGTGGGGGAGTTGGGAAGGAAGGGATGGACGGGGGACCGTTGTTCCTCGACAGTTTGTTTTGTTTAGCTGCCTACGGGCCGCTGGTTGTAGTTCTCCTTGGTAACTATGTCTCGACGATAGGTCCACAGCTGACACGCAGATCATATTTCCCACTAGTTTGGTATTTTTGGTCGCCAACGGGCCGCCATCAGGGGCGACTGTCGGCAGTCGTGCTTCCTCCTCCCCCGGCTTTCACAGTTGACAAGCAGATCACCACTTTCATGGCCCCCGCTTTCCGAGTCTGCATTTGGGTGGGTACCCTCCTCCGGCGGGGCGTGGGCCCACGTAAATATCCGTCCCTCCCCGGTCTCTTTCCTCCGATGAGGCACACCCTCACTAGACCTATCCACATCTTTTCCTGGAATGTTAATGGCCTTTTGGACTGCATCAAGCGTACGGCTGTCCTTCGAGCTGCTCACTGCCACGCAGCGGACATTCCTGTCCTCCAAGAGACGCACATCTTAGGTACACAATGCAACTTCCTAGCCCGGTACAGATTCGAAAGGGTCTGGCATTCCGGCTTCACACGGGGCTCTCGGGTGGCTATTTTACTTAGGAAGGCTCGCCCCTTTACCCTGGCTACAGCTGAGACGGACATACAGGGCCGCTATGTGGTAGTCTCGGGTACCATAGAGGGGCGCCCCTTGAGCCTCTTCAGCCTTTACATTCCCCCGGCACTCTGACACTTCGCCATCTTACACAAGTAGTCTCCTCCCTCCCGCAGGGTCTTACGGTGATTGGGGGGATTTCAATGCGGTTCTGCAGCCCCTGCGTGATTCGACGGGGACCGTGTCCGGGGCCCGTAACACCTCTGCTAGGATCCTTTTGAGCTGGTCCTCGGCCCTGGGTCTCTGCGTCGTGTGGCGGGTTTGGAACCCCCATGGGGACCAGTGCACCCACACGTCAGCAGCCCACCATACTCACTCCCGCATTGACATTTTACTGATGTCGGACTCACAGACTGCCAGCTGGTTTCTGATGCCCCGATACTGCCCAGGGGGATCTCAGATGACTCTCCTGTCTCCCTTCGGCTAGGGTCTCCTCCGACGGGTCCACGAACAGTTTGGCCACTGAACGCCTGGTTGTTGCAGGACACGGAGTTCGTGGAGTCACTTGGTCAGGAACTCCGTCACTACTTCTCCACCAATGCAGGCTCGGTTCCCTCGCCGGGGACGCTGTGGGAGGCTGGTAAGGCCGTTGTCCGGGGAGTGGCCAGAGGGTTGGTCCACGCGAAGCGATCAGAGCAGATGGCCCAGCTTGCACTGCTGGAATCCCGGGCGGCGCAGCTAGAAGCTGTTCATCTCCCTGGCGATCAAGGGGATTCCTCCCGGTAACTGGCAGCAATTAGCGAAGAGATCTGCCAGATCTCGATGGAATCAGCCAAGATGCTTTGGCGCTCGTCGGTTGCTCGCGTCTATGGGTGGGGGGATAAGAACGGTAAGCTCCTCCATAACCTTGTGTCCTACTCCAAAGCCAACCGTATTATTCCCGAGGTCTGTTCACACACTGGGGCCCTCGAAGTGACGTCTGCGCCCATCGCGCAAACTTTTGCTACCTTCTACGTGAACCTCTACACTGATCGTCCCCCGGGCGCTCCTTTGGCTGCTTCGCTAGAAGGGACTGGCACCCGATTGCCTTGTCTCCCTTAGGAGACTGCATATGCTCTGGACCGCCCCTTTACCCTGGAGGAAATGTAGGATGTCATCTTGCTCTTACACCCTGGTAAAACTCCTGGTTCCGATGGTTAGCCTCCGGAGTACTATGCGGCCTTCCGGGAAATATTTTGGCCCCCCAGTTACTGGACCTCTTCCATCATGTGGCGGAGACAGGAACATTCCCACCTGAGTCGGATGTGGCCACGATAGTGGTTATTCCGAAAACGCAGCCGCATTCCTTGAGTCCGACAGGACCCACTTATCAGAGGTTGGGCCTGGGACTCGAGCCAAGTGGACAAGATAGCCCTATATGCAGACGACGTACTGCTATATTTGGCGGACCCGAATAACTCTGGCCCCGGGGGCCT
The DNA here is from genome assembly GCF_964263255.1 of Lissotriton vulgaris. Classification (NCBI taxonomy): domain Eukaryota; kingdom Metazoa; phylum Chordata; class Amphibia; order Caudata; family Salamandridae; genus Lissotriton; species Lissotriton vulgaris. Next base: position 985,710,999 of record NC_141698.1, on the reverse strand, counting down.
GGAGGTTTTTCCAATTTCGAGCGGGTCTCGGGGCTTCGCCTCAATGCAGCAAAGTCCACTCTGATGAATACAGACCTCAGCAAGGCCTGCGAGTGCGAAAGGGTTCGCCCTTCTGTACGCAAAGTCCTCAAACTACGTAAGAAATTGGCACGGAAACTGGAAATACAAAAACATAGTTTAATAAACCTTTAAAGGTGGTACTACAGCCCACACAACACTCTACAGCATTGTACAAGGTAGCACAAAGAACTTGGACATGCGGTCCCCTTTTATACACAAAGAAGGGGCTCATAAGTGGGCGGTTACAGCTTAAAAGCATGATTTACAACCATATATGGACATTTCTTAAACATGATCGATACATGGGTGGAGTTAACGGTTCATGAAGCCCACCGAATGCACATTCCAATCCCCTCTAAGCAGAAACAGATGTTACATGTATTGAGCATGCGCTAGGCAAGCTGGAACTATTTATAGCCTGTTGCTGGGCAAACTCCAGGGGTGATGGTCAGTGAAGTAGAACTTGCCTCGTGGCGAGCACATGCCGGAGTGTAGCATACAAGATGGACGCCAGAAAACAAAATGGAGTCCGGCCGTAGTTTAGAGTATGGGTGGGAAAACTAGAACGAAGACAGAATAACGTGTCTTCAGCGACTGCTTAACATTATCGCTGTTTTATTTACAACAGACGACCCTTTCAGCATTTGCTGAAGACATTCGTTTTTCTTGGATAATCTAAATACTCATCGTTTATATCGATGCTCATCATATCCGCTATCTCTCTAGTTATAGTTTTCTTATGGGCAGCATCCGCAACAGCTTGTTTATTAGGCACACAAAGTGAGACACATAGCGAGCATATCATTGGACTACATTGAATACATACACAGCAGGTGAATAATATGGCAACCATTATACATATTCCAGTAAGGACCTTCCAACCCCATGTAGAAATCAAGGTCCAGAACCACCCAGAGAAAGTCCAAGACCCATTTTCCTGGTGTATATCAGCTGCAATCTTATGCAATTTGTTAATGGCTTTATACACAGAAGGGATATGATCGGGTATAAAAACGCAGCAGCTGCTTCCAATATTTCTACAAGCTCCACCTCTATCTGCTAACATAACGTCGAGAACCATCCGGTTCTGCAACGCAACAATCCTAGTAATTTGTAGCTCTTCAGTAAGGTTCCCAAGAGCCGCAGCAGTTTGATTGGTAACCGCTTCCACTACTCTTGTTAATCGTCATATCTTTCTGCTATTCAGAGCAGCTCCCACAAAGAAAAACAATCCTAAATTGAAATCTATATATTGTTGCAGACTAGTGTCCATTTGATCAACATCGTCAATGGATAAAGTCCGTTTGAATCTGTTCACAGTTACATTATTCAACAACTTCAAGTCTTTATGATACAATGCAGGTGCCAAGAATACAGGTGGCAATAAAAACGATACATAACATACTCCAGACCATCCGGCTGGTAATCGATAATAGCCCTTATTCCCACATACAAAATAGGTGTTATGTGAAGCAAGGAAAGTACTGTTATTCAGGCCATCAATGTTCAATACAACAATACAGTCACTAACACCTACAGGAATGTGGCCTACACTCTGTACACATAAGTCAGCTTGTGCTTGGGACACTGAAATCACAAACTTCTCTTGCCTAACAGTGTCTCTAGTGTTCGTGAAGACATAAGGGGTCGATTCATTGTCCGGTCGATACTCTTCCCTCTCCCATATAGTTCCGTTGGCTTGTGGATAGCCTTCTTTATCTTGATGACATTCTTTGTTCAGTTTGAAAATCAGTCGTCCTACTGTAGGCTTTCTTGTAGCAAAAAGCAAAGTGTACCACGCTCTACAAGAGCCATTGTGAGAAAAGGGAAGTGGTATGAACGGTGTCCCCCCTTTCTTTTGATGCGCTGGCATCATCGCACATATCCAGCAATCTGTGGCGTTTGTAGCAACGTGGGTATGATGCAACATCTGAATAAAGGTGTTATTCAAATACGACTGTCGATGTTTCAACTCTTGATATGGGAGTGTATAGAAAAAGTGCTCATCAGGGACTGGAGTAGAAACAACATACAGTTCGCGGGCAGGAGCCTTCTCCTCAACAAACCAATTGACTGTAGCAATGACTGCTACAACAAAAATGAACCCTACAGAACCAAAAATCTTTCTTTTATCCATCTCGGGCAAATGTACACAGTATCTTCCTGAAACTAAAGAGTTGTCAGAACTCTTACCCCGTAGGTAGCTGCTGTTTTCTTCACCATCGGGCCAAGACGGGTGTCACTACTCTAATGCATGGCTGATCCCCCCCCTTGTCTCATTGGCTCTCCGTTTCACTAACCTAGGGACCGTTCTGACAACTTCTCATACAATTGCAGATTCTTTCCTTGGTCGTAGATTGTATCTTCTCGATGCAGGCGTTGTCTGGTCCGGGAACAACTCCTCAGAATCGTCAGGTACCACAGCACAGCCTCTCTCCGTAGTCAGGATATCTCGATGATCAGTCAGTACAGCAGGTTCCACCAGATCAGGTTGCACTTTTTGGCAGTGGATGGAATGGATCCAATTCCGATGATTTGTCACTCGTACTGCTGTCCTTGTGGCTAGGAGGACTTGCTGAGGGCCGCACCACCTCGGCTCTAGGCTACTCGACCTCTCGAAGGATTTCACGAGGACAAAGTCACCAGGCCGGAGATTATGACCTTCTCCTGTGGACCGATCAGGGAGTGCTTCTCGAACCTGTTGATGAATGGAAACCAAGCTATCAGTTAATTGTGCCAAATAGTCATTCATTAAAACACAAGGTACATCATACACTGAACTTGGTTTGGGCACCCCCCATATATTCATGGAGCGCCCAAAAACTATTTCGTAGGGCGTTAAGCCCGTCCGAGAGTTTGGTACCGATCTGATAGACAACAACGCCAAGGGCGGAGCATCTGGCCAAGTCAGAGAAGTGGAAGCCTGTATCTTCGCTATTTTCAATTTAAGCGTGCCATTGTACTTTTCCACCAATCCTGCCGATTGCGGGTGGAATACTGCGTGGAACTTCTGCACAATGCCCAATCCCTTCAGGACATACTTAATAACGTCCGCCACAAAATGGGGCCCGTTATCACTCCACAACAATCTGCAAACACCGAAACGAGGAAAGAAGTCCTTCAAAAGTACCTTAGCAGTAGTCATTGCGGTATTGTCCTTAGTAGGGTATGCTTCAATCCACTTGCTGAATGCACAAACCACAACCAGGACATACTTCAGATTATTGCAGCGTTCCAGCTGAATATAATCCATTTGCAATACTTCAAAAGGTGCAGTGGGTGTTGCAAATCCTCCTGCTGGAGTTCATGTCCCTTTTCCTGGATTATATTTAAGGCAAATCTTGCAGGTCTGTACCACTCTCTTAGCCGTGCTAGCAATTTCTGGATGCTCCCAAACTTGCGTAAGCAATTTCACAATTGCGGAAGCTCCAACATGTGCTAGCTAATGTGCCATCTGAACCATAGGTTGTACGAAGGCTGTAGGTAACTTCCACCTATCCATCTACTTATTCCTTCAACAACCCTCATCGTACAACTCTCCATCTTTGGACCATTGGTCTCGTTCTTTCTCAGTAGCAGTCTTTTGCATTTCTCGTACTTTTTCCCTAGCATCGTGCCACCGTTCAGCTTGTGACTTCACGACATACATTGAAGTGGAGCCAGGCTGCATTGCAGTTTCACGCGCCACTCGATCTACAAAAGCGTTTCCTTGTCCCACTTTGTCTGTCACTCTCTTGTGTGCACTACATTTCACTATAGCTATCCTCTTAGGGAGCGTCAGTGCAGTCAAGAGATTTTGTACTAATTCTCCATACATTATCTGGGTTCCATGTGATATCAAAAAGCCCCTTTCCTTCCAGAGCAGGCCAAAATCGTGCACTACTCCGAAAGCATAGCGGCTGTCTGTGTAGACATTCACATATAATCCTGCACTAAGCTCGCAAGTTCGTATCAACGCTATCAGTTCTGCTGATTTCTGTGGTAGGCGTGCTGTCTCCACTATTGTGTGCAGTGTAGTGATTGCATATGCTGCGGAAGTGGTTACGTCTGGTAGCTTTAAACAGGACCCATCCACCCACTGCTCTCCATCCACATCTGTAAAGGGCGTATCCTGCAAATCAATACGACCCTTTGTCTGTTCCTCAGTCACAAAGACACAGTCATGTGTCTCTTGCGCCTCAGGCTGAGTCGCTGGGAAGGGCAACAACGTAGCTGGATTCAATGTTGCACATCTCTTCAATATTATATGAGGAGCCAACAACGTCACCTCGTATCCGGTCACACGAGCACTGGTTAAATGCTGCGTCTTTGTCTGATTCAAAAGGGCATCAACAGCATGGAGGACCAACACCAACAGCTTATGAGATAAGACAATCCCTTCACTCTGACGTATTCACACAGCTGTCGCTGCAACTGAGCGAAAACATCCAGGCAGTACTCGAGCAACAGGATCAAGTACTGCCGAGAAGTATGCACAAGGGCGCTGTTTATCGCCGTGCATCTGCACTAACACTGATAACGCGCACCCATCTCTCTCATGCACGTACAATGTAAAGGGCTTTGTGTAATCAGGGGTGCCTAACACTGGTGCTGAACAAAGGGCCTGACGTAATTGTTGAAAAGCATTTTCACATTTATCTGTCCATGGAAGGGGAACTGGGGTATCCTTTGTCAGAAGGGCTAACAGTGGTTTAACTATATATGAAAACCTTAATATCCACTGTCTACAAAAGGAGGTGAGACCCGAAAAGGCTCGAACTTCTTTCTGCATGGAGGGTACTGGTGTGTCTAAAATGGCTTGAATATGATCTGGTGTGAGTGCACGCCCCTCCTTAGACAAAAGGTGACCTAAGTACGTTACCTTTGGTCTACAATATTGCAGTTTCTTTTTCGATACTTTGTGATTGTGGGATGCCAAGAAGGTAAGTAAAGGCAAAGTGCACTCTTCACATTGTTCAGGGGTGTCGGCGGCTAACAAGATGTCATCGACATATTGTATAAGCGCCACACCGTCTGGTAAAACAAAAGAATCCAATTGTCGTTTTAATGCCTGACTGTAAATGCTGGGGCTCTCAGTATAACTCTGAGGAACCCTACAGAATCTGTACGATCTATTATTCAGCGTGAAACCGAAAAGATATCGGCTGTCAGGATGAATGGGGATCTAAAAGAAGGCGTTCTTCAAGTCTACAACAGAGAACGTTGTTGCAGTAGGCGGGACCAAAGTAAGAAGTGTTGTAATATCAGAAACCACTGGGTATTGAGGTATCACTATCTTTTTAACCTCCTTTAAATCGATAATGAATCAATAAATCCTGGTATCAGTGTCTTTCTTCAAAATCGGTAGAATAGGACTGTTGCACACATTATATGGAACTTCTTCAACCACCCCTACTTTAATCAAGTCCTGCACTATCCTCCCCTCCTGTGAAATCCGATACTGAGGCAGGCGTGGCAGCACAGCTCCCTCTTTCACACTGATGTGCACTGGAGGGATGATCATCTGTCCCACGTCGGTATCGGACGTGGCCCACAAAGATTCAGGCAAAGAGGCCAGTGCAGCCTCTACGGTAATCATGTACACCCTCTCCATTGGTGGATAATTATCATTCAGAATAACACGTACTCCCACAGGGGAGCACCGTATCGTGGCCCGGAAATATTTGAGCATATCTAGGCCCACGATATTATCAGGAGTTTCCAGGGAGAGTAGGAATGGGAATGGTGCAGCAAACTGATCTATATAAAGTGCAAGAGGTTGTGATAGTGGGCTAACAGAAGGCGTTCCATCGAACCCTATTGACGTAATTGTTGAGCCAGACAGGGGAGCCCTCGGAACCAATTTTTTGGACAAAGCGCTACGAGTAGCTCCTTTATCAACCAGGAACGATCAGTAGAGCCCAAAACATGTGCGGTAACATAAGGACCCCTCTGATCTACTGGCACTTCAACTGGTTCCTTACCCCATCCTACGCAATCCTATGCATACTGTGAATCATGCTGCTCGGGAGGTGCATAATCAGACATTTGATACTGATTTTGTCGATCAAAAATATTGGACCCATCTCGGGGTCGCACATTAGACTCAAACCTAGCTCCATCATTCGTGTTGCCTCTAGGGCCTGAAAAGTTTCCTCTACCCCTCATAGACCCCTGCCCACGCTCCTGTCGCTGTGCACGCAACAAAGGACACTTGTTCGCCCAATGGCCTTTCTGCCTACAATACGCACATTGATCCCGGGCCAAATCAGTACGGCCGGAAGGGGAGCTAAAAAAATTCCTGCCGCCCGATCATTACCTCTACGAGGCGGCCCATATACTTCTGCTAACATAACCTTCATTTTCAGATCTTTAGATTTTTTTTCCTCACTACCCTTCGCTTCTAGTTCCTGACGCTCGTAATACTGAGCCATCGTCAGAAGGGATGCCGGTGTCGAAGTCGTCCAAGAACTTTCACTTGCTTTAAATCGAGCTGCTATACTTGGTAATAAATTTGAAACATATTTATCAACAAAAAGGTGCCGGCCCGTGACGTCCGTGAGCGACTGACCGCTTAAATCATGAAAGGTTTCCTCAAATCGTGTAAAGAAGTCTGAAACCGATTCATCTACCTTCTGCTTACATGACGCTAGCATAGTCCAATCAATCTTTTTAGGGGGAATAAGCGTTTTCAATCTAGCTACAATAGCAGCAGGAAGGTCTAAAATCAACTGGGGCGGCTTCTGTGCTGGTTTTCTCTCCCTGTCCTCATCCTCAAGATCCCTCCATCGAGCTTTGAATGCCTGAAGATCATCAATCTTTCGTATTGATCTCCACATATCTGGGGGTAATATAAGCCCGAACAATAAATCAATATCAGCCAGAGTCATAGTACAGGAATTCAAAGCCCCCTCAACTTCCTCATAAAAGGCTGCAGGATTCTTTCGTGAATCAGGTAATGCTGCCTTTAATGCCATAACATCAGCTCTATTCCAAGGAGTATAAACCGAATTGTAGATAAAATACCCTTGAGCATCAGGAGACCCTCTATCAGAACTAGTACCCGCTCCTTTAGGAGGAACATACAAAGGCGCCGCCTCCCGCATTGGTTTAGCATGCACGGCATCAATCTTATCTGAATAAAAGATGGATGACTGCTTCCCGCCGCCAGTCGGATTCAATTGCTCCTCGCCATCTTTCCGTTTCTGTGCTTCGTCCCGTAGCCGAAACGTCTCATCCCGCAACGCAAATAGCCGTCGGATCGCAGCAGGCACCTGAGAAGAAGAAAAAAGACCTTTACGCAATTCTTTGGCATCAACTATCCCACAGCTGGTTCAAGAACATCGGAATATTTTCGAAAAGCTAACACGACTTCATTAGAAAGAATCAACAAAATATAGTTTCTCCCTATCTTCCCATGCCTCAAGCTCTTGCAAAAGATCGGCAAGGGGCATAGTATCTTTGGTGACCCGATAAGCAATCTTACGAAGATCAGCCATACGGTCGGCCGATAACATAGACCGCGTATCCACCTTCTGTCCGGGCGGCCTAGAATCTTGATATTCTCCTCTCGGAGCAGACGGACCAACGTACGGGGGGGGGAGCGATCTAGCAACGAAAAATCATCATCCGATTTATTAAGGACAGGATAAAGAGGCTGTTGAACAGGTTACTGGCCATATATTTGCAACCGACGTTCTTTCTCCTGTTTCTCTTCTAATTCCTTTGCTTCACGTTTTTTCACCTCATGCGCTTTCTCACGTTCACTCTCCCGCTGCTCATTCTAAAGCAGCGCTTGCTCATGCTTCTCACGATCTCGCACTTCTTTCACCCACATTCGTATACATTCAAACATATCTTGCTTCAATCGCCGCTTACACATACACTGCTCCACATACTCAATTTTCTTCAAATCAAACGATCCATACATAGGCCATCGCAACTCAGGATCCTTCTTTGTGTATTTCCACCACAACGTGCTGTACATTATGGGGGAAAGACCAAATTTTATATACATGTCCCTATTCGGCGTCCCCTCCGGGGGAGCCGGCTGTGATTCTTCAAGTACCAACCGGTCATTTCCAAAACAGCAGCACCACTTACGGAGTGTGCTAAGAACAGGCATGTCTAAAAAATAATGCAGAATATGCAATATTATAATTAAATGGCACTTAAAACGTTGCGCCGCTCAAATTCACAGATCAAGAGAAATCTCTCCACATTGCCCGCCTATATGGGTTGCAACTCATATATAAATTCACTGAACCAATAATATGACTAGTCATTCCAAACAAACAAACAAATTAGTCGGGGCAAGCGTATTAAACTGCCTTGCCAAACAAGACTATCAAAGGCTCGGAGCAAGTATCGATTCTTACCAATCAAGAGCGTCCAGATTCCAACTGCCAAGTTCCCAATTTGCCCAAACGGCCACTATGCGGCAAACCGACAGAAGAGGTCTCAGTCGATGACCGGCGCCACCCAAATGGTCAGATCGGAAGGGAAGGAAGAATACCTCGGGATGCCAGGACTAAAGGCGCCGCTGGCAGTGATCACGTCCCCGGCAAGGTTCCAATCCTCTGTCACGACCAGTCCTTCGAGCATCCGAGTCGTCGATGAGCCCCACGTGACGGGCGCCAATTGATGAATACAGACCTCAGCAAAGCCTGCGAGTGCAAAAGGTTCGCCCTTCTGTACGCAAAGTCCTCAGACTAAATAAGAAATTGGCCCGGAAACTGGAAATACAAACACATAGTTTAATAAACCTTTAAAGGTGGTACAACAGCCCACATAACACTCTACAGTATTTTACAAGGTAGCACAAAGAACTCGGACATGCGGTCCCCTTTTATACACATAGAAGGGGCTCATAAGTAGGCGGTTACAGCTTAAAAGCATGATTTACAACCATATATGGACATTTCTCAAACATGATCGATACATGGGTGGAGTTAACGGTTCATGAAGCCCACCGAATGCACATTCCAATCCCCTCTAAGCAGAAACAGATGTTACATGTATTGAGCATGCGCTAGGCAAGCTGGAACTATTTATAGCCTGTTGCTGGGCAAACTCCAGGGATGATGGTCAGTGAAGTAGAACTTGCCTCGTGGCGAGCACATGGTGGAGTGTAGCATACAAGATGGACGCCAGAAAACAAAATGGAGTCCGGCCGTATTTTAGAGTATGGGCGGGAAAACTAGAACGATGACAGAATAACGTGTCTTCAGTGAATGCTTAACATTATCGCTGTTTTATTTACAACAACTCTGGTCCCACTGCATCCCTCCAGAGAATGCTATGACTGGCAGTCGGATATCCCCCTGCCTCACAGGCCTTGGTGGAAACTAGGATCGGGGAGGTGATTGTCGATGTGGCACTGATTCGACAGGACCTCCGTAATGTCACGGCCCGTCTTACAGAGGCGGAGTCTCGTCTTTCCACGGCAGAGGACGACATGGGCACTCTCAAATCCCAAGGGCCCGCCTGCAGACGCAGACCGCGGAACTGCATCGAAGGGCCGAGGACGCCGAAAAGAGGGCCCGGAGAAACAACCTTCGCCTCCTGGGTTTTCCAGAGGGAGTGGAGAAGGGGCATACCGATACCTTCATCGAGGCATGGGTCCGGTCATGGATCCCAAAAGAGAAACTTTCCCCCTGGTGTGTGGTGGAACGTGCACACAGCTCTCTTGCTCCCAAACCCCCTCCTGGAGCTCCAGCTCACCTCATTATCCTCTGTATATTTAACTTCCGCGATAGGGACGCAATCCTGGAGGACTGCCAGAGCGCTGGGTCCACTGCACTTCCAAAACTATGGTCTTCCCGGATTACTCCAAAGATGTGCAAACTCAAACGCCGGTCCTATGACGAGGTCAAACAAAAACTCAGGGCTATGGGCCTCCTCTATGGACTCCTTATCCCGGCTCGCCTAAAGGTTTTTTTCCAGGACAAGACCTTCTTTTTTGACACCCCGCAGGCGGCATGGACCTGGCTGACAGAGGAGCAGCCGCTCTTACCTGGTTCGGTCCCCTCTCCGGGCCAGAAAACAGCGATCCAACCCGGCCGGGAGGCACCCAAGGCGAAGCGGCGCCAGACTGGATCTAGAAGACACGGCAACCGCTGGGGGGGAACTCTTGTTCGCCGGGGACACGGTCCAGACACTCCTCGATTCAGACCTCAAGCCAGAGGGCTTCCTCGCCTGCCCTAGTGTTTTCACTTATCGACATGGGTAGCATCCCAGGCTCAGAGGTCACTCAACGGAGGGCCATGTCGGACTCAGACTTGTCTGGAAGCCCCGTGATCCGTGGCTCTGGTGGAGAGGAGGGGGTGTGATCCGTTTAGCGGGTTGCCTTTCGCCACTCCACCCTTTGCGGCCTGCTGCAGCGGGCTGTCCCTGGCCTACGGATGGGGCTCCTCCCTGGCTCCTCTGGATGTTCCGGCCAGGGTTAATCTTTACGTTGCCATCCTGCCACTATACCACTCTGTAACTTCTTGTTATCCATTCCATGTTAGCTACTATGGGCATCTATCCGTCTACATGGAGTGGGGTCCTCCTCAGCCATGCTCCTGGTTGATTGTTGCTAATCATTTTAGAGTAGCAAATCACCTCTTGGTGGGGTAGTTAGTTGTTGGGGTTTTGGGGCGACAGATGCTTCCACTTCAGAAGTGTAGGGTGGGGGGAGTTGGGAGGGAAGGGAGGGACGGGGGACCGTTGTTCCTCGACAGTTTGTTTTGTTTAGCCGCCTATGGGCCGCTGGTTGCAGTTCTCCTTGGTAACTATGTCTCGCCAATAGGTCCACAGCTGCCAAGATCGTGTTAGTATGGGATTACAGTTCCCGGCATACCCTGGGCCAGAACTACTATTCCCATGATCCTCCGCAACGGAGCGCGATCTCGCGAGAGAACATATAACGAAGTCGGTGGCAGGGGACCGGCGGCGGGAATTCCTTCAGAGTACAGGCTTGTCATGTTTTTGTTCAGGATCTTCAACGGTGCGGTAAGGGTGCTTTGCACCACTGTGCTTTTCAGCGGGATCGCTGAATTCAGAAAGACTGTGTTTTTGCTCGAAGTAATTGCGGTTACTTCTGTGTTGGTTTTGTGAACTGCTGGGTGTTGGATTTTGTCTCGGTCGGCATTTTCGGCCGACGGAGGAAAAAAGAGGATGTTTTGGAGTTTCTCTGGAGACTTTCACTGCCACTGACCTTTGGTTATTTGGTGTGCAATCTAAACTCTAGAGGTTGTGCTTTGTCTATACTAAGGATGCTACCCCCACCCATATAAGAGGCATTATATGGATCTTTGGATGTACTTGTGTTCCTGGGGTCTACAATTATTTATTTCCGTTGGATTGGATTTCTATTTCCTAATGTGGCAGCGTGCATTAAATTGTGTATTGGTGTTAACTACTTTCTATACCTCTTGTAAATAACAGGGGTTCCTTGGAGGTGTATTGCTTACACTCTACCCTTGTGAAACATTATAGAGGTATACTTAGGTAGGTTCTTATACCTGTGATACATGTGATCAGTGTGACCTCCTGTGATGGTTCTGACATATATCATTTGACTATTCCATACCTTTTTGTATTGCTGTAGTTACACCGCAACAACCCCAACGCTACCAGATACCTCTGCACATCTACGAGGTTTATTTTTCCTTTACTGGTATAATCAATAGATGTATACCTGATATGTAAAATGTTAGCACTGTTAGAGAAATCGTAGTTTCATGTGTGTGCTCTGTTTATGTCTTTCAGATCTCCCTCCCCGCTGTCCCCTTCCTTTCCTTCCCTGATCATTTCCTTTTTCCCCTCACTTGATATTTTCAATGCTCTGTGCCATCACGGCAATTCAGGCGTTGGTTCGATCTAGAGGTGGGCGTACTATTCAACAAACCGATCCCGAGGACGTTATCTTAACAACAGCTGACACGCAGATCATATTTCCCACTAGTTTGGTACTTTTGTTCGCCAACGGGCCACCATCAGGGGCGACTGTCGGCAGTCGTGCTTCCTCCTCCCCCGGCTTTCACAGTTGACAAGCAGATCACCACTTTCCATGGCCCCCCCTTTCCGAGTCTGCATTTGGGTGGGTACCCTCCTCTGGCGGGGCGAGGGCCCACGTAAATATCCGTCCCTCCCCGGTCCCTTTCCTCCGATGACACACACCCTCGCTAGACCTATCCACATCCTTTCCTGGAATATTAATGGCCTCTTGGACCGCATCAAGCGTATGGCTGTCCTCCGAGCTACTCACCGCCACACAGCTGACATTCCTGTCCTCCAAGAGACGCACCTCTTAGGTACACAATCCAACTTCGTAGCCGGGTACGGATTCAATAGGGTTTGGCATTCCGGCTTCACATGGGGCTCTCGGGGGTGGGTATTTTACTTAGGAAGGCTCTCCCCTTTACCCTGGCTACAGCCGAGACGGACATACAGGGCTGTTATGTGATAGTCTCGGGTACCATAGAGGGGCGCCCCTTGAGCCTCCTCAGCCTTTACATTCCCCCGGCACTCCTATCTCTGACAATTCGCCATCTTACACAAGTAGTCTCCTCCCTCCCGCAGGGTATTATGGTGGTTGGGGGGGATTTCAATGTCGTTCTGCAGCCCCTGCGTGATTTGCCGGGGACCCCGTCCGGGGCCCGTATCACCTCTGCTAGGATCCTATCGAGCTGGTCCTCGGCCCTGGGTCTCTGCGACGTGTGGCGGGTTTGGAACCCCCATGGGGACCAGTGCACCCACACTTCAGCAGCCCACCATACTCACTCCCGTATTGACATTTTCCTGATGTCGGCCGCAGACTGCCTGCTGGTTTCTGATGCCCCGATACTGCCCAGGGGGATCTCAGATCACTCTCCTGTCTCCCTTCGGCTAGGTTCTCCTCCGACAGGTCCACGAACGGTTTGGCGACTGAACGCCTGGTTCTTGCAGGACACAGAGTTCGTGGAGTCACTTGGTCAGGAACTCCGTCACTACTTCTCCACCAATGCGGGCTCGGTTCCCTCATCGGGGACGCTGTGGGAGGCTGGTAAGGCCATTGTCCGGGGAGTGGCCAGAGGGTTGGTCCACGTAAAGAGATCAGAGCAGATGGCCCAGCTTGCACGGCTGGAATCCCGGGCAGCGCAGCTAGAAGCTGCTCAACTCCCTGGCGATCAAGGGCATTCCTCCCTGCAACTGGCAGCAATTTGCGAAGAGATCTGCCAGATCTCGTTGGAATCAGCCAAGATGCTTTGGCGCTCGTCGGTTGCTCGCATCTATGGGTGGGTGGATAAGAACGGTAAGCTCCTCCATAACCTTGTGTAATACTCCAAAGCCAACCGTATTATTCCCGAGGTCCGTTCACACACTGGGGCCCTCAAAGTGACGTCCCCGCCCATCGCACAAACTTTTGCTACCTTCTACGTGACCCTCTACACTGATCGCCCCCTGGGCGCTCCTTTGGCTGCTTTGCTAGAAGGGACTGGCACCATATTGTCTTGTCTCCCTCAGGAGACTGCATATGCTCTGGACTGCCCCTTTACCCTGGAAGAAATCCAGGATGCCATCTTGCTCTTATACCCCGGTAAAACGCCTGGTCCCGATGGGTACCCTCCGGAGTACTATGCGGCCTTCCGGGATATTTTGGCCCCCCAGTTACTGGACCTCTTCCGTCATGTGGCGGAGACAGGAACATTCCAACCTGAGTCAGATGTGGCCACGATAGTGTTTATTACAAAAACGCAGCCGCCTTCCTTGAGTTGTGCGGACTTCCGCCCGATCTCATTGATCAACACGGAGAGCAAGCTCTTCGCTACTGTCCTGGATCAGAGACTCCAACCCCTCCTGCAGGACCTGGTCCATCCCGACCACTGCAGGTTCATGCCAGCTAGGAGCACTCACCACTGCATCCTTCGTCTCCATCTGGCTCTGGCCCACCGTGGACGCCTAACTCCGTACCTAGCGCTGCTTTTCATAGATTTCGAGAAGGCCTTCGATATGGTGAGTTGAGAATACCTGCTAGATGTGCTGGACAGGATGGGTTTTGGTCCCTCGTTCCACCATCTGATTAAAGCTCTCTACACCAATCCTCGAGCCCGTGTACTCATTAACGGAGAGCTCTCCGAGGCCTTCCCAATCCGGAGGGGCACGCGTCAGGGGTGTCCCCTCTCACCACTCTTGTTCACACTAGCGATGGAGCCCCTGGTTGCACTCATCTGACAGGACCCACTTATCAGAGGTTGGGCCTGGGACTCGAGCCAAGTGGACAAGGTAGTCCTATATGCAGACGACGTACTGCTATATTTGGCGGACCCGAATAACTCTGGCCCCGGGGGCCTGGAGGTTCTTTCCAATTTCGAGCTGGTTTCGGGGCTTCGCCTCAATGCGGCAAAGTCCACTCTGGTCCCACTGCATCCCTCCAGAGAATGCTATGACTGGCAGTCAGATATCCCCCTTAGGACACATTCGGTCAAATACCTTGGCGTCTGGGTAGCTCTTCTACCTGAGCTTGAGTGGGCTTGAATGTTATGCCTTTGGTCGTCAGGATGAAGGCGGATCTCAAGAGATGGAAGACCCTTCCCCTAAACCCCCTGGGCAGAATTGCACTCTTCAAAATGATGGTCCTTCCCTGTTTCCTTTACATATTGCAGAACATTACTATCCATCTCCCGGGTAGTTGGTTTTGCGAGCTTGACGGCGCCCTCACCCGGTTTCTCTGGGGGGGGGGGGGGCGGCGGGAGACCTCGCTTATCCCTGGCGCACTGTCGTATTCCTCCCTTTGACGGGGGTATGGGGTGACCAATCTCCACCTCTACTATCTGGCCACGAAATTCATCGTCATCCATGACTAGTATGCGGGCGGCTGGTCCGACCCTGCCTAATACGTGGAAGTTAGTATGGCAGACTTCACGCAGGTCCAGGCACTTTTGTACGGCCCTACGTCACATGGGGTGGGACCGGAAACTCACTCGTCAAACGCCACTTTGGCATGGGTCCTGGACCAGGAGGTCTCGTCCCTACAGGGGTTCCGTCAATGGGACCTCATTGGCATTTTAGTACTCGGAGATGTTTGGGTTGGGGACCACATCCGCTCCTTTGCAGACCTGCAGCAGCGCCATGCCCTTCCTCTCTCCCAACTCTATAAATGCCTACAACTTAGACACGCCCTTTACACGCATGTCTCCCCTCCTGTCTCCCTTCCAGAATTTAGCCCGTTGGAGGCTCTGGTGATGATGGGGCACTTAGGACGGGGGTGTGTCCCGCATATACCGGTCCCTGGTAAACAATGGTCCCGCCTCCCTAGATCGGCTCAGGGCTAGGTTGGAGGGATGGCTGGGGCCCCTAGAGGAGGCGGATTGGAGGGATGCCCTCATGGTGCCCAAAACCCTGACCACATCCTCCAAGCTGCGCCTGGTCCAACTGGACTACCTACATGCGACATACCTCACCCCGACACGACTATTTCAGGCCCGGTTGAAACCCTCCCCAGCATGTGCACGATGTGCCTTTGCCCCTGCCGATTTTTATCACATGGTATGGTGCTGCCCGGCGCTGGGACCGTTTTGGAGGGGGGTGGAGCTTGAGCTTACAGATGCCCTGGGGTGGGAGGTCCCCCATGATCCAATGCATATGTTGTTGGGGGTGTTTGATGGCTTGGATGACTCTAGGGCGGACAAGCGCCTTTTGGGGACAGCTGTGGCGGTGGCCAAGAGAGACATAGCAGCGCATTGGTCCCAAGCCAAGGCGCCTACTGTGCAGAGATGGAGGAGGGGAGTGGACTGGTGTGGGATCCAGGAGGAAGCCCTATTTGAAGCCCGGGATGTCCTGACCTGTTCGGCAAAGTGTGGGGTAAATGGTTTAATATGATGCCACCATGATGATCTGCCTTCCTTTTTATTCCAAGTCTCACTGTAATTAATGTATGGACTGCTGTGTTATACCCTGATGGACCGCGCCTCTCATTGTTGGCAGTCTGTCCTGCCATGTTTTTCCCAATGATTACTGAACTGCAACCAATGAATTCTTCCTGTTGTTGTACATCCAATAAAGTTGATTATCAAAAAAAAAGAGTTTGTAAAGATGAAATCTGAAGTTATAGAGTTTTGTGGGAAACTTCGACTAAGGACTTTCTTTCTGGCAAATCCAACACCGCCAGCCTCTGAAGTCACTGGATTGAGGAATAAATCAACATTTTGCCCACCAACTAATAAAATACCAAAAGAGGTGTACATTTTTGAGAAAACTGTTCTATCTGCAATTACCAACCTTGAAAAAAAGAGAAAATTTGTCAAACACAACATTTCTAAATCTGAAAAATAGGCCATTTCTACTCTAAAAAATGGCACATCAATTGTCATAAAACAAGCCGACTAAGGCGGATCTATTGTGGTTTGGAATACCCAGGATTACATCCCTGAGGTGAAAAGACAATTAGATGTTGAAGAATGTTATCGCAAAATTGATAAAGATCCAACATCAAACAATCAGAATGAGTTGACATTAACATTGAAAAATGGTCATGAAAAGGGATTTGTTGGACAGAAGGAATTTGATTTTTGGAATAAAAAACACCCTAGAATTCCACTACTATGCATCCTACCAAAAGTTCATAAAAACACAACTCATCCACCTGGGAGACCCATAGTTTCAGGGTGTGAATCAGTTTTAGAACCGATTTCAAAATACGTGGACTTTTTTCTTAAACCATTTATGGATCAAATACCATCTTACATTCAAGATACTACAGATTTTATTAATAAAATCGAAAAGGTCAAATTTACACCAGAGTATCAAATTTTGGTGACACTTGTCATAGTATCACTTTATACTCAAATCCCACAAGACGGTGGATTAGAAGCTATACAATCTTTCTTGGAAACAAGAGCAAAACAGAGTACTAACTGCTTTCATAATGGAGCTTGCTAGTTTTTCTTTACGAAAAAACTATTTCAGATTTGAAACAGACTTCTATTTCCAGACAAAGGGTTGTGCCATCGGTTTCCCTTTTGCCCCAGAGCTGGCAATCCTTTATATGGCTAAATTTGAAGAAAAGTTTGTGTATAACTACAACCCATTTTCCCAGCAGATCTCAAACTGGATTCGTTATATTAAGTTTAGCATTAATCATGCATCAAGAAGGATGACATTTTTGGACATAGAAGTTTATGCTTCTGAAGGTTGTTTGGTAACAACACTGTACAGGAAAGAAATAGGCAGGAACAAATCTTTACATTACAACAGCCATCACCCAAGGAGTTTAAGGGATAATCTCCCTTACGGACAATTTTTAAGAATAAAAAGAAATTGTACTTTTAAAGATGAGTATTTTTTCCATGCAAACCAATTAGCGGATAGATTGAGAGATCGAAATTATCCAAAAAAACTACTGAAACACGCAATGAAAAGGACATGGTGGACTCCAAGGGATGTGTTGTTACAAAGGAAAGAAAAAACAAAGATGGATCGCATGGTATGTGTCACCACATTCTGTCCAAGCACTAATTTTCTTTAAAAGACCATTTGCCAGAACTTGCACTTGGTACAGGAACTGGATGACACATTGAATCGATGCCAATTATTCGCACAAAACAGCATTGGCAATCAAGTGGTGCATGCTGCTCTTCCACTAGTGGGAGCAAGACAAACACTGCGGGAACAACTGTGTTTGCCCCTGATTAAGGGTCATCACAAATGCGGTACTTGTCTTTGCTGAAACCAGACAATGGAAGGTTCTGTTTTTTTCCACAAAAATGTGAGTTGGAAACATGATACCATCACAAATTGTAAATCCATGAATGTGGTTTATGGAATCTTGTGTCGATGTCAGAAACTTTACGTAGGTAAGACAAATCAGTAAGTACGACAAAGGATAACCCAGCATAAATCAAGAATTCGAAAAAAAGTACTGTCTGCACCATTAGTTCACCATTGGATCAACCATAATCATGCAGAACAAGACTTGCGCTGGACGGTGATTTCGAAACTGGAACCAGATCCGCGAGAAGGTGATTTGGAAAGGAGATTGATACAGAGGGAGGCATTATTAATCGTTAAAATTGACACTGCCATTGACGGCCTTAATGAAATGTTTGAAATCTACAATCTTTAGTACCAATCCTTTCATTAATTCATTTTGTGGTTTTGCCCCCCAATCACGTTGGAAGTAAATGCTTGCCTATATGCATAAACAATAATGAAGACTTTGTAGTCTCATTTCTAGGCAGTATTACTGTGTTGATGACCCCGAACGGAAATCAAACATCAAACACCCAAGATGCTCTTTAAAGTAATAACTTTGTAAACAACAATGAAGATTTTTTATTAAATATCCCTATTTTCTAGGCAGTATAGCAATGATCCTGTGTGCAAATTAAAACCAAACGCTTGTGATGCCCTTTGAATTCACTACGTTGCAACCTCTTGCTTCAATGGCAAAATAGAAAACTACATTTCCCATCAGTCTTAGCCAACACGTGACAAACAGGAAGTACTCAGAGAGAGAAATGGATCCGGACGAACTGACAATTCACTCGTCCGTTTGAGCGAGGGAAAGTGCCATCCACAGCGTCACAAAGAGAAATTACAAGTAAGTCCTTAATTGTGGAACTAAGCAGCGATTATGTGCGATGGTAAAGGAGAAATGTAGAAGCCCGGCCGCTGTTTTGGAAAAAGGGTCGGCGGCTTGTGGCTTAATTGATATGTGGAAATCTCGTTTAAACCACAATACGGTTCTCAGATGCTGCGGCGTACTAAGTAGATAGAATGCAACAAAAAACTGACCAGTACAGCTCGAGAAGTAGCGCATTGACATAAGAGGCTTATAACCATCTGGGAAAGTCAGAAAGCCGCTCCCCTCTTTTTTAACCTCTTTTTTAAGTTTGTACACATGTTATTTTTAATAAATGGAGTTCTGGTAGAAGAACTTCCAACTGACTGAGAAATTTTGCACAAGTAAAACGTCACGCTAGCAGACAAATATTTTCGGAGAAACACGGGGTGAAAGTAAGGATTATTGGCAAACTATAGAGCATGGTCTCAACAGCCCTTCCGTTTTGGTTTTTGCTTTAGGTCATCAAATACCTTTGAATCGGGAATACATGGACAACCAAAATATAAGAAAGGTAGGCAAAACACACAAACACAGCGGTGTTTAACCCCTTCCATGCTTGTGACGGAACCATTCCGTCATGAGTCACAGTTGGACTGTGCTGATGACGGAATGGTTCCGTCACGACCACGCCCGCGATCGGAATGTCCAGCACGGGGCTGGAATTCCTGCCGCACGCAAGCGGTTAATCACTATGATGAAAGGCAAGATACATTTTCATTTTTCACGTTCTCATTTCAGAAACAGTTTTATTGGCAAGGATGGCTGCCTGTCCCCCTCATATAAAGATAAAGGTAAGTGCACAACAGTGCATTTTGAGTATTAGAGACTTAGGCCTTAAAACAAAGCTTGACGGTTTTTCTCTCTCTTTTGTTTTGTTTTTTTTCCCCGCGTGAATTTTTCCATTCTTGGTTGTAGAAATGCGTCTTGGAGACAATAAAGTATCGAGAGCGAGAGATTGACTGATCTCATCATAGAAAGGTAACTAGGGGAACATGGAGGTGTTATGTTGGGAAAATAAAAGTCTTTGGAGTTTTTGATATCATAGTGTCACATTTTGTGTTTTCAGCAATTGGTCCTGATGAGAACCCAGTTTTAAGGTCTGGGTTTGAAACACAACGACCAGGTATTGTTTCACAACTAGTGCAGCGAAAAAGAAAAATCCCCCTGGTCTCGTTACAGTGTTTAGATACATTTTTCTAATAATGAGATTGAATTCTACGAGCACAGGATTGTTCTAAGAATATGCACTGTTTATTGCAAGAGGTTTATCCATTGAATTGAAAATAAGCAATTCTTCTATGTAAATACTTGTTTTGTTTTGAGTTTGATGTTTTTGAATAAAAAAAGGTATGTGTTTTTATGTAATGTTAAATGTAACTATTGCTGTTTGTGCTTTGTAAAATGTAAAAAGGTGGGTGTGGGTTGTATTCATGAGATGTGCAGATTATATGTTTAAAGTTTTTTGATACAAAAGATAAAGACAACTGGATAACAAATCATTTGAAAAATAAAAATAATATGAAGAGAAAAAGTTACCGGTGTCACATTGAGTAAGAAGTGTGTCTCCGTTTGAAAATAAGGAAAGGAATAGTGAACAGTGTTGGCAATTCTATTGAAGTGTGGTTTTTAATGGGCCTTGCCTTACTGTTGAGAGGCCTTACCTTCTATTGTTAGCCGGGACCACATCTGAGCATGCAGCGTACCTTCAGTCCCACTTCCAAGGGTCCAAGACTGGGGTAGCACCACTTGGGAGAGAAGGACTCACAGTAGACAGAGTTTGGGTCCTGTGATCAAGGTGGTTGGCGCCTTCTATCACTGAGGATTTGGTCAGGAGGCCAGTCAAATAGGCCTTGGAGTCACTCTGGTGGTCTGGGGCTCTAGATGCAGGGCCAGTTCTTCTCACTCAAACAGGAGGGCAGCAGGGCTGCACAGCAGGGCAGCAGAGTATCAGTCCTTCTTGGAGCAAAGCTACACAGCACCCCTTCTTCTGAGTCTTCCACAGATCCAGATATGTACTGAAGAGTTGTGGTCTGAGGTCCAATATTTATACTTGCTGTCCATAACTGAAGTAGAATAGGTTTCAAAAGGATTCCCCACTCTGAGGTGTAGGCCTACCCTTCCTCCCTGCCCTCAGCGAGTCTGGGGACAGAAAAAGATTAGTGACAAAGCCTTTGTGAGAGTGCTTAGGCAGGACCTTTGTGATGTGATGTGTGACAGCTTTTCAACCTTTTTAAGTCAGAGGGGCATTCGCAGTCAACACTTGGCTTCCCTGTGTCTCACTGCCTGGAAGCAATACACACAGACCAACTACCAGCAATGCCTAGTCATTTAACCCAGGAACAAGCTGCAGGCACCATACGGTTGGAACAAGAACACGCTAACATTCCAAAGGTTGAATTTTCAGATTTAGGACTACAAATCCGACTTTACCATTAGAGAGGGCTTTTAAATATAATTCTTTAGAAACCAAACTCCACTTGTCTATCTGTTCACAAATTAAAGTTATTACTTATTAAATATAATAAGGTAGGCCAATGTTATCCTATGACAGAGGTAGGCCTTGTAGTAGTGAAAACAAATTTAAGAGCTTTTCTACTACCAGGACATAAAAACTTAAGTGTGCAATTTCAACTTTTTCAATGCACTTACCCCTGCCCTCTTGGGCGGTTCAGGGCCTATCCTAGGTGTGGCTGGTATGCATTAAAATGGAAGGTATGGGCCTGGCCAAAGATTTGTTTTGCCAGATCTAAATGGCAGTTTAAAACTGCACACAAAGGCTGCAATGGCAGGCCTGAGACATGTTTTAAAGGGATATTTTAGTGGGTGGAATAATAAGTGCAGCAAGCCCACTAGTAGCATTCCATTTATGGGCCCTGGATACCACTATACTAAGGACCTACAAATAAACTCAAGGTGCCAGTTAGGTGTAAGCCAAATCTACCATGTTTAAAGTAGAGAGCACAAGCACCTTAGCTTATTAGCAGTGGTAAAGTCATAAAAGCCATCAAAAACGGGATCAGAAAACAGGAGGGTGAATGGATAAAAGTTTGGGAGGACCATGCAATGGCCAAGTTTAACATGTATCATCTATGCAGGGATTCTTAATACTTGCTTGTATGCTTTGGTTGTGTTACGATCCTTTTAAGCTATTATTCTTACAAATGTTTACTTAGTTATGTGTTTATTACTGTAATGCAGCCTTTCTCAAATGTCTTGTATTTCCCTTTTTTCCTTGTCTTTGGTCAATGCTCCATCCTAGCCTCCCTTGAGAAACTTCTCCCTCACCTCTGGCACCTGGGGTCATCATGTGGAGTTCAGTCTAGCGCTCTTGTGTCTGTTGCCTTTGGAGTCAATTTGCAGCTGGCAATCCATCCTCTGTTCAAATAAAACACAACGCTTCAGGAAGCCCAACTTTCTAGCATGCATTTATTGAAAAAACAGCAAGCAGCACAGAAAATAATCAGGAGATATTTGCCCTTGCAACTTACCAGAGTTCTATCCCAAAAAGGTCAGTTGGAGCATGTAATGTTAAAATGAATGCAATTTTGAACAGTTTTTATACATTTTTCCCTCAATAAAAGTATATGGAGCATAAACACATGCCAGAAACTTGTTAATTCAGTGAAACCTATCTAATGAGCAGATGGCAGTATTTTCTCACGGAGACAATTTGAGATATCATTAAAACTAAGATACAAATACATGGATAGATTGTTGAATAAATTCATTTCCTAAAATCACGCCTTTTCTTGCCAACATTAAAAGCAAGGCTACGATTTACTACAAGATGTAGCAAATGTGCAAATGTACTGCTTCAGATAAAATGGCTTATAAGCATACTAGAGTCATGAAATCATGAACATGTGCATGCCGATTAAGACTAAAAAGGGCACTTTGAATTAATGAGAAAATATATCATCAATATTTGATTAAAAAATATGCAAGTGCACAGTGTGAAATACATGTGTGGGTGTAGGTTAACATTAATGCAATAGAAAAACACCATTATGTTTTCACAGCATACATTGACAAGGAACTTAAATCTATTTCTAGTGATATCAAACATTTTCTCGTGCCAAACCAGGAAAATGGACATGTGTAATAAATCCCTTCTTATTGCATTTGTGGAGCGTTCACAATGAAACTTACCTTCCTGTTGTATTTGTCAGACATAGATTTGAAGTCTCTTTTAATCACGCTTTGACTAGAGTTCACAATACAAAAGCCTCTCTCCCTCTTGGGTTTATAAGAGATACCGTATTGGGAAATTCTTTCCAATTTCATTTGTGATAGTTAACAAACCCCTTACTTTGTCGCAGAATTCACAATATAAAACTCCTTCCTATAGTGATTGTCAAGGACTTCACAATTTAGAATCCCTTCCTATTTCATTTATGAGAGAGGTCATAATGTAAAACCCCTTACTACTGTGTTTGAGAAATCTTGTTCATGAGGACCCTTATCTATCATTAGGTACTGGACCCGAATTGGGGTCTTTCATTTTGGTTATTCTGGTGACTCCGAATCTTGTTGACTCATATAAGGGACACAGGGGCATATTATCAAGAACGGTGTTAAAAATTATCGCCGGTTTAGCGGCAGAAAAATGCTGCTAAAGCGGCGATAATGGGCTTGATAATATGCTCTTGAGAATTCCTATAGAAGTCCATGTTCTGGTGTGAACAATTCTCCAGGGCATATTATCAAGCCCATTATCGCCACTTTAGCAGCAGTTTTCTGCTGCTAAACCGGCGATAATTGTAACGCTGTTCTTGATAATATGCCCCTAAGTACCCCTTTTAGTACCTGAATCTCAGAGTAATGAAGCAAAACTGTCTATGGCGAACTCAGGTAGGTTATCTGGGAAAAAAAAATCAAAACTCAGCAGCACAAAAGAAAAATTAATCAATGACCAGCCTATGATTCTTTAAAAAAAAGAAAAATTATCCTAATAAATATATGCTTAGATGCTATGAACAAATTCTAACATTTACAGGATTTCAAATGGAATTGCAACTTGAAACCACTTCTGAATGGGTCTTGAAGCACTGCAGGGTGTAATCACATACCCTAAAGAAATACCACAGTGTTCAACTAACCCATCACATTCTGTCTGTCCCAGTACTTGTGTAGTGCAAGGTGTCATTTTGTGCAATTACAAGCTCTATCCCTAAAAACGAGGAATGTCTATATATGGGACAATTGCAACACATAACACGTTTCACAATCAGCAAGGTTGACCCTACACAATTTGTCAAGTAATTCACAATGTGAATTGAGAGGTCTACAGCCTTGGTCACAGAGTTTAAAAATCAATAAAGCAAACCTATTGTTTGACATGAACATTATCATTACCATGTAGTTTCGGCCTAGCGAGACCCATCAAAAATTGTAGGCAGACTCAAATTATATATTGACATGAACAACAAGGTTGGAGGCTTTCGGACCAACCTTTCCTGTTGCAATTCAGACCGCCTAATAACAGTGTAAGTCGGTCGGAATTGAAACCGTCCGGTCATTCTGGCTGGATTCCAATGGGCTCAAGGAGCGTGTCAGCCCGTCGGAGGCTCCAACGTAATCCCTGTGGATGGAGTTGCCCCCAGCGGGATTACGATGTTGGTATGCGACAGGCTTCCCATGTCGGGCTTTCCAACATGGAAAGTCTGACGGAAAGCGATTTTGGGGGCCCATGGCAGGGCCCCCTTGCAAAAGTGGCCTCCGGTTGGGGGATTGGGGGCACATTTGGTGCCCCCCTATCAATCCCTATCAAGCACCTAGTGGCTGGCACAGTATGGTGCCTGCCACGCGGTCCAGAGATTAACAAAAACTCCCCTTACTCTATGGGAGCTTGTGCTGCGCCTGGTTTAAGGCTGCAGCACAATCTCTCATAGAGAAATGGGAGTATGCGACCACATCGTGTGTAGTTGCATTGTAATAACGGTGTCGGGACCACCGACCAGAGGTCGGTCGGTTCCAAGACTGCAACGGTGTGGAACGGACGTGAGTCCACCCGACATCATAATGAGACTCTAAGTATTGCCCTCAGTAACCAGCATTTACTGTGGTAGACCTAAAAAGGCTGTGGTGCTGGGACTATTTTTAGAGTGGGGGTCCTGCCACTAATACTGTATCACAGACATCAAAGAGACTGTGAAAGATTCAAGCGTCATTCAAGAAAACAAGTGTAGCAAATGTGCCCTGCCCATTCAGCAGCAGAGTGGTAAGGGTGTGGTTTTTAGCTGGTGGAGCATTTTGAAACACTGGTGAGGTAGTGCACAGTCATTTACAGACTACATTATCTGATTAAATGACCACTAAAACTGTATAGATATGCAGTTTTACTGGTAAAAATATATAGCGCAAAACCAAACATGAGTGGAAATCGGGTTTCAGTGAATATTTATCACTTCCTCATCATGAAAAATAGTGTCTTGATTTGTTTGATCCTATTAAAATATTTGTTTCCATTTCACTTCAAAATTACAATAAATGCTTAAGTTGTGCTTTCCTAATCGCTGATATATTTGGAAATATGTGTGTACTTCATTTCCAGATATTTAAATATTCCTTTGTGTTGTAAACAAAACTGACATGCTATAGCCTTTTGTTATGTATTATTTTAGGACCCTATTGTAAGTTTCTCGATTCATGCCCTTATATAGGTATAAATTACCATATCCATATATAGGCATAGACATCATACCCATATTTAGGCATAGCTCATGCAGTCCAAATACGGCAGGGCTACTTCCACTAGTTCTGAAAATCCACAACGATTTCTTGGAAAACTCAGCTTTAGCAGCCAGGGACTTCCCCTTGCTTGAATATTGATTTGTCCAAGAACTCATGGAGTTTTCAAAGAACTGAGACTTTTTGATGACGTTATTATGTCCAACTGTTCGTCAAACTCGGCACCTTCGCGGTATAAATATGCCCACACTCGCCCAAGCAAACACACGTTGGTTTGGAGCAGTTCGACTATCTACATGCCCCAAGCGCCCTGCTACAGCAAGTGCTGAAGGAAGCCGACCCTCCAGCAGACTCACTGAGAGAGAGACGCTGTCTTTTCTCCTGCCGAGAAATCCAGCTCCAGTGTTTCCAAGCTACCCTTGCGGGTTGTTGGGAAATCGAGTCCCGAGACCGACCTTCTCCATTATAAACTAAGGTACGGAGCTGATTAGACCCTTAGAGAAATCTTGGACATATTCTTGGCAAAAGAATACTACATTTATGCTACACCTCACTTACTTCTTCCTTCGTACTAAGCTTAGGTAAGGTACACTGGGGTATGCGTATTTTAGAAGCACCAGTTGAGAACTTTTAGCCTCTGTTATTTATGTACGTATTTATAGATGGTTTAGGAACCATACAATGCACTTACAGTTTTATTTTATCCTACTCTTTATACTGTATTCATTATATTTTATACACTGTTTTACGATTATAGCAGTTCATTTCTTATGCTTGAGAAAGAAGACTGTTCGATAAATTTTTTATTGAAAACGCCCGTCTTTCTACTTTCTCTGCACCTCTAGTGAAATGAAGCATGCACAATTGAATGAGTGAAATAGCTATCTATTGTTTCCACGACTCTGAAGATACGTTTTATCTTGGGGAAACAAAGTTGTCATGTTTATGCGGTTGTCAGAGACTAATCCCTTCTTGTGAATTCGAGAAAGTTTCTAGTGACCTCTGAGCTAGCTGGCACTCACAATTAAGTTTAGTATATTCGATAGAGACCTAGTCGACCTCAGTCCTACGTCTAATCTATAGGATATACTATTCCAATGCGCAGAGCCTACTGGGAATATAGGAACTACACTACACTTTCCTTTCTTTCCTAAACCCACAGCAGTATTGTAACCTTGATTACTTTTACAAAACCCTCTCAATTTACAGTCGGAGATATAAAAGCACACTTTTATCGGGGCAGCAAATGTGACACGATATACACAAAATGTAAAGGCATCTTTATTGCTCATTCATCTTGTGAACTCCAGCATGATTATTCCTTGGGGTGCTGCAGCACCTCTACTTCAAGCACCTATGTAAAAAGGACTTCGGTACTAAACACCTTTCTATTATTTTTGTCAGAGTACACAATATAAAATCGACTGCTATGGTATTTGTCAAATAGTTAAACATTGCAAGTCTTTTCCTACTCTGTTTCCGTGGCATTTGTAACCTAACCCCCTCTATATTGTATTTCACAGAGGGTTCACAATGCCAAGTGTTACATTTTATTATTATATTATATTTGTGCCTTCTTTGTCACTGTGGCATTCACCCGGTTTATGTCTGAATGCTTTGAGTAAGCTGTTTCTATGCTGTATTCCATGGTAAGCAGATGCTCTGAAGGATTTCCCTGGAGCAGGCTGTGTGAACTGTGCTGTATCCAATAAACCTTCTTTTATAAAACTTCAGTTTCCTGACTACTTTACAACCCCTAGCTATTCCATTTGTCAGAAAGACTACACTGTAAAACTCCTTCCTGATGGATTGGTCTGTAGCTTCATGAGGAAAGCCTCTTCCTATGCTGTTTGGCAGAGAGTTCACAAGGCAAACCCACCTGTCTTTTATATTTGTCTGAGAGTTCACAGTGTGCCCTGCTTTCTATTTTCCTACATTTTCCTACATTTGAAAAATCTGGCTCTAGAGGACCCAAGGCAGTTCATAGTTACTGAGGTTGATTGAATTCATTGATATTGTTCAACTCTGATGTCCTAGGGCCCTTGTATCCCAAGTCTTCAAACTAGGAACAAGTGCCCCTTTTAAAACCGGTTCTAAAGGGTAAGGAGGCAGACTAGTCCCGGGCTGATACAGGTGATGTGGACTAAAAACTCAGAACACAACAACACACAACAATGACACCATGCATGTCAACCTCTTGACTTAACATAGAAGGAGAAGTCATGCTTTTAAGAGGGTGATCCCATTAAGCGGAATGGACAATGACATTTTTTATGTAGTGAGAAACTGGTTTGAAAATATGGTGAGCACATTAAAGTCTGTTGAGATCTATGTTTGTCATATAATATGTTGAATACAAGTAAAAACAAATGAGTTGTATGGGATGTAACACTCAATAATCAATGTACAACTAGTGCTTCAACTTCTTCCACAAGTGACCCATGAATTACCTGGAATGGGGTCAGAATTCAATGCTTGCTGTGTGCGGATTGTGGGCTATTGATAACATGGAAAACAAGGAAACAACATTGTATGTTTTATTGTCATCCTTCCTTCTTCAGCCATTCCATTGTGAAACACCGTTCCCCAAACACAACAAGGGGGCATATCAACAAGGCAGCGATAAAAAATGATCGCCGCTTTTGCAGCCGTTTTCGGCTGAAATGCGGCGATAATGTTATTGCAATATTAGCAAGGTCACCCTACCGCGTGAATCCTTGCTTTAGCGCCCTTTCCTGTAACGCCCTCCTTTGCATCTCTAATGAGATGAAAGTGTGCATTCCAGATCAAAATAACTGGAGAAATGTTGTAAACCGACATTTCCCCAATTATCAATGGGCATGCAAACAAGCATAGAGATAAGAAAAGTAGCGCTAACCTTCGTTATCGCTACTTTCCTTACGCCTGCTTTTCCTTTGACTAAACAATGTTAGTCAATGGGTGGTGGATTGTAGGGCTGGGACCACAAGGATATTGCCGTTTTCCATGGAACATGATGTTCCATGGAGAACATCACTATCGCAGAAGTAATTATCGCCATTGCGCTATGCGTTGGTAATACAGCGCTAGCATGGCGATAATTATCTGAGATAGCAGGCGCTAAGGGCGGCTAGCGATAATTATCACTGCCGCTTGTTGATATGCCTCCAAATGATTTTGATAAGGTTGATCTAATACAGGAAAGCCATTTTAGTAGCTCTTTTATATAATTAATCTCCATATTAGAACTGTTTGAATAGTGTTGCCTATGTTTAATTGTATCATAATGTCAAATGTTGATGTTATTATGTGTTTTTACCTGTAAGCAATGTTCATGGTAAATGTATTATTTTGTTTGTATCATTTTTGTTTTTTGTATGTAACACACATGTGTATGATTTAAATCCAGCTAATCTAACTATATCAATCAATAAACACCTTTTATCAGCAACACAAACCACCACATGTTGTCTATGTGCTAGATCAAGCAAGTGCTTTGCATTATTTATTTATTAAGAATGGCAGATTATATAGCTACCGATACTAACTAACATGATTTGGCACTTAATGTTAGGTATTCCTACCCAACTAGCTAGTACGCACGTTTCTGAACTCTGCAGGGATTACCAGCCTATGCTTCACATTTTACAAGTATTTATTTATAGGAGGCTCACAAACATAAGCCAGAGATTATACTTGTGATCTGCCTGTTAAATGCAGTGCTCTGGAGCAGCCACATTTAGCCTTTTAGATACTTTGTGATGATGCAGCCTTTGGACCAGACCATTACACAGACAGCTGTACTACTTACACATTGTTACAAGCTTCATTAGTGCTTCAAACCTGTTGGAAATGCACAAATCTCTCAATTTGGAAATCTAGCATTTTAATAGTCCCAACCAGAAGATAAACTTGGCTCACGTATATGTCTGGTATAAAAGATCTATTTTATTCCTGTGTTCCTCCACTTTTTAATCTTGTGCTTTTCATCTTGCAATCCCTCAATTTGAATTGCTCTTTTTAAAAAGTAAAATTGTTATTCGCAATTTATCTAAAGATGCTGTACCTAACACATCTGTAAATCAACTGTTTATAAATGCCAAGTGTTTTCACAGTCATGCAACGTACCGTTATGGGATGCAATAGAAAGGGATGCTTTTTGCTCTTGTGTCTAAAGATATACCATACTTTTGACAGAAAACGTTTCCTACAGACAGGCAGTAAAGCCCGCTTCAAATTTAGAATTTGGATTAAAATACTTTTTTCACTAATACTTGCTAAAAATGCTAGGAAAATATAAAGTGGAGTACATTGGTAATCCTGCATTGAATGTTTGACACGGTCAACCATGAACTGTTGATTGACCATCTTTATAGGATAGGCATTAGGGGAGCAGCTCTTGCTCTCCTGAAATCCTTTTTTTTTTAGAGGGAACAATTTGTGCTGTGAACGAATTTGTTTCCGACTCGTTCTCCCTGACTAGAGGGGTGCCTCAAGGTTCATCCCTGAGCCCCAACCTTTCTAACATTTATGTCAACCCCCTGGTCAGGCGTATCAAATATTTTTGATTCTATGTAATTTTGTACGCTGATGGCACCAGAATTCTTGCCTCAGTGTCCAGCAATCTGGATGATACAGCCACTATAGTCCACAGCTGCATGCTGCAAATTGACAATTAGATAAAAAAATAATTACCTTACATTAAACTCGGGAAGCCTGAGGTTCTCCTCGTTGTCAATGAAGTATCCTTCTTGCCTGCCAGTTGGTGGCCACAACAACTATGTGTGTTGCTAACTCCGGTTCGGATAGTCAGGAATTCGGGGATTCGTTTTGACAACAAGCTGTCTTTAGGAGATCAGATTAATGCTGTTAATTCATCATCCTTCTTCACCTTGAAGATCATTCTGAAAGTGTGTCCTTTAATTCCCCCAGACCTTCAGAAGACTATAGTTACAGTTCCTGTTTTATCTACATTAGATTACTGCAATGCTCTTTATTTGTGCATGCAGCAATGACTCCTCCACAAACTTCAGATTTTGCAGAACACAGCAGCATGCCTGCTGCTGGGAATTCCTAGGCACCAATCAGCAGCCACAGTCGGCAGTAGGAGTTCATGTAGGGCGGTGACGTAGGGAGGGGGAGGGCCAGGGAGGGGGGTAGTAATGTGTGGATTACGGAGTTTAACAGGGAAGTAATCATATAAATAAATAAAACGAATTTCGTTGCGTGCACTGCATCACCAAATGCGATGCAGTGCATGCAACGAAATTCGTTTTAGGTTTGCAGCTCATATCTGCTCTGAATAGCCCATCCACTAAACAGTTCCCTTGAGCTGGATGCTCCCTTCACGAGCTGAAAACCACCTTTGTATATTACTATGAGGAAGTTGGCTAACCTGATGTAGAGTTAAGGGAAGTATAGAGATAAGCACAGGGAGAGGAAAGATCTACCACAACACTTTCATTGGTGAAAGGGAGTATGCAGTACCTTTTTTGTCTAACTGAATAATATTAGAACAGAAAGTTCAAGTTCAAGTTCAAGTTCAGGGATTTGTATAGCGCACTACTCACCCATAGGGTCTCAAGGCGCTTGGGGAGGGGGGTTCATTTTATGTCGAATAGCCAGGTTTTGAGTTCTTTTCTGAAGGAGATGTGGTTTTGAGTAAGGCGGAGGTGAGTGGGGAGTGAGTTCCAGGTCTTGGCCGCCAGGAAGGAGAAGGATCTGCCACCCATGGTGGATTTTCGGATGCGCGGGATTGCGGCGAGGGCTTGATTGGACGATCTTAGTTGGCGGGTGGGTGTGTAGAAGGACAGACAAGTGTTGAGGCATTCGGGTCTAAGTTTGTAGAGGGCCTTGTGTGCGTGGGTGAGAAGACGGAACGTAATTCTCTTGTTGACAGGAAGCCAGTGGAGGTCTTTTAGGTGTCCGGTGATGTGATCTTGGCGAGGGATGTCCAATATGAATCTCGCTGATGCGTTTTGGATGCGTTGAAGTTTTTTCTTTAATTTTGCTGTGATTCCGGCGTATAGTGTGTTACCATAATCCAGTCGACTCGTGACCAGTGCGTGGGTGACAGTCTTTCTTGTCTCGAGGGGGATCCAGCGGAAGATCTTTTTGAGAATACGAAGTACATTGAAGCAGGAGGATGAGACTGCATTGACTTGCCTGGACATCGAGAGAGAGGAGTCTAGGATGAAGCCAAGGTTACGTGCGTGGTCTGTGGGTATGGGTGCTGTGCCTAGAGCGGAAGGCCACCAAGAGTCGTCCCAGGCAGAGGGGGAAGATCCTAGGATGAGCACCTCCATTTTGTCTGAGTTGAGTTTTAGGCGGCTATGTTTCATCCATTCGGCTACTTCTTTCATGCCTTTGTGAAGATTAGTTTTGGCGGTGTTAGGATCTTTGGTGAGGGAAAGGATTAACTGGGTGTCGTCGGCGTAAGAGATGATGTTAAGGTTGTGTTGGCGCGCGATGGATGCGAGTGGGCTCATGTAAACGTTGAAGAGGGTGGGACTGAGTGATGATCCTTGTGGTACGCCACAGATGACTTCAGTTGCCTCTGAGTTGAATGGGGGAAGTCGGACTCTTTGAGTTCTCCCGGCGAGGAATGAGATGATCCAGCCCAAGGCTTTTCCCTGTATGCCGATGTTGCTGAGGCATTATATAAGGGTGCTGTGGCAGACTGTGTCGAAAGCGGCGGAGAGGTCGAGTAGAATGAGGGCCGCTGTTTCTCCGTTGTCCAGTAGTGTTCGGATGTTGTCTGTCGCTGCAATGGGGGCGGTTTCGGTGCTGTGTTTGGCTCGAAATCCGGACTGAGAGGGATCGAGGGAGTTGTTGGATTCAAGGAAGGCGGCGAGCTGGCTGTTGACGGCTTTCTCAATGACTTTGGCGGGGAAAGGGAGGAGGGATATGGGTCGGTAGTTTTTAAGTTCAGAGGGGTCTGCTGTGGGTTTCTTCAAGAGGGCGCTGAGTTCGGCGTGTTTCCAGCTTTCTGGGAAGGTGGCAGAGTTGAACGAGCAGTTGATGACATCGCGGAGATGGGGTGCGATGATGGAGTCAGCTTTGTTGAAGATGTGGTGGGGGCAGGGGTCGGTTGGCGAGACAGAGTGGATTGAGTTCATTAGGCGGATGGTGTCTTCAGTGGTGATTGGGTTCCAGGTGCTGAGATTGTTAGTTGGCGGTGTAGGATCTGAGGGGGGTGGGGAGGGTTGTTCGCAGGGAGTGTTCTCGAAGCTTTTGTGAATGTCGGCAATTTTGTTGTAGAAGAAGGAGGATAACGCATCGCAGAGGTCTTGCGAGGGGGTGATGTCGTTAGATGCTGCGGTGGGGTTGGTGAATTCTTTGACGATGTTGAAAAGTTCCTTGCTGTTGTGGGCGTTGTTGTAGAGACGATCCTTGAATGCTGATTTCTTGGTGGATCAAATCAGTTGGTGGTGTTTGCGGGTGGCTGCCTTGAGGGTGGTCATGTTGTCGGTGGTTGGGTTTTTTCTCCATGTTTTCTCTAGGCTGCGGCATAGCTTCTTGGATTTTTTAAGGTCATCATTGAACCAGGGAGCCTTTTTGTTGCCTGATTTGATCTGGTGCTTTTTCAGAGGTGCTAATTCGTCAGCGCTGTGGGTGATCCATGCGTGAGTTTGGTGGCCGCTTGGTTTGGGTCCAATGAGAGGGTGGGAGGGTTTTGGTTGAGTGATGTGAGGAGTTGGTCGGGGGTGACTCTGTTCCAGTTTCTCTGAGGAATAGGTTGTGGGGGGTTGTGGGTCAAGGTGGTTTTGTAGCTGAAGTGAACACAACTGTGGTCCGTCCAATGGAGAGCTGTGGTGCGATCGAAGGAAATGTGCTTGCTGGAGGTGAAGATAGGGTCGAGCGTGTGTCCGGCTACATGGGTGGGGGTGTCAACAAGTTGTTTGAGTCTGAGATTGGCCAGGTTGTCCAGAAGGGAGGTGGTGTTGCTGTTGTGTTTGTTTTCAAGGTGGAAGTTGAGGTCTCCTAATAGAATGTAGTTCTCGGAGGCGAGGGCATGTGGGCTGATGAAGTCAGTGATGTCTTCGCTGAATTGAGTACGAGTTCCTGGAGGCCTGTAGATGAGGGTGCCTCTAAGTGTGGTCCTAGGGTCGGTGTGGATCTGGAAGGGGAGATGTTCGGCGGTTGCAAGATTATCGTCGGAGCTGGTCGTGATTTTGATGGTGTTCCTATGGATGATGGCGATGCCTCCTCCTGTTTGATTGGTGCGGTCTTTTCGGATGATCCTGTAAGCGTCCGGTATGGCTATGGCGATGTCGGGTGCTGATGATGTGTTCATCCATGTTTCTGTGAGGAAGGCGATGTCCGGTGACGCAGTGTCGAGTAAGTCCCAGAGTTCAGTTGCGTGTCTGTGGACCGAGCGGGTGTTCAGCAGGAAGCACTTCAGGTGGTTAGAGTCGGAGCTGTGTTTGGAGGAAGTGGATTTGGTGTGGGTCCTGAAGCAGGTGAACTTGCAGGTGTGGCAGGCGAATGGACCGTGGGTACGTCCTGGGGTGGCTTCGCAGCATTGTGGTGTGCGTCCGGGGTTGAGGGCGAGTAGAGTTGCGGCGTCATATGTGACTCTAGTGGGCTGGGTACGGCGGGGACCAGGGTGTCTGGCGCTGGGAGCGGTCCAGGCGCGGACGGGCGTAGACGGGCTTACCTTTAGCGCCCCTTCGGCACGACCGCTCCGCGTAAACGCTGCGCGCAAATGCTTCGGTCATATGTGGATAGTGGGAGGGGAGGAGCGAGGGAGGGTCAGCTGGGAGGCGGGGTGGGTTGTGGAGGACGGGCTCTGCGGCGCAACAACAGGAAAAATGGCCGCGAGAAACGAAAGTTGAGATAGGCTGGGGCACACAGTAAATAATGGCTGGGACAGTCTGACTTGCGAGTGCGATTATGATCGTTAGTAAATACAGGCAATGCACAATAGATAACGCAACACAAATGGCGCTACAGCTGCAAATGCGATTCCGATCACAGTGTTACAACCTCTAAAAGCGCTTAAGCCTATTTATAAAGTTCTGCAATGGTTGACGCGCTATAGCGTTAGGCAATATAGGAGCCAGCAAATGAAAGTCGGCAAGGCAATTCCGAGCTTAACTACGATACCAGGTGATGGCTGTGGGCGAAGGGAGCGACCGCTTCTGAACTCGTCAGGACGGTCACAGCCCTAGGGGAGTTGGAGCGGGCTATACAGTCCGTGGGAGGGAGGGTCAGTTGGGAGGTGGGGCGGGTTGTGGAGGACGGGCTCTGCGGCGCAACAACAGGAAAAATGGCCGCGAGAAACGAAAGTTGAGATAGGCTGGGGCACACAGTAAATAATGGCTGGGACAGTCTGACTTGCGAGTGCGATTATGATTGTTAGTAAATACAGGCAATGCACAATAGATAACGCAACACAAATGGCGCTACAGCTGCAAATGTAATTCCGATCACAGTGTTACAACCTCTAAAAGCGTTTAAGCCTATTTATAAAGTTCTGCAATGGTTGACGCGCTATAGCGTTAGGCAATATAGGAGCCAGCAAATGAAAGTCGGCAAGGCAATTCCGAGCTTAACTACGATACCAGGTGATGGCTGTGGGCGAAGGGAGCGACCGCTTCTGAACTCATCAGGACGGTCACAGCGCTAGGGGAGTTGGAGCGGGCTATACAGTCCGTGGGAGGGAGGGTCAGCTGGGAGGCGGGCGGGTTGTGGAGGACGGGCTCTGCGGCGCAACAACAGGAAAAATGGCGGCGAGAAACGAAAGTTGAGATAGGCTGGGGCACACAGTAAATAATGGCTGGGACAGCCTGACTTGCGAGTGCGATTATGATCGTTAGTAAATACAGGCAATGCACAATAGATAACACAACACAAATGGCGCTACAGCTGCAAATGTGATTCCGATCACAGTGTTACAACCTCTAAAAGCGCTTAAGCCTATTTATAACGTTCTGCAATGGTTGACGCGCTATAGCGTTAGGCAATATAGGAGCCAGCAAATGAAAGTCGGCAAGGCAATTCCTAGCTTAACTACGATACCAGGTGATGGCTGTGGGCGAAGGGAGCGACCGCTTCTGAACTCGTCAGGAAAGTCACAGCGCTAGGGGAGTTGGAGCGGGCTAGACAGTCCGTGGGAGGGAGGGTCAGCTGGGAGACGGGGCGGGTTGTGGAGGACGGGCTCCGCGGCGCAACAACAGGAAAAATGGCAGCGAGAAACGAAAGTTGAGATAGGCTGGGGCGCACAGAAATTAATGGCTGGGACAGTCTGACTTGCGAGTGCATAATATTGCACAAAACAGGCCTTGAAAACCACAAAACTTAGGTTTGATGCCCTTAGACATGATCACCCGTCACTGACTAATTTTTTGCTTATTTTGTCTTGCCTGACCAACTCCAAGCAGAGGGTTTACTCGAAAGGAGTAGATGGTGGTCTTCCATGTTGTTGCATTAATTTTGGAATACATGACTGTGCACTTTAGACTGATGTGTCTCCATCCTTGCCTTCAATATCTGGACTAGATGTCTGCTGTCCCAAAGGCAAGCAGTGTTAACCTCTTATTGACCAGGCATCCCACACGGGGGTCCAATCAGGCAACCTAAAAAATTGTTAATTAAGAAATGCTCATTCATTTTGTTATGATAAATTTCCAAGTATGTATAGAATGAATGTATTGCACAGTAATTGTATATTACTTTAGAACACCCAATAGGCTAACAGCACTAGGCAATAGTCCGAGTGGTAACAGGGATGAATATACTAGGTCCTGAAGAGAAGCTTAGGGGTAGGCTTCAAAACATGTCGACCAGTGAGGAAGCTGCTCATTAAAGCACGTTTTCCTCCTTATTCCCCATTTTTGTTAATACTAGCGAATGGGAGCATTAAAGTTTAGTTTCTCCACAAAGCCAGGGATTTTTCAATTCACTCACTTCTGAGCCTTCCACTCTTACACCAAACACATAAACTTCACTTTACTTAAAAGTGCTCCCACATATCCGTCGCTTGTAGCACGCCCCGTCCCGCAGCAGGCGGGAAGAACCTGATGATGAAGCATGCCTCCAAGGGTCCTTTTGGTGGGTGAGGGTTATTTTAGAAAACGTATTGCTTCTGCCTGCTAGTAACCAAACAGTCGCTTGGGTTTAGTCACTCTTTGGTTAGCACTATATTTTGCAACTCGGAGTCTTTTTCAAACAACATGTCACCAAGAGTCTACACTGCTCCAATAATCCATATATGTACAAATTAACATCCACTGATAAAAATTAAATCCAGAAAAAGCATGCTTTTAAATGGAAAACCATTACTTGCAAACCAATTATTTCAAATGTATGGATTTTGGATCTAAAAAACACACTTTCAAAACGTAAAATTCGTTTTTAAAAACTATTTTGTGTTACTAATGCCAGAAAATAATCAAATTTCAAAAACTAAATGGTTTCCCAAAAAAAGGCAATTGTAATACTAACATTTAAATAGTATATATTTGTATTAAATTAAAAATAAGATGTTATTTGCTTCTACCTTGTTTTTAAATAAATTATCTTTAATTATTAATATTCTGCTATTATATTTTGTCACTGAGTATAAATATACTTCTCCAACAAATACCTCAAAATCCCTTGCATCCCATCCCTAAATACACATTTTTCAATTTTATGGGCATTTTAATATTATAATTATTTTACAACAATTACAATTCATAAATATTAATACTAATGTATTACAATTAATACCTGAGTAGTAATACACTTCGCCACCCAATGCCTCTATACTCCTTGCATTCCATCCCTAAATACTTATTTTGCTATTTTTTAAATATTTAACATTTAATAACGATCATTAATTTCCAACAATTACAATTCATAACTATTAATATGTAAGTATTAAAGTTGATACATCGGTATTAATACACTCCCCCACACAATATTCCTATATCCCTTGCACCCTGTCCCTATATACTAATTTAGCAATTTCATAAAATATTTTTACATGTAAAATTATCATTAACTTACAAAAATTGTAATTCATAAATATTAATACTAAAGGATTACAATTGATACCTGGGTATTATTACATCTAATTGCCCAATACCCCTATGCTCCTTGCATATTTTCGATACTACTGAACACTGTCAGTTGCAAAATGTAGTTTGGGAATAAGCCTTATGCTGTAATCGTATAGCTGTTTCTTCTGTTCATTAATTAACATAATACCACCCAGTCTCAGAATTCAGAACTGTCACTGCTTTGTTTTATTATCTATATATATGTCATCTCTTATCCTTACTGGATACCTTCAAAAACTCCCATTGTTGCTGTTTGTTGCACAAAGAACACAATGAGCCTGATTTCTATGTCGGTCGGTTCATCGTAGCGGACTGGAACCGCCCAAACATAGGTCGGCGGTTCCGACCGCACAATTTGGATGTGACCGCCCTATAGGCGTCGGAGGCATCCATTTTACAATGGCAGCTTGTGCAGGGATATTTAGGTGGGCACCATAGGCGCCCCCCAGGTCGCATAGCATAGGACATGGGGGTAAAGGGGGTCTGCTGGGGCCCCACAGAGTCACTTACTGACAGCCTTTCAATGTTGGAAAGGCCAACATGGAAAGGCTGTGAGAAAGTGACATCATAATCCTGACGGAGGAGCCAAGGCTGGCTCTGCCATCATTATGGGATTATGAGTGTTTCTGACACTCCAACAGGCTGTTGAGCCCATCAGAAGCACAGCGGATGGTCACTCCGCCTGATGCCTCGCCCGCCACATTGTAATGTGGCAAGCAAACCACAGGGACAGATGACGGGCGGACCACAACAGACGGTTGGTCAGTCAAGATCCGCCCGACATCGTTATGAGTCCGAAAGTATGCATCTTTACATGTACCAAAAATATATCTAGGTGTTTTCGCTAGTAACATGAAAGCAATTTTTTTAAGATAATGAAATGTCAACTTAGAAAATAACTACCATTCTTTATATTTTGCAAAGACAATCTGAAAATAAATCCTATTAGAAATTAAATGCATATATTTTCTACCTGAAATACTATGGGCCAACCCAATACAAGAATATACAGGAAGAGCTTTGTCACTGTCAATCTTGTTGTTATGTTATGTTAAGTTATGTTACATTATATGATATGCTATGCTATGCTATGTAATATTATGTTATGTTATGACTATTTGCAGAGTGCATGTTAAACCTGACAGCCTTAGGGTGGTCTTCCGCCCAACTTCTTGAAATCCTCCACTACTTTTCTATCCTCAATTCGAAAGGCGAGTCTCACCTCTTTCTAAACAGAGATTACTCGGAACCAGTTACTGAGTGCAACAGTTACAATGTATTTTTCAATCTGCGTTTTAGACACAATGTGAGCGAATAACTTTTTTTTAAAGCGATCCATTTCTCATCCTCCAGGAAGGATTTTTTGTTCGCAAGAATACAAAAGTTCAACAGTGCTCCCCTAACCAAAAGGCGAGTCTAATCTCTTTTTTTGAATCAGTGATTGTGGGGAACCAGTTTTCCACAAGTAACCTCAGATGTATTGATGCTTATATTTTATGAGCAGGAATTCTACCTCCCTCAATAAAACAAGTGATATTAGCTGACATTGGGTTTTTCCATTTCGCAATGACTTAAGGCATGCTGCGAAAACTAATGAGTGAGCAATAGTAGAAACAGGGAGACCATAGCATCGCCTCGACTGCGCCTTGCGTCCTCGAAACGGGACTTCGCATAGGATGCCCCATTGACTGGTTCCTCGAAGGCAATACATCAGGACCTCGCACCACAGCCTTGTCGCATCTCGGAACCGATGCATTGCCTTTGCTGCCTTACGCATCTCTGACGCAGCTCCACGCAATGCCCCGAAACAAGGATTTACGGTACTTTGTTCAGCGGACCTAACTAGATCCATGTAGGGGGCCATGCTCCTTCACAGTTCGCCTGAACTTGTAACGTTGTCCTAGTCCGGCGTGGCCAGATATACTCAATAGCTCTTTGCGCTTTTTGACGCTATTTTTCACTATAAACTAATAAATTCAATGTCTCCGGTTCTACTAATTGGATTTTTTTTGTTTTGGGCTTGTTTTATGTGTGGGGTTTTCACAGTTTTACTGTTTTAAGTTTTGCACAAATTCTTTACACACTGCCTCTAAGTTAAGCCTGACTGCTCTGTGCCAACCACCAAAGGGTGAGCATAGGTTGATTTAGGGTTTGCCTGCCTCTTACCCTGCCGAGGATTGTGGTTTCTGCTTGACCAGGGCTTAAAACCCAGTCAACCTATAACCCAATTTTTAACTTTGCACATCTCACTGGAGTGGGTATCCAGGTATCAAGAGGGGGATAAGCTGGCTGACTTAGGTCCAAGTAAAGAGCTATGTCTTCAGTTTTTTGTGGCATTAAAGGACTGGGACGGTTGTTCTGGTGTGCAGGCGGAGGTCATTCCAGGCCTTGGGTGCGAGGTACCAGAAGGTGCACCGCTGGCTCTGCAGATGCAGGGCATGTAAGTGACCAG
Organism: Lissotriton vulgaris; assembly: GCF_964263255.1. Lineage (NCBI taxonomy): Eukaryota > Metazoa > Chordata > Amphibia > Caudata > Salamandridae > Lissotriton > Lissotriton vulgaris. The sequence goes on along the minus strand of NC_141698.1, from coordinate 985,671,203 downwards.
TTGATTGCCTGATGGTAGGATTTTAGCAGGGGTGAGGAAATTGATGCAGCAGTTGAGGTAAACAGGACATAGGTTGTGCAAGGATGTGTACGTGTTGGTGAGGAGCTTGAAGAATGTGCATTTGGGATCTGGGGTGCCATTGGAGCTCTTTGGGGAGCAGGGTGATGTATGTACAGTGTGGGCCCCTGAGTGTGGGTCAAGTCAAGTCAAGTCAAGTCAAAGAATTTATATAGCGCGCTACATACCCAGAGGGTCTCAAGGCGCTTGAGAAGGGGTGGGGAATTACTTGTCAAATATCCAGGTTTTAAGTTGCTTTCTGAATGCTAGGTGGTTCTGGGTAAGGCGAAGGTGGGTGGGAAGTGAGTTCCAGGTTTTAGCTGCCAGGTAGGAGAAGGATCTGCCTCCCATGGTGGTTTTGTTGATGCGAGGTACCGTGGCGAGGGCTTGGTTGGATGATCGTAGTTGGCGGGAGGGGGTGTAGAAGGACAGTCGTGAGTTGAGGCATTCTGGTCCGATTTCGTAGAGTGCTTTGTGTGCGTGGGTTAGGAGCCGGAAAGTGATCCTCTTATTGACGGGGAGCCAGTGGAGGTTTTTCAGGTGACCAGAGATATGTTCTTTACGTGGGATGTCTAGTATGAGCCTGGCTGAGGCGTTTTGGATTCGTTGGAGTTTTTTCTGGAGTTTAGCGGTAGTACCGGCGTAGAGGGTGTTTCCATAGTCCAGTCGGCTCGTGACCAGAGCGTGGGTGACCGTTTTCCTAGTTTCGGTGGGGATCCAACGAAAAGTTTTTTTGAGCATGAGAAGAATGTTGAAGCAGGATGAAGAGACGGCGTTGACTTGTCTGTTCATTGAAAGTGAGGAATCCAGGATGACGCCCAGGTTCCGAGCGTGGTCCGTTGGGATGGGTGCTTTTCCAAGGGCTTCTGGCCACCACGAGTCGCCCCATGCGGAGGGGGAGGTACCTAGGATGAGTACTTCAGTTTTATCTGAGTTCAGTTTCAGGCGGCTGTGTTTCATCCATTCGGCTACTTCTTTCATTCCTTCGTGTAGGTTAGTTTTGGCGGTGTTAGGGTCATTGGTGAGTGATAGGATCAGTTGGGTGTCGTCCGCGTAGGAGATGATGTTGAGGTTGTGTTGGCGTGCGATGGCCGCGAGGGGGCTCATGTATACGTTGAAAAGGGTGGGGCTGAGTGAAGATCCTTGTGGTACGCCGCAGATGACTTCAGTGGCCTCCGACTTGAATGGTGGAAGGCGGACTCTCTGGGTTCTTCCGGTGAGGAACGAGGTGATCCATTCTAGTGCTTTTGCTTGGATTCCGATGTTTCTGAGGCGCTGTAGAAGGGTGCTGTGGCAGACTGTGTCGAAGGCTGCGGAGATGTCGAGGAGGATGAGGGCGACTGTGTCTCCATTGTCCAGTAGAGTTCGAATGCCGTCTGTTGCAGCGATGAGGGCGGTCTCCGTGCTGTGTTTAGCTCGGAAGCCGGACTGTGAGGAGTCGAGGGAATTGTTGGCTTCGAGGAAGGCGGCGAGCTGGTGGTTGACAGCTTTCTCGATGACTTTGGCCGGGAATGGAAGGAGCGAGATGGGACGGTAGTTTTTGAGTTCGGTGGGGTCCGCTGTGGGTTTTTTCAGGAGGGCGCTGAGTTCAGCGTGTTTCCAGCTTTCCGGGAAGGTGGCGGAGTTGAGGGAGCAGTTGATGGCGTCTCGGAGGTGCGGTGCTATGATGGAGTCTGCTTTGTTGAAGATGTGGTGAGGGCAAGGGTCTGTGGGGGATCCTGAGTGGATGGAGTTCATCAGGCGGATGGTGTCCTCGGTGGAGATTGGGTTCCAGTCGTTAAGGATGTTCGGGGGGGTGAAGGTCCAGCATGTGGTTGGGTGGGTTGGTCTCCGGGTTGGTTGTCGAAGCTGTTGTGGATGTCTGCAATTTTGTTGTGGAAGAATGAGGTTAGGGAGTCGCAGAGGGCTTGAGAGGGGGTGATGTCGTTAGAGTTGGCCGAGGGGTTGGTAAATTCCTTGACGATGTTGAAGAGTTCCTTGCTGTTGTGGGCGTTGCTGTCTAGTCGGTCCTTGAAGGCAGTTTTCTTGGCCTTTCGGATCAGTTGGTGGTGTATGCGGGTGGCGTTTTTGAAGGCGTCCTTGGTGCTGGTGGTTGGGTCTTTTTTCCAGGCCTTCTCAAGGGAGCGGCAGAGTTTCTTGGATTTCTTGAGATCATCGTTGAACCAGGAGGCCTTCTTGCTGCCTAGTTTGGTTTGTCGTTTTTTTAGTGGTGCTAGGATGTCGGCGCTGTTGGATAACCATAGTGTGAGGTTGGTGGCGGCTTGGTCGGGGTTTGAGGGGTGGGCTGGGGGGTTAAGAAGAAGCGATGAGGAGATCTGGTCGATGGTGATTTTGTTCCAGCTTCTTTGCAGAGTTGGTTGGGGGTGGTTGTTGGGTTTGGGCTTGTTGTAGGTGAAGTGAACGCAGCTGTGGTCGGTCCAGAGGAGAGCCGTAGTGTGTCTGAAGGAGACATGGTTGCTGGAGGTGAAGATTGGGTCGAGTGTGTGACCTGCGATGTGGGTGGGGGAAGTGACCAGTTGTTTAAGTCCGAGGTTGGCGAGGTTGTCCAGAAGGGTGGTGGAGTTGTGGTGGTTGTTCTTTTCAAGCTTGTATTACCCCAAGTCTCCTGGTCTGTTTGGCAGTGATGTGAACTTGTAATGCATTGTTGTAGTGAATTTCTTTTTGATAGGGGCCTGGGCAAAAGTTCTGTATGTGTTGATCCGGAGCAATTTGAAGATTTTTTTGAAGGTCTTTAGGGTGTGGAAAAATAATGGGGTTACTACGTTGGCTTGGCTGGTCATTGTCAGTTGGTTGTCCAACACTGTGCCAAAGTTCTTGGCTAGATTCATCGGGCAGGGTATTAGACCGAAATCTGCTGACCAACAATTAGAGCTCCACTTGGAAGTGGTACTACTAAAGTGTGCAGATTCTGTTTCATATGTGTTGAGTTTCAGAGGTTCATTGAGTCCTGGTTTTAGGTCTAAATAGAGACAGTTTCGGTAAAGATTATAGGATTTATACAGAGAGCAGGCCAAAAGGTCAGCCCCCTTCTCCTACTTCTTGTGTGATTTACATGTTAAGCAGCCCATTGGTTGATTATATCTGTCAATCATGGCATAAGGAGTTTTACTTGTCCACTAACATGATATATGGCCATTTCACTGGTGTAGCATTCACTGAAGTAGCAGTAAGATAGGACTGCGAAAAACGTACTTCCATTGCAATCAAAGCGACAGTTAAGCTTAAAGCAATTATATTACATTGATATCTTCTGTGCAAATAATCTTTGCATTTACACCTTGACAACTTAAGTATAATCACGGCTTGCATAGACTTTTATTTAGGACCTGTACCAACCATTAATACAATGCCAGTTTTTTCTGAAAAGCCAGTAGCTGTAGCAATTTTTCTGTTTCCATACTGCAGCAGACCACCTGCACATGCAAGAATGTGATTATCAGATACATTTACTATTCACCAGTATGTGTACTGTGCTACTTTTTCTAGAAAAGTATTAATATTATTGTTTAATATTAATATTACTGCGTTGACATTATAGTAGCCAGTATCCCCCTCTGTCATGCAACAGACTGAAAGGAAGTTTTAATTTTTTAAAATTAAAAGCACAATTGTTTAATATTTTTTTGTGTAATGGACACTGTCTCACTCAATTACCACTATGTATATTAAAAAATATTGTATGTTTGACTGAGAAAGTTCCAGTAAGGATGGAAAAGCTTGCATCATTTAGAGCTGAAACAATTTTATGCTGAGATAAAGCTGTCCTCACAGCCTTCACACTCTTCTCCAATTTGATAAGTACGCAGTAGTGTCCTTATTAACACATTAATTAACTGTAGCGACGTGGATTCCGCCCATTTAATCCACCTAGATTTTTTGCTTTTTTATCAAACGGTTTTCGGACCTGTGCTGTGAGTTAGTCTCACTCATGGTAACTACATGGTAATCGGACTGCTTGTGTTTACTGCCAGTGTCTGCATTTTAAGATAAGCAAACTACGCACAGCTAGGGTGAGGGACACTGGGCTGGATACATGTTAATATGTGTCGACACCCATGTGCTTACATGTGTGGGCTGCACGACTGAGACTACCGTGTAACTGAACACAGGTAGCCTGACGCAGAAGGGATCCTGCCAGAGTAAGTGCTGGCCTGGGATAGTCTTGTAATATTAAGTGGGCATTCATAGATCAGTCAGTAGGGTTTTCTTGGTTTTCTGTAATGACACTGTATTACACACATAGGTGAAATATGCCTTAAAGTGCAGTATCACTTTATATAGGCCTGCACAGTCCATCCAGCGAGATTTCAAACTGGCGAGAAAAATGCAAGTTTGAGTATGCAGATCCCAATAGGGTCATCCCTTAACAGAATTGCCATACTTTTCTGAGTAATCTCAGAATAAGATTCCAGGCCTTTGTCCACATGCTGGGCCTATTTAATTTTTCTGCTCTTCAAAAAAGAGGACAAAGGCCTCCTGCACAAGGAAGAGACAAGAGAAAATAAGACCCTAGACCTGGAAGACGATAGATGCACCACCATGAACCATTGGAAAGAGAAACAACCTGATGCCCTGCATGAAGGACTAAGGAATTTTGACCCACAGGAGTCTGTCTAAGGTCACTGGTGGTGGCCCCTTTATGGATTTGGGGGCCAGCTGGAGGAAGAGCTGTACTTCTCTGCCCCAGCAGGAGGACAAACGCATCTGAAGTCAGGTAAAGAAGGACGCATTCTCAGGGAGCCAGTGAGACCAGTTCCTGACAGAATGCACCATCTTTCAGTCCAGGAGGCCTGTGGAAAGTGCTTCCATGGGTTAGGCATGGCCACTGGAAGCAAAATGAAATGAAGAATATCACGTTCGGCAAAACGGGGCCCAAGTTAAGACTGTTGTAAGGATTTGACCTTCAATCTTTTAGAGAGAGAAACAAGGATGTGGAACTCGGCGGCATTGACACTTGATATCCCATGGGGAGAGCCAACACCACTGAAATGATCAGATCAGCACCACTTAAATTAAATTATTAGTGGGTAGAGGTATGTGCATGGGGGCCCCCTCACCAAAGGCACATTTGGCCCGAGGACCCCATACTCAGTGGTTAAATGCGACCATGTCCAGGAGAGCCCATCCACAGGACAAAAAAAAGCACAGGCTAAAGACAAGCAATCTTCCTCCTTCCTTGGTGTACAGAACCCAGGGAGCATTGGTGGTCACCTCTACACCCGGTGGCCGTGTCTGGGGGTGTGAGACGAGGCAACAAGAACAGGCTCTAGGATGGGACAAAGATAGAGAACTAACAGGGCAGCAGTGGAGTGGGGTCCTTTCAAGGCCTTGCTGAAAGAGGAGGCAACAAGTGCCCCGGTGACACCAAATTGGGAAAAAGAAGACTTGCGGCGTGAGGCCACATGTGTAAATAAAGCCGCTAGAGCATTTAAAAAAATATGCATTGCTTGACGGAGGGAGTGCCCCACAGTGCTCTGCTGGGCTTATTTTGCATATCATTTTCTTCCTTGTAGTTCCCCAAGAAGAGACAGGGGCATCAACAATGTAATCTTGGAGTGCTCTGGTGACTGATGGTATAAATTAACCTTTTGTCTCTCAGGTCCCAGAATTCATGGCCTGTGGAGATATTCCTCGGTATTTCAGGGCATTCTGGGCAGGAGATTTTACTTTACAGTTTGGGAGTGCAGGGATCCCTAGTAGTTGGTCCTGGATATGCATTTTTATGTGTCCTTATAATGTAAAGAAAAGACTTAAACATGTTGACCATCAATGCATTATTTAAAGTAGATTGCTGACAATGATTTATGTAAACACTGCAATGCTTTTATTAATATTAATGATTGCATTTAAACATACTTACTGATTCCATTCATCTGATGGTGACTGTAAACACATGGTTATTGGTGTTTTAATGTGGTGGGTACTTCCTTGATAAGCCAATAGGCTTGTTTTATTCACAATGACACCCTCCTATTTTGTGATGTGCTGTCTGATATAGAATGGGTGGGTAGTCAAATTTTTAGGCCATGTATGGGTCAAATGTAATTTCGAGTGCCAATTAAGGTATTTACATCTGCTGGATTCAGATATTTGTAGATTAATGCATTGTGTTTTAAAGTGTGTGTGTGTATAATAAATGTACTTTTCCCTTTTCAATGAAAAAGCACTGTCAGGATTTTTATTTATCAAGTGTTGTTGGCCCACACCACCTTCCCTAAGTAAGCAATGAACTGCTCTGCTTCACAACCCTGGCAGTGTCAAGTGCTACAATGAGGTGCTTGGTTCCCAGTAGGCCTCACATAGCCTACTGGATGGATTCCAATTTTCTAAAATTGAACACAGATAAAACAGAGGTTCTCACCTTCAGCCAGAAGGCCCCTCCCACTGCAAACCTCTGGTGGCCTGCTGAACTGAATCCACCTCTGGTGCCATCCTCATCGGCTAGAAACCTGGGTCTCTTGTTTGATTCTGTCCTCTCCTTCGCCACTCAGATCAGGCAGATATCTTTGATCTGCTTTCTGAAGCTCAGATCAGATAGGAAGCTGCTACACCTGCTTCCGGTATGACCCGAAAAACTGTAATACACGCTCTTGTGACATCACGTCTGGTTTACGCGAACAGCCTTTTTTTGGGTCTTCCTGCTTTTCTGACCCATAGATTTCAGATCATACAGAATGCGGCTGCCAGGCTGATTAGGCGGGTTTCTTTCTGCCAACACATCTTGCCTCATCTAAAGCAGCTTCCTTAGCTACCTGTTGCAAAAAGGATTACGTCTAAAGCCCTTGAAGGCAAAGGCTCTCGCAACCTGAGAATAGACTTGGCCGGTACCTACAGGAGAGTTCTTTGAGATCTAATCACCTCCATCTTATACACATTCTCAGGTTTGCTAGAGTACGTTGGGGTGGTAGGTCATTTACGGTACTGACGGCTAAGCTTTGGAACAACATGCCTATCAAACTCCATGGCAAGTCCGAACACTGCTTTAGGAAAGAACTAAAAAACTGGCTGTTCAGCCAAATGTAGATGATTGTCTAGTCTTGTTTTCGGTCTCTACTTTTGAGTGCCAGGATGCCTCAGCCGAAGCAGCTGAGCGATTTACAAATGCCATTGATTGATTGATTGATTGATCCTCAACAATTAATAATCCAATGTCTTAAATTAATAAATTACAATTTTGTCTCAATACTTTTCTCTGCGGAAGCATGCCTTGATACAATCAATATTGTTACTAGGGAGAGGGCTTCTTATATCTGAAAACCTGGCATTGTTTTATGTCTCATTAATACTCATTAACAGGATTTTCTATTAATTGAATTTTAGATGTGCCGGATGAGAGCTGCTACTGTCTGGCACGGCTAATACAACCTATACAGAGAGGGTCAAATATTCAGCCATTGTTTCTGGTGTCTTTCACATATTGATCAGCCCACATTCATCAGCCAATGTACATATGGAATGTTGCCTCTGCACTAAGGCATTTGGCCATAGAATTGGTGCAGCAGTCAGAGTTGATAGTATTAGATGGATTATTTGTTCCTTACTCAGGACCTCCAACTCACCCTCATGAGGAGAGAGATTCTACTCATGAATGGCATGCTGAACACAAACCCACACCATGTACTCCTTGTATTGGGCCACGTTTTCCCTGTAAGAGTGTAACTATAAGAAGCTTGTGTGGCTCTTCATAGGCATAGGCTCCCCCTTCACTAGTCTTCAGGAGCCAAACAGTATATACAAAGAACCATTCCCACCTTCATGGAGGTGTTGAGTGTGAGGTATCCAGACCTCCTGCTTGCATGGAGGTAAGTCTATTTGCTCCTACTTACCAACCAACAGTGACCGGCAGTTATCAATCACCCATGGCTCAGCACGGGCAACTTTCGGAAATTTGTCCCTACCAATGGTATGTCCTCTCTGTAATAGTCTTCGGGCTGATGGACCACAGTGGTGGTGTGGATACGGCCACAATGGTGGGTGGTCCGACCGAACTATTACGAGTTTGGTGGTCGGAGCTCCAAAGGACCTCTGCAGCCACCAGGGATCATTGATCCCTCAGTGGTTTTGCGGTGGTGTTAGGCCGAAATATGCTGGAAGTGCCACTGCTGCACCACCAAGCATATTACGAGTTTCCTCACATCCACCCTTTTCATGGCAGTGAGCCTGCCATGAAAAGGGTGTCAGTGAGGAAACAAAGGGGGCCCCACAGGGCCCCCTGTTGCCTCAAAGCCTGGAGATGCATGCAGAGGGGCACATGTTGTGCCCACTGAGTGCATGCAACCCCTGATCCTGCACAGCATGGACTTCACAGTCCATGCCATGCAGGAACGAGCTTTGACTCTCCCATTGTGGTGCCTATCTAAAAGGCACCGCCATAGGACCAACAAAGGACAGCCCACCAGACAGCAGATAACTCCTAATATGGAGGGAGGTCGGGTTTGGCAATGTGGGAGCAGGGCGTTGGTGTGGCAGCCTGCTCCCAAACTGCCAAACTCGTAATCAGGCCCCAAGTCTGACCAGGCGCAATAGGGGTAGGCTAATAAGCTAGACGGGGATCTGCTACCAATCTATGAGGTGTAGATCCTCTGAGAAACTAATGTCACTAAGAATGGAAATGTGATTTAGGAGTGCAGGCACCTGGCATAGACTTGTAGGATGAGAGGTAATAGTGCAGAAAATCATGTGGTAGGCACATTTTCAGCTGTAGCATGGGGCACCACAAGAGCACTCACTCATCCACAGTTTCACCCATGTTGTGCTGACTCATCCATTCATCTGCTCACTCAGGCATTCCCTCATATGTAAATGTAAATGTAAATGTATGTGTCTTGTAAAGCACACTGCTGCCCTGAGGCGTCGTGGCGCTTTGCGGTGGTTACACTCCATCCATAGACTTACATACTAACCCATCTATGGTGTTACTCATTGTTAGAAACGGGGTCTCTAGTTGGGAATGGCTTGTACCGTTGTCCAAGTAGGGACCCTTCTTCCTAGTCAGGGTAAGTGGGACACACTTCTAAAATGCCCCTGCTTGGCACGAGCATACAGGCTTTTCTCAGAAGCAGTGTGTAAAGTATGTGTGCACACATACAGTAAAACAGTGAAAACACTTTAAAATGGACATCACACCAGTTTAGAAAAATAAATAATCTTAATGTATAGAGGACCAAAACGACAAAAGCTGACATACAATAATCAAAATGTACTTCTTAGGATGTAAAAAGAGTTCTGTCCATAGCAAACTATAGATGCGACATTTTCAGCACAAAGTACTTGGAAGCATCAAAATCATCAACAAAAACAGCCACAGGAAGGTGATGCGTCGGTTCCTTACGCGCAGGGAAGGTCATGCATCAATTCCTTACTCCAGGGGAGGTGATGCATCGGCTCTTTACTGCCACCTAGGGGAGGTGATTCGTTGGTTCCTTACTGAAGGGGAGGTGATGCATTGGTTTCTTACTGAAAGGGAGGTGATGCGTAGTTTTCTTACTGCAGCCCCGGTGTACTTGTAGACTTGGTGCCCCGGTGCGATGCATGGAGATCAAGATTGCACCGGTTCTCGATGAGGCAGCAGCGGCAACCTCACTGCATTGGTCTCTCCAGCGCAGTCCCAGGATGCGTTGGTTCTTGCAGCCGCACAGCAGGGCCTGCGTAGAAATCGGTGCGGTGATCTCAGACTTCATAGATCATGCACTCGATGTGGCGTCCAGTGATTTTGCCAGCCGCTGGCAGGTGCTGCGTTGGTTTCTTCAGCAGCACGATGGCGATGCGTGGAAATTCTTCCCATACAGCGGCGATGCATCAGAAACAGACGCCGATGCGCCACCCTTCTCGTAGCTGCTTGTCTTTTCCAGCTCCCAACAGCAGGAACAACCTCCAGAGGCAAAACTCAGCAACTGACACCTCTTGACAGGTCAGAACTCCCAGCAAGGAAGTTCAGGGGAGCTGGTGGTGACATCTTTGTGTCTCTGAGACTTCAGAGCAGGAAGCAAGCTTCACTTCAAGCGCTTGATGATCTTCCTCAAGCATAGGACAAAGCACACAGTGAAGTCCTTGTCCTTTCCTTGGCAAAACAGCCTTGCGGGCCAACCCCATACAGCACACAGCAAAGGGGCAGTACTTCTCCTTCAGTTACTCCAGTTCTACTCCTTGGCAAAGGTTCCTCTTGAACTCCAGAAATGATCTAAAGTTCTGGGCCCCAATATTTATACAGCATTTCCCTTTGTTTTCTTGTGGCAGAGAGGCTCTGTGCTCAGTCAAAACCAGTTCTGTCCTCTCTAGCCCCGTTTCCCAGCAGGAGGTGGAGACAGCATTGTGTAAACCAAACGAGGCCCATTCAGGTGAAAATAAATCTCCTTCCCCTACTCTAAATACAGCCCAGGCAATTCAGCCCAGACCTAACTTATCCAGGAAAGGCAGGACACACCTCAACCCCCCAGTGGCTGTCTACAGTGAATGCACATCCCCAGCCCCTGTTACTCCAGAGCCAGACTGTCAATCCACAAACCAACAGAGGCACACGGGGTGGCTAAGCAAGAAAATACCCACTTAATAAAAAGTGGTATTTTCAAACACACAATATAAAAATCATCTTTACTAAAAGATGTATTTTTATATTCTAAGTTCCAACATACTAAACTCTATTTCTCTATCTTTTCCCAATGGTAAGTTATATTTATAAGATGTTATAAGTCAACTGTCATTCTATCCTATGGGACAGTTAGCCTTTCAATATTGAAAAACAAAATTCACTGTAGTTCACTATCAGGCCATGTTACACACATCAGGACATGCCCTACCTTTCACATACACTGCATCCTGCACAGAGGGGTACATTGGGCCTATCTTAGGGGTGGCTCACATGTAAGAGAAGGGAAGGTTAGGGCCTGGCAAGTGGGTGCACTTGTCAGGTTCATGGCAGTAGAGACTGAGCGCAGGCACTGCAGTGGCAGGTCTGAGAACCCTTTGCAAGGCTGCTTGTGTAAGTGGCACAATCAGTGCTGTAAGCCAACTAGCAGCATTTGACTTACACACCCTGGGCACACAGAGTACACTGTACTAGGGACTTAGTAGTACGTCTAATAAGCCAATCATGGAAACGCCAATCCATAATAACAATTTACAGAGAGAGAGCTCGCACTTTGGCACTGATCAGAAGTGGCAAAGTACCCATAGCATCTAGACCAGCAAAAACTAAATTCAGCATACTGCAAAAATACAGGAGGCAAAGGCAAAAATACAGGGGAAAACCACGCCAAGGATGCCAGGTCTAACACTCGACTATTCCCTTGTCAACTTGTTCATTATCCATTCACTCATCATCAGAACAATCCATCCATTCATGCACTGAATCATTTATCATGTGTTTGACCATCTTTGTACTCTAAACTTCAGCCAGCATTCTTTCTAAGAACTCACTTACCCATTCATCCATTGCAACTCACTCTAAAACATGCACTCCTCCACTCATGCTCTGTCACTTACCTATTCATTTATTCTTGCACTCACTAGTCTATCCAGTCATCTAATCACACACTCATTCAGGCAATTTCCTACTTGCTCCTCGAAGCAAAAACTCACTACCTATCAAGAAGCCACCATATTGGCTACCTACGCACCCGTCACATCTGATATGGAGCAACATACCTGTTAGCAAAGGTTTTAGTAATTCCCACAACATGCAATTTTGCCATCTTACACTGTTAATGTGTGACATTCTATAGCATACTGACATAGACTGGCAGCAATTATTTTTTGAAGAGCGAGAGACAGGTCCCTACTCAGTCAGTTATTTATTATGAATGAAGCAAAATTCTAAGTCTCAGCAAGCAAGTTTGTTTTGGCTTAAAAATAGGATCTGTATGGAGATGTTGACATGTGGCCATATAGTGTCTTGAGGACATGTAACTGCGGTCCTTCTCACTAAACCTATCCATACCTATCCAACACAGAGTTCACTAGTCAGGTTATCCTGCCAATAAATAGGTGCTGGGATCATGTGCCCTCCCTACAGTTAGCCCCAGCACTTCTGTGCATTTCTTGTCCTTCCACCAACATGCAGGCATAGGACCACAATACAACATTTGCAAGTAGGCGGACTGGACCAAGCCTGCCACCTCATACTTACCTGTGTTGAGACCGAACCAACTGCGCTTCAAATGTGGCCCTGTCATTGACCCCTATCTGGAAAAAGTCTGCGTGGTTCCTCTTTTGGTGGAAGAGAGAATTCAGCAGTGTGAGGCCTGTTCGGGTGAAACAACACAGAATGAACAAGCCAGAGTAAGAGCAAAACGACACTTTATTAGACCAGGTATGAGGGCTGCAAATGTAATTACATTACAATAAGTAATAAGAGCCTGCCATAAAAATACAATTTATAACTAACCCCCCATCATTAATTCTCTCCACCAACAAGAACATTCCCCCAACAACCATTCAGACATTCCTCACCATCCACTTTCCTCTCATTCCCTGTCCTTCACACGGCACCCAACTACCGCTCCCCTGTATTCCTTCTGCTCTGCCAAGGGCTGCCTTGCAAGGCCCCCAACCCTTCCGGCCTGGCGTGAGGTCTCCATTTCTACCACTTGTCGTAAAGCAACAATTCTAAACCAAACCCCCAATCTGTAAATGACCCAATAAAGCCAGCCATACCCAGATGCCTGCAAAAATGTCTGTAGACATAGGGTAGGAGGGAGGGAGGGAACAAAGACACCAACGGCTACTCTACTACCAGGACTACAACGCTCGAACTCTGTGCCCAACAGCCCCCAGAGAGCATTAACTGCCACCTTAACCCTAACTATCCATAAACTGACTAATCCTGAGCCCCTAAAGGCCTGGACTGCGCCATCCGCCAAAGGCACCCTGGGGGTGGACATCCTGGCGATGCCACCCCCAGTAGGCTCCATTCTGGGCTGGACCTGCTATGCGGGTCCTGTGAATAATTGAGTCAGTCACCTGCTGTATGTCGGTGTTTATCGGAAAGAAGCCACCTGCTTTGGCGCTGTTCTACCACCTACAACAAGCAGTGACGCCTCTCAATATCCCCAAGGTGAAGAAAATGCTGACGGAGACTCCTTTAATGTCCACCGACTTACCCTGCAAGCCACAGAGAGCGGTGTAGGGATGCTTGCACCTGCCCTGCTGGACCTCACTCCTGGGGCGGATCCTTGCATTGGCAGAAGAGCGTCGCCCCACTGGCTCAGAGCCAGCAGCTGAAAAATAAAACAATTATCTATCATTATTTTATTTTTCAGCAGCTGGCTCAGCCAGCGTGTGTAGGAAGGGGCCGGGCTGGGCCTTGGGAGTGGGAAGTAAGAGTTGAATGCATTCTCTAAGTGCGCATGTGTGTTTGTCCGGCCATCTCAGGTCAGCCAAACACACATGCGCACTTTGGTTTCTCCAACCCGATTTAGATAAACAGCAAAACCTCCCTGTGCCTGGAGGGGTGTCTTGCCAGCCTGCTCAGGCAATCCCCATGCTGCTTTCCTTTCATTAAAGCAGTGCGGGTATTGTACAGGGAGTCTGTGATTATGTCCCAGTGTTGGGACCAGCAAGAAGAACTCGATGAGGCACGATGCGGAAGTCAGCCAGCAGCTTCAGGTTAGTCTTTTGTTGTTTTTTTATTATTATACGTCCCTCCTCTGCGCCATTCCGGCCCCACGTAGCCTCCACCTGCCCCACCTCCACCGCCGTCACCAAATTTTGTATGTGGCAGCCTCCACTGCCTCACTAAGAAGCTGCCTAACAGCGGTTCTCCAGCACCGAAAGACAGAACCAAAATACATGATGGACGCTCACCAACGCCCAGGAATAAGGAGACGGCCTGCCGCTGTGAGAGGGTCTGACGAGCATAAGGTTATCTGTCATGAATCAGTTACAGCAGAGCGTCCTTTCAGGCTAGGAATCAGCAACTCTGCACCGTGCTGCTCAGGACAACAGAAGACACTCAGGTCCAAACCCAAAGGTCCCAACCATCCCTCAGGATGCTGCACAGGTGGTGCTGACTGCAGACAAAACCAAAACTCCTAGTAAAGAAAGAAGCTCTACAGCCCCAGCCGTAAAGGACTGTGATAAAGCTTCTAAGCCATAAAAAGAGAGACACAGAAAGAACAAGTGCCCAACACAGGTGGTTTCTCGAACCCCATTAAAATTCCTGTTCCAGCCTGGGACTTTCTTCTGAAATACACCCTTCACCGAGCCCTGATTTTTTATTGTTTGGGGACAGTGTCAGACACTCTTCAGCTCAAATGTCAATCCTGATTGAACACTGAAGACTACCAGGGTCTGATGTGACAGAAGAATTTACAAATGCAAAATCAAAAACTCTAGATGCAGGGGCAACCAACAAGCAAGGATCACCATCAGGCACCCTGTCCCTCACTAGCCATAATCTGCTAGACTTACCATATAGTGCCATTGAGGTATAAGTCACAGCTAAGAGACCTTATTTATTGGAACTAACCAACAAAATCCTTTGCATGCAATACCTTTATTCACAGAACAGAAGTTCCAAAAGGTACCGAGTTCCAAAAGTGCATGTGGTATGATTGATATACCATACTTTTTTGTCCCTGTGAGACCGAAGAGAATTCATACAGGGTGTCCCATATGCAAACCAGAAAGACACTAGAACATTTAGTGGCCCAGTTGGCCTATATACCTGAATAAGGTTAATGGCCGAGGACCTAAAAGAAAGGAGAGAAGGGAGTGACCCGCCGGTCCACACTGGTGAACCGGAAAACAGCTCCTGCACAAAAGAATAAGAGAATAATCTTAAAAGAATAATCTTGCAGCGACCTCTAATCAGGCTCGGTCATATCTGAAGGTCTACACCATAACCAGCTTGTATTACTGACAGCAAGTACACTCATTTACCTACGACAAGCAAGCCCTCGACATATAGCAATGACTTGGCAAAGACCTAGTGGGAAAAACAAGAATAGGTCAGACACATGTGCAAACAAAATATATACTCCTAGCTTCCCCAAAAAAACATACAGATACAGTCACCGGCTGCCTAGTGTACCTTGGGATTTCTTCCAAACAATCACTGGTGCCTTGCACAGGCAAAACACTTTCAGCATCAGCAACTCACAGATTCACTGGAATATGAAGTCGATTCAGTTACCACCACCGACCCTACAGCCACTAAGAAGAAACAGCTGTGACCTCGTGGACAAGACGTCTGCTACCAACTAGTAACACTTTTCTGCAAGTTCCTAAAAAAGTGCATTACCACTTCCACCTGTAGTGTGTCTCGCAAATTGACTGGAGTGAGAACATCAGCTTCACACCTAAGTCCAAGAAGTACAAAAGACACTGCGAGACAACAGCTGGCCAGTGCAAATATGCTCATCCTATCAGCATCTTAGTCGAGTCTTCAGGGTGCTTCGACTGTGACAGATAACCTATCTGCTCCAAAGTTTTCCACAAGCTACTAGGCAGTGGCTGATCAGTTGCTTAGTAGTGGCCCACAGATAACACACAGCCCAGAAACAGTTCAGCCTGCCAAACATCCAAGTAGCCTTTACACATGAGAATGGACTTTGTGCTGCTGAACTAATGGCTACCAAAGTCGGCAGTGGGCCAAAGGAAGATTTCCAAAGCTTGTCAACGAGTTTCTAAGTCCCTCCAAGTCTGTGGGCCCGATTCACAGAATGAACTTAAGACTCAATCCTAAACTTACTACTATTTTGGTATTCACAGAATGCACTTACTACTTTTGGAATTCACAGAATGAACTTACTACTTTTGGTATTCACAGAAGTTGGGATTTTGTCTTAAGTCTGTCTTACGTCTGTCTTAAGTTTGTCTTAAGACAAACTTAAGACAAAATCCTAACTTCTGTGAATACCAAAAGTAGTAAATTCATTCTGTGAATGCCAAAAGTAGTAAGTGCATTCTGTGAATGCAAAAATAGTAGTAAGTTTAGGATTGAGTCTTAAGTTAATTCTGTGAATCGGGCCCACAGTTCGCAGAGCCACGCAACACAACAAAGTCAAGCTACAGCAACGCTCCATTTTAATCTTGGGCACTAAAAAATGCTCTGAGCATCAGCAAAGTGGACCAACTCTGCCCTTGCTGGACATGATCCTATCATGTAGCTGTCAGAAGATGCTGAACTTTGGCTCATCAGTGTTTGGGCAATGACTCTGCATCAGAGGGCAATGACCTTGCCATTAAATAGGAACTGGGCGCATGTGCCCTAACTCGTTATCCCCAGCACTTCTCTCTTTATTCCATGCGTCCAACCACACGCGGGCCTCCGGCCCTGTTGGCAGCCATGCACACTGGCTCACCTTCGATTTACTTTCCGTCCCATTTAAATGTCATTTCAGGCCATGGAGAAAGTAACATATTCGAGTAGAGTTATATTTCTAAACAAGGGATGATGTATTGTTTCTGCACCTACTCAAACAGACAACAAACAAAAGGGGCTCTAGATCTATTACAGGAAGCAGGCATTTGCATGAATCTGGCAGCATTGATTTACAGGATGCGCGCGCCCAGCAGCACCAAGGCTCCTCCCACTGAAGGCTTTGACAAAGGACTTGTAGCAAACTGCGGAGCAAGAATTGATGGCTCCCTCCGCGCGCCATCTGTCAAGCAGGCACATGTGCATTACTGGGACTGAGATATTCAAATGCCACAAAGGCCACCCATAAAAGTCTAGCTCGTTGATAACAGCTCCATACTGAGGGCGTTGAAAGACGTCCTAAGAAACCCTTACTATCATTTCTTCCTTAGCGCGTGCATGCTTAGTCTGCAGAAAATAAATGAAAAACAAAATCTTAAAAACATATCTCGGGATTTAGAGCTGGGCATTTTATAAGCATTTTTTTGCTTTGGGTCTGAATTGAATATTGCTTGGTCCGAATTAAAATGTTTCCAAATAATGTTGTCTGAATTCATTTTCCATTACATTATTGAATCATTTGTAGTATTCAGTTGAGCAGCTACTCCAGGAGGAGGAAAAGTGCAAATGGCATCAGTTTTAAATGGTGTGCCCTCTCTGCGGTGACCATGCTGTTCTCTGTACTACATTTTGCGATTGATGAACTACATTACATGCCCCTGGGCAATATCTGTAATTTGCATTTTAGTCGTTTGAAGAAATACCTAAATTAATATGTGGGTTCATTCATCAAAGGTACATTTACTTTACACCCCCCTTTCAATGGTCCTCCACCTATGTATTTATTATCTTTATGCGGCATTAAATTCTGGAAAGAGAAAACACTTAATGGTGACCAGGGAACTCATTTTGAACTCAAATCTGTTAAAATCCCTTTTCCAGGACATTTTCCATGAGCCCTTCGCAGTGGCGTAACGAAACTTGAGAGGGCCCCCCTGCAAACTACATGGAGGCCCCCCCCCCCCATTCTCCGTGCCAGTCTAGAGCTCTCAGGCCAGCGACCCGCCGTACTGCAGGGGATGCGGGGCTATTGTTACACCACTGTCACCAATACAGCCATTATAAGTAACACTGGATGGTGGAGTTAAAGGTTGGGGTAGTCTGCCAGCAGGATATCATAGGTGGTAGTCCAATCATTACAGGGTCCCTGCCATCAGTAGACCGGGGAAGTGTGCCCAATTCTAGGTGGGTTTCCTGATGCAGACTCCTGTCATGATAGACAACATTTAATAAGCTATAATTTCCAAATGGGAGCAGGTAGCCAGTTCATCTATGGTGTCTCAGGAATTGGAATGAAAAGTCCTAACTGATGGTGAAATCGGGGTTTCAGTTACAATTTAGAAAATTCCACTTTTAGAAAGATGGCATTTTCCAGCCTTAGGCATTTGGTGCATGCAGCCTGTACCTGGGTCATATGGCTGGGTGTAGCCGACAGTTGGGCTTTGTGCATTCCTCCTACTAATTCACACACAATACAAAGCTTAGGTGTACCTGGAGGGGCCATCACTGGCAGGATGGGAGTGAAGAGCTGGGCACAGCGCTGCTTACACTTGAATAGGCTGTGTTCTGCCTCTACACAAAGGTCTGCACACCCCCTGTTAGTCTGGAGCCAAGATAGGGAAGGCAGGATACCAGAGGACTTAAAAAGGAAACCTTTAGAAGCTTCAAAGGCACAACTGGATATAAATACTGGATCTCAGACAACAACTCTTCAGTACATTTCTGGAACTGTGGATACTCTGCCAAGAAGGACTGCTGGGCTGCTGAAAAAAATGCCAGTCTGCTGGACTGCTTCCCTGTGGGACTACTGCCTTGCTGGACTGCTCCAGTGTTGCCCTTCTGCCTTAGTCAGAAGAATTGGACCTGCACCCAGGCCTCCCAGAGTGACTCCAAGGGCTAGTCTGCTGGCCTTCTGTTCTGAACCATGGAACATAACAGACTCACCAGCACCTAGATCCAGCTGGAACAAACCCCTGACCCCCAAGTAGTGCCCGTTAGGACCTGGACTCTTGGTGTGGTCTAAGAGATGCTGAATTTTTGGGCTCTTCTTAACCACAAATGGGCCCATTGGTGCTGAAACCATTTCACTCGCACAGCCCACCAACACAAAGTTCCGTCAGCCTAACCCTTTGCGCTAAAGCATCAACCACTCACGGGGAGTGCCATCGCAAAGCACTGGCCTGATCAATCGCAAAGGCATCAGGGTGGGATACCAGGCGTGCTCTTTGCGCTACATCGGCAGCCATCCACAATGCTTCCCTGCTCCTGGTGGCCGCCTACATATTAAACGGGGCTCTTTGCTCTGGACTGAGAAGATAACTTATTAGTGGGACGAACATGATCCCTGTATCCGACCTGAGCTCCATCGGTGTCGGCCTGAACTTGTGACTTTCTCCCGGTCTCACACTACTAGATAGCAGCGAGTGTCGCTTTGGGTTTCTCCGTGCTATTTACGCTAAAACCCTTACAATTGAGATACTCCGGATCTGCTTATAGATTTTTGTTGTTTTGATTTAGTTCATTTATTAAAATGTACCCTATTTTTTTAATGAGTGTGGAATCCTTTTGTTGTGTATTTTCACTGTGTTACGATCCATAGCATAGCACAAACACTTAGCACATTGCCTCTGAGTTAAACCTGCCTAATCTATGCCAAGCTACCCAAGGGTTGAGCACAGGTTAATTTAGGGTTTGCTTCACCCTGAGAAGAATTGTGGTTGATGCTTGAGATGGGTTTCAATCAATCACGGAATTTATAGAGTGCACAGCTACTCAAAGACTGTCTTGGTACTGATAGATTAGCTGACTATCATACTGACCCTATCATTGAAAAGCCAATTTAAAAACACAAGCTTTAGGATTATGTTAAAAAAGAGTTCAGTCTGCAAGGTTTATTGGGACTTTATGAATGGTACTGCTCTCACACCTGAAAACACAATATGGCCTACTGGGTCTAGAATTGCATTGATGGGGCATAGGAGTATCCATTTCATAGGACAATTAACCTCACCCACCTAAGGGTGGCATGCTTCATCATAGGGAATCTCCTTTCACTACGAACCTACTCGTAGTGCGGGCTACAACCCCCTCACTGAGATGGTGTAGCTCAGGGATGTTTTGTATAGCGATGATGAGAAGTACTAACCCTCTAGATGAGCTGGGTGTGGTGAAACGGGGGTGAGATAAGACTGAAAAAGTTGTTAAAACTAACTCAGAGGCATGCTTCCTATGTTGGACTTTAATCTTTCCTCTGGTCCTATTCTTGTGCTCACTGCTCTCACACAGTCAGTAAAAACCACTTTATTAGCTTGTTCTTCGAGGGAGGGTTTAGAAGAAGCCCACACATTCAAACAGAAAATTACATTTGCCTCTACCTAAAAGCTCTATCAACAAGATGCATTGGTCACTGGTGAAAGAGCTTCTGCAAGGACACAGAGTGTTATCAGGAAGACTCTGATGGGAAACGAGCCCCTCAACCAGTAACCCAATTTCTTACAAGGGTCACAGGAAAAGACACTGTCAACAATATTTTATAGGAGGGCTAGTTGGTACATGGAATGCTACAGCTTCTTGATGCTGTGTTCCTTAAAGAGATGCGTCTTTCCTAAATTGGAACAGGGGTTGGGCAATCCTAATGAATACATAGATATACTTCTAGATCAGGCTTCTCCAACGAGTAGCTTGTAAGTTACTGGTAGCTCTCCAGGTACCTCCAAGTAGTTCTCCTGAGCGCAGTTCAGTTTACTAAATGTGAGTCTTTTGCGTGGCTGAATTAATATATGTATACCAAAATTGAAACGTGTGCATCGAAACAAAAATGTGCGTATTTTTAGACTGCATACGCTTATTTGGTTAAAAATGGTTGAATTTCCAAAATATGTTATATGCTGATATTTATGCGATAAATCATGTGGCACTGGACGAAACCTATTATTGATATTATTACCTTAGTGCCAGGGGTTGTAGCTACAGCTGCTGTGTATTATCCTTGTAAAGACATTCCAAATTGACAAATACTTTTTTACATTGGTTCTGGCAGCCCTGCCAGATGCACTGAAGTTATCATTGCTGGCAACCCTGCACTGAGGTGACAATTGCCAGAAATCTTGCACAGGGTGGCCACCAAGGTAATCTTGTCCAATGTGGTCATTATTACAACACTAATATTAGTAGCTCTGAATGATTTTCATTGATCATAAATAGCTCTTATTACAGAAAAGGTTATAGACCCCTGTTCTATATCCTAAGTGCATAGGTGTAAATGGCCTGTTGCCTTTTTTTTCTTTTTTGCACTTCTTAATCTCTAGTCGTGTGGTTTCCTAGTTGCAGGCTGCTGAAAACCACTGGAGATGCTGAGCTTGTATCCAATTAGAATTTGTCGTTCATTGGCTGAATTCTTACTTCCATGTTAATTTACATTGCCTGTTCCAGACTGCTTATCGAATATGACTGAACTCCTATTGTAAGATGCATTAGGCACTTTAGTGCACTGTAGCATGGATTTGTTACTTGGTTTGACACCAGAGTGCTTACCCCATTAAAAGCAATTTCCTGGATACAATACACCACAATGAAGTAGTGGGTGTTAGCCTTCTTGTTTTGAAATTAGACAAAAGAGTATATTTGTGCATACAATATACAAAAATAATTGAATTGGGGGGCAAGCATGAATGTTCTGAAATTTGCTAAAAGAGAGGGGTTCACAAGCATCATAACTCAGGACTGAAGTATATATATTTTACATATTCAATACCTGTTTTTTTCATTAGTGGCCCACTAGTACTGGAAGTATCCTTCTTCAGAGGTCACTTTGAGCCAGTATTTCTTGTGAGAGCTACATAAAGCACATCAATGAGTGGCCGGCTATATATCATGTTTATGGGTTTAGAGCAGGTCTCTCCTGTTACAGTGATTAACTGCTTGGAAGCAATTTTCCAGGAGGTGAAATAAAGAGATGCTGGTAGCTAGACTTCTTTAAGAATCGAATATAACTGGTGTAATGGTTGCAAAGGGCATAACTCTTATGAAAACACAAACTTATCATTAATACCAAACACATTCTAACACAATGACATACATTAAATAAATATGCAGCATTTTGTATCTTTTTATCTTGTGAAATGTCTTGATGCATTTAACTTGAAATGAAGCTAGCTCACTCTGTGCATGATGAGAACCATGCTTTGGCTTTAATTTAATGTATCAATGCTTTCTAGGAGTTGTAGCCTTAATTTGAATTTGCCTCAATGAGCCAACACGTTTGTTAGCACTCTATGTATGTATGTGGTATTTTATAGCATAAAGCTGGTCAACATGTTCTTGGAGAGAGTATCACTAGTTCATTAAGTAGTCTTTCCATCTCACCCCACCTAATCAAACTGCACTGGCTCCCAATAAAACTCCGTATTCAATTCAAGGCCTTAACACTGGCCTTCAGAGCGCTCAATGACCGAGGCCCAACCTACCTACGTCGCAGAATGAGGTTTTCACAAGCACCAAGAAACCTGAGATCCAATCATCTACGCCTCATGATCTGCCCCCGCTTTCGCTTTACACGTACAGGAGGAAGGGCCCTGGCAGTAGCCACTTCCAAACTGTGGAATCAACTGCCCACAGAGTTAAGATTCCTGACGTCCGAACCCCAATTCCGGAAAAAACGAAAGACCTGGTTATTCTCACAGATCTAACTATCCTACTTTACTCCTTCTAGACCCTTTTGAGATTATGTCTTCAGCGCCGGGACACCTCCGTCGGAGGTAGCTGTGCGCTCTACAGAATTCTAAATAAATAATAAATAATAGTCTTCTTAAAAGACTTGTGCCTCCAGCTTTTTCCTAAAGTGGAGTATGGTTGAGGCAGTACTGCTGATATAGGGATGTCTTTCCAGAATCTGAGTGCATAAACGGAGAAGGCGCATTGCATTTTTTTCTTTTTTGCACTTTTTGTATCCAATCTGATATTGTCTTATCTGCGGATGTACAATGATCCCCCAGAAATGGTACGCCTATCTGCCAGATAGCCAGGGATGCCAGTCGCAATGGCTTTGTAGATGGCACAGTTGGTTTTTAAGACAGTGTTGGCTAGCAAGGGCAGACAGTGGAGTGCAATACAAGTAGGGATGATGTAGTCACATTTGATTAGGCCCTTGATGAGTCATATTGCTACATATAGGCTGGCCTTAAGAGATGCCAGTGCAGAGTCTGCGAGGCCATGGAGCAGTATCATCACTATCTAGATGTGAAAGTATGACTATTTGAATGGCAGTTTTAAAATACGGTTCTTTGAAGAAAGATTTTCTTTAGTAGAGAGAGCTAGTACCACATTTGGAATTTAAGTTACAGTTTGATGGAGGGAGGACTCTGTTGAAACGGCGACAGGGTACCCTCTGTGCCAAACTCTTGGTCAACCTGCCTGATTTTGTAGCAGGTGGCCCAACAGTATATTGACGGAGCCTACTTTGTTGAGCCATCGTATTAAGCCATCCAACTGTCGGATGACTTTATTTTTGCTGTCTGTATTCAAAGTTACAGACAGAAAGCTCCCATTATGTGGGAGCCATTAGTTTTAAATTTTTTTTAAAAAAAACTCCCACTTTGGGAGTTTGTTTTTGAAAAATTTGGAAAAATTTTGGAAAAGTTTGACAGCCAGCTATCCACGAAACCTTTTTAACCTATATAGCAAATTCCATGATTGCATTTCCTTTCAATGTATAGAGATATCTGTGGGGTCGCAGACATCTCTAAATTTGGTGGAGAGGATGTCCATCATGGCAGCAGAGTAAAGTACTCCGTCACCCTGATGGACATTAAACCAAAATTAGGCCCTTCATTTTCTTGACAATGTGTTCTATAATTGTGAAATCGGGTCCTAGAAAATGGTAGGACTTCTGTTTTGATCAGTATAGGCTACAGAGACATGTGGCATACATTGAAAATCCTAATCTTGAGACGTAATTGTTGATGAATATAGAGCGAATGCAAGCCTGTGTGTGTCGTATGTTAGAATTAAAGAAATGAAGGCACTGAATTGCAGTCCTACATTTCTTGTTTTTACGGTATGGATCTAAGCCATCAACAGGCAAGGTTGTAAGCGAGAAGCTTCAGTTCAATTTCCCTTTTGTGAAACCCCATTATGAGACGGCCACCAAACACAAACACTATTTCAGTGTAACTAACCCCTTCCTTTCAGGAAATATGTCTTTTTGGTCCATTTGTTTACTTCCTGTCATGTGGGATCAGCATCTTCCTGTCATATGGTTGCTGTCCCGAGATGAGTTCCTTCCTGTCAAGTGATTCCTGTAGCACAAGTATAAAAAGGCCTTTGATCAATGTTCCCCAATTTACATCTTATTTTGCAGTTTTCACTTCTTTTCCAGTCCTGGTGGTTTTTCTCCACTCCTTTCGATTTCTTCTCTCTCTCTGCTGGATCCAGCTCTGCTCCAACTCTTCCACTAACTTCAAACCAAGCAGTCAGCCTTGCACCAACAGTCTTACAATTAGGATGCAACACCTTAGAGCATCTTTGTATCTTTGGGCTTTCTTTTTCCTTCCGGCACTGTCAGGCAGTCCATTCCAGATGACATCCAATCTTACAGGAAAGACAATGTGGCTTCTGGAAGAGGTTGCACTTTCCTCAGAGCATCAAAGAAAGAGAGGAATGACTGATCCCTACATCCAGTCCTTGTGTTGGCGTGTTCTAATCTAGGACCCCGATCAATCTTATCTTATCTTTTCTTATCAAAGTTTTATAAAGCGCTCGCACACCCAAAGGTTTCATGGCGCTGACCAACAGGGCACTGACTTTACGAAGAGACCTCAAGCACTAGGCCGCAGCCTGGGTGAACAACCATGTCTTTAAAAACTTCCTAAATGGAAGAAGAGCAGTGCAGGAACGAATCTCCAAGGGGAGAGAGTTCCACAACTTAGGAGCAAGGGTGGCAAACCTGCGGCCTCCCTTGCGCAACAGCTTGTAACGAGGGACAGTCAGGAGAATTTGGGAAGCAGAACGAAGGCTGCAAGAGGGGGTGTACCTAAGAAGAAGTTTTTGAATGAACTGAGGGCCACGAGTGTGAAGGGATTTAAAGATTATTCAGGCCGATTTAAAAGTGACACGATGTTGAATCGGGAGCCAATGAAGTTGCCTCAAAAGCGGTCTGGCTGACTGCCATCGTGCAAGGCGATATATCAGTCGCGCCGCCTGGTTTTGTGCCATCTGCAGACGTCTGCTAAGGGTGACAGGCAGACCAAGGTAGATGGCATTTGCGTAGTCTAAGTGAGACAACACTAACGCTCTTACAACCTGCGTCAAAGCTGATCGAGTGAGCATCCGACTGATCTTCTTTATTTTCCGCAATTGGAAAAAGCAGGTGGACACAACAAAGTTGACCTGAGGTTTTAAAGAAAGCTCGTCATCAATAACTACCCCCAAGCTTTTGACTGATTTAGACGGCACAGGTGGGGACCCCAGTTTAGATGGCCAGTATTGGGGGCCCCAAAAAAGATGACTATTGCCGAACAAGACCAGTTCCGTTTTGCCCGGATTTAGCTTGAGTTGATTCACATCCATCCACTGGCAGATATGGAGCATAGTGTTCTGAAATTGATGGATCGAGTCAGGGGAGTTGTCAATTGTAAAGGTGAGTTGCAGATCATCTGCATAGTTGAAGGTGGTGACTTTGAAAGAGTGAAGGGACTGAAGCAGAGGGAGCATATAGATGTTAAACAATAACGGTGATAGGGATGAACCCTGGGGAACTCCACAAGTGGTATGAAGTTTGTGAGAGGAGAAAGGGGGGAGACCGACCGCCTGAGTGCGGCCGCAGAGAAAAGATCTGAGCCAGTCAAGAGCACGGCCGCAGATGCCCACAGATCTGACACGGTCGAGAAGGATGTTGTGGTCGACCGTGTCAAACGCGGCCGACAGATCAAGCAGGACCAGCGCCTGAGGTATTCCCAAGTCAGCACTGAGGCGTAGGGAGTCCAAGACAGCTACGATAACTGACTCGGTTGAATGGGCTGCGAGGGATGTAACACACCCGACTGTTCGATAAAAAGTGAGAGGTGAGAGGTGACGTGCGCTTCAAGTACTTTGGCCAAGTACGGAAGCAAGGAAATGGGCCTGTAGTTCGAAAGGGTAGTAGGATCTGCTCCTGGTTTTTTCAAGAGGGGCAACAGGACTGCATCCTTAAACGATTCAGGTACAATTCCTTGGAGCAAAGACGTATTAAGAAGACTCAGCGCCGGAGAAGGAAAGGCGGTAAAGACCGTCTTTAATATTTGAGGGGGGCAGCAATCGTGGGGAGAGCCTGATTTTACCCTATTCAATAAGGATGTTAGGGTTGTTATATCCAGGAGGGGAAAGCAATCCAAAATTGGATGGTTAGATGAATAGGCCAAGACAGACAAATCCGGAACAGTGGCAGGAATGCTGAATTTGATTAAGGCAATTTTATCCATGAAGTATTGATTCAAGGTGTTACAAAAGTCTTGATTGGCAGCAGGTTTACACTCAGTTCTACTAGGATTCGAGAGTTTTTTAACAATGGAGAAAATCTCCTTAGGGTTGTTGTTCGACTGTTCAATTAGGTTGCAAAAGAACTTAGATTTGGCAGACAGAATAGTTTTCATATAGTCTGCACGAGCAGCCAGGTAACTAGACCTATCAAGAGTATTATAGGTTCTCCTCCATGCACGCTCCTTTTGCCGAACAATAAGCTTTTTTTCTCTCAGATCCAATGAGAACCATTTATGGGCATTAGAATGAAGAATGGTGTTGCATTTTTTCAGCGGAGCGTGGATATCGCTGGCAACCTTAAGCCAATTAAAGACATCCGACTTGGCAGAATTGAGATCAGAGTTTTGGGCCGTTGAGAGTCAATTAGACTTTCCAAGAAAGCCGGGGTGTCCAAGGTGCCCCATTTCCTAATAAGTCCCTGTTCAGTGACTGCCTTAGTTATGGGTTCAGAGATAGAGATGTTAAACTGGATCAGAAAATGATCTGACCAGATACACGGAGAAACAATGGGAGGGGATATGTCGACATGAGTGCTCCAGATTTGGTCCAAAATATGCCCTTTGACATGGGTCGCAGTATTGATATGGGGCAGAAAGTTAAGCCCAGCAAGAAGCTCCATGAGCTCTGAGGCTGCAGGGCCACCGTTCGCACAGTTGAGCCAATAATTAAAATTGCCAATGAGCAATATGTTGGTGTAGTCTGTAACCAAAGAGGAAAGTTGATCACACAAGGAAAAAGGGAAAGAAGGCATGTTTTGGGGGGTCTGTATAGCAATATGCATACAAGAGGTCCCGAACTTGAGTCTAGCTTGACGACCAAGTTATCAACTTCGGCGAAATCAAGGGGTGTCATCTTAGAAAAGACGAGATCCTTATTAATAATAGCGGCGACTCCACCTCCTGCTTTACCTGTTGCTCGGTCTGCCTGAAGAATATAATAATTGTCAGGTAAGGCAGCTAAAACCTCAGGGGATGAGTCGGTGTTGAGCCAAGTTTCCATTAGAAAAAGATATCCAGTTTGTGACAGGTAAGAAAGAGAAAAATATCCAGGTGGTGTTTGGCAAGTGACCTCGTGTTAAGATAGGCAATGTTTAAATGCCGAGTTTTGGCAGGAATGGGCTTCGATAATAGGGGGTGTTGACACTGCAAGGATGAAGGTGGCTGGGTGCTGGCAGAGGAAAGTAAAATACCTAATGAGTTCAGCATCCCTTGAGTTGCACCGGGCAAGCAGTAAGCAGACCCGCGGAGGTTTAACAAGCATTCCGCAGAGTAGGTAATGCAAACAGCCGAAGACCTGGACCCTGGGCACGACCCAGGCCGGATGGGCGCAGACGGGCTTGCCTTAGGCGCGCCCCCTGCGCGCCTCCGCTGCGCGGCCGGGGTGGGGGGCACATTATATGCAGTCAGGCGAGCGAGTCGCTAAACAACTACAGCGGCGACCCTGGGCTACTCCCAAGATGGCTGCTGCCCTCCCAGTCCCTATCCCTGTCACAGCGTTCAATCGGCTGCAACGAGGGAAAGATGGTAAGAGAAGAGGGAAAGGCGGGGAAGGCGGGTAAATCCGAGGAGGTAGAGGCGCAGTGAAAATATCCAGCAATATTGCAATCACAGCGTTAAAATGCGGGTAAGTCCGGATCAATACTGTGACCTTATGCCCCTATACGGCTATAATCCATTCATACCCCTATAATGGCATACACGATCAGAGCCATATTTCAGCCACATTTCTGAAACTCGCCTCTGCAGCTCATTACAGTAGATGACACAGCAGAAGCCACTATCTTAGATTCCTAGATTACACTCCGAGTTCTTCAACAAGATAAAAACTCAGCAACCTGGGAAAACCCCACTTGCTATGTTTTGATTAGTAATAGAACTCTAATGAGCACTGAAAGGACGATCACTTCCTAGTGACATCTTTATTGACGTCTTATGTCCAAAAACTTACGTCAAACAAGGCACCTTTCAGGTATAAATATTACCAACGTTGCCTTAAGCAAGCGCGACATCGATGATAGCGATGGTGTGGTGAATACAGGAGCAGAACAGCTGTCCCTTGCAGAGCCCAGCAGATGCAAGCAGCCCACGGACGCTGCCCCTCCTCCTCCTTGACGCGCTGAGAGAGACGCTGTCTTTTCTCCTGCCGAGAAAATCCAGCTCCGGCGTTTCCAGCTTACTCTTGCGAGTGACTGGGATATCGAGTCCTGGAAGGAGATACAAGACCTCCAACATTCTATTTCAGAGGTATGGTGTTGACTGAAACCTTAGAGAGAATTCTTGAAGCAAACCCTTGGCAAACCAACTTAACTTAAATTGCTACTTACTTACTCCCTCCCAAGTATTAGGCTTAGTTCAGGTACACTGGGGTAGGCGTAGTTAGAAGCACCAGTTGAGTACGTTAGCTAAATGTATATATGAATGTATATATTTTATTCATTTTAACCATTGTATAGCTAAGAAACCATATCAATGCTTTTACAGTATTATTTCGCAATCCTCTTTTTACTGTACGCACTTTTTATAATAACAAGTCTTGCAATTGTGGCAATTCATTTCTCTTGCATGAGAAGAAAGACTGTTCAATAAATAATACCTTTTATTGAAAATGCCCGTCTCTCTATTCTCTGCATCTTGGTGAAAGTAATCTGCACAACTGATAATAGTCTATTGTTTCACACGACTCTAGAGATTGACTCTTATTCTAAGAAGCAAAGTTGTCATGTTTATGCGGTTGTTGGAAAACTGAATCCCTTCTTGTCTGTGCCAGGGAAGCTGATCACTTCCTACTCAGTCAAGAAAGTTTCCAGTGACCTCTGAGCTAGTTGGTACAAACCCAATTAAGTTTAGCATAGTCAGTAGAGACCTGGAAGACCGCACTTCTACATCTATACTACTGTTTATGTTATTCCAATGCGCAGGGCCTATAGGGAAAATAGGAACTACACTATATGGCGCCCAACGTTTGGTAAGGCGATAAAACTAACGCAAGACGTTAGAGTAACTCAGTCGTGCATTTTTCACACAGACCCCTTTCTACCGTAAATACTCCAACAGACGTCTGGAGTGGGTGAAAGGTTAAAATCCGCCCGAACTTAGTAGGAAGAGATTGCTATGTAAAGCTCTGGTTTATTCAATGTTGAAGGATACAGTGTTCCAAAATATTGTGCACCTAATCTTTGTCTCCTTGGAGACCTGCTCTGCAAAACCTTTCTGACAATAAAATGTCAAACACTGAAAACGGAACCGTTGATGCCGCAGTAAATGCGACTCAGCAGGGTCCCGATGGTACAGGGACTACTGAACCGGGTGCAATAATCATCCCCGGTCAACATAAGAAAAACTATAACGTCAAAACTTATGGAAAATGGACTGACCACACAATGTGGCACGGTCGTCTTCGTGATAGAGGCACACGAATATCAGCAGACAGAGGTATTCTATTCTTGGATAATATTTCCAGCGGCAAACACCGCAACACACGAGTTCCACTATTACAAAATAGGGGATCCACCGGAAGAGTACGCTCCTTTCGAGGATATTGAAATCCCATTAAAATACCAAGAGCACCTGCTCTAGTTTAAAGGCGCCCTAAAACATAATGATCATATTACCAGGCTCGGTCCACTGGGTAGACCAAGAGCAACGTGGCCGGTTCTAGCCAGCTACACACCACATCCAGACATTGATAAAATGTCAAGTGAAGAACTCTTAGTTAAAATAAGAGACTTAACAAAAGCATATAGGGCCATATGTAGGTAATTTCCAATTACCGAATGGAAAATACCGACTCATACCGAATCGGTATTCCCCAATCGGTAAATGGTATGTAGCTAAAAAGTCGGTAAAAGTTACCGACTCGGTATGACTCAGTAAGCCAAATCGGTAATTACCGATTTGGAATTGACCGAGTCGGTAAAATCCGAGTCGGTGAAACCCAAGCAATCCTATGGGCCACATTGCCCATAGGAATCAATGGGATTCGCCGAATCGGAAAATCCCGATTCGGATTTCACCGACTCGGAATTTACCGATTTGGTAATTACCGATTTGGGAGTTTGAAACACGCCATGTGAGCCTGTCAACCAATCAGGGAGAGCCTACACACCCCACAGCCAAGGCCCGGTGAATCCAACCAATGAGAGAGAGGCACCCCACCACAGTACCTGGGAGTGGCCACACCCATGCAGGTGGAAACCAACTGAACAAACAAACCTGCAGAGGAGAGAGGAGCAGAGCATCCACAGGCAAGCAGACTGACAGAATGGAGGCACAGGAAGGACAGAAGGATGCTGCTGAGAGGAAAAGAAAGCTGAAGTTCAGCCCAGAGGAACTACAGGTGGCTGTGGAAGAAATTGTCAGCCACTACAGCCAAATATTTGGGAGGCAGTCTCTGCATGTTGCAGAGACTGTGAAGAGGAACATATGGCTAGCAATTCAGGGCAAAGTGAATGCCATAGGAGTCACCTACCGGGACATTGAGGACATCAAAAAGCGGTGGTATGACCTGCGTATAGTGACCAAGAAGAAGATTGCAGGACAGAAAAAGGATGCAGGTTTGACTGGAGGTGGCAGGGGCAAAGCCCCAAAACTTACACCAATTGAGGAGCAAGTTGCATCCACCATGGAGTCTGAATGCATCCATGGGATTGGAGACCTGGACAGCACAGCGAAAGCAGCCAGGAAACAAGGTAAGAGGCATGTACCCCCATGCGCCCCCAGCTATCCCAACCCTACACCCCACTGTGTACACACATGACACAGCAGGAGAGGTCACAATTTCTTGCTGCAATGCATCATGGTAGACGTAGTCATGTACACACAGATGCAAAGTACGCCACACATGACTCAGCAAGGCATGCCACACACATCCCCAAACAAGCAATGTGGACTGTGCAAAGATGTGCAGACCATTTAATTAAGAAGCACACATCGACAAACTACAGCATTGACACTATGTCAATTTCATTCCACAGGAGAGTGGTCACGCAGTTCTGCACCGCCGAGGGAGGAGAGGGCAGCACCATCTAAAAGAGGGGAGAAAGAAAAAAGGAAAAGTCGTCACAGCGCAGGAGAAGGTGGAGACGACCCTACCCAGGACCCCTCATCACCAGACCCACCCACTACACCGATCCCAATGTCCCCTCTATTGTTTGGGTCTCAAGACCTCACAAGCACGCCCATGCCTGGAGGGGAAAGTAGCCAGGTGGAGCCCCCGCAGAGGATTCTGCAGACCTCTGATTCAGAGGATGAGGCAGATGTCCCCCAGAAGAGTGCGCCCGTGCCTGACAGGCCAAGACCAACTATGTCTGCAGGTTCAGCGCGCACTACTGTCCTTGGCAGGAGGGCACGTGATGGTGGGGAGGGCCAGGATGGGGAGAGCGTGTTCTGTGGGCTGGAGGGCACGATGGTGAAGGTGCAACGCCAGCAGGCCAAATCACTGCAAGCCATGCAGCGGCAGGTGCGCGGTTTGAGCGCAACAATGTCCAACATGGACAAGGGCATAACCCAAATGGCTACTAGCCTGGACCTGATTGCACAGGGGATCTCTGACATTTCTACCTACATGGGGATCCTCTCCGACAAGCTTGACAGGGAACATCTCCAGCGTGCCAGGGAACAGCAGTACATGCGCCAACAGACCAAGGCCATGAACAGGTTCGCTGCCAACACAGCTCTCCTCTGCAGACGCTCCATCTCAATGCAGGAAGCAATAGAGCACTGCTGCACTGACTTGACCCGGGGCATGGGTAGAGTGACCTCTGCAATGGAGCAGATGTTGACCTCAAACCTAGGCAATGCTGGTGACACGGGTGTGGAGGAGACTGAGGGGTCAACCAGCAGGAGTGGCTCCAGTACACCTGTCCAGGAGGTGTGCAGGAGCGGCAGGCACAGCCAGGCAGAGTCAGGCACCAGCAGGGAACCTGAAGGACAGGCACCTAAATCCCACAATATGGTGCGAGGACGCAAGCACTGAACTACGCAGGGGACTGACTCAAATGCACACAGTGACAGCAACTGAGTATGTGCAGCCAGTGACATTGACGTACAGTCATGTGACCATCATGAAGTAGTGCAGAATAAACTACTCATGTCCGGAAGTATACCTGTGTGTGTGTCATACTTTACCTAGAAATAGCGATGTGTAATTTCAATCCGTCTCCATCTGCCATCTACTGCGGCTGGCCCTGTTGCCTGGGGCTCTGCATGTTGTTGGTCCTCATCTATGTTTTCATGGTATGTCAACTCCACCTCTGTGCCTTTCTTGGTAGCAAGATTGTGCAATATGGCAAAGGTCACTATGATTTTGCAACACAGGAGGGGGGTGTACTGTCGCGCACCTCCACTTTTGTGGAGGCAACGGAACCTGCTCTTCAGGAGTCCAAAGGTTCTCTCAACAACATTGCGGGTGGACCTGTGTGCCACATTGTATCGCCTTTCTGCTCTGTTGGTTGGGTTCAGGTACGGTGTCAGCACAAAGGAACGCAGGGCATATGCACTGTCACCTGGGAGAGAACGAGAGCTACATGAGTTTCATACACAATCCACATTGAGCTGAGATACATTTCAGGGTGTGTGCTACATATTTACCTAGCAGATAACCATCTCCAAAATCGCCATTCTGTAGCCGTGCGTATATTCCACTGTTCTGGAATATGTAGGAGTCGTGCGTGCTCCCTGGAAATTTAGCTACTATGTCGATGATGATGTTCCCTGCATTGCATATCACCTGCACGTTGACGGAGTGCGTAGACTTACGGTTTCTGTATATGTGTTCCGTGGCTGCAGGTGGGCATAGGGGAATGTGGGTGCCATCAATGCAGCCTATCACATGCGGGAAGTGAGCCAGTCCATAGAAGTCTGTTTTAGTTTTGGTAAGTTCCGCAGGTGTGTCAGGGAACTGTATGTAGTCTCCCATTCTCTGAGTCATGACATCCAGGAACTTCCTGAAGAAACGGGACAGACAGCTCTGGGATACACCTCCTACTGCAGCTATCACACTCTGGTAGCTCCCAGAGGCAAGCAGGTGTATGCTGCACAGCACCTGGACATGGGGAGGTATGGCTTGGGCCCTGGGTGTTGGATGATCCAGGTATGGGTGGAGGTCCCTTATTAGGTCCATGATGGTATTGGGGTGCAGCCTGTACCTCTGGAGTATCTCAGGCTCAGTCAATTGGAACAGAGTGATCCTCTGCCTGTACACCTGCTCCTCCCTTTGCCATACCCTTAGTCCTGCAGCCTGTAGCCTTCGCCTCCTTGCTATCACATAGAGTGCAGCCACTTTGACTGGAGGGTTGCATTTTGGGAGCCTTTTTATAGCATCCACATGGTTACCACCACCTTTCAGTCCATGGTAAATACCGACTCAGAAATACCGAATTTTGATGAATTCGGTATTTTTGGCCTTTCCTACATCTCGATGGCCATGTTTTCCGATTCCTTATTTTCCGATTCGGTGTATGCCGACTCGGCATTTTTCCTATCGGTGAATACCAAATCGGTAAATATGAACTTGGAGAATTCTGAGTCAGTATTTTTCCGATTGATATTTACCGATTCAGTATTTTTTTGACACCTACATCTCGTTCTCGCTATACCGCTCGGTAACGGCCGATTTTACCGATTTTGGGCCGTTACCGACCGGTATTGGCCGACCTACATGTGGCCCATAGAGAGTTAGTTCAATTGACAATGGAGGATAAAACGATCCGCCAGAAGTTGAAGGAAACAGATATAACAGATCAACCAATTGAGCTTGCCAGAATTATAGAAAAATGTTATGAAGAATTAGGGAGAGAAAGCTTGGGTGGGAAACCCGTAAAACCCCAACTGCTCGAAAATCCTGAAAAATTATTTATTAAAAATAATTCAAACACTCCTAAGAAGAGCTGGAATGGAAATAAACAATCCACTCCCAAGGAAAAAGTTTTCCAGTCCTGAGGAAGGTCTCCTCGATGGAGGGAAAAGACTCCGACTCGAGAACACCAGTCTCCCCAGAGGGAGCCCTCTGAGAAAAGATATAACCTTAGAAATAGGGATAATTTGAAGAAGCCTGATAGATATCAAAGTATTGATACACGTGCCTCTCGATCTTTTTCGCAGAAATCGGAAAGAAGAGGACGGTCAGACCCAGGAGAGCACACCAAGTCCAAAGACAAGGAACCTGCTCAAAGTAAAAAATCTCAATTTCCAAGAAAGAAGGTAGCCAGTATTAGAGTAATCGAACATGCCGAGAATACTGAGGACACAGTTGAAAAACGGGGAGTGGGCACAGACAATGCTAGACAGTGCAGCAGAAATCACCATAGCTCGCAAGATCCTGATGAGTCATCTGGAGACAGTGGACACGAATGAATACATTCAAGTAGAAACTGTCGACACCAGAGTTAGCGAACCTCATAAGATATACGAAATAACACTGCATATAGAGGGTGATAAGACTAGGAAAATAAGGGGTCTATTTTGGGATAAACTCTCAAAAGGCTATGACATTCTGTTATCTGAAAAAGATTGGCTCCCAGAGTTTGTCAGGGAGTGCCCTCGTGGCGAAGAAATTATTATGCCTGCCTTCTCGAATCACATTCCGATTTAAACTAAATATATATATGCAAGGAAATGGGCAGTAGCCCAGGCACTAGCAATATATAAAAATCATGTAGGATGGGATGAGGACTCTCCTCCTCACAAAATCCAGTTAAAAAGTCAACCGACTGCACAAAGGCAGTATCCCATTAAGCAAGAAGCTAAAAAACAAGTCAGGGAGATTTTAGATCAACTTGAATACCAGGGGGTGATTGAAACATGCACCTCTCAAATGAACAATCCTTTGTTTCCTGTCTCCAAACCAGACGATTCATATCGTCTAGTCTTGGACTACAGACACCTTAACTCATGTTGCAAAACATTTGCAGTACATAATTCGCATAGTGCTGAACTAATGAATAACATAGTTAGAAAAAAATATAAAACGACATTAGACATATCAAATGGTTTCTTTTGTCAAAATATTGCACCAGAAAGCAGGTACTTGACCGCTTTCTCAGTAATGGGGTCTCAGAAAAATCTCTGTAGGCTCCCACAGGGATTCAAGATCAGCCCAGGACTATTCTCAGCCAGAGTAACAGAGTTACTACAAATATATGATGATGAGGCATTATCTTATGTAGATGATATCTATCTCACAGACGACAACTTGGAGACTCACTTGAAAAGAGTGAACACCATTAATCTTGGGTTCGCAGCAGAGGGTTACAAATTCAACTTTAAAAAGTCAAGAATTGCCCATCTGACAGTATTATTTTTAGGATACGAATTATCAAGTGAAGGAAAAAGCCTAGCGAACAACTTCTTAGAGAAGTGCGCTGTACTCCAAACACCTAAAACGCTGAAGAACTTACAATCGATTCTAGGCTTCCTGAATTTCGGAAGAACTTACATTCTAAATTATGCGGAGAGGGTTAAACCTCTCTACGAATTAATTAAACCTGATTTTAAACCAATCAACTGGACTCAAAAACACACAGAGATCATTGCAAACAGACATGTTAGCTAAAACTAAATTAGAAACACGCGATAATGAAATGAAATGAAATGAATGAAACTTAAATAGCGCACGACTTACCCTGGGGCATCTCCGCGCTTGCTTAGGGAACCCGTCCTGGTATTCCCCTGTGAGATAACCCTGGCAGGGTATCCACAAGGTGAAAGCCAGGCATCCCACCGCGAGGGGCCGTTGTGGAGATTAAGCAAGCTATTGCCCAGAGTCGCAGAGTGTGAACCCGTGAGTCGAGAAGGCACCGGAGCTAGAATTAACGAGTCCGTGGAATTTTGAGCCCAAGACCCGCCGAGGCGGGGAATTGAACCCTGGTCCAGGGCCGAACTCAAGCTCCAGGTCTGCCGCCTCTAACCCCTGAGCCACACTTCTCCACACGCAACCTTGTAATCCGAGTCATCCCAGGAAGATGCGGATTCACGTACCTGACCTCTAATGAGGGAGAAAAGGTACCAATAGCTTACAAATCTCACTTGTACACACAAGCAGAAAAAACATTCATTCTCACAGAAAATACTGTGAAAGCAGTACTAACTGCAATAGCTAATGAACGAGAACAAGCACATGGAAAAAGGATCAATGTCCTCACAGCGGAATCCGCCTTCGAGGCGCTATTCAGCCCTGTAAACCTGCCTACAGTGTCACTGGATCCGAAATGGATACAGTATGAAAATTCTCTTGCTGCGGACGACGTGAAATACTATTTTGCTCCGCAATTCGAAAAACTGAATGATTTAAAATATGAACAAGAATATCCTCTGCCAATCGAAATTCTGCCTCTCCAACAATACTCTTGTATAATCTACACAGACAGATTTGTACAGCACTACAACGTAGAAAACAAATCCTACGATGCAACCTATGCGATTGTTAAAGGTCGCTGGCTGTGCGGTAAATTCAGACCGAAAATAACAAAAACTGAATCAGTTAGAAACTGTTCGGCTCAGAGAGCTGAAATCAGATCTTTAAAGATGGCGCTTGAAAATGCAGAACGTGAATTCCAGACACTAATCGTGTGCGATTCGCATTTCTGCGTCAACTCTTACAATAATAATTTGCAGAGCTGGATTCAAAATGATTACAAAGATGACACAGGTGCCACAATCAAGCATAAAATGCTTTGCAAACAGGTAGTTCTTTTACAGAAAGAACTACAAAAGACTCACGTGATACACACTCTGAGTCATCAACGTGATGGCGTTCACGTTGCAGGAAATTCATTGGCTAATACAGCCACAGCGGAAGCAACTAAACCGACATCCGTAGCCACAAAAAAGCGTTCAGAAAAATACATAGATGGGGAAACCATGCTGGCAGTAAAGACGTCCTTAAAAGGCGACTGTGCAGCCCTACCCGTGAACTATCCACTCAATTATGCATACGTAATTGATGCAAACTCCGTTCCTTTTGCTCGAATCCCTTGAGTGGGGTATAGGGTAATTCCAAACATGAACAGGAGAGGCTTCCTACTACAGGAAGCACATATGGGGTTGGGTCTGAGACACCAAACAATCAGGGACTCTCTGAAAGAATTACAATCAGAGTACTGGTGGCCGGGAATGAGCGTAGATATTCATTATTTTGCAAAAGAATTGTGAAGATTGCAACAGAGATCGCAGTGGAGAACCGGCCAGCGTAGTGTCAGGAACCCTAATAGAAAGCATAAGGTGATCCATACGCATAATCAAACAAGAGAAATGCGTCCCATTGTATATCATTTAAGACTAAACTTCACTTAAAAAATGTGGCCCCAGCGCTCGGCTGACGCCAAAACGGTTATAAAAGATCTGCGAGTCTTTATCGGCACATACGCAATTGCCATGTTCCATTCTGACCAGGGTCCTGCTTTCAGCTCTCGAGCTTATAAGGAGACCATGGCCAGTATGGGCGTTGGGTTGCGATACTCTTGTCCATCACACCTGAAGGGAACAGTGTAGTGGATAGAAAAAACCGGGACATAAAGCAATCTATAACAGCGAAGGTATTAGGTTCGGGTGATGGGTGGGTCAAACATTTAATAAGTGTCCAGCTTACTCTAAACAATTTGCCAAGAAATTCTCTAAAAGGTTTCAGCCCATACAAACTATTGTTCGGAACTAGAATGCACATTCAGGACTTAGATAGTCAGGTATCAGTGGTAGATGATAAGAATAAAGACTTTGACATCAAAGATCGTTTGGCTGTTTTACAGGACTTGAATGAAACAAGAAAATCCATAAGCAACATAAAGTTAAAGCAACAGACAACTACCACTGAAGAGGCACCACCAGCCCCAGCAAGGCCTGTCTGGATTCCAAAGATTGGGGATCTAGTCAGAGAAAATATAGCGGTGAAGAAGGAATTTGGGCCTTCTTACAGAAAAGCAGTACCTGTCTTGGCAATCAACGGAACAAGATCAGTAGTACTACCGCCCCTTGCTGGTAAAAAGGAGAACCGAGTTGTATCAATCGACCTGGTAAAACCACAAGCATGTGGCGTATAATCAACAGTAGGCCCAGTGGACTCCCGAGAAACTACAGAATACCCAAACTTGCAACAATCCAAGATGTTCAAAATGAAAGATTAATCACATTTGATAAACCTGCAGTGAACAGAGAGGGACTATGCAATAATTCCATGGAACTCGTGCCACTTGGAACACAGATTGAATCAGTTCGTCAAGAAACACCAATCTACAATGATGTGGCATCAGAATGTGCTACCGAAAGACAAATTGAGAAAACAATTCCAACAATTGACAGACCTGCCTCTGGCTACTTCATCAATTTTGATAACTTTTCTGAAGATCTAAGCAACCCCGAAGTAATACCAGAAACAAAGACTTTTAAAGAAAAAGTAACAGAACTCTTTCATCAACTCAAGGAAATTTATCTTATCTCTCCATGGTTAGAGTTCTGGTTTGGACTAGGTGTATTTTTCCTCCTGCTTTGGCTCATCATGGTACTTTGTTTGGGAAAATTCATTGAGGGAAAATACAGTTCAATGGACACAGCAAGCCAGAACATCAACTTAGTCCTGAAACCACACAGATCATCCCACGTGAAGAAAAGAGAACTATCAACAGTAAATGTCACAGCGATTCAAATACCCGGGGGGGGGGGTAGTATGGGACAAAACTGACTATGAAATATATGGTCCGGTCGAAATCCTGAAATATCCTCACCAGTTCAAGGTTTCCTTAAGTGACTTTGTAAAACCAAGTACATTTTCTGATGATTGGGGTTTTGAAAGTATTAATAATATGATGTCTGATTTAGTGTTGTCAGCAAGATTTACAGAACATGATTATTTACAAGGTTCGTCTAGTTATGAACAAATGTACTGCTTCTCACATTACGGAGATCATTACTTACATAAATCTGCACAACCTAGAAATGTTTTTAAATATAACCAATTGGAACATTGTGCTACTCCACCTAAAAGCAGTTCTAAAACATTCTATGAGAAATTCCAGTACTTCTCAGGGTTTAACACAAGTGATGCAGAAACGTTTTATTATAAACTGTTGGATAAAACAGGGTTGAAAACAATGCTGACAAATACTAAATTGCTATATTCAGAAGCATTTTATGAAAAAATTAT
Source organism: Lissotriton vulgaris (assembly GCF_964263255.1). NCBI lineage: Eukaryota > Metazoa > Chordata > Amphibia > Caudata > Salamandridae > Lissotriton > Lissotriton vulgaris. Next base: position 985,632,085 of record NC_141698.1, on the reverse strand, counting down.
GACATTTGGTTTTGATTTTTGGAGAAATAACATTGAAACAAAACCATCTGGGGTACAAAAGATTGGCAGGTACAAGGCCTAGAAGCATTATTTCGAGCCTGCATGATCCCAGAACAAATAATGTTCTTAAATGACACAATTCACCAAACAACCTGTCTTGGCCTAGCTAAGATTAAAGACCTTAACAAACTGTCTATTCCGAAGCCAATACCTGATAATGCAACAACAGATATTGAAATAGACGTATCTAAAATTTTACATCTAAACAGAACACATCCTGATTGGAAAAAGTGGTTAATCTGGCCTACTGACACGAACAACTGTCAAGATAGATTCCTGAATAAAACACAGGGGTTCGCAATGACCAGACCCTAGATACTCCCAGAGACAACATCCAGGGATAGTAACAACATACAATGTAGGGAAGCTGTGCCTCGAATGGCTAGGATCATCCACACTGGCAGAAATTAAGCAACACTTATCTTTACTTAAAGATGGTGCTGATTTGCGCGATTTCATTCTGGGACCACGCAAACAGCGTCAAAAACATTTCATAGCGACCAGTATATATGCGGCTTACAACGAGGCTTGGAAAGTAACACAAATTGAAACAGCTGAAAAAATACGAGAAATTGATCGTATTAATTTGGAAAAATCACTTTCTGTTGTGGACAATGGGTTAATGACTCTGTCCTCCAGAATATATTCACTGGACAGTATTGTATCATCTGCCATAGATATAATAGATAAAGACTTGCTAATGTTACAGCATGGCCAGTCACAATTGCGTTCTATTGTACAGTTAGGCTGGACGCTGCAAAATCTTCGTTCAGGCTATGTGCCATGGCGTTTAATCAACACAACGTCATTGTTTTCTATCTTTAACCTTACTTATAAACAAATCAGCTTGGCACAGATAGGAGCAGACTATACAATCCTGAGCATCGAAAAACTTTGGAGATTACCATTGACAATGTCAGAAAGTCCTGTCATTGAATGGGTAATACACAGGATTATCACAATTCCGATAACAACTTTCCGATTTAAAAATTGCCTTAAATACATACCGACTGGCCAGTATGAACGTTTGGGTAAAGGGTACATTAAGTCAGCATGGAAATTACCATACACACACACACATGCTATAGTGACAGCAACAAAAATGTATTTCCTAGTGGTGAAAACTGCAAACATTCACTAAGCGGTATACTTTTGTGCCAGGGTATTAATTTACACGGGGTCTGTGAAGGAAATTCAAAGAACCTTTCATGCCACCAACATGTCACACCTGCAACGCAGATAGAGCCTTTCTTTAAGCAACTCTCGAACGGGAGTTACATTCTAATAACAGATCACAGCTGTTGTGCCCTTTTGCCAGGGAAAGCATATCTCGTACAAGTAACTTCCATGGTCAAATGCTGTATGCAAGCATTGTTTCCAAATGGCCCTGGAGACTCCGAGACTCCCATATGGCCTCGTTTGAATGTCTCTTCTATACGAATTGATACTTTAAGCAGAATGAAGTCTGTGCTTTTGCAGACAACAGTGCCCATCACGTCATCAAAAGAGACGTATGATCTCCAAGTTGCAAGGACAGCATCGGAGATTAATGACCTTTTATCAACAAATTGCCCCGTGCATTTCACAGAAATGCTGTGACGACCGGATTTTCAGACCAGATAGAATCAGCTCACCAGAGCACCACCAACCCAGCCGAAACGCAACCACCTCCCTCCTCAGGACCCATCTATCCAGGCACCTGGGTACCTACCTGAGGATGGGGAACTCGCAATATACAAGCTCATATCATCAGAAACAACACTAAATCTATAGGGATTACTAGGAATACTCACTGATTACTAAGGACGTCCATGCCCTACACCACACTCATACCTCATAGTCTCGCGACCACATGGGCCCAGACTAATCTACCCTGGGGCAGTTCTGATTATTTACCATTACACACTGGCCGCAACCAGTGCTCACTCTGTCCACGATCCTGTGGGTACAGGCATCAGTATCCCCCCTGATGCCCTCTCTATAATCTCCAAGCCACAATCCTGTGGGTATAAGCACCAGTGTCCCCCCTGGTGTTCTCTTACTTACATCCCAAGCCACAATCCTGTGGGTGTAAGCACCAGTGTCTCCCCTGGTGTTCTCATTAACGCCGCCTACCAACGACGATCACTTTCCTATGAATACCTTCAGCTCTCTCTCTCTATGTTGGGAAGTTTCTCTCACTATTCACTAGAGGTACAATATTATTATGGAATGGCCGAATTACACGGTGTACAACTTATCCTTCAGTTCAAGGGCTCCTCTCTCCCTAATTATTCAGTTATTGCTTGCTTGATCAGGGGTAGCATCTGTTCAAGCTGTAATACCTGACTAGAAGACAAGGTTACCTTTCCTACACAAGAACAAGAGGTACAATAATATTATGGAATGGCCGAATTACATAGTGTATAACTTATTCTCTTAGCTCAAGGGCTCCTCTCTCCCTAATTATTCAGAGGTCACTTACCTGATCGGGGGTCGCTTCCGTTCGTGCACTGACACCTGACTAGAAGAGAAGGTTACCTGCACTATGTAAGAACAAGGCATGCGCTGGTTCACTAAGAACTGGGGTATCTTTATTACAATAACAATAACAATATAACACTATACTATAACACATGGCCTGCAAAGTAAAAGGGGAATAGACACATACACAGATCTGCGGGGTCTCTGTAAAGCGTTATTACTATACCACATCCACATGTAACTAACAGGGACTGTAAATAGACTGCACACCGCTGAAGGGAAATGGATTAGCAACACAATAGGGACAAGGTTAATGTTTAAGTGTAAAGCAAACTGATTAACAGGAAGGGTATCACCTGATGAGTATGAAGTCTTGCTCTAGCTGTCATCTGGGTTCCTCTCTCGTCTGTGCCTTAGCTCGTCTCAGATCCTCCCCTGCACTCTTGGACACGCATCTGCGCTGATCACTCTGCACTGGATTCCTCTCCCCCACAAACTCTCTCCACCTTCCAGCTTCAGCCTAATTGTTTCTGCCGCTCTGATAACCGTTCGCTCCACTAGCTTCTTCACTCTGTCTGATTATCTCAGTTCCAATGTCCAATTCACTCCAGCTGCTCCCACAGACTAATCCACGATATAACTTCAGTCTCTTCTAAAAGGCATCACTTCAGACTCCAGCTGATCACAACTCCTTCTGATAAGTAACTGCTTCTGACTGCTTCCTTCAGTTCCAAACAACATCTCACTTCTCTCTGTTCAAAACGCCATCTGCTCACAACTGCTTCTGACTTCTCTCTCTGGTTCCAGCTCACTGACTGTCTGTCTGTCTTCTCTCTGTTCCAAGCATCTTCTTCTTTCTCTGGTTCCAACTGTCTCACTGACAAACTGACTAACTGACTTCTCTCTGTTCCAAGCATCCACTGTCTCTTCTCCTCTGCTCCAACTCCTTCCAACTGCTTCTAACTCCACTCCTTCTGCTTCTGCACTCCTTCTCCTTCTGAAGTCAACTCTTTCTGCTTCTGAACTCAACTCCTTCTGTTTCAATCATCGACTGACTGACTCCGCCTCTGCACTTCACTAATATGGAATGCTCTCTCCTCATGGAAAGTTCCAGCCAGCAGCCTCCTCCCACCGATTCCATGTACCAGGCTCCTTGCGCTAGACGCTCCCACAGTGACCAGCTGCTTGTTTCGTCTAGAGACCTGAGCCCAGAGACACTTCCTGATTAGATTCAGCTCTGGCCGGTTCTCTCCAGTTCGCTTAGGGCGAACAACACCTCATAACTAAAACATTACCTTTACCCTGCAAGCATCTCAGTCTGCAGGGACAGAAAGCAAAATGGAGTCTCTCTAGTTCTGGGACTTGTAGGCCTGAGAAGGATGAAGTAACACTTAGCTCTGTCAGAATACATACACAAACCATACCAATATGTAATATAAAGTCAGGAATACAGGATCCACCCTCTACTATAATAGAACAACAATGCCCTTGCACTATACAATTTAGAACATTTTACCTAATCACTAAAGGAACAATAAACAATTACTTAACACCAAGAACAGAACATCTTTTTTGAACTCTTATACCTCAACTTGGATGATTGATTCTCTTAAAGTCACTCCGAAAGTGTGGATGTATACAAACCGATCTTCTCTTCTCAACACTATCATTACTAAAATGTTCTAAATTGTATAGTGCAAGGGCATTGTTGTTCTATTGTTATTTGTGTGGATCTTCTTGGTCCAACCTTGAGCGGTTGTGTGAGATTACCGCTCGCCCTTTTGCCTGTACCAGCCACTTCACAGTACTCTCCACTTTGCGGATATACAGGTGTGCGCCCAATCTCCCTGGTAAATGTAAAAATCTCCTTGCTGTATAACTTAACACCCTCTACTATAGGTAGGATGATGAAAGGACACATAATTATGTCAAAGCCAATAGGCAATAGATGGATTAGAGTCAAGAATAAGGGATCTATCATCATATTAAGCAGCTATCCTCTAGTTTATGCTTCTAGGTCTAGAAAAAGGCCTTAAAAGGACCAACACAAGGCAAGAATAGAGATTCAGGATGGTAGCAAGCTTAAAGTCACCATCACTCAGAAATAGAGCCAAAAACCCTGTCAGAACAAATGCTTAGCCAAATTCTAAATATGTCAAGTGCCATAGGCATCCCAGGCGTATTTAAGACCATTCAAAGCAATTCTAGGAATCATTCCTAATTTTGTCCATTCAGTCTTTGGCGGCATACCCCTGATTTTGGGACTTGTAGCAGGCATATTATTTTTGACCCTCCTGCTCCGATATGGCAAGCCAAAATACAGACATGACTCCGGCAGGGATGGAAGAAACGATCCTAGCAATACGCTACCGGGACCGCATAACTAGAGTCCTTGGATTGGCCAGGCTGAGAGGTCTGAACATGACCTGGTTTCTTTCATTCAGACCTATATGGCAGACCTGCATCTTACCTGTGCTTCGATGTATGCTATGCGGAGATGAATGCGTGTTGGACACCTGTCTTGCACTTCCATCAGCAGTACCAATGGATATCGATACTTTGCTAAGTCCTGTAATGGCTCACGCATTGTGTTGTCCCCAGCGGCTACCAATCCTGATGACGGCATTCGTTGAGACTCCTGTGCTACGACTAGGTGGTGACAGTGGAGCGAGAAATAAAAGCAACATTACCCAGGTACGACCTTCTGTGAGCATTGCTGATCCAGACTTTGATGATAGCAATCATTCTCACACCTGCCAAGTTACAGCATTATCGAACTTGGTCGAACTGTCACCTGATTTTGTAGACCAATTCTTTGAGAGCCTGTCTGATATGATGTTCTCCCCTGAACAGAAACAATAATTTTTGAAAAGCTTCCGACACACAGCGTTCCCATGAACTCTGAATTCGGCCTTCAGTTTTGATCAACAAAAACTACTGAAAAGCGTTGGAACTCTATTCCCCAGTTCACCAAGAATTTTTTTTTTTTTTATTGAACTATTTTTCAAAATATTTACCTTTTTTCTGGCACAAAAACATTTGCTTAAAGTAGAACTATTCATAAAGAACAGAACTTCTATTTTTAGGTAAATCTAGAGACATAATAACTTTACATCAGCCTCTAGCACATGTTACAGCAAATGCATTTATATGTGATGAAATAATCTCGCCCTTCTTTTCTGTATAAAGAGATGTTTCATGTGTAATTTTTTTGCAAAATCGTTCACTGATTGCATATGCTATAATTTTTGAATGATTTCTATGCTTAAAGACGTACAGTACCTATATTTTTCTATAGTCTATATAGTTCCTGTATTTTCATGTATTTCAAAATACGCCATTTCAAATGCAAATATGTATTTTGGGGTGGGCAATGTTACACATGCATCTTATTGCTTTAGTTTTTAGTAATTTGATGGACATAAATTCGTGGAGTGGGTGTTGTGTTCTAATCTAGGACCCCGATCAATACTGTGACCGTATGCCCCTATACGACTATAATCCATTCATACCCCTATAATGGCATACACGATCAGAGCCATATTTCAGCCACATTTCTGAAACTCGCCTCTGCAGCTCATTACAGTAGATGACAAAGCAGAAGCCACTATCTTAGATTCCTAGATTACACTCCGAGTTCTTCAACAAGATAAAACTCAGCAACCTGGGGAAACCCCGCTTGCTATGTTTTGATTAGTAATAGAACTCTAATGAGCACTGAAAGGATGATCACTTCCTAGTGACATCTTTATTGACGTCTTATGTCCAAAAACTTGCGTCAAACAAGGCATCTTTCAGGTATAAATATTACCAAATATTACCAACGTTGCCTTAAGCAAGCGCGACATCAATGATAGCGATGGTGTGGTGAATACAGGAGCAGAACAGCTGTCCCTTGCAGAGCCCAGCAGATGCAAGCAGCCCACGGACGCTGCCCCTCCTCCTCCTTGACGGGCTGAGAGAGACGCTGTCTTTTCTCCTGCCGAGAAAATCCAGCTCCGGCGTTTCCAGCCTACTCTTGCGAGTGACTGGGATATCGAGTCCTGGAAGGAGATACAAGACCTCCAACATTCTATTTCAGAGGTATGGTGTTCACTAAACCCTTAGAGAGAATTCTTGAAGCAAACCTTGGCAAAACCAACTTAACTAAAACTTCTACTTACTTACTCCCTCCCAAGTATTAGGCTTAGGTCAGGTACACTGGGGTAGGCGTAGTTAGAAGCACCAGTTGAGTACCTTAGCTAAATGTATATATGAATGTATATATTTTATTAATTTTAACCATTGTATGGCTAAGAAACCATATCAATGCTTGTACAGTATTATTTCGCAATCCTCTTTTTACTGTACGCACTTTTTATAATAACAAGTCTTGCAATTGTGGCAATTCATTTCTCTTGCATGAGAAGAAAGACGGTTCAATAAATAATACCTTTTATTGAAAACGCCTGTCTCTCTATTCTCTGCATCTTGGTGAAAGAAATCTGCACAACTGACTGAGTACAATAACTGTCTATTGTTTCACACGACTCTAGAGATTGACTCTTATTCTAAGGAGCAAAGTTGTCATGTTTATGCAGTTGTTGGAAAACTGAATCCCTTCTTGTCTGTGCCAGGGAAGCTGATCACTTCCTATTCAGTCAAGAAAGTTTCCAGTGACCTCTGAGCTAGTTGGTTCAAACCCAATTAAGTTTAGCATAGTCAGTAGAGACCTGGAAGACCGCACTTCCACGTCTATACTACTGTTTATGTTATTCCAATGCGCAGGGCCTATAGGGAAAATAGGAACTACACTACAGTATGGCTATAGATAATAATCAAAGGATGGAAAGAGCTTGCAGACAGCACTGCACTATGACTTCCTGGTTATGATTCCACAGATGACAGTGATTGTAGGGGTATGGAGATTGACATATTCCCGCACCCAGTAGTAGTGGAATAAATTACTGATTAATATAATGAGGGGCCAAGTTTAAATAGCCGTTGATACTAATCTTAACTATACCTCAAATTTAATTTAAGGGCAAAGGGTCTAAATACTAATGGGGCATAAAGTCTCCACCCATACATCAGTCCTATGTTCTTTCTACTTATGCCCTTCTATGTGAGTGAGTCTGTGTGTACTTAGTTGCTGGTAGGTGTTACCTTTTCTGAATATTTAACTATATACATCCTTAACTGTCAATGTGCACATGGCTGTTCTGTATGTGCATGCACTATACAAAAATGAATTCTATTGGCTTTACAAGTGCTTGTTTTTGAGAGCTAGAACACCAGCTCTATTGATCATGTTGGGGACCGTTTCATGGTTTATTATGTCTTCTACCTCATACTATGATGACCTCAATTGTATCGTTTTTGTTATTTCCCCAGGATTTTCTCCCTGCTCAGAGTCTTTTGTTTTTCCCCTTTAGAGAGGTTTTCCTAGCAGCTGGCAAGACAGATGTTAGACCTGTCAACCTATGGTGGGGTATTCCCCCAAACATTTTGCCTTCTCTCCTATTTGCGGAAATGTGTTTTGTTGGCTTTAGTACTCTGTGCGCTAGTCCATAGTAAAGTGGTACTATATATACCCAGGGCCTTTAAAAGAAATGCTACTAGTGGACCTGCAGCACGTATTGTGCCACCCACTTAAGCATCCCTTTAAAATATGTTTCAGGCCTACCTTTGCCGCCTGTGTGCAAACTGTCATTTCAACCTGGTCAAATAAACCCCTTGCTAGGCCTAAACCTCCCTTTTTAACACATATATGTCAACGCCTAAGTAAGCCCTTAGGGCAGGGTTCAGTGTTTTTAAAAAGTTGGGCATGCACTTTTAGGTTTTACATGTCCTGGTAGTGAAAACCTCCTAAACTTGTTTTTCATTACTGCAAGGCCTACCATCTCCCACAGGATAACATTGCTTTTCCTTATTACATTTAATGGGCGACAATGTTTGTTTGGGAACAGATAAGAAAGTCATGTTTGGTCTCTAATTATTATCATTTAAAATCCTCTTTAGTAAGTAAGTAAAAATTTGTAAAGCGCTCGATTTGCGAGGCGTCTTGGCACTGGAATAGCAGAGATATGAAAAGGCCAGGAAAAAAGTTACTGGGTGGGAAAAAGCCAGGTTTTTAACAAGGCCCGGAAATGTGCATGGGCTGGTAAAAATCTAATATTAAGTGCCAGCTTATTCCATAATTTAGAAGTTAGATGAGAGTGGCTTCTGCCACCCCATTTTGCTTTCTTGATTCTTGGAAACCTAACCAGTGCATGCTTTGCTGATTGCAGGGAGTATCCTGCAGTATACCATTGGTATAATTTGCAATATTCTGTGGGTTAGCATACATGTAATGATTTATATATATCAAGCATAACACCTTAAATCCAATTCGATCCTTGACAGATAGCCAATGAAGTCCCCGATATATGACTATATTTGAGGAGATTCAGTAGGGTTCGAGCAGCTGCGTTCTGTAGGGATTGCAATTTGTTCAATTGTATTTTATCCAAACCAAGATAAAGAGCATTCCAAAAATCAATCCGAGACAGAACGGGTGCAATCACAACTGTTTTTCGCAGCTCCATCGGGAGAAACAGTAAAATCTTCTGCAAAATTCTTAGAGTGAAATAGCAGGTAGAGGTAACCTGGTTTATCTGCCCCAAAAAGCTAAGCTGGGTGTCAAATACCATGCCCAGGTTTCTCATTTTGGTCACAGGCTCCTTTTTCTCCTGCCCTCCAGTCAGAATTTCCAATGGGAGGCCCACAGCCAAATTCCATGACCTCGGTCTTCTGAGTGTTCAATTTTAGAAAGTTGAGGTGCATCCATTAAATAATATGAACCATACAATTGTGAAACCGGGCCGAAGGAAAATATTCTTGGGAGGATATGGAGATTATAACTTGTGTGTCAATAGCAAAGGACACAAGTAAAAAGCCATGGTGCTTAACCAGTAGAGCCAGCGGAGTCACATAAATATTGAACAATGTGGGTGAAAGTGCCAAGCCCTGAGGGACTCCGCAAGGAAGATGGAATTTGTCTGCCTTAATGTTATCCCAGCAGACCAGATGTTCTCTCCCTGTCAGGAAGGAGGTGAGGAGGGCCAGCGCAGAGTCCTGGATCCCAATTGCCCTCAAACGCTGAGTGAGAACAGAGTGACTTATCGAATCAAACACAGCGGACAGGTCCAACAGGATGAAGACCCCTGCCACCTCTATCAATTGCCAACTAATATGGACTCAGTAGAATGGTTGGCTCAAAAAGCCATGTTGAGCACAGATTAAGTTAGTGATTTTTGTGGTTCAACCTGACAGACATTGCAGTTGTTGCTTTAGAAGAGTGTTCACCCCCCTAAACTAATATCCCAATTTCTTGCAACAGGTATAGATGGATTTTGCTTTTTTCACCTAGTAGTAGGTGCTTAAATGACTGATTGGTGAATGTCTAAGTGAGATTGGATTGAAGTGAGCTCCAGCGTGAAAAGGAGGAAGCGTGTTGACAACTTCCTTCAGGAGAGTTTGGACCAGATTACATATGGTGAGCAATTCTTTTGGTGCAGCCTGTAATTGGAATGGTTGACCCATTCTCTATTGGTTATAAAGTTCAGAGTTTATTATCATTTCTGGTCCACTGGTGACAAATTGGGGGTAGACGGCAGTCAGCAGGAACCACACCGGAATTTGAAGAAAAAAACGATATCGCTGTTCCTGAAGGGGCATTTCTTGGAGATGAAGGAAAGAGAGCGGATCAACAGGTAAGCTATTTTAATTGAACCATACAGGAGGATTGTGAAAGGAGGGTGGCAGAGGCCCCATGTTTTTCTTAGGATCCCATCCACAAATGCTGAGATTGCCAAATTCCAAATCTTCCTATCATTGATTTCATCACCTGCCTCTTTCTTCTAAAACCCTGCATCACATGTTTATTTAGCTTACTTTCGCAGGTTCTCTTGCATTCCTGCTTTCTCACTTTGCCACTGTTATTCTATTTTTTTCCTCCGCCTTCTATGCCCGCTTCTTTGCAACCTTTTGTGGGCAAAAAATTGTATGAAATCACGGCACCCCAGTTGGCCAGGCGAAACTCACACAGAAAGGACTTGTGTTTTGGTGCTCACAAAAGCACCACAAACCCAGTGCAGAAGCCATTCCCACTTGTTAAAAAAAAAGACTTTTAAAGGGGGGAGATCCCACTCCGCCTCAATCCCACAACCACAAACAGTTTTTCCACTATCCTGGGCTTTTGATTAAGGCATTATTTCACAATCTGCTTCGCTAAGGTGAGACAAAAGGTTATGAGACAGCAAGGATATTTGCCGCCTCTCTGTGCTAAAGAAAGAGTCTGAATTTGCAGTCACAGAGGCAGGCACTGTTGGCTAGAGAAGACCATCTTTCAAACAGTGCCTTTCCTGAAGGATCTCCTGCTCCAAGATTGCACCTGAGCCAGGATCATTGAGCAGGAGCCCTTTCCAGAGGGCAATGGTGCACCTCCAAGAAAGATTCTGCTCAGGAGTTATGGTTATGCCATAGCTGCTAAGCAGGAATTAATACTGTTGAAATGTGAGACTCTGCAATTTCCAATGTTGACTCTTCAGGCACATTCTCATCACCGTATTTAGCAGAAAAAGGAAGCTATGTGACATGCTGAAGTTTCCTCACACTTGCGAGCGGGTAGATTGGAAATAACAACGCATATACCTGTCCTCCCAGTGCAAGGGGAAGGTTGTGCATGGGAGTGTGAGGGAAGTTGGACCTCTTTCAGGGGTCCTGTCCCCTAAACTAACTGTTTTCTAGATAGCTTGCACATTCTGACTTGGGGTACTAAGATTGTGGTGCTAGGTCCCCCAATATGAGACCTGGAGTGTTTGAGGGAAGTCGGGACAGGTCCCTCATTCACTTTCCCTGCTGTGTACTGTGCTTTTTTGAGGCCTTTCTCCATCCCTGACTGGGCAGTTTGCAAGCTATCTATCCATGTCTTCCAACCAAGAGAGACAAAAGGCCGTTGGAGTGTGTTTAGTTGGGAAGAGTTGGTCCCGGTACCCCATTTTGTGGTTCATTGGTGCAAAAATCATTTTCTCCTCCTAGATAGCCACCTTATCTGCCACCATAGGAAAGGGAAAGGCGGGTTACACCTAGGGAGTTGCAGGTGACAAAAGGTTTGCTAGGAAGTCACTGACTCAATTGTTTAGCCTTATTAGTGATCTTTGGTGTCATTGTTGGTGAGGCGGTAAAACTCCCAGACTACTCCAATAAAACAAATAGAATAAGCACTGCTTCTGGGGAAGTGCTTCTCATTTCATATTCCCTTGTGCTAATGGGCTTCTTCCATCCATGGGGGAACAATCATGAGCTACCGCCACTTTGAGCCTCTGGAAGAGGGGAAAGACCTTTGATGGCTGCAGGCCTCTGTGCAGCCGGCTCCTTTACCTCTGTGCCACTGCCACCCCTTTTACATCCCTGGTGGACTAGTGGAAGGATTTCTGCTTCTTCCCTAAATGAGAGGCCCCATTGGAAAGGTAAGGGTCTCCCCTTTGTAAAGGTTCCTCATCTCACTAAATACCCTGGCAGAACCTTTTTCCTGCCCAGGCTTGCAACTTAGCATATTATGGGTCTGTGCTTCAGGACATGCCTGTCTTTGGAATCCCCCATTCTAGGACTTGCAAGTCATGACCTTAGCAGTACAGAAATAGTGCTAAGGACATGACTTCCTGAAAAGAAGACGAAGTAGACAGGGCAAGTACCATCCTTCTTTTGTTTATTCCAGTAAGTTCGTAGAGGACCGGTCAGGGCGGGCAGCAGAAACCAACTCCCTCAGACCGCCCGCCCATTCCACATGCCACCGTTTCACCCTGGCAACAGTCCTCATGGTGGCATGTGCACACATTGACAATGCAAAACCCAACACCTTCACTTCTAGGCACTGTAGGAGTTAAAGATGTACCACAAATGATGTGAGATACACTGCACAAAGTACGGCAAGCACCTGAAGAGCGGACAAGGCGCCAAACCTATGCAGTGGTTACTCAGACTGTACTAGCTAAGCGCATGTGCATCTGTGCCAGAGAGCTGCTCCTTACGTCTCGCTACTTGAGGTGTAAATCCAAAGTATTTAGGGGTCCTCTACTCCCTAGGTCTGCACGTATTATAAGATTTGTTATATTAGGGTCCCTAGAGTTCTGGTCATGCCTGGCACTACTTTCCAAAGGGCTTCTCTGCCCAAATGTCTGACTGGGAAAGCCAGGGTATGGCACCTAGAAGAGGCTGCCATTTTATATAAGTTCCAAGAGGGTGGTAAAGAACTAATCCCCACGCCCAGCCACTAAATTCGGGTGTAAAGTGGGTGCCCAGATAAGAATGGGATCTGCATTTGCAAGCCCCAGTGAACAGTCAAAGTTACTACATTGCATTGTATGTACTTGATCACTCCTTATGCGCCTATGACAACATCCACTATTGCAGAGCTGAACTGATGTTAGTCGTGCATGATATACGGGTGCTGAGAACCGTTGTGTGAGTGACCATACAGTCCGCAGGCGAGCATTAGAATTATTTGCAGGCTTAATTCAGACGTGTGCCTGGAAAAAGCGTCTGTGAAGTGGTTTCCTTTGGCAAAGTAGAATTGCTTGCATTTTTATTAAAATAGTCTTATCGCGTCAGATGCTTTATAAAATGAAAGTCAAAACAAATAGTGTTAGATGATATCACCTAGGGTTTTGCAACAGGTCTGTGAAATATGGCATGCTTATATGTTACTATTAACTTTTGGCGGGAAAGAAATGGATTGTTACAGTGGAGCAATTTAAAAGCAAAGCAACGTAATGCAATAATATTAATGCAAATTGATGTTGATGTCTTATGCTTTTTACTCTGTTAGCGGTTATGCATTCCATTTTTCTCTGGTAGATAAGCTGACAACCAGAGTAGATTCTTTCTAAATAGACTAATACAAATGTCTCCTTCACTTCTTAATAAAAACAAAGTGCTCATCTTTACCACCACATAAAGATATTCTGTCTAAAATATGCTTATTTTCACATTAACACCAACGTTCTTATCTAGAGATTCTGCATAGTATTCCCTTAGGGGTGACAGCAACATACATCTTTAGCAAAGAATTCCGTGCCCCTCTGGCCTACATTAAATCGGTTAAAAATTGGAAGGATATTCATTTTTCTAGAAATGCTTATGCGCTATCTTACATCGGAATGAAAAAAAGTCACACCAGGAGCTGTGCTGGAAATATTTATTTTCTTCCAAGCAAGCAAAAAAGGATATACCAACATGCTATTTTATAGCCAGTGTAGAATTTTACTCTGTATTTCTGCTAATCTTTTGTGTTGTATGCGCTTTACCTCTGATCTACTACAGCAAGCAAAATATAAGTCTGAGCGAAATTATTAAAATATAGCATTTGTGGGCTTCAAATATATGTTTCACTTTAAAAGGATGCACTGGAGGAAAGACTGGATCCTGTGGTGTGCGCTCTAGTCTACGGGCGTATACGCGATGACGCGTTACGCCGTAGGCTAGAGCGGATAGGCGCGCATGCGCACAAGAACAAATGCAAAGGCGCGAACGCGAGGAAACGGAGTTGGCGACCGGAGCTCGTCATAGTTAGACGCTCGGCGCCCTTGGCTTATATCTTGCATGTAAATGAGAATAAACGTGAGTCTACACACTTCCCTGTGTCAGAGTGTCCTGTGGGGGAAAGCACAAACATTACAGTGGCGACGAGGCTGAGATCCGGACACCACCAGGTGCAGTGGACGACGGCAAGGAAAATAACCCCCCACAGCCCACACCCACGAGCCAGCAAGGCACAGGTCCTGCAAGAAAGAGCAAGGGCGTGGCAGCAGCGCAGCAGCACGGCCAGGAACAAAACACCAGCCTCACAAGCCAGGTTTGTGTGGCCCAAGACCCCAGGAGCCCCCAGGCAGCAACCTGGCAACCAAGGGAGACACCCCCAAGCCAGAGGAAGGGGGGAAAACAGCGCAGACAGCGCACACTCCGAGGGACAATACCCCAGGTAGCCCAAGGGGCCAAGGTGACACGGCAGGGAGCGCAGGAGCGTCCGGTGCGCCTACCCAAGGGGCCCAGGAAGGAGGACCTAGAGGCGAAGCCAGAATGGCGAATCAAGCGTCAGCCCTAATGGCACCCGTCCCGTTCCTAACCAGACCAGGTGAACCCCAACTAAAATGGGAAGACGGAAGGAATATTTCCTCAATTACATTGAGGCCCTTGAGGATGAAAGCGAGGGTGAATACAAGCCGGAAAGGAAAAAGAGACTGTTGCTCCACAACTTAGGCCCAGAAGGGGTCAGGGTGTTTAAGAACCTGGTGCCCAAAGAGAGGGGTGCGGCGGAGACGGACGTCTTTGTGAATGCACTGGACGACCTGGACAGCCATTACCGCCCAGCAGTTTGCGTCTCGATAGACCGCTATAACTTCCAACAGAGGAAACAAGAGGCGGGAGAATCCATTGATGACTATGTGGCAGCTCTCCGCCGGCTAGCAATCACGTGTAGGTATGGGAACCTGCAGGATGAATACATCAAAGACCAAATTGTAATGCACACCACCAGCAGAGCAGTCCAAGACAAGCTATGGGCGATGAATGAGACAACCCTGAAAGAAGTTGTGGCGATGGTCAAGAAGGCGGAAATGTCGAAGAGAGGCGCAGACGCGGCAAGAAGAGAAAGCGGGCCGAGACAGATGATCAACAAGATTGATGAGGCACCACAATCCAGCAAGCCCAAAAGCGCTTACGGAGACCCGAAGAAGGACACAAGAGGATCTGGGAAGCAGGTGTCTCGCCCCAGCCAGGGAACGAAATTCGCGTGCTACAGATGTGGCAGTGCTGCGCACGCGGCCCAGGACAGGCGTTGTCCCGCGTTTCGCGCCAGGTGCTCATTCTGTGGGCTGACCGGTCACTTCGAAAAGGTCTGCCGAAAGAAAGGGACGAAGTCCACGGTCAAGTGCATCGACGCAGCCACGGCCAACGTAAGTGAGGAAGACGACCTGGAAGAGGATGACCTGGTGCTGTGCATAGAGGACCAAGTGCTGGACGTATCCGGGAAGCGAAGGGATAAGCCCCGCACCGACATGCGCATCGGGGGCGTCAAGGTACATGTGGCCGTGGATTCAGGGTCCCCCTGGACCATCGTGCAAAGGTCGATATGGGAAGAGGACTTCGCGCCAGTCATAGGACCCGACCTAGAGCCGCCGGACATCAGACCCATCTCGTATACCGAGAATTCCATTCCACTGGTAGGATGCAGGGACTTGGAGTTCGAATTCAGAGGACGGTCGGCCACGTGCACCCTGTATGTAGCGGAAAAGGGCCCATCAGTACTAGGATGGAGAGACGCAGGTGATCTCGGCATCATACTCAATCCTGGAGGGAAAGAACAGATCCTGCTAACAGACGAATGGCCCCTCTCGAAGGAGGAAGACTGGAAGGCAGCATACCCCAAAGTTTTTGAAGGCACGGTAGGCAAACTGGACAAATTTGTGCATAAAATGGTCCTTAAGGAGGGAGCAGTACCAGTAGTGCATAAGGTCCGGAACATACCGATATCCACGAGTGAAGCGGTGCGTCAGGAACTACGGAAGTTGGAAGAGCTAGATATCATCGAGCCAGTGGACAGTGCGGAATGGCTATCGCCCTTGGTAGTGGTCAAAAAGCCCAATGGACAGGTCAGGCTCTGTGTGGACCTGAGGGAGCTCAACAAAAACCTCATAGTGGAGAGGTTCCCGCTCCCCAGAATAGAGGAGATGCTAGCAAGGACGAAAGGCATCACCCACTTTTCCACCATAGACCTCACGTCTGCATACTACCAGATAGAACTGCACCCGTCGAGCAGGAAGTACACGGCCTTCATAACGCCCTTTGGATGCTACCAATTCAGGAGAATGCCATTCGGCCTGGCATCCGCTGCGGCCGTTTTCCAGAAATTGATGCACAGGTTGTTTAAGGACATCTCGGGAGTGCAATATTTCCAAGACGACATCCTAGTGATGGGCTCCGACAAAGGCGAGCACGACAAGAAACTACATCAAGTGCTGGGAGTGCTGCAAGGCAAAGGACTGACGGCGGAATGGAGCAAGTGCAGAATTGGGTCTCGCTCAGTGACCTACCTAGGGCACAAGATAGGAACGCATGGCATCTCGCCGAAGGTGCAGAATGTGAAGGCAATAAAGGACGCCAAAGCCCCAACAACCAAAGAGGAAGTGCGGTCATTCCTTGGAATGGCCGAGTATTACAGCAAGTTTGTCAGACATTTTGCCACAAGAACGTACAGGATGAGACAACTAATCAGGCACAATACTAAATTCGAATGGGACAAGGAGGCCCAGTCCGAATTTGAGTCCATTAAAGACTGTATCAGCCATGCCATCCCATTGCAGGGGTATGTCCCCACGGGCAAGACTATGGTAACAACCGACGCAAGCGACAAGGGCTTGGGGGCGGTCTTGGAGCAGGAAAGGGAGGACGGAACCAAAGAAACCATCAGTTTTGCATCCCGGGCGCTGTCCCCAACGGAACAAAGGTACAGCGTAATTGAAAAGGAGATGCTGGCGGTCACGTGGGCGTTGAGCAAATTTCGTCAGTTCATATGGGGCACGAGATTCAGGCTCCAAACGGATCACAAGCCACTCATCAAAGTATTGACGTCATCGGGCCATGACACAGCCACCCCGAGAATAGCGAAAATGACCCTGAAGTTGCTAGATTATACATATGACGTAGAATACCTTCCAGGTACGCAGAACAGGGTAGCTGATTACCTCAGCCGGGCATCGGCCATGGAAGAGGCGCCGGGTGAGAACCCGGACACAGAGGAGATGGTCGCCAGCATGGAGGATCACGAGTCATCCATCAGTGCGCAGGAATGGCAGGCGGCTTACGAGCTTGATGAGGAGAAGATGGAAGTAAGGAAACATCTCACGCTGGGGTGGCCGGACAAGAAGAAGCTAACGGAGGGTGTCCGACGCTTCTATGAAATGAGAGAAGAATTGTCCCTGAGTGACTCGGGGATATTCTTGTACAGAGGAGAGAGAGTGGTGCCCCCAGTGACTCTGATACCCCGACTGCTGAAATTGCTCCATGAGGGGCATCTGGGCATAGTGAAAACCAAGGCGTTGGTCAAACAGATGTATTGGTGGCCAGGAATGGATGCCCACATCGAGAGACAAGTGCGGGAGTGCGGACAGTGCCAAGGAGCGGACAAGGTGCTCCGCCCACTCCGACCAGCACTGGGGAAGTTCGACACCCCGCATGGCCCCTGGGAGGATGTGGCCATAGACATTCTGGGGCCCGTTCTGGACAGTAGAGGCGTGAATAAGTACATCTGTGTGTTAATAGACAAGTATTCTAAGTGGCCAGAAGTGGACATACAAGAGTCGATGGACACGGACACGATCTTGAAGTTCCTAACCGGGGTGTTCCTCAGAGAGGGCATACCCAAAACCATCCTCAGCGACAATGGACCGCAATTTGTGTCGGACAAGTGGGGGAGATACATGAAGAGGAACGGGATCGAGGTGAGACACACTGCCGTGTACCATCCAGCCTGCAACGGCCAGGTCGAAAGGTTCAATAGGGTGCTCATGGGCTCCATCCAAGCAGCCATATCGCAAGGAAAAGACTGGGAGGTGGAAGTGATGAACATGCTATGGGCCTACCGGATAACGCCCTCTGTAGTGGGGTATAGTCCGTTCCAAGTATTGAGAGGACGGCATCCCTTCACCCGGGACAACGTAGCATGGAGGGAGAAGACCATCATCAGCAAGTGGTCCCCAGCGGTGGTGCAGCACAATCTGGAGAAGGCCCAGAAGATCTATGCAGCACACTATGACAAGAGACGCAGCACGAAGGAAACGGCGCTGGAAGAAGGGGAGTGGGTTAGGATCAAACTCCCCACCCTACAAAAGAAGGGCGAAAGCAAATTCAGCCAGCCGCTACAAGTCAAGGAGGTGCGTGGCAGGGCGGCTCTCCTCAGTGACGGCAAGGTCTGGTCGCAAGATCGCATGGCCAGGGTCAACAAAATATTAGTCTGGCCCAAGGCCGAGGAAGTCGAAAGATGCATGGATCACCCAGAGGTTAGACCTCTTTCTGAGTTCGGCACAGACGACCAAGGTGAAGGTGCAGGCGACGACAGTGAAGAGGTGGTCCTGAGAGCCAGGCCGGCCGACGGAGGAGGAGTACAAGCGAATGCGGAACAGAGAACAGACGTGAGAGAAGCTGGGGTGTTCCAAGGAGAGACAGAGGCGAGAGAGAACAGGCCGGTAAGACACACCCGCAGCGGAAGGGCAGTTGTAGTGCCCTCTCGTTATAGTGACTTTGTGATGGACGGACACTAGCTGGTGCCGGCCCCCCGGGGCGCCACACATAGACAATGTTCACAGTTGGAAGACACTTTACCGTTGGGGGGGAAATGTTATGACTTTGTTTTGGTAAAGGGGGAGATATGTGGTGTGCGCTCTAGTCTACGGGCGTATACGCGATGACGCGTTACGCCGTAGGCTAGAGCGGATAGGCGCGCATGCGCACAAGAACAAATGCAAAGGCGCGAACGCGAGGAAACGGAGTTGGCGACCGGAGCTCGTCATAGTTAGACGCTCGGCGCCCTTGGCTTATATCTTGCATGTAAATGAGAATAAACGTGAGTCTACACACTTCCCTGTGTCAGAGTGTCCTGTGGGGGAAAGCACAAACATTACAGATCCTCTTCCCGCCGGTCGAGCTATTATCTCGGTAGGACATGCCTTGCTGTGTCTGTCTGAATGAGCACCCTCTGGGGGATTGGGAGGGTTGGGGACAGCTCTCCCGGTTGTTTAGACGAGTGAGCGCTCCACGGGGTGGAGTTGTGGTAGAGGATAGGTTTGTCACATGCCAGGTGAGGGGCTCAGGCAGCTAATAGGGTTAGTAGGGTGCAGGAATATACATTTTTGCTGGTTTCTGCATGAGCTGGGAATTCATTGGTCCAGGAGCTTTAACTGTTTTGGGCTTCAAGTTGGACACAGCAACAATGGAATGGAATCCAGATTAGCAATGAAGTGGTTGTTGATTTATCGACGTTTTTGGACAAGGCTATAGGAGGGAAAAGGATGGAGCTGAGAAAAGTTTACCTGCACATTGGATGTTTCAGTTTTATATGTAGTCATATAAGGTTAGCCTTTGCCTTATCGGCGGACTTTTTACCACATCATAGGGTGAGATTTAATATGCGGGTTTGATGGTGTGTATGTCCTTTCTGAAAAATGTCAGTGTAACCCCCACGTGGTGATTTGATCATGAGATGCTGTGGCAGATCCAGATTTTTTTCAGATGCAGGTGGGGCAGGAGCTTTTGGCCTTTTTGGCATGAGACGTGGCATGCAAAGTCCTGCCTGAGCATTGGGTAAAACTACTAAGAAGCATTACATTTTTGCAAATTGTTTCCTTTGGTAGTAGCAATGGTGTTGTGGGGTAAGGGTATGATTGACACTCATTCTGAAGGCGTGCCCTGTCATGGGCTCCCCACGTAGCACAATCTATAGTATCCAACCCTGTGATGCCGCCGCAGCAGCATCACCCTCTTGGGGCCAACCCTGGAGCGCACCTCTCTTACGCTCAGCATGCCGCCACACCGACACAGACAAAATAGATGTTTTTTTTCTTCTCCTATGATATGAGCAAACTGTTGACTGCAATGAAACTCTATATGCTATGTATCAGTCGTCAGTTAATTGTATGGGATTGCGCTGTCCTGTTTTTTTGAAAATGCAAAAAAATATGTGTGAAAGAAGGGCAAGACTAAGAAGGACGTGACATGTAATGATGATAATGAGATAGATGTTGTGTTAGTCAAAAGCAGGAAGGCTGAGCATGACAGTGTACTAAAACCGCTGCAGGTTTTCATATTGAGCTGGTTGCATTGTAATGTATTGTTTAGGGCAAAACACATGTCAGATGTGGACAGTAGCATAGAGGATGCTTTCGGCCTGATTTAGAGCTTGTTGGGAAGGATACTCCATCATAAAGGCGACAGAGTACCCTGACCGCTAAACCCTGACCGCATTCATTGGTGGAAAATGCTCACCAATGCTCAAACTGTGATGCTGTAATTGCAACCCATCACACCCTCCCTCATCGGAAACCCAATAAGACCCTCAGTGACTATCTTATGGCTCTCATTAATGTCCGCTCACTGGGTAAACATCGACATGAGATAGCTGAGCTCATGGAGGAAAAACAATTAGATATTTTGTTTTTAACTGAGACCTGGTTGGACAATGCTTCGGAACCGGACTTGGTTATTGCTGTCCCCCATGGGTTCTCAATCCATAGATTGGATAGACAACGTCAGAGAGGGGGAGGTATAGCCATAATTGCACGGGACACATATGTGGTCAGAACTGACGAGATACCGCTTCTGTCTTGTGAGGCTCTTCAATTCTCTATCAAACTCACTTCCTCCATAAATTTTAAAGGTATCCTTCTTTACCGTCCACCAGGACAAAGGTCGGCTTTCATTTCTGACATCAGTCACATTCTTGAAGTATCTGCCTTGGATGGATCATTAACCATACTAGGCGACTTCAATTTTCACTTCGACAAAATTGAAGACAGTGACACTGTTGCCCTCCAGGCATGCCTAACCACATTTGGTCTTTCCCAATTAGTGAAAGCCCCAACTCATGAAGGTGGCCATATCCTGGATGGTATTTTTTCCAATTTAGACAACCTTCGGGTCTCTGCAATTTTCCCCATTATATGGTCAGATCACTTTGTCATAACGGCTACTTTAACCAGCCATCCCTCAGGAATAACTATGGAGAATGATAATAACCGTCAGACCTTCCTGGACTGGAAAAATATTGACAGCAATAGCTTACAATCAGCTCTGATTAAAACTAGCCCGATTTTATCACCTGACTCTAATCTTGCTACTGCCCAATATAATGAATGGGTTGCATCTGCTGCTACTCGTCTGGTCCAGACTAAACAAAGCTCTCGAAACAGATTAACTCCATCTGCCCCTTGGTTCTCAGATACACTAAGGACACAGAAGCAGCTGTGTCGGAAGAATGAAAGGAATTGGCGCAGGCACTATTCTGAAGAGGCCAAAATAATTTACAAGCACTCGGTTACCATATACAAAAATATGATCCTAGATGCTAAGAAGAAGTACTTCTCGGAAAAAATTGAACTTTCTAAAAATTCAAGTAAAGCATTGTTTGAGACTACTAAACAATTGGCTGGTTGTTTACCTAACCTTCAACCTCCCTCCTCCCAATTGTTCTGTGATGCTTTGGCCAACTACTTTTACGATAAAGTTAATGATATCTATGCGGTCTTTGCTAGCTCCGAAGAAGCGCATGTACATATTCCTTCTGAAAAGGTGAAGCCCTCCACAATTGGTCCTTCTTTATCTCAGTTTAGGGAGGTCTCTATTACTCAGGTCAGGGATGTTTTGGCACCTATTAAATCAGGATCTGCACTGGACCCATGCCCTTTTAAAGTACTGCTACCAGTTTTGGAAGTTTTGCTTCCAGCAATTACTAATATATGTAACACTGTGATTACCACTGGAGTCTATCCCGTTGACCTAAAAAAGACTTTACTGAAGCCACTCCTAAAAAAACCCAATCTAGACAGGACTGAGCTCAAGAACTATCGACCGATTGCCAATTTGCCCATCTTGGCCAAAGTTGTTGAAAAGGCCTTGAATGCCCAACTGTCAGCCTTTATAGAACACCATAATTTATTGGATGATTCTCAGTTTGGTTTTCGCCAACATCATGGGACGGAGACGGCCCTGATCAAGGCCACAGAGGATATCCGAATTATTCGTGATGCGGGTGGCACTGCGGTCTTGATATTGCTGGACCTTTCAGCAGCATTCGACACGGTCGATCATGCGATTTTGATCGACCGTGTCGAAGATCTAGGGATTAAGCATAAGGCCAAGGCCCTACTGGCAACCTTCCTTGCCGGAAGGACTCAGGTGGTCACCATAGGGCCTTTTCAATCTACCACCCTGTCCCTGCCATGCGGAGTGCCCCAAGGCTCATCCCTGAGTCCGACACTTTTTAATATATACGTGTCGGACCTTGCCAACACCATCAGAGCTCATGGGATGAGCCTTACTTCCTATGCTGACGATACCCAGTTGGTCTTGGCCATCAGAAATGACGGACAAAAAGTGGCTGACAACTTCAATCTGGGCATGCAGGCTATAGGAAGTTGGATGGCCGCCAACTGCCTTAAATTGAACTCGGATAAGTCCGAGGTGGTCATCTTTGGACACTTATCCCCAGATTGGTCTTCTCGCTGGTGGCCACAGTCCATGGGCTCACCGCCTACTCCAGTCAACAAGGTAAGGAACCTGGGCGTCATGGTTGATGACAGGCTTACGTTTCTTCCCCATGCAAATCAGATTGCTTCCTCCGCTTTTTATAAGCTACGAATCATCAAAAAAATCCTCCCTTTTCTCCCTTCCTCAGCAGGCAAGACCTTGATCACGTCCTTGGTATTGTCCACCTTGGACTACTGTAATGCCCTATTTTTGAATGCCCAAGAGAGAGTCCTTAATAAGATGCAGACTGTTCAAAATGCTGCTGCCCGACTGCTGGGTAACATCCCCAAATTCCAATCAGTCTCGCGCACCATCAGAGAGTTGCATTGGCTTACCATTAGAAATAGAGCTAAGTTTAAGGCTCTGTGCATTGTCTATAAGGCACTGCACAACCAGGGACCGGCCTTTCTGACTCAACAACTCATCCCCTATCGGCCCACTAGGTCCCTGCGGTCCTCTGATCTCTTCCAGTTGGAAGTACCCCGTACCAGACTGGTCTCATGGGGTGACAGAAGATTTCTTGTTTCCGCACCCAAGCTTTGGAACTCTTTGCCGCTAATCATAAAGAACAGTCCTTCTTTGTGGTCCTTTCGGAAACAACTCAAAACTTGGTTATTTAACCAATAAGTAGATCCTCCTTTAGGGCTGAATTTAGCAGATATCAGCGCCGAGATGCCCAAGGGCCTTTGTAGCGCTTTACAAATGTTTAAATAAATAAATAAATACTTGCCTGATCTGCAGATGGGAGGACCTTCAGAATGTAGACGGAGGAGACTACTCTGTCTCTGCCACCTACATACCCCTCCGATGGCCTGCCAGAGTAAGGGTATTCCAAGGTTTGGCCATGTGTCCAGCTGTTCGATTTGGAGTGGGCGGGCACCTGGCCAGTTTTTTCTTTTACAGACTGCCACCCAAAACGTGGCAGTATGTAAAAGTTAAAACTTTTCAATGACCCCCTAAACCATGGAAATTACTCCATTGGCGAGGTGGTCCTTGCTTTTTTAATTGTCAAAAACAATAAAAACAACTTCTTTTGGATGTTGTTTTTGGAAACAAAGAAAACACTTCCAATACATTTATAGGCATGGCTGTCACTGTGGTTCCTATAAATACAAGAGATGTCACTGGGCCATGAGACTTCTTTAAATACGCTGGGTGGAGTACCCTCACCATAGCAGGACTAAAGCACTCTGGGATGGCAATGGTACCGACACAGTCTGTCAAAGTCAAAATCGGGTCCATAGTCTTGTCTACACTGGCTCTGTTGCATTGGAGAACAGAATGCCTCCCAAGCTGTGGGATTTGAGCGAATGGCTGTTCTTGAAATGGTGGGGAATTCATTAGTACCTTTGACTAGACAGCGGCGGCCAGCACAGGTAAGCGCGGTAGGGCGGGTCAGGGCTCGGGCGAAGCCGACATATGACGGAATAGGTATTATTTATTTAATTAATTATACTTATTCTGTTGTTTGTCGACTTCCCCCCTCCCGCCCTGCCCCACCTCGCCCCAGCACTTCACCGTGTTTATCTCTGCTAGTCGCTGCTGCATCTAGAAACAGTTGTAGGCAGGCTTAGCATGAATTCTTGGCTAGTGATGCCCAGAGGAGATGAATTGGCACAGGAGGCCAGAATATGTAATGTATTTAATTTATGAGGTTAACAGAAAGCGATTTATCAGCTGTAGTAATTCCAGGTAAACTGGCGGGTCATGCATTTTATGGGAAACTTTTTGTGACTCAAAAGCCACTAGCAAAGAATTGGGAAAAAGGATCTTGACAGGCTGGTTTAGAGAGAAAATGAGCAGAGAAGCAGATTAGGCATCAAGTTAGGGCCTAGATACTACGGGCCATAGTGGATCTTTTGGCACATTGTTGTCACACAAATTAGCATTACCCTTTGGACTTATAGATCCGGTTATGAGGTGTTAAGTCTGAGGCCCTGCCGGGTAAGCCAGAATGCATCATTCGTTTTTAAGTGTAAATAGAGCTGAGGGATCAGAAAAACATCTGGTTTATGAGTTTCCTGGTTGGTAGGATGGGGATCATCCGGTTGAGCTTACAGCGAGGGTTGGAACATCACCGATTGGGTTAATCCAGTTGGCTTAAGCAGATAAGACGTTGTTTTTATGGAAGGAAAGATGGTCCAGGGCAAACAGTATAGAAGAAGTGGTCAATAGGCACCTAATGTCAGAGGACTTAGTGATGGTTTGAAAACTTAAGCTGGTTATTATGAACTGTGATATTTTTGGGCAGATGGTGGGACTTCAGGAAGGGTTAAGGGTGGGATGTTAGGAAGTGTGTTATTTATTAGTGAGGCATGTTTTACATCCGTTGTAAGTACTTACTGGTTTGATACACAGGCCTGTCCAATTAAAATGGCCGTCTTCCATTTTTTTAAACGTTTAAATCTAGGATATTTCTTATTTATTTAATGCAAACACATTATTAATAATTAATATGTTTACAGTCCAAAAGTATTATATAATTATATTTATGCTGTAAAAAAAAATATGTGTTGTAAATTCTTCCATTGTAGTAGTACATTACATACAGTCTGTTGTCAGGCATGAGTGTTAAAAACACTGTCGCTCATTTATTTAAGAAATTTAAAATCGGCCATTTATTTAATAGGGGGGCTTTGCATTGCCTACAAACAGTGGCAGACTATGGTTTTGTGGTGACATATGTTCCTCGAGCTGGTTCTCATTTCAATCTATGGAAGAGGATCTTTTCTGCTCCCTGCAGCACCGCTGATTGATATGTCCTTTGCAGAACTCAACGGCTGACGGCATGAATGCTCCTGTCACAAACACAACAATCTCACTGGCCTGACTAACTCACAAACACTTTTCTGACTAACTCATGAGCTGCAGGGAAACACTCCTTTGCTCCACTGATGCTGCCTCGGCCTATACATTTCACTTTCCTGGGATGTGACCCTGATGAAAAGTGTTCTCCAAGCTGCCATCTCCTGACGCTGAAACATGATAGGAAAAAACAGCACAGCTCGGCGGCCTGATCTCTTGTTTAACCGTTACACCCAAAGACGAAGAGCATCGACTGCAGACCCTTAGCACTCAACATGACATGCCCCGAAGGCACTCGAAATTATTTTGCCAAAAAAATCTGAAGCCAGACAGGACAAGCTCCCTAGTTACCAGCTGCCAGTCATACCGAAACAGCAAGCACTGCAAGTTACGCGAAAGCAGACCTCTCGAGCAAAAGTTTTGCCATGCCATATTCTGTTTTTTGACCTTTATTATTGAAACCGGAACCTGCTTTAGTAGTTGATCTGTGCTGGATTTAATGTCTATTTTGTGCATGAAAATTACGATTATAGAACTACTTTGAAGATAGTTGTATACTTTTTTGATTGCTTCACTGTTTAGTTTTATTGCATGTCGCTGAGTGCTTAGAAAAATTTCTCCTCTATGCGTGTGCCTTACAGAGAACATAAACATAAGCCTATGATTCCCAGTTTTGGAAATTGCTCACTCTGTTTCCATTACACAAAGAACAATTTTGCTGACAAGGCAAGCTTTCTCTATGTGTTCCCTCTTTTAATCAATAACTTTCTCAATGTTGTACGTTATTATATTATATTTTTCACTGATTTGTTATTTTTTATTGTAGGCATCTTAACCCCTTGCATGCTTGTGACGGAACCGTTCCGTCACAAGCCTCGGGTGAGCTGTGCTTGTGACGGAACAGTTCCGTCACGGCCCGCTCGGTGCGCCTGCGCGGCGCTGATTTCGCGCCTGCGCGGCGCGTTCAATTGAGCGGGTGCGTTCGTGACGGAACCGTTCCGTCACAAGCACAGCTCACCCCCGAGCTATGACGGAGCGGTTCCGTCACAAGCACGTGACCGCCGCGCGGCTGCCCTACCCCCTTAGCGCTGCGGCGGCATAGCCGCCGCAGCAAAGGGGTTAAAGCTGCTTGACCAATAATGCCAACAACAAAAAAATGGTGGATGGTATGCTTAAATTAATTAAAATAATTTGTAATTTTGTGGGCCGCATTCTAATCCATCAATAGTTATGGCCACTATATCACTCTAGACATAGGGCCTGATTTACAACTCGGCAAACAGGTTACTCCGTCACAATGACATCTTATGGGCTTTCATGGCCGGACTGGGAACCAAATCCGGCCCTGGTAAAGTTGCCCCAGTGCCCCCCTCCCCCTAGGGGTTGGGGTGCTGCCGAGCTCTTTGCCAGGGCCGGTTTTCTGCCGATTTTGTTACAGGGACGATTTTGAAGCTATGCTGCAAACACGGCCCTGTAACATAACTGCCCCCAGGGGCCCAAAACCGGCCATCACCCGTGCAGCGCACCGGGGGATTGCCCAGTGCCCGCTACTGCCAGTCCGGCCTGTGGGCTTTATATTTTGGCAGACAATATACCCGTCAGGGTTGTGACAGAATAACCTGTCCGCCAAGTTCTAAATCAGGCCCTGAGACCAGCCATATGCAAATCAGTCTGGGTCCTAGTCTGATAAGAATTGCCCCATCAAAACAAGCAGGCAAGGTCCCTTCCATAGGGTCAAACACATAACGTAGACCAAATGATGTGTTTGTAGGTTATAAAATATCAATTGCGAGAGTAACATACAGGTGTCAATATATAATTTATAGATTAATATACAGCCTATATTGGTTCACTCTTGTAATGTACTGGTTTGTGTGCAGAATAATATTCGACCACCTATGCAGCCTATAGATTTCAAAGCATTACATTGGAATTTACATTCATAATGTAATAGTACACTTGTATAATTACATGGTTTGTATACATTATACTTGCTTCACACTTGTAATATACTGGTTGTACGTGTAATATATTGGTTGTAATTTATAATCTATTGGAGTGGTTGTTAACCTTTTTACTTCTGTGGAACCCCACTTAATCATTACTGTAACCCAGGGACCCCATTTAATCATTATTGGAATCCAGGGATCCCCTCTGAGTCATTACTGAAAGTCAGGAACCATGGCCTGAGCATATTTTATTATTTAAACCACAAAACAATAAACAAAATACACACAACCAAGAATTCATCAAACAAATACACAAATGATGACATATTTATTTAATTTACACACAAAAATGTGTACATTTTAATTGGAAGTTTGGAGCTTTTCTAAATTTAGTTGGGGTCACTCATTATCCATACTGTATTCTGGCTGATGCACTTGAGCTGCTCCTACAAATCAATCTGAGGATACTAACTCAATTTCTAGCTTCCAATTTCTAACACCCTCACATTTACAAAATGTGTAACATTTTTGAATTTTACATATTGCTTCTTTGTTTATCTACACTTTACTAATCTGTTAATATTAATCAATTTTCTAAGCATTCAGGACCCTATGATCAGGCTTAAGAACCACTACTATATCGGATTGAAAGCAGTACATACTGGTTTGCATGCATACCATACTGGTTCCCATGAATCTATGACTGGTTTATATGAATATAACTCTGATTTGCATGTGTAATATACAGGTTGACACACATAAGTGTATGGCTCATATGAATGATGTGTTGGTTCATTCTTGTAATGTTCTGCTTTCAGTGTGTAATAAATTGGTTAAAATGTTCAACCATTGGTTTGAAAGCTTTTCATGCTGATTTGCATTTTCAGTGTACTAGTTCTCATACTAACTTCATGTTGCATGTTTAACATGTTGGTTTGTATATGGAAAGTTATCATTGTATGGTTCACATGATTTGTATAAAGAATGTACTGTTTTCTAAACATTACTTAAGGATTTGTGCACAAAATATAAATTAACATAATTTTGGTACACCCTCTACATAATATTTGTTTTTATTTGCCATCCACGCTGGTTAATGAACGCTGTAAATATCTGGAGACACAAATATAAGAAAAAAAAATATTGTGACAAGAAAATATTGTGTTGCAAAAATATTGTTGTCCAGAATATTTTTTTATTAGGTAAGTAATATAGGGGCAGATGTATCAAGCTATTTTTTAGTCGCAAACGCTGCGATTCGCTAAAAAACAGCGTTTGCGACAAAAAAATAGTAAAATGGTATGTATGAAGAAAAATGCCTCGCAATATTAAGGAATGGCAAATTTTGCGATTCCTTAATATTGCGGAAGCATTTAAGAAATCGCAAATTGCAATTTCTTAAATGCAATGAATCAACCATTTAAAAATTGCGTATTTAGGCTAAGAAATCGCAAATTACCATCAACTTGTAGTTGGTGGTAATTTGCGATTTCTTATACAAATGCACTTTATGCAATTTGTAAAGGTGGCATGTGACGCTCATACATGCCCTTATGACATGTATGTGCACCATATGCGCACACATGTCATCTTCAGGAGTGCAGCAGGGTGTTCTTAAGACACCCCTGCACCCTTGAAATTATTCTCAATTTGCGATTAGCAATTTGCAAATCGCAAATTGAGAATATTTTTACATTCATTCCTATGGGCCTCCTGGCCGATAGAAATTAATGGGAAATGATTCCTAAATTACGATTAGCAATTTTCTAATCGCAATTAAGGAATTTTAAGAAATCGCTAAAAATTAGCGAATTTCTACATACATACCATTTTGCGATTTCTAAACAGCGATTCCTTAAAAATCGCTATTTAGAAATCGCAAAAGGGTATGTTGATACATCTGGCCCATAGTTTTTAAGAATATCGTTGCTTTTAATATTATTTTCAATAATACAGTTGTAAAGAATATTGTTTTTTCATTATTTTAATGTATTTTAGTTCATATATTAATTTTGTGTCACTATTATTTATGTAATTGTTATAAATGTTTTCTTAAATCCAGGCCTAGATGTATCAAGCATTTTGCGATTCGTTAAGGCCGAAATTCGCAGAATTTCGGCCTTAACGAATCGCAAACGGACATTTTGCATCTTTTGGGATGTATGTGAAATTAGCAAAATAAGGAATCGCAAAAAATTGCGATTCCTTATTTTGCTTAAGCATTTAAGGAATCGCAATTTTACGATTCCTTAAATGCCATGTATGAAGCTTTTTTAATTTGCGGATTCAGATTAAGGAATCGCAAATTAACACCAACTTGAGGTTCGTGTTAATTTGCGAAATCCTTTCAAAAACCAAAATTTGGCAATTTTGAGGCTGGCATGTGACACACATACATGCCCATAGGGCATGTATGTGTGCCATATGCACACACATGTAAGTTTCAGGGTTGCAGCAGGGTGTCCATGAGACACTCCTGTACCCTTGCAATAATTCTCAAATTGCGATTAGCAAATTGCGAATTCGTAATCTGAGAATTATTTCGCAATCATTCCTATGGGCCTCCTGGCCCATAGGAATGAATGGGAAATTATTCCTTATTTGCGAAATCGCAACTTGCGAATTCGCAAATTAGGAATAATAAGGAATTGCCAAAAAATAGCGATTTAAAACATACATCCCATTTTGCGATTTCTTAATAGCGATTCGGTAAAAATCGCTATTAAGAAATCGCAAATAGGAACGATGATACATCTAGGCCCCAGTTTGTAATTTTAAGTGATTTAGAATTTGTGCTTTATTTGTTAACAGTAATGTATAGTGTTAGAGTGGGTTTTTGGGTTTGTACCGAAATAGGGTGGGAAGTTAATTAAACAAAAACAAATTATTAATTAATAATTTTTAATTAATTATATAATATGTAATACTGATTTATTTTAGTTAAATGTTATGCATGAGTTGCTAGGTGTGTAGGGATATAGGATGGGATCTTAATGAAGAAATAATTAATTAACAATAAATCCTTATTTTATTTATAATATTAATTTTATTAATAATACAATTGTTTATTAATGATCTAAATTGTGTAATAATTATTTCTTTTTGGGGGAAACATGGCGGCCGCTAGTTAGAGCGGCGTGCACGTCCCGGCAGAGTACTCCCGTCCTAATGCCCTAATCCAGTGAAGTTACATCTGGTCAGCTACTGACGGTGGCTGTGAGGTGGTGAGGAGCCGTGGCTGTACACGGTGGTTGGCGGCAGCGGGTTTTTGCCTGCAGAGCTCCTTCGGCGCACAGCTGAGGCGGGGGACTCGGCGTTTTGCACACAGCGGTTGGCGGCAGCGGGTTTTGCCTGCAGAGCTCCTTCGGCACACAGCTGAGGCGGCGGACTCAGCGTTTTGCCTTTTCCCCGTCCGCGGCCCGCTGCGGTCTACACAAGAGGCAGCCGATGTGTCAGGGATTGGTTTTACCTCCTGTGCCTTTCCGCTGGATTGAGGCAGCCGTGGAGCTGCGGAGGAGCCGAAGGGCGGCGGTGTGCGGCCCTCTCTGAGACAGAGGGGGGAGCAGCAGTGAAGCAAAAAAACGGTGCGGTAAGGGGGCTGTGCGGGGGGCTGCTTCCTTAGATGCTCGGGGGGCTGAAACAGATATCAATAAGGATCATGGCACAGAGGCAGACACGGCTGTAAGCTCTGATCAATCTACCTTAACAGAGCTCAGATCCTGCCCCGAATTTGCTCCGAGGTTTGAAATAATCAAGAGCAAATTATACGCTATTACCAATATTGTGCAAGCTCAGAAGAGTAGGAAGGTACAGGACATGAGGGAACCCCGAGGAAAGAGTGAGGTCTCCAGCGGAACTCTGGGGAAGCGAAGAGGTAAAAGTAGACAGCAGGGGAGAAACTTGGTGACAAATAAGGGCGCAGTTAAAGATTCTGAGTCTGAGTACGAACCAGGGGGGAGCCAGAGTTTGAGGCTGAGCCCGGGCTGGATCCAGTATTGGCACTAGGACACGCAGCTACAAAAGCTACACTGATAACACACTCTCTAAAGTCTTATTTTAAGGTCCTGCCTCAGGTTTTGAATATTACTCAAGAATTGCAGGGTCCAGCTGATGTACAGAGCATAAGCACCCCGGTCACTGCCCCTATCACACCTCGCAGCAGCGAACCTTGCGCAGCAGCAGAATCAATGGAGCAGAAAAATATGACGACGGCAGAAACATTAGAGCAGCCTGCAATTACAGAGGCACTAATAGACTCAGCGTCTGCTGATTCAGTGGGGTCAGATCTTGCAAACAAAATCACTATGAGGAGTGAAATTAAAAGTGGTTTTGCGGAATCAAAAAAGAGCTTTGCAGAGTCAAGACAAAACCAATCTGAGATTCGGGCAATGTGTGAGACTCTAGAGACGAAAGTGGATGGGCTCTCTGAGAGGACGGAGAGTCTTGAGGTCACTGTAGGAGAGCTCAAGGCTAAATTAGAACACGCAGAAATAAAAATCCAGACAATGCGGAGAGAAGGGGAAGCAGTAAAAGACAGAGTTGAGTCCTTAGAAAATTATTCTAGGAGGAACAACCTTAGGCTTTTAAAAATCCCAGAAGGGAAGGAGGGGAGGGAAATCAAACAATACGTTGTCACCCTTCTTAGAGATGCCCTCAATCTAGAAGAGTCAACTGCAGAGTTAGAACTGGATATACAGAGGATACATTGTGACCCCTTCCGGCTTAATCCAGGGAGAACTAAGCCCAGAAAGATTCTGGTGAATTTTCTAACTTACGCAACAAAGGAGAAGATCCTAAACCTTGCACTAAAAGCTAAGACATTGAAGGCCCCTGACTTCTCCTTCGAAGTTAGGTCAGATCTGTCAAAAACCACATTAGAAAGACAGTGGGAGCTCGGGCAGCGAATGGAGAAGTTCAGGGCTCTGAGAGCCACAGTGCAGATGAGATTCCCCGCCTTTCTGAAAATAATGTTCAACAAGAAAATGTACAACATTAACACTTCTCTCGAAGCGGACGAGCTGCTAGTTTCCATTAGTGAGTTTACTCAAACGGCCTCTTGACACCTAGTCTCACTCAAGGGTTGGTTTTTGATTCTACACCCTTGTCTGGTCCCTTCTCTTTTTCTCTTCCTTTTTTCCTTCTTCTCTATACTATAGGCTGTTTCCCTAGTAGATACACCAGCTTACAATATAGTCTAAAGTATTGGATTGTACTGTGTACATGAAATAAAAAAAAAAAGGGAAAGATGCATGGAAAAGGAATACAAATAATGAGAAAATTAAAATATATATATATATATATATATATATATATATATATATATATATATATATATATATATATATATATATATATATATATATATATATATATATATATATATATATATATATATATATAAAGGGGAAATCTGGGGTAAAGTGGGAAATAATAGCAGTGTGAAAGGAGAAGAGAACATAATAAAGAACACAATATGAAATAAAGTAGCAATATATTCCCTAATGAATTAAGATACCAACAAAAGGGGAAGAAAAAAAAAGCTCATTTCTTAGGAACAAACTTGTTTTTTTTGGTTTTTTTTCACTTTTTTTTTTCTCCTTTACATAATGTCTGGTCTTTACGGCATTTTTCCCGCATTGAATTACGCCACCTACGCAAATTTGATTCCTATCCTACAATCGGCCAATATCATTCTTATAAAGTAGATGGGGCCATGGTTGGGAGTATGTTGGTGACGACAAACTGGGAAGTCATCTGGCCAGAGTAAGTTGGGGGGGTTTTCCAGGGGGAGGGGGGGTGAGTGAGGGAGAAAGCATTAAAAAGTCCTTATAAGCAATTTTTTACTCTTCTGAATTTTGTCGATTCCAAGATCTACCCTGTATACCGATCTGACAACATAATCCCTATTAGTGTGGAAATGGTAGAGAAAAACATAGGGTCTCCACAGGAAGGTAGGCCAGGAGAGTGGAGTTTGGTCATTAATGATAGATGAGGGAGATTACGTTTTTATCCTGGAATGTTAATGGCCTGCGCGTGAGAGGAAGGAGACATAAAATTATGCAATACCTTAGAGATTCCCTCGCGCAGGTCATAATAATCCAGGAGACACACCTGCTGAAACAAGAGATCACGGATATAATGAAAAGATTGAAATGGGTGGACAAAATTTCTTAGCACAGATCATAATGCCAACATTCGCGGAATTGCCATTATTTTTAAAAAGGAAGCCAAAGCTCAGATTGCGGATTGTAGGGCGGATCCGAGTGGTAAATGGTTGATAGCCAACGCCCAGCTTGACGGGAGGGGATATACTCTGGTGGGGTACTATGGCCCCAACCAGGATGATCCTTCCCACCTTGACACAGTACAGAACCACCTGATCACGACTCAGTATCCTATAATATGGATGGGAAATTTCAATCTGGTCCTGGACCCAAAATTGGATAAATCCCCCAGCTCTAGAGCAGCAACACACAGTAAAGCGAGGGCTACTCTTCTGACCTGTATGTCGAACTTGGGGTTGGTGGACTTCTGGAGGGAGAGAGCTGAGAATACTTTGGGGGTTTCGTTTCACAATTATAAATATAAACATAAAACACGCATTGATTATGCCTTATTCAGCTTCACCCTCAAAGACGCTATAAAGAGCTTGGCCTACCTTCCCCCGCATATGTCAGATCACTCTGCTATTCTCTTCTCTATAACATTAGGTCAGAATGTTACTCATGCTTCATGGTCCTTCGATCGCACCATTCTCCTGGAAGAAGAGGAGAGAGAACATCTTATATCTGAATCTGCTGTTTTTTTGGAGTGCAATCTAAATTCTGCCCCTTTGGTCTGTGTGTGGGAGACGTGGAAGGCATATTTGAGGGGTTGTATTACCAATCGTGCCTCCTTTAGAAAAAAGAAATATAGAGAGGAGGTATCAAAAATAGAGCAGGATCTGGCTCTCATAGAATCGGCTGACCCTATGTCCCCTGGAAAATTCGGAAAGAAGATGTGAGTTAAAAAACAAATTAGATGCTATATTGCAGGAGAGAGTGAACAAAGGGTGGCAGGCTAGTAAGCTTTCCCACTTCGAATATGGTGAGGCTGCGGGCAAGTTGCTTGCTTGGAAAATTAAAGCAGACCAGGCTAGAAACTATATTAAAGAAGTGAGGGTAGAGGGCGAAACCAATAATAGAAATACAGATTTGGAAATAGGGGAAGCCTTTCGGGCCTTTTTTCAGAATATGTACACAGAAGAAATCAGAGTAAATACTGAGGAGAGAGACACGTGGTTGGAGATGGTGAGCCTCCCAAAGTTGACTAGGCGACAGAGTGAACATCTGGATAAAGAGATAACAGAGGCAGAAGTCGCAAGAGCTATTAAACAACTGAAGCAGGGGAAGGCTGCAGGGCCGGACGGCATTCCCGGCGAATTGTATCGTGTACTAGACTCAACTATTATTCCAGTCTTAACGAACCTGTTTAATAACATCTTAATCAGGGGCGAGACACCGCCTAGTTCCTGGGGCGAGGCAAATATTGCCCTAGTTCCAAAATCAGGGAAGGATCCAGCGGATTGCGGATCTTATCGTCCGATCTCGCTTCTTAATAATGATTATAAGATCTTTGCAGCAATTTTTGGCTGCCCGCCTGGGAAGCGAGATCGGTACGATCATCCATCAGGACCAAAAAGGCTTTATTAGAGGTCGCCAGTTGGCCGACCTAACCTATGATCTGGTCGGGGCAATAGATATCGCCCCAACCTTTGCCTTGCCTCTTGCGATTATGACACTTGACGCAACGAAGGCATTCGATAGGGTCGATTGGCCCTATTTAGCTGCAGTTATGGAAGAATTCCAATTTGGTCCCAATTTTTGTAGAGTAATCAGGTTGCTGTACAAAGACCCGAGAGCTAGTCTCTTGATTAATGGCACCCACACAGAACCTTTTGAAATCCGTAGGGGGACAAGACAGGGGTGCCCTCTCACCCCCCTCCTGTTCAACATTTATGTTGAACCCTTTATTCAGACCCTAAGAGATGACATCAACATTCCGCCTTTTTCTTTCTCTGGCTGGGAGAAAAAAGTCGTGTTGTATGCAGACGATATTCTTATATATACAACTGACCCCGACCAGGCATTTCCTATGGTCATAAAAAGGGCTGAGGAATTTGGAAAGTTTTCAGGTTACGAAATAAATGCTGGGAAAACTGATCTTATGGCATGGAATATCGCAAACCTTCAACTCCCGGTGACACCTTCAATCCGCTATCTGGGAATTAGAATTACAAATGATATAAACATCTTGGCCCAGATTAACCTAGATCGGATTTTCCGCGAATCTAAGGCATTGATAAAAGCATGGTCCTTTCTCCCTCTTACTATCTACGGGAGAACGAGCCTAGTGAAAATGACTATTCTTCCCAAATACACATTTATATTTAACACCATCCCGCTGACATTTGATTCCAAGCTACTTTTTAAATGCCAACAAAACATTAATTCTTTTATCTGGAGTTTTAAATCAACCAGGTTGGCATGGAAGAAGTTAAGAAGGTGGAGAGAGAAGGGGGACTTGCACTGCCAGACTTGGAATATTATGCTTGGCCTTCCATTTGTCCCACTCTAGGATGTTACTAAAGACCCCCCATGATAACTCAAATGGTTGCATGTTCAAGGCAATGTTATTGGGCTCCAATCTCCCACTTGACGGTTTTTTGTTCAAATTTGGACACCAGAGATTTTTTAAGAGAGTGAGGCTAAAGATTCTACACTTGCTCCTAAAACAATGGACTCAAATTAAATCTAAGGTTGGGCTGCCATACTTTTCTAATTTTGCACCGATCTGGGACCTTCCAGGGCTCTCTCTGCATTATGTCGAGAGTGTTACAACTGTGCTATTGGAGGCAGGGATAATAAGATGGGGAGAGCTGGTGGCAGGAGGGTCTTTACTAGAATGGGAGGTATTCTCAGATAAGATAAGCTCACCATTATCCTGGTTTATATACATACAACTGTCAAGTTGGTTTCGAGATCAGACAAAGAAAAAGGTTAAACTTGGAGGGTACAGTTCCTTAGAGAAAAATTAAGTTGAGAAAGTCAGTGGAGGTAAGGAGATTGCTTTTTTCTATAGGAACATCATGGAGGAAGTAGATGGAGACTTTAGCCTCCCGGTAGATCTGTGGGGAGGGATTGGAGAAGTTCAGGCAGAAGAATTATGGACGAGATCTTTTAGTCTCCTGTATAAAATCATCAAACCTGCCTGGTTGAGCCGCAATCAACTATTTACACTACACCGCGCATACTACTCCCCCCAAAGACTGTCTAAGTTCCAACCAGGGAAGTGCTGTAATAAATGCCCCCTCCCAGGAGCCTCAGATCTCCACATGTTTTGGGAGTGTCCCAATATTAGAAGTTTCTGGCAAGAAGTCAAGACATCTCTTGAATCAATTCTTAAAACCTCGATCTCGTTTTCCGGGTCCTTAGTCATTTTTGGGCTAAGCGATAACATCAAGGGGCTAGAGAGGTCATTTTTATACTATGCCATATTGTTAGCAAGAAGACAAATTTGTAAGTACTGGGTCAAAATCAATCCGCCGACCCACGCGGAGTGGTTGACATCACTTTATGAAACATCTAAAGTAGATAGGGCAAGGGCTTGTAGTCCCCGTAGTTTGAGTTTCTGGAGGTACTTATTTGAGTGGAGATAAAGCTGTCAGAAAACCCAGGGTTTTTTTTTTTCCCCGGGTCCGATTTTTAGGCCCAGTACTCCAGGTCCAACGGGAGGCTCCCCATGCCACAAAGATAGTGGACCGACAGCCTGTTTTAGGCTTGGATGGAGTAAGATCGTGCAGAGGTTTCCTCTCGCTAAGACATCTGGTCTGCCCCCCCTGGGAGACATGGAGCTATCTTCTAGTTCCCTACCTTTGCAGGGACATTTGTCTTGGCGGTCGGCTAATTCTTGGAACGATGAAGTGGCTAATGAGGACAGAAAAAATATATATATATATATATCTTTTTGCTATGTTTTTAGGTGTGAGCTGCTGGGTTTAAAGGGTGTAGGGTGAATATTTAATTAAGTAATAATTAACAATGGATTATTAATTGTTAATTAATCTTTTTATTGATTCTCAAATATGTAAATTGTACTACACTTATTTATTTTAGTTACATTTTAGTTGTGGTGTGATGGGTTTGTGGGATTTAGGATGGGAAGTTCATTGAGTAATACATAATAAAAAATGAATTATTCATTATTAATTATTTAATTTATTTTAAATATGTAAGTTATGGAATAGTTATTTTAGGTTTGGACTGTTAGGTTTGTAGGGGTACAGGGTGGGAAGTTAACTAATTAAATATTGAATAACTATTATTTATGAATTGATAAAAAATGTAATAGTAATTATGTACATTCATTAATTGTTAAATACATGTATAGGTATATTTATGTTAATACTTTTTTTTTTCTACATTCACCAGATTGCTCATATATGTAATGTGTTTAAAGGGAAGTATTTTCCCTACTTTTGCTTAGATTGTGATAGGAATAGTAAAATAAACGTCTTCACAGTTCAACACTTTCCCTACTGTTGCGCTGTTTGGAGTGGAATTAGAAAATTTTACTCCTCCAAAATCCAATCCTTTCCCTACTGTTGCATTGTTTGGAGTCGAAATTGTAAATTTCCCTCCAAAGTCCAACACTTTCCCTACTGTTGTGTAGACTGGAGTGGGAATAGTACATTTGATCCCTTCGAAACACAAAGCTTTCCCTAATGTTGCTTCGACCAGAATGGGAATAGTACATTCATCCCTCCAAAGTGCAACATTTTCCTTACTGTTGGACAGGCTGGAGTAGGAATAAATCTAACTCTTCTGAAGTCCAACACGTTCTCTATTATTGTGGTGACTGGAGTAATAATAGTAAATATAACTCCTACGAAGTCCAACACTTTCCCTACTGTTGCATAAACTGGAGTGGGAACAGTATGTTTAATATTCTTAGGCTCCAATAGGTTTCATAATATTGGTTGAATAGATTTCATAGCAATAATAGATTTTATATTATTTTGTTTTCTATTTAATTTATTTTAATGTTTATAGTTTGTTTGTAAATGTGTTTTGGGAGTTTTCATTTTTTCATATTTTATTTATTGTTGACATTAATGTTATATTTTCTTATTCAGTCGTTCAATGTTTATATATTATATTTATATTTATATGTATATTTATCAAGCAATCCTCCTTCACGTCTGCCCAAGGATGACGTGCACTCCGACAGTTTTGCAAATAGAAACCAGAAATGTAACTAATAAATTCAGACACCAAAATACATCAAGAGGTAGGGAAACAAAACACCCTTCATGTTTCAGCGTACCATATGCCCTGCTCACGGGTGAAACGCAGGTGTTTCCTCAGTATGTTTAAACACACTCTGTGACACAAAGTATAAATATAAGTAAAGGACTTGCAGGGAAATGTCTGGAGCACAGTATTGTGGCAGCCATTTTAAAAGGATATATAATACATCGCAAAGACATCATTACACAGGTTTTAAAAGCACTACATGCATAACCACAACCGTCTCTGCTTTCCCATTGAGACACACAATATCTTACTAGGATACAGATGGATTAATTCATGTTCACATGCTATCTGATCAGGTAAGCAGTTCAGCCCTTCCTTAATTCAGTCCACATGGGCAATATTACAACATAAGCTTGCATGGTCACACATCAAATACATATACGGTAATAACATCCCTTTGTTGTTGTGCACTGTTCCTTCAGTGTATTAGATCAAAACATGTGACATCAAGGTACAAGATTAGTACCAAAAGGTTTGCCGTCATGCATCGTGGCAACCATTATCAAAGGGTATACATCACATTACAAAATCATCTGTTCTCTGATTTCGAAGGCAATAGACGTATGACCAAAACTGCACCTGCTATTGAGCTGAGACATACATTGGACTAATATACAGCAGGTTCAATTCCTGAAAAGTTTATATCTGACCAGGCAGGAAGTTTTGCCCTCCAATCCTGTGGCTCATGCAGGCAATGTTACTAAGTAAGATTACATGATAATACATGAATTGGATATCCAGAACTTCACATCAAATTTAGTCCCAGTGGGCACAACCAGCCACAAAAGAATACACAAATAATATATAATGTTTTACATTCCTCGCTGAATGGTCGCAATAGAATCACAGGTATAATCTTTTGTATTCTGCAACCCTGCAAAAGAGACGAAGGAATAAGAAAATTGAAAACAGTGAATGTGGAGAGAAAAGATAAGAAAAGAAAAGCCAGACACTATATAAAGTAAACTATTAAAAACTGTATACAAAACTTCTATTCAGTGCACAGAGAAGGAAAGCATTTGTGCAGGCAGCAACTATGTAACACATTAGCTCAGATGAAAGTGCATCTCCTCACCCACATTCAAGCCATTGGGGATAAAGGTGTTCAATTCCAATATATATTTGGACTCTAGTTGTCTTAGTGTTCACACTATATCCACTCCTTTTTTCTGCACTGGTACCTGGTCAACTATGAAAAATCTTAGTTTTAAAGTGTACCTATTATGAAAGGCATTTAAGTTACAAGCAACGGGACACTGGTGGTCAACATCTTTGCTTGTTCTAGCAGGATACTATTCGAAATCAGATATATCTGACCAAGATCAATTCTCTCATCAGCAATCGAACAAAATATATAATAAAAAAGTCACCACCTTCTTCGACACTTCGGATTCGGAGAATGAAGGGCCATCAATGATGTATGAGAATAGGGGTA
Organism: Lissotriton vulgaris; assembly: GCF_964263255.1. NCBI lineage: Eukaryota > Metazoa > Chordata > Amphibia > Caudata > Salamandridae > Lissotriton > Lissotriton vulgaris. Next base: position 985,591,703 of record NC_141698.1, on the reverse strand, counting down.
TGACATATAACTCACGCCCTAATCAAAGTTTTCGTCAACCTTTTTTAGGGAGACGCAGACAGACCAGTGGCAATTGGCGACCCCTATATCAACAACAATATCAAAATCAATATACACCCCGGCCACAATACCAACCTCGTGGCCAATATCCAACCCAATCAGTTGCCCAATCAGAACCAGTACTTAGAAACATGCAATGCACGATACTGGAGAGAATAGATAATATCCCCATTTTCAATCTGAGCACTGTCACCTTAAATGAAGCTGCCAATACTCTTTAATCAAAAGGCCTTACATTTGTACCGCATTCAGGCTTAAATAGATTTGAATTGTTTAACGATTTGATGTCTTTCTTTCGAAAAATACATCTCAAATGTTTCTTTTCAAACATAGAGACAACCTGCATTTACACAAACAAATCAGGATTAACACATAAATCTACATTTACACCATCTAGTGATTAGGTTGCACCTAAAATTAAAATCTTGGAACAACTGGTGTACAAAAACCTACTAGCTGCCACTAAATTTGTTCCACATACCCTCTTCATATCAGTAAAGAGGAACAAAGTGCATTGATGAAACTCAAAATATCCCCAGAAATTACGATCAAGAGCTGTGATAAGGGAGGGGGGATCGCGATTCTGGACACTGCAGCCTATGTTATCAAAATTGAGGAAATGCTAAGCGATAATCAGTTTTACCTGAAAATTAGTAAAAACCCTACTGACAGAATAAAAAACAAGATCCATAAATTAACATCAAAAGCATTGAGAAATGGACATATTTGTCAAAAAGAATTTGAGTACATGAATGTGGACCATCCAAGGCTGGCTAGCCTATATGGTACCCATAAAATTCATAAAGATGACAAAACCCCACCTTTTCGAGCTATTGTCACAACAATAGGATCGGTAACAGAACCAATTTCAAAATATCCAGACACTATTCTTCGCCCTTTTGTTAAAGATATTCCAGGACATGTCCAAGATACACGCCATATCATCAATCTGATGGAAGGGACATCGTTCAATCCTCACCATCAAAGGCTAGTTACATTAGATGTGGAAAGTATAAACAGCAACAACCATGTGAGGGAGCACTATTTGCTGTAGAATGGTTTATACATCTGATGAACATCGACTGTAACGTTAACTTCATCATAGAATGTCTACGCATAATCCTGGAAGAAAACATATTTGAATTTTATGGGGATCTATACAAGCAGGTGAAGGGTGTAAGTATGGGCGCATCTTGCGCCCCTACAATAGCCAATATCTATGTAGCGTACTTTGAACACAGATTCATCTATAATGAAGTGGCCCCCTTTTATGAGTCAGTTTTACATTGGGCACGCTATATAGATGATATAGTGTTTGTGTGGGATGACAACATAGAGACTCTTGATGAGTTTTTATCATTGCTCAATTTATGTGACCCCAACTTGAGACTTACATCAAGATGAGATAACAAAAATATCGGATTTTTAGACATCTGTATAAAACATGAAGCTGGACAAGTAATAGTAGACCTATTTGTAAAAAAAAGTGCACAAAATACATTCTTACACTACAAGAGCTTTCACCCGACAATACAAAAGGACAGTATTCCCTTTGGGCAATTTTTACTCCTTAAAAGGAAATTGTACCAAATTAGATGACTTTCATTCTAAAGCAACAGAAATGACAAAAAAAATTCTTGATAGGGGATATCCACATAGACTAGTCAGGCAATCATATAAACGGACCACATTTTATGATCGCCAATATTTACTGCAAAATACTACCCCTCAAAAAAATCTGAAATTAGTTTTTTTACTCGTCATTCAGTCATGAATGAGAAGATTCGTCAAATAATTTGTTCCAATTGGCATTTATTAAATGTCAACAACTCGTTCCTTACAACACTACAAAAACCATTATTTGAGTACCGCAAAATAAAAATCTAAAGGATATTGTAGTAAGTTCGCGCATTCCATGTACTCAGAAAGAGCCAACACAGAGAAGTGTTGATAACATGCAACCGATTGAAGGGAATTTCAAATGTGGCTCTTGTAAAAGTTGCCCATTGGCTTTAGAAACAAATGAGATTGTTCACAATGGACAGACAATAAGATCTAACGGTATGACAAACTGTAAATCAAAGAACATAATATACGTCTTAATCTGTCCATGCAAAAAAGGATATGTTGGGGAAACCTCTCATACATTCAGTGTTAGACTCACTGAACATAGGTCGGCAATAAGACCTAAAAAAGTAGCTTCTCCTATGGTCTCACACTTTCTCGAAGAAGGTCATACTGAAAATGACATTGAATGGTTCATATTGGAAAACATTTCAACAAGAGAAGGATAAAGCCAAGAAAACATAAGAAAGAAACGCAAGTTTTTTTGCATCTTCCTTTTGGATACTGTAAATAAGGGCCTAAATTTAGAAATCCCATGGGAAAATACAATTATCTGAAATACATAGAGACCAAGAAACCAAAATGTATCCAATATAATGTCATTAGTTAACCATCATTGTATACATACAAGTGAATCATCTGGATATCAGATATGCTGTTAAATAGGAATAAATTAAATTCCACTAGTTTCTATCTTTGATACCCTAGTTTCAGATTACACTCTTATTTTTTCAAATTTGAGTATGGATAATATATAACATCCTATCTATTAAAGCTATCGATAAATCTATGTGGATCATCGATATGCAGATCTAACTCACAGATATACAGATTTAATTTACATATATGTATTATTCATGTATGTACTACTTCATGCAATCCTCAAAATTATTTTTCCTATATTGAAAAATACTTTATACAATGTAATAACCTTGCAATATGGTGTAATTAGATTACATTATTATATCCTGTTTGGTCAAAATACATGTCTAAGAATACCATGGGTAGTAGTGCAAAACGTATCTATCGCATTATTTTAAATGTAGATTTCATATCTGTGCTCCATATGGATTTTATTATAGAACAGGGGTTGACCCAATTTAGTCAAAGGACCTGGGTATTTGATAATATAGAAAACAGTTGGTCCTCGACGTATATTCAACATATAAAACAATTATTGCATTTGGTTAAGTTAGTTTTTGTCAAACCAAGAATAAATCTGTATTGTTGGTTAAATAGGTATACTAGCCCACATTGTCAAGATATCATACAGAAAGCACCAAAAACCTTGGGATTTGAAAAGAATCCAATCGGATTGATACAATTCAACAAAAGTAAGAATTTAGCATATCTTTATACACATATTTACATTAATAATAAACAAAGGTATATTACTACAATAAAAGAGAAGCGTGCACAGAGAAAGATCAAAGTATGTGCTCAAGTGAATGATCAAGGTGATCAGAGAAACAAAGTGCAGATTACTTATATACAAGAAATTGAGCCTGCCCTAGAGAACGCTTGTAAAAAATGTACTTCTTTTTTACTAGCTTGTAGTTATACAAAATTCCGTTGTCCTTAATTTGCACAGTTGGCAAAGGGATTTGGAAATGGGGCAAGGGGCAGGGATTAATAGGTGCAGGCTCCCACAGGGAATTGTCGACGTTTCGACCCAACCATAAAGCGGGTAATTCAAATCTTCCCTATGTATGCAAAGAATGTATAAATATTGTACTCTGTGAATAAAGTTCAGACCACTCCTGAGCCTGCTAGGTGAAGGAGCTTTCTCTTAACTCGAGTTAATGGAATAAAGCCCATTGACTCTGACACCACGGACTCTGCTCCTCATTTATGCCTGACCTTTTGTTAACTATGGAAATTATGATAGTCTAAATAATTTATTTACCACAATTCTGGCGCCCGAATAGGGACGCATCCCCGTCCCCACGCGCCAGTGATGTAGGTCTGGCCCCTGCCCCCTTCTACAGCCTTGACGGACTTCAAGTGTACACGCCAGCAGGATTTCCCGCCTACTCCCTCAGGCCCACGGAGGAGGCGGACTGCGACCAGACATCCACACGAGGCGGTGAGGAAGATTGCGGAGCGTCCTGACCCAGAGCCCAACCAGTGAGAGCGCCGAGTCCGAGGTCTTCAGAGACCCGCTATTCCTGCACAAGCGTCAAGTGTCCGATGACCAGGTCCTCAAATTCTGCTTCCCGGTGAGTACTGCTGGGAATGCATAAAGACGGGTTCATTTAATGAACACGGTAAAGACGTGTCTATTTCACGAGACCGGTATGGTTGTACTGTATTCCAGTGCATAAGGATATGTTATTTATGTTTTGAGTTTGAAATTGTTTTAATTAGGTTTCAGCATGCCGCTGTTTTCAAAGTTGCATAAGATAGGCACTAAAAAGGGAATGTTAGAAGAGGCAGTTAATGTCCCGCCAAGAGATACCCCCGGCCATTTTATGTATAACAAGCATGGCCTAAGCGCCATTCTTTATTTAGATCTCTAGGTAGATTACACAAAGGATCTAGAGGCGATGCATAGATGGCCTGCTACCGGCACATGGGATTCGGAATGTATTATGAGAGTAGAGGAACAATTATGGAAAAGGAAGTCGAGGCCCTCGCAAAAAGAGGCCATTGAATTATGGCGCAAAGAGGCTAATAGGAGGGCCCTGAAAGAACTTAACAAAGCCGAGAAAAGCAGGCAAATGTCAGAACAGGCAAAAGAAAAAGAGTTACTAGAAGAGGGTGAACAGGTTTGAGCGGAACAAATGGATAGGGAAAGGAATGCTCTTGTTGCCGGTATCTACCCTGCACTCTCAGAGGAGATTGCGGAGGAAGTTCCCCAAAATGTACCCCTTAGAATTAAGCCAACAGCGCCAGAGGCGTTCCTTTCAGCCTACCTGGTAGAGCCCCCCCCCCAGCTTACAGAGATGTGCCATTTCCCTCGCCACCACCACCGGTGGATCAGGACCAACAGATTCCGGACCAACAGGCTTCCCGGAGTGCGGAAGGAGGGGCAGAGGGAGGGGGGCGGTTAGCGAAGACAAAGACAATATTGTACTCCCTAAGTGTAGATACGACCCCGAACAGGGTACAGGGACAATGCTCATCATATCGAGGAGGCTACAACAAACTGTCTCAGAATTAGACGACATACCTAACATAAGAGGTTTCTTAGACAATATATACGACTTCATCAGAACTGGTCGAAATCCCGAATCCATAGCTCAGGCTATGGAAGTTAGAAAAATAAAGGTTAAGAACAACATTCTCCGTTTTATTATCAACTGCTTGATCCGGGAACTCGATGAGGGCAACGGGGATGTAAAAGCTAGTTTAATAGAATGGAGCGATAACATAGATGCCGGTAAACATGACAAGGTAGGGCAGACAGACAATATGGTGACCAAAATAAGGAAAAGAATATTAGCAATACGCAAAGCCGAGTAGGAGGTCAAAGAGGACTCGCCCGGGGGAGACAAAGACAGTACAGAAGGCACATCAGGTTTCCAGGGCGTGGCACAGCACAGTAGTGGTGCAAAGTCCCCCGTCCTCAGAAAAAGAGATTAGTCAAAGAACAGGGGTTTTCCCGCGAGGACCTGTTCCAAAGAACTGAAAAGGCACTAGACAATTGGATAGACGACGAGCCACCCCTCACGTCACATGAGAAGGAGTTGGCCCGGTCCGCTACCCAGTGGATGTCCCAACCATATGTATATATACTGTCCCAAATGTTTCTGAATCTCACCCTTTCAGAACAACGCCTGGCCAGTATTTACATGGTCCAACACTTGATCACTATGTATGAGAGTCATTATCACCACCCTAGTAAATTATACAAACTCTTGGAAGATGTGATACTAGACAGATGGATGACACAGGGCCCGGAATTAATTAACATCATTTTGGACCTGCATCATCGTTATGAACAATTCCTGTCCACTTCAACGCTACCAGACCCTCGCCCCAGAGGGCAGTACACCCTGCGAGAGGTCCACCCTATAAAAGACGCAAACGGTGCCTTCCAGCGGGTATATGTCTATACACCTTTGACAAAACAGGAAATACTAGAAATGAAGAAGTTACTACCCTCCCAGATCCAGGAGGGTTCCACCGAGAACTCAATGATTTTCTCTGCATAGGAGACTATACGTACCCAGACATTATCAAATTACTGAAGGCCTTGTTACCTGCAGGCATTTATGATAAACTTAAAGAGAAAGATTGGGAGGTGGGAGATAAAAAATTGAAGTGGACAGATTTGGAAACGGAAGAGGCAGGTAGAGGCCCAGGGGCTGGTCTTGGTGACCGCGCTAAGGAACTCCCCGACCTCCTCATACAAATTTTACCAAGACTATTGACAACTAAAAAGGAAGCCTGGGATGCAATATCAGCATGTAAACAAAAAACAGAGGAGTATACGGGCGATTATTACACTAGGCTGGAGAAATGCTTCGCTATAAACAGTGGTTTAACTACCAGTAGCGAGGCATATCCCCATCTGTTTGTGTCCAAACTGGTAGAGAACGCCCTCCCTCAGATCAGGAACAGAGTGCTGAAGGTTGAAAGTACCTGGCAGGCTAACAGTCCCTCGCAAATGCTGCAAATGCTACAATACCACCATAACAGAATAAGAGAAGAGCAAGAGCAAGAAAAAAGACGACTAAAAGACACCAAATTGAAAGTACTGGTTGCCCAATCAGCACCTGTGAATACTACAAAGAATAGCACCGCACCTAATAAAGGGACATGCAATAACTGTAAACAACTGGGCCACTTTGTAAATGAATGCCCCGTCCTAAAGCACAATATAGCTACAGGTAAAACAAAGGAGAGGCCCTACACACCCAGACAAAGTAACTTGCAACAGACACAAGACTCCAAGCCGCAAAGGGTCCAGGCGCCCGCTGCCACTGTACAACAAATGTATCAGTACACACAGTCAGACTACCCAGAATACCCACCCTTTTCATGAAACAGCCTCGAGAGGGAAGATGGCTTGCCCCTTATCCCAGTTCCTGTGGACCAAGAGGGTCCCTATGTAGAATGTCTGACATAATATCGACAGACAGAATATCGAAATCCAAAAATATCGGAGCAAAAATATCGACAGCAAAAATATCGGAATCCTATCTTCATTAAGGTAAGTACAAAAATATCGAAAAAATAATATCGTAGTACAAAAATATCGGAATCAAAAATATCGTTTTTTTAAATGTATTAATAATAATGTAAAAATAATTTTAAAATACATATAATTTTACAAATATTAAATAAAAATATTAAAACAAAATTAAAACTAATACATATACATTTAAAATAAATAAAACACTTAATAATTTATTGTAATTTTAATTTTTTTCATGTAATTTATTTGATTTAATGTAATATTTTTTTGTTTTTACCCTGTACGCCTGTACCCCAAAAACCCAAAACTGACCCTTATCCCTAAAAATACCCCTTTACCCAAAAACTCAAAACTGACCCGTATCCCTAAAAATACCCCTTTACCCAAAAACTGAAAACTGACCCTAAACCCTAAAAATACCCCTTTACCCAAAAACTGAAAACTGACGCTGAACCCTAAAAATACCCCTTTACCCATGAACTGAAAACTGACCCAGAACCCTAAAAATACCCCTTTACCCAAAAACTGAAAACGGACCCAGAACCCAAAAAATACCCCTTTACCCAAAAACTGAAAACTGACCCTGAACCCTAAAAATACCCCTTTACCCAAAAACTGAAAACTGACCCTGAACCCTAAAAATACCCCTTTACCCATGAACTGAAAACTGACTCTGAACCCTAAAAATACCCCTTTACCCATGAACTGAAAACTGACCCTGAACACTAAAAATACTCCTTTACCCAAAATTAATTAATATTATTTAATCACCAATTCATTATTAATTAACAATAACAATAAAGTAAATATATTAGCACATTTGCTGTAATTAATTTAATTTAATAATTAATATTAGTTTTCCCAATTAATTATTTAAGAATAACAATAAATTATATATAAAAAAATTACTATAATTAATGTAATTAAATAATTAATATTAATTAATTACCAACTAATTAATAATTATAAATATGTACAAAATTATATCAATTAATTAACTAATTAATAGAAATTAATTACCAATTAATTATTAATTAAAATATGTACAAACGTATATCAATTATTTAATTATTATTAAATTACTTCCCACCCTATTCCCCTATAAACCCATAACCTGCTACAGAACATATTTATCAATTAATCAATTAATTAAAAATAATTAAAAATTATTTCTCAATTAATTAATTAATAATTCCTACTAATTAATAATTAATTTAACATAATTAAATTACTTCCCACCCTATTCCCCTATAAACCCACAACCCGCTACAGTAGTAAAAGACAATATTTAATTAAATTACATTAAAAATAAATAATAAAACATAATAAATACAATATAATATACACTAAATGTATTAAAAAATTGATATTAGTAACATCGAAGTTATTTATTTCGATATTATTGACATCGATATTTACAACTTCGATATTACTGATATCATACTAATATCGATATTAAGACTGTCGATATTACTTACCTTCGATATTTTGTCCCATCGATATTTAAACTTCGATATTTTTGTATATCGATATTTAAAAATCGATATTTTGTCTGTGTACCCCCTAGGTACATGCTCGTTTATTGGGACAGGACAGAATGTTTCTGATTGACACAGGGGCGAGCAGGACTACAATCAGTCATGACGAGGTCCCAGGGGCACCTCTCTCAGGCTCACAGAATATATCCCTGGGATTTTCTGGAAAGCCGATTATTAACAAAGTATCAGAGCCATTATCAATTGGGGTGGGTCCACTGACACGCACCACAGACCTACTACTGACTAAAACATGTCCAGAAAATTTACTCTGTATAAAGACACTAAAGGAACTGGGAGCAGTTATCTGTTGCTCACCAGAAGGAGTAAGACTGTTTCTACGTGATTTTAAAGGACACTTTGCAGTGAAAGATTTTGATCCCAGGCTTCAGAACGTCCCACAGCATCTATGGGCACAAGGTTCGACAGACGTAGGTTACATGAACATCACACCACACGAGGTCACACTCATAGCAGGAGTAGTCCTACCCCGAATACGACAGTACAGGATCCCACCTGAGGCCGAAACAGCCTTATTAAAAATTATCCAAGAACTCATTGAACAGGGGGTGGTGGTGGAGACAGACTCGAATATATGTAACTCACCCGTCCTTCCTGTCCTTAAACGCACAGACCCTCAAGCACCCCCAGTTTACAGACTAGTAGTTGACCTTCAAGAGCTGAACAAATGCGTGGTCCCACAATACCCAGTGGTCCCGGACATTTCTTCACTGTTGACTGCTATTAATGCTGAGGCAACATTCTTTACGGTCATTGACCTGAAGAATGCATTCTTCAGTATCCCTATACATCTTGACAGTCAATATCTTTTTGGATTCAGTTTAAAAGGTCGAAGTTTTAGATTCACAAGAGCACCCCAAGGCTATACAGAAAGCCCAGGTTTTTACAGTCAGGCATACATTAATACAGTACGTGGATGACATTCTCATCACAGCAAGATCAGAAACTGACTGCGAAAAGGCGTCCCTCACAGTCTTACACTTTCTGGCAGACAAGGGGCACAAAGTGTCCCCTTCAAAGTTACAGTTCTGTGAACAGCAAGTGGCTTACTTAGGGCACTTGCTGTCCAAGAAGGGTAGGCAGCTGACACAAGAATGAATTCAATTGATTTCCAACCTTTCACAGCCCAAGACACAAAAGGAAGTACGTGCATTATTTGGCCACACCTCCTATTGCAGACAATGGATCCCTCAGTACGCTCACATAGTCAAGCCACTTATACAGTTGACTACATTGGAGGCAGCTACTCCTACTGTCCTCCCTTGGACATCAGAGCATACCCTAGCATTTGAAGAATTAAAACGGGCCTTATGTCAAGCGCCAGTTTTAGCCACTCCTGATTACAATAAACACTTCACCCTGTTCGTGACTGAGCGGGATGGAACGGCACTATCTCTTCTCACACAAGACCAAGCAGGGAAGCACAAGCCATGTGCTTATTTTTCTAGTACACTGGATCAGGTAGCACAGGCTTTGCCCACATGTCTGAAATCTGTTGCGGCCACAGCCTTGGCCATAAGACAAAGTGACTCGATAGTGCTGGGACACCCTCTGACAGTACAAGTACCACACGCAGTGGAAGTTCTCCTGAATAGGACACAGACGCAACACCTGACTGTAGCAAGATTGACAGGATACGAGCTAACACACTTCAACCCCACATAGAAATTAGAAGATGCAACATACTCAATCCTGCCACTCTTTTACCCTCAAACACAGATGACACCACACCCCATGATTGTGTGGAAGTATTAAATATAGTGACGAAGCCAAGACAAGACTTGACAGATGTTGCACTCCCAGACCCTGACATAACGTTTTATGTAGATGGATCATGCATGAGAACAGGGGCGGGAGAATTAGTGGCAGCATATGCCGTAACTACTGACCATGAGATCATAGAGACACAAAGAATAGATATCCTTTCAGCGCAAGCAGCAGAGCTCATTGCTTTGATGCAAGCCTGTAAACGAGCGAAACAGTTAAGGGTTAACATTTACACCGATTCACAATATGCATTTGGTGTAGTTCACGACTTCGGAGTGTTATAGAGAGAAAGAGGTTTCTTGACCTTACATGGGGCCAAGATACAGCATGGCCCTCTCATACAGGCCCTGTTAGAAGCAATACACCTACCCACAGCCATAGCTATCCTGAAATGTAAGGCGCACACCAAAGCCACTGATGTCATTTCTCAAGGCAATGACCTGGCAGACCGAACTGCGAAACAGACAGCTCAGACTCCAACAGACACAACACACTCACAGACAGCATTACCGACCACCACTATGGCAGTCAGGGATCCTTCCAAAGATGTACATGATATATAGACCCATGCCACTCCAGATGAGATAAAGAAATGGACTGAACAAGGAGGGGTCCAGACTCACCAGGGTTGGATGACTAATAACAAAAAGACATGGTTCCTCCCTGATTCAATGGTACAGGTGATGATTGATACAGCACATAGCCCAGCACACTTAGGGGAGAAGGGAATGCTGGACAGCCTGCAGAATACTTGGTTCAACAAAAACTTACGAGCTGCAGCAAAACAAAAAGTAAAGACATGTATGATATGCTGTCAGTTCAATCCAGGAAAAGGTACCCCAGTGGAGCAAGGTGGATTCCACCCCCCTGACCACCCTTTCGAGGTTCTCCAAATGGGCTATATCCAAAAGGATAGGTGCAGAGGTTACAAGTATGTCCTGGTAGTAGTGTGCGCCCTGTCCAGGTGGACAGAAGCTTATCCTGTTCCAGACTACACTGCAGTAACAACAGCCAAACAGTTGGTAAGGGAATACTTTCTGAGATACGGGCTACCCCGTGTCATTTACTCAGACAAGGGCCAGCCTTTCTCCTCTGAACTCATGAAACGGGTGTCCCTCCTACTGAGATATACCTGGAAGTTCCACTGTGTAAGACATCCCCAAGCAGCAGGTTTAGTAGAAAGACATAATCAAACACTCAAGACAAAACTAGCCAAAATCTGTGCAGAGAAGGGAGTGGATTGGATGGTAGCCCTACCGGTTGCCCTCTTCTACATGCGTATGGTAGCTCATTCTAGAACTGGCCTATCCCCATATGAGGTGGTTTTTGGCAGACCGCCAAATATGTGAGGTACACCGATGCCTAAAAAAATAACTGATGTTGACAGTACTATGCTTACAGATTATCTGGCTTCCTTCATGTCTGCACTACTCTCTTGCCGTTTGCAGGTTGCCGCTGCTTTCCCTGACAACACCCAGGTCGAGGACCATGCCATAGCCCCAGGGGACTGGGTGCTAGTAAGGAACTTTGACAGGATAAGCCCTCTGGAACCCCGGTGGAAGGAGCCGAAGCGGGTCCTGCTGACCACAAGGACGGCCGTTAAAGTCTAGGGTAGAAAACGTTGGCTCCATGCCAGCCATTGCAAGAAATACTTTGGAGATACCAGAACATTTGACAGAAATAAAGACCGTATAGACTGTGATCCCCCTTTACTCAAAATAACTCCTCAGCAAGAGTACACTTCCAAACTGAGATCTAGAAGGTCAGCTGACGTTTGATCAATTAAGTCCACCCGGTGGTGAAGCGGTCAAACATGATTTCTGACTTGCATAAGATCATGAACAGTAAGAGCAAAAGGAGTAAGATGAAGCAAAAATATTGCAAATTATTACATGACAGATACATTGTATTCTTGATTTTCCTGTCCCTAATATGTGTTATGATAATGTGCGTCGGCTGGATACTGCATTTTGTTTTTCCCCCTGCTGCCCCGCTGGTGCATTCCTCACTTAATGGTACCCGAGAGCACACACATAGTGATTTGCCACCTCATGAACTGATATATCGGCTGGCCCTGCGCAACAATTGCTTCATACAGATGCTGCATCATTCCCACCAAACTAGCAATGCGACAAATTGCTGGATATGTGGCCGACTCCCACCTTATCACAAGGTGAAGGGAGGTATGCCCCTTTTCCCCCTCCCATTCTCTTATAATGGGACATGTGAAGCTTGGACTGCCCTAAGAAGTGCAGGACTCTTTAATTTCACGTCCACAGTCTGTCCCGAAGATAATAAATTGTGTAAAGAGGAGTGGCCGTGGGGAAACATGAATAAGGTCCTGAATGAGGCTTGTTACCCAGATGATGAAGGAGACCCACAAGGGAGAGGGACAACACTTGAAAGTGAAGAGTACCAACAAGGAAATGCGTCCCTCCATTATGCAATACTGAATGTCAAACCCAAGAAAAATGTGGGTCCAACTTTTATCTCGGTCCTACCGGTGAAAGGTAACTTGTGTGTCCGAAAAAAGGGCACAGTCCAGGTGGGGCACAGCGAATGTCATGATTTAGTGGATTTTAAGGATAAAGGAAAATCCTCTTTCCAAGCATCTCGCCATACCTATTTTATTTGCGGGCAGACAGCCTATGAGCGTCTGCCTTTTAATTGGGGGGGGGGAACATGTTATATAGCGTTCCTGTTACCACCTGTCTTCTTGGCCCCATCCACCTATCATCGAGATCTACAAGTAACTCATGTCAGGCATAAGAGGGGGATCGACACCTCCGGGGTTGATCAGACTGAGACTACCTGGGAACAATACACAGACTTCAACAAAGGATTTTTCTTCTTCATAGGCCCCTTCCAGAACAGTAAGCTCATACGCAGGTTGACAAGGACTCAAGAGGCAGTGGTGAATCAGACGGCATCTGCCCTGGGGAACTTAACCCAGGAACAGGCTGCCCTAAGGCTGGTTGCCCTTCAGAATCGCCTTGTCCTTGACGTCATCCTGGCTGAAAGAGGCGGGGCCTGTAGAGTGATTGGCTCTAGTTGCTGCGTTTTCATTCCGGATAATTCTCCCTCCGTATATGCAGCCATAACTAAGCTCCATAAAATTGCCGAAAATTTCCACCAAGATCCTGGCACTTGGACCTGGTCCAGCTGGTTCTGGGGATTGGTATCAGCATGGGGATGGAAAATATTGACCGCCCTAGGGTTGATATTGCTTATCATCTTCAGCTGCTGCTTATGTCTTCAGTGTGGCCCGGCCATCTGTGGCCTGTGTGCAACTGTTTGCGTTCCACGCCCACATATTCAGAGTAGGGAAAATTAGAAAATTATGGTGCAAGATCACATCGATGGCCTCATGAGAATGGATTTGACTTAGAGGGTACACTAGGGGACAAGGGGGGAATGAGGAAAACAAAAAATCTAACGGCGCTAAGGCCTTCGTGTCCCCTGCATGTACCCTCGCCATTTTGTGTAAACCCGTTGCTCCATTTTAGTGCCCAGCCTCTGCTGTAAGTTTCACTCCTTCAGATACCCTGGGGGCTGCAGTTGCATTCCTCTGACCTCGCATATTTGTGGTTGAGCCGATTCTAAGAAGAGGCCCAGCCCTGGGTGACAAGATAGCAGTGTGCAAAAGAGCTATCTGCTAGCCTAGCAAACTACATTTGGGCCTCAAGCAGGAGGCCCACAGAATGCATCTGCAGAGATAGGGCCCAGCCTTCCTGCCACCACTTAGAGATAAGCAGAGCTCACGGCAAGTGAAACCTCCAAGGCAGCTACACAAAGGACGAACAGGAAGGGCCTAACCGACCCCCCCGCTAGTCCACTGGTATGAAGCAACCATTCTCCGACAGATAGGAGCCATCTGGATCATGCCCCAGGCTAGAGATAAAACCAGACATACTGGTCACCCTGACACCCAAGGCCCTCCCTAACAGGTAGGAAGAATGCAGCCCTCCTGGAAAGTTCAGATAAGTTGCGCAAACAGGCAGCGCAAGTTTTAGCTGACCACACAGTCCAACCTCTTGCATGCACCCAAGTCAAGTCAAGTCAAGTCAGAATTTATATAGCTCACTACATACCCAGAGGGTCTCAAGGCACTTGAGGAAGGGGGGTGGTTTACTTATCGAATATCCAGGTTTTAAGCTGTTTTCTGAAGGCTAGGTTTTGGGTAATGCGGAGGTGGATGGGAAGGGAGTTCCAGGTTTTGGCCGCTAAGTAGGAGAAGGATCTTCCGCCCATGGTGGCTTTGTGGATGCGCGGCACAGCGGCGAGGGCTTGGTTGGATGAACGCAGTTGGCGGGTAGGAGTGTAGAAGGACAGGCGCGTGTTGAGGCAATCAGGTCCAAGTACGTAGAGGGCTTTGTGTGCGTGGGTGAGGAGACGGAACGTTATCCTTTTGTTGACGGGGAGCCAGTGAAGGTCTTTCAGGTGACCGGAGATGTGGTCTGTGCGGGGGATGTCTAGTATGAGTCTGGCTGAGGCGTTTTGGATGCGTTGGAGTTTTTCCAGCAGTATTGCGGTGGTGCCGGCGTAAAGGGTGTTTCCGTAGTCCAGACGGCTTGTGACCAGTGCGTGTGTGACCGTTTTTCTTGTTTCGGTGGGGATCCAGCAAAATGTTTTTTTGAGCATGCGTAGGATGTTGAAGCATGATGATGAGACGGCGTTGACTTGTCTGGTCATCGAGAGAGAGGAGTTCAGGATGATGCCTAGTTTCCGTGCGTGGTCCGTCGGTATGAGAGCTTTTCCTAGGGCCGTTAGCCACCAAGAGTCGTCCCAGGCGGAAGGGGATGCACCTAAGATGAGGACTTCCGTTTTGTCCGAGTTCAGTTTCAGACGGCTGTGCTTCATCCACTCGGCTACTTCTTTTATCCCTTCATGAAGGTTGGTTTTGGCGGTGGTTGGGTCTTTGGTGAATGAAAGGATCAGTTGAGTGTCATCAACGTAGGAGATGATGTTGAGGTTGTGCTGACGTGCGATGGTTGCGAGGGGGCTCATGTATATGTTGAAGAGGGTAGGGCTGAGAGAAGATCCTTGTGGAACGCCGCAAATGACTTTGGTGGCCTCTGACTTAAAAGGGGGGAGGCGTACTCTCTGAGTTCTTCCAGCGAGGAACGAGATGATCCAGTCTAATGCTTTTCCTTGAATTCCGATGTTGCTGAGGCGTTGTATTAGGATACTATGACAGACTGTGTCGAAGGCTGCGGAGAGGTCGAGGAGGATGAGGGCGACTGTGTCTCTGTTGTCCAGTAGTGTTCGAATGTCGTCTGTTGCTGCGATGAGGGCGGTCTCGGTGCTGTGTGTGGCTCGGAAGCCAGACTGTGAGGAGTCGAGTGATTTGTTGGTTTCGAGGAAGGCGGCGAGCTGATTGTTGACGGCTTTCTCAATGACTTTGGCAGGGAAAGAGAGGAGCGAGATGGGGCGGTAATTTTTGAGTTCGGTGGGGTCAGCTGTGGGTTTCTTCAGAAGGGCGCTGAGTTCGGCGTGTTTCCATTTTTCTGGGAATGTGCCCGATTTGAGGGAGCAGTTGATGAGGTGATGGGGGCAAGGGTCTGTGGGGGATCCGGAGTGGATGGAGTTCATTAGGCGGATGGTGTCTTCTGTGGTGATTGGGTTCCAGTTTAGAAGGTTATTCAGGGGGGGTACAGGTTCGGAGGTGAGAGGGGTAGACTGGTTTACGGGTTGGTTGTCAAAGCTGTTATGAATGTCGGCGATTTTGTCATGGAAGAAAGAGGCGAGGGAGTCGCAGAGGACTTGAGAGGTGGTGATGTCGTTGGAGCTGGCAGTGGGGTTGGTGAATTCTTTGCTGATGTTGAAAAGCTCCTTGCTGTTGTGGGCGTTGTTGTCTAGTCGGTCTTTGAGTGCTGATTTCTTGGCTGTCCGGATTAGTTGGTGGTGTTTGCGGGTGGCGTTTTTGAAGGCGGCTTGGGTGATAGTGTTTGGGTCTTTTTTCCAAGTTTTTTCAAGGGAGAGGCAGAGTTTCTTGGATTTCTTAAGGTCATCATTAAACCATGGGGCGTTCTTGCTTCCTTGCTTGATTTGATGTTTTTTCAGTGGTGCTAGTTTGTCGGCGGTTTGGGTTAACCATTGTGTGAGGTTGATGGCGGCTTGGTTCGGGTTCCTATGACTCATTAAAGTGAACACCTACATGCTCATCTCTTTTTTACTCTACTTGGAGGGCTCCTCCCTATGTATGCAAAAAATGTATAAATATTGTACTCTGTGAATAAAGTTCAGACCACTCCTGAGCCCGCTTGGTGAAGGAGCTCTCTCTTAACTCGAGTTAATGAAATAAAGCCCATTGACTCTGACACCACGGACTCTGCTCCTCATTTATGCTTGACCTTTTGTTAACTATATAAATTATGATAGTGTAAATAATTTATTTACCACATAACATCCTCCCTCAACATGACAGCCGGAGCATCTGGCGGTAGTCCATCATTGAATACGAGTCGGCATAGTGTAATTATTCTCTCGCGATAACTTTAAAAAGAGACAGTGACGCACATCACTTTAATGATGGCGGTTCCATGAATGAAGTCGTTTTCGCGGTAGCCGGAATTAAGGATGAATGAACAGATCTGAAGGTGAGCAATTCCTCAGAGCAGCACTATTATAGCGCAAGTGAAGCGTCACTGCCTCTAAACCATTCATTGCCTCTATAAGCTATGTTATGGGGCTTTTTCATCGAGGTTAGCAGTTAATAAATCTTTCCATCACTTGCCTGCCTGTAAAGTTAGTAGATGGGTGTCAGGCTCGATTCACTCATTTATTTATCGCCAATAACCATCTATCTGTCGTTTTCAGATGCCTCCGGTCCCCGCCCCTTTTCAAATCTGAGGTTTCCGGGTAATAATTATCGTTTGAGGACAGCGACCCAATTATACATACAAGTAAGGACAATTGTGAATGTAGTAACATACTGGGTTTCTTTTTATTTTATTTTAGACAGTGACGTGTTTAGTGAGTGTAGAAGTTCAGTAGCGATCAAGGTCGTATAATTATATCTCAATATACCATCAAGTAAAACATAGGATCATACATTTTAAAGTAAGAATGGCTTTTTAATATAAATAATAACCGCGAGATATATTGATAAACGGAATTGCACAAAGTCAATAATTTCCAAATATTTTTTGGGTTTTTGTTACCATGCAGATTGAAAACAGCTCATCCCATGGTACATATGTGTTTAACTTTCTGTAATGTATCAAGGACCCCCTGGTAAGGATAAAGTTCCTGGGTCAGGGAAAATAGTTCAATGCAAAGGTATCAACCCAGGCCAAATTTCAAAGAACAAACACTGGCTATTTTAAAAACACAAATTATGCATAAACTATAACACAGAAGGTTATACTGATATAAAAAAGTTTTTTAATTATGTTGATAAAAGAGATTAAACACATATATCTTGTATACACGATAAATTGATACAATAAAAAGTTATTTGTTGATATTCAAGAATAAAACATTTGTTCTAAAAACACTCAAAGGACAGATTTCTGTGACTTTTGTGCTTTCAGGTTAAAAATCAGTCGAAAATTTATCAAACCTGAAAGGTCATAGTGAAAAAACAAGCCCTTGGTTACTATCTGTTTATTCATGATTATTCTTATTTGTTTTCACTTATTGATTTCATGATCCCAAGTTTTATTTGTTACTTAATGAGATTGGAAGCATTTTTTACCTGGTGTGGCTTTTTTTGTGTCTTTAAGTCTTCACAGTAGCACACGAAGAGTGAGGCACCTTAAACAACTTTGTTTCGGTATGTGAAATCTATGAAAACAAGAATGTATTTCTAGCTGTTCCATCACTTCACTCATTCTTACTGCAGAGTTAAATTCCTAATTTACATAACTGCGATGTACTATTTGCAAATTATCGCGTTACATTTTTCTGGGGATTTCACTGCTCGCTTCTCACTCTTCGTTTCAAAAATACGTAACCTCTATTTTCCTTAAAACCAATGTTCTATACTAGAAGACATAATGGAACATAGAATTACGATCTAGTACGACATCTTTAAATAAAGTTTTATAGAATAGGTTTCTGGCTTCTTACCGCCACGAATAATGTTTTCGCTGCGAGGCGGTACAGATTGCTGATACTGTGAAAAACGCTCAGGACGCCATGATAGCTCTAGATATTACCCCTTTAACCCTAAACAAATGGAAACTGATGTTAACATACACTTTGCTTGAAAAAAAATTTTCTTTAAATAATTTTGCGTGGGGAAGCAGGGCGTCTTCCTACCTTTTGGGGTTCCGCTATGAATGATGATTTTCTAATGTTGTTTTTCTAATGTGAGACTCCAGCGGTGTGGCTGGGTCTTTCTTTTCGCGTATAGCTGACAAAGCGTCAAGTTACGGGAACGTACCCAGAGCGAGGATTTTAAAAAATCTAAGAGAGTACGACAGCAACAAATTGACATTGTTTTCATGTTATAAAAACATTTTTTAAAAAGGAAAGGAGAGAAAACAAATTATTCTCTCTTTGTTTGGTATTCATATAGCGTTTCCCCAGTCTCTGTGCGTTTACCAGAGAGGTTTCTTCTGCTTTAGTATTTCCACCGTGTACTGGCTGGTTTGAAAAAACAAGGGGATTTGTAAGCCACTTATGTATTTAATACATTTTCATTTGAAAAATACGACATCTGCTAATCCCATCCTTTAGTCAAAGTTTGAAGTAAGTATTAGTGAAGTGCTTTACAGACCACCTATGCCCGATAAATAAAATAATATGACTTAAACAACCTTATAGTGAATGCAAATATCTTTATCTTAACCCCCCTCTTCTCTCTCCTTTTTTTTCTTCCCCTTTATTTGCATGAATAATCTAGTTTGGAAATATATCTGTCTGTCATACAGCCATATCCGGTCTACTAGAAAGAGCCCAGAAAGGAGAAAAACTTTTAGTATTACATGCAGTCTATCCACTTAACATTTAAGTATTAGGATTGGACAAATAGAGTTCTAGAAAGAATAAACAATATAAACAATACCAAAGCCAGGATACATGTTCATATGGAAATCCTTCCTTGTTACCCTTCTCCCCCCCCCCATCCCATTTTAGATAACCTTCATCCAATGAAAAGGAATATTATCCGACCATCTTATAAGTCTGTAAATCTTCATATATTTGAGTAAGTAACAGTGAATCTTGAATTTAGCAATACAATATCTCAAAGGTGATCTCAAATAACTTCATCATTTCTGGGCTGGCAATAACTTCATTATGACAGCCCACCACACGTCTCCCATCTTATGTTTTCTAAACATTAGTAGGTGTCTGTAGTTAACATATTTGAATAAACCCTATTATTAAATGATATAAACAGAATGATAGCTAAGGCTCATTTAAAATACAAAAGAACTAAATGAAAAGTTTAAATGATATCCCAGATAGTCCCAAATGTATGGGCTTTGTTGTTTGCTTTAAATAATCTATTGTCCGTTTTATCTATTCTTCATTATCTAACTATTCTCTTCTTGTCTATACATTCCTTTACTTTTCTTTTATCTTGGTTTCAGTGTAATTGATTGTTCATGTTTTCCAATGCAAATGAGCTTGATGTAAGACAGCAATAATATTCTGATGAAGAATAATGAGGTCAATGGCTAGACAACAGGGCTAATTATAAGCTGTTGGTAGTCATAGTAAGTTAAAAGGAACAGATGCTGTGTATATATTGTAAATATAAATTGATCGATGCAAATAGTATGTACAGTTATTGATCTGGGTGCCATGATTGTCTGTGTAAATGAATAATTTGTTATTTTTGCAATTTCAATTCTTTTTCACTTTATAGTTGTGCAAATAGACGGTTTCCTGATGAAGGCAGCAGTGCCGAAATGCGAGTAGTTCCTATTCTGCCGCTTGCCGTCATCAAATCATCCGTTGTGTTTTTTTTTTTATTATTGAGATGAATATACATGTATATAATTGTAGAGGATTAAATATGGAAATACATGCATAAATGAATATATGTGGTGTATTTACACAGTTGAAGATGTAAAGAATGAGTTACATCATGATCTAATATAAAAAAGAAATGAAAATAAAATAAATATATATTTTTCAATATCATGCTGTAAATTATTTGTATTTGCACCTAGAATATAGATATACGTCTAAATGAAAATACATGTTTGATATTGCTGTTTTACCTAATTACTTGTTCTAGCATGCTCCAGTATCCTTTTCTTGATATGATATACTGTGCTACCCACATACCCGAGTACTTACATAGTGTTATCTGACGTGCATGTAATATGTTGATTTCTTTTCTTGACTTGACCAGTGAGGGGGAAGAGGTATTTCACTACGGCTGGGCTCTGCACGCTTTACAGTTGAGACAAGGAAAAATGCCCATGACATCTTGTGTTTTGTGAACTGGCCTGGGGCTGACATCATTATGGTTCAGTCTATCCTTCATTGTGGCGCCCCTTCTAAATGTAATCCTCGGAGTCTAATCTATGCAGCCTTTAAGGCTATTATCTGTAAAGAAAATGGGCCAATGTTTCCTGAGAATCTTTTTCAATTGCTTAGCTATGTTAGTGTATGTCGTAATGAATCTATTGCTCCCATTGGGGTCACTTTCCACCATTTTCTTCTTTGGGACCAACAGATCATCTGTTCTGGCCATTTGTGCCCTTGTAATGTGGCCTTCAAAATTGCTGGCCTGTAACCTTTCTTTTTGAATCTGTCAATCATCATCGCACATTACTGGTGGATTGCTTTCTCACTGCTACAGTTTCTACATGCTCATAATAACTCCCCATAGGGGATACTTTCAATGAAAGCAATGGGGTGGCTACTCTCGGCATGAAGAAGGGTGTTGCCTGTGGTTGCTTTTCTATGGAGTCTAGAAGTCAGTTTATTAACCATGACTTCTGCAGTGTTATCAAGGAAGTCAATTCTAGTACCACTGATCTGTGATGTGAGGCCAATGTTGCAGGGATTATTGTTGAGCTTCCTCACAAAGTTGATTGTCTCCTCACTAATGCCCTTCCAGATCACAAAAAGCTGTGCATGTAGCGAATCCACATAATGACTTTAGTGTTGAACTCTCCTAGTTCCTCCCCTATCTGCTACTCACACCATCCCATGAAGATACTGACATAGCTGAGAGCAAAGTAGGTCTCCATCTCCGTGCCCTGCTTCTGCCTGAACAGTTTGTTCTCAGAAATAAAGAAGTTGTTCTCCAGACACAACTGGATTATGTTAAGGAGCATGTTGGTGTGGGAGTGATAGAAGCCTTGCCCTCAGGAAGTGCCAGCATGCTGAGATACCATTAAAATGCCTGATACCTGTATAAAACCTGTTGACATCTAGGGTTAATTACATGAAGCCCTCCTCCCATATCACATCCTCAATTCTCTTAAGGTATTCTCTGCTGTCCTGTATGTAAAAGGTAAAGAGGTGACAAACATTGGTAGGAAGAAATCTAAGTACCTAGATGTGTTTTACAGAGTGCAGCCTACAGATGAGACAATAGGTCACCCTGGTAGATCAGTGGCATTTTTGTGTATATTTGGTAGCAAATAAAGAATGTGTATCTTTGGATGTTCACACTGTCAAAGTTTATACTCATCCCATTATATTAGCCCCCTCTCCATACATTCAATCAGTTACTCCTTAAAGGCTGCATTTGAATCTCGAATATTCTTGTGACTAGTGACCTCATAGCAATCAGTGTCATTGAGTTGATGGAAACCCTCTTTCAGGTACCCTGCCTTGGACCATATCACCATGTAACACCCTTTATCTGATTGCCTGATTACAATGTTATTGTCATATTGGAGATCTCTTAGTGCTGTCCTCTCAGATTTAGGTCCAGATGTAGGTAAATTCAAATTTGCGAGTCCTTAATAGCAAATTTTACTGATTCGCTATTAAGGACTCACAAAATTTAATGTAGGTAGGAATCGCTAAAATATTATCGATTTCTTAATATTTCTTAATAACGAATCGTTAATTGAGATTCGTTAATAAGGAATACCTACCCATTCATTCCTGTAGGTTAGGAGGCCCATAGGAATGAATGGGAAGATATTCACTGTTTGTGATTCAGTATTAAAGAATTGCAAATAGCGGGAGCTATTTCAAGGGAGCCAGGGTGTCAAAATGACACCCTGTTGCACCCCTGAAATGTGCATGTGTGCACATGTGGCGCAGATACATGCCCTAAGGGCATGAATGTGTGCCACATGGCACTTTTAAATAAGCAAAAAATGCTTTTTTAAAGGAAATTGCTAATTACCACCAACTTGAAGTTGGTGGTAATTAGCAATTCCTTAAGGCTGAAGTGCTCTTTTTTGTGCTACTTACATTGCATTTAAGGAATCTCAATTTCCAATTCCTTAAATGCAAGAGCAAAATAAGGAACCACAATTTTGCGATTCCTTATTTTGCAAGTAGGTTTAAACTCACCTACATTGCTCTCAGCCAAATACCGGTCGGTAACCCAGGAATTCTGTGAATTTCTGAGTTACCGCTCGGTATTTGGCCACCTGCATCTGGCCCTCAAACTGACCTACATTGCTCTCAGCCAAATACCGGTCGGTAATGCAGGAATTCTGCGAATTTCTGCGTTACCGCTCGGTATTTGGCCACCTACATCTGGCCCTCAGTCTTTTTGTCAGAATGCCAGTGACTTTTTTTGTCAGTTTCCTAAGATCACAAATCACCATGGCTTCAAAAGTGACCATGGCATTGTACCCAGGTTGGATGAAAAGGTCGATTTCACCTTGAAATCATTCGGTCCATTCATGTCCGCTCAATCTCCATGTCTGATACATTGAGGAATTTATCTCCCATACGTATTTCTTCAGAATCTAATTCTGCCACAGTGAATAAAGTGTCAATGTTGCTGATCGTTAGATTATTGAGGTAACTCCAGTTGGAAGATCTGTGTTTAGGAACCCCCTTCAGGAAAAAACATTTCCGTAATTTCAACTCCCATACAAAGTAGAATTAATCTATGCAACACTTAATTTATTGGTCGGGCAAAATTACAATTCCAGCGGAAGTACCCCAGCCTAAATATAATTGAGAACAGAAGGTTTTCCAGCACCATTGCCTCTTCATTTGCCTCTTTCTATTCGCTTTTCTTTTTTTCATAACATAATTTTATTGTTGTAACAGCAGTAATGTACAGTAATCGATAATAATACTGATATCAATATTTTCAATATTGCAATAATGCCATTTTTGATATATGAATGTTTGAATAAAACTTTTTAAAACAAACAAACAGTAGTGCCATATTAAACTTACAGAGAAAATAAAAATATCTGAGATACATAAATCCGAGCCATCCAGATTAAAGGCAAATATGATCAAAATCTGAGTCATAACACAAAATAGTCATCCCGGTAGTCCCTCAATAGCAGAAATAGGAAGAATAGGTTCCAAGTAAAGCCCTATATAGTCTGCCCACCTCTTCCATATTTTAGGATGTTTCTGGGGCCATCCACTCACCTTGAAAACAGGTATTTCCAGACCCATAGAGAAATCTAGGCCCTTCTTCCATGTTGCGACAGAAGGCGGAGACACATCCTTCCATGCCCTGGCAATATTGTGTTTAGCTAATGTGAGGCCTAGAAACAACAAGTGACGCTTGTATCGGTTGCGACCAAGTCCCTCGGTAATGTGGAGCTTAGCAAAGCATGGTGAAAGTGGGATATCCCATCCTAGGACCTCTGAAAGGCAAGTGGTCACCTGCTCCAAAATCTCAGTAAGCTCCTACACTGCCATACCATATGTATGAAGGTGCCCTCAATAACCCCACAACGCAGGCAGTAAGGGGAGGCGACAAGCCCAGCACGCCAAAGCCTATATCTAGTAAAGTAGACCTGATGAAGGTTCTTAAATTAAATAAGTCTCAAGCGTGCCGCAATCACTGCACTGCGCTGGGACTCCATCGCCTCCACCCAATCATTCTCATCTAAGGGTCTGAGATCAAGCTGCCACGCATCCTGAGTTTTATTTAGTGTAGTAGGGCTATTGCTCAGAAGTGTGCTATCGATTGTAGTTTTTTTGTGATCTCCCAGATCCCCCATAAAGACTTTAGCTTCTACGGGGTTGAAGTCAGGTATGTCTGCTGGTTGTGCTAAATATGGGGAGAAGGCATGACGGAATTGGAGGTATCTGTAGAATTGCGAACGGGGCATGGCATATTCTGTCTGGAGTTCCTGAAATGACTTTAAGTTCCGACCATGCATAATCACCCCCATTGTGTCAATCCCTATAGCCTCCCAACCCCGAAACCTGGATAGCTGCGCCGGCTGCGGCATCAGGCTGTTATGCAAGAGAGGGGTTTTGTTGGTCAATTTACCCCACCATCCCATTGTACGTGGTACTCATTTCCAGGTCATAAAAACCGTCCTGGTCGCAGGCGACAGTCCTCTAAGTGTCGGGTAGGAATATAGGACCATATGTAATGGGATGGCATCCATCAGCCAACGCTCGACTTCATAAGCAGGATCTCTTCTGTCTCCGTACTACCAGTCATTGAGGATGAGAAGATGTGAAACCGCATGGTAGGCCTGAATATCCGGAGTAGCCATGCCGCCACAGTAGGTAGACTGGAAGCAGGTCCTCAAGGCCACTCCTACTGCACCCCTCCCCAGAGAAACCAAGCAATGATTGCATTAAGTTGCCGGAATCATGAGAGCTGAATTGGGTATGGGTGATTCTGAAACTGATATAGAAGCCGGGCCAATGAGACCATTTTAAATATGGCAGATCTGCCAAACAGGGACAGAGGTAGGTGCGACCACAAGGGCATCTCATCTCCCGTCTGCACCCACAATGGGCCAGATTTCTGAGCCATGAGATGGACTGAGAAGCTGAGAGGAACACCCCTAAATATTTGAAACCATTAGGGACCACCATCACCTCCTGCGACCATCCGCCTGACTGATCTCCTCCACTCAGGTGCCACAGAAAGGACTTACCCCGATTCATGTAGCGGCCAGACTTTTTGCCCAAAATTTGCATAATTCTGAGCAGACATGGGCCAGTTCTATTGGGCTGCGTGAGAAAGAACAGCATGTCATCTGCATACAGCACTATGCAATCCGAAACCTCACGCGATCACTCAAAGCCATAAATCTGAGCATCTATTCTCACCCAGGTCGACAGCGGCTCCATGGCAGCGCAAATAGGTAAGGGGAAAGGGGGCATCCCTGACGATTTCCCCAACCAATAGCAAAGCTTCCCGAGATAGAGTTAGCCACGTGAACTGAAGCTGCAATGTCAGTATACAGAAGATGTATTAAAGTAAGAAGACGAGGGCCAATATTCAGGCAGCTAAGCAAAACAAAGAGATAAGTCCAACTGAACGAATCGAATGCCTTGTCAATATCTGGGAGGAGGAGTGCAGCCGGTCCATTGAGTCGGTCCACGGCAGTAATGCCATTGTGCGCACGGCGAATATTATGCTATGTGGCATGCCTGGTCTAAAGCTGGTCTGGTCTGGATGGATCAGGTCGGTAATGTGTGGGACTAAGCGGTTAGCAATTGCCTTAGCCAGCAGTTTGACTTCGACGTTAAGGAGAGAAATCGGAGAATATGAAGAGTGAAGTTCAGGCGGCTGACCCAGAGGAAAACCACTATCTCTGTGTGCCTTAAGTCCGGTGGAAGGCAGCCATCCTCCACAGTGATGTTAAGGGCCACCGGATATGGCGCTATCATTTGAGATTGGTATTTTTTGAGGAACTCGTAAGGGAAGCCATTTGGGCCAGGTGCCTTGCCTTAGCTCGTATCCAATAATGCTTTTTGCATCTCCTCAGCCAACAGTGGAGCATCGAGGGCCTCGCGTACAGAATCAGAGAGGGTCCGTGGTGGCAGGTCCACAAGGAACTGAATAGTATTCGTGGGCAGGGTCTCCCGGAGAGTATAAAGATCAGTAAAGTTGTTGGCAAACCTAATTGCAATTTGCAATGGATCTGTGAGTATCGTCCCGTCTGGGCCACATATACATGGGAGGGTTTGTGGGTGTAGTGTCTGTTGACACCGGCGATGGAGTAATGAGCAGGATTTGTCACCCCACTGGTAAATCCGGCTATGGGTAGCAAGCCAGTAAAGTCTAGCTTCATCCAGCAACTCACTGGCATGTGTTTGCTGTGTGCTAAGCAGCTGTCTGTGCGTAGTGCCCCCATCTTCCCCCCTGCTTCTGCGCTCTAAATCAATCAGCAGGGCTTCAGTCTGTAATAGCTTCTCACAATGCTGTTGACACCGTGCGGTGCAAAATGCTATGTACGTCCCCCTAAGTTTTGGCTTCATTGCTTCTCATAAGATTGTAGGGGATTCGACCGTGCCCATATTATGTGAAAAATAATCGGTGATGGACGTATGGATATGTATCCCATATTGTGTTGTCCTGCAGCAACCATGGCGAGAGCTGCCAGTGGAACAGGGAGTGAGGTGCAGATATAAATATATCATCTATGCGGGAAAAGGACTCATGAACTCCAGAGAAGTATGTGTATTCGCGTTCTGTGGGGTGTACCCATCCCATCCCATCCCCTGAAACAAGGACACATTTTTTGACTGTTGTACAGCTTTTAATCGCTCTGCAATGCGCCATCTATCTCCCACTTGGCATAGTACATAATTCCAGTCCCCTCCCACTATTGTCATGCCAGCTAGGATCTCAGTCCACAGTGTTGTCAAGCACTCTACAAGGTTCCAAGCTAGAGGAGTGGGGGCATATACACCGCAGAGAACGAGGGGCTCACCATACAGGGTTCCGGGGATAACTATGAATCTGCCCTGTGGGTCGA
Source organism: Lissotriton vulgaris (assembly GCF_964263255.1). Classification (NCBI taxonomy): domain Eukaryota; kingdom Metazoa; phylum Chordata; class Amphibia; order Caudata; family Salamandridae; genus Lissotriton; species Lissotriton vulgaris. The sequence goes on along the minus strand of NC_141698.1, from coordinate 985,564,530 downwards.
ACTATGTCTTGGAGTGGACAAATCGAACGCTACGGTGGATGAGTATCACTACACCACAGGAACCCCTGGTGAACCCAGAACTAAAGGTTTGAACAAATCCAAATCTTGCCAGGCAGTGTGTCTTAGTTCCCAGTAGATAAGTCTCTTGTAGGAGTAGGACTTCCGCTATATAGCGTTTAGCCTGTCAGAGTATGGCTCCCCGTTTGATTTTATCGAGGAGGCCGCAGACATTTCGGGTAAGGATACAAAGTTCACGGCTTCCGGATCCCATCAAGTAGATCCTTTTAACCTTTCTCTGTCCTTTTTCCAATTTTACTGATTCCTTTCTCACCCGATTAGTTGTGATTCCTCCCAAAAATGTGTCTTCTTGGTGTTGCTCTCTTATGGTGCACTTGCTCCAGCTTCAGAGACGTTTCTCTCACTGAATTCACTGTTGTCTCTTTCTGTTATGCTGTGTATTGGGTTTAATGAGCGCAAATTATGTGAAGTCTTCAGATTTCTGTGAATCTTATCATACTTGCGTCTGAAAGTTAGTATCCTTCCTGTTTCATAATCAATTTGGTTACTCAGAAGCATAGGAAAAAAGGCAAGGTCCCAGGAGCTAGGGTCCTCTGGGATGAAATCGGTTTGGGGATGGGGCCCGCAAGGTCCCCATCCTCCATTCAGAAAAGGCCTGGCACTGGGGAATGGTGTCCCAGGATCAAAATTGGCCCAGGGAAGAGGGGCACACGGCCTCACTCCACAAAAAATAAAAAATAAATAAAAAGGGACCGGCAAGTCACCAGAGACCATGCCCCCTTTTACCACCACTCTGAAAACGTACCTCCTGGTGCACTTCTGGTTGGGAGATGAATTCCCCTTTGCTCCACTGGGTCCTTGAGGGCCAACAAGCTCTCTTGTTATCTCCAGTAAGTCCCATGTAGCGTGATTGCTGAGAGGACTTCAGAGGCCATGCCCCCTGTTAGACCTGGCATCCTTGGCGTGGTTTCCCCCTATCTTTTTGCCTCTACCACCTGTATTTTTGATGCTGTGCTGGATTTCGTTTTTGCTGGCTTAGGTGATTTGGACACTCTGCCCCTGCTGATCAGTGTCAGAGTGTAAGTGCTCCCTGTGTAAATTGCTATTGGGATTGGATACACATGATTGGCATATTTGTATCACCAAGAAGTCCCTAGTAAAGTGCACTGGGTGTGCCAGGGCTGGTGATGACAAATGCTACTAGTGGGCCTGCAGCACTGATTGTGCCACCCACATAATTAGCCCTAAAATGGTGTCTCAGGCCTGCCACCGCAGTGCCTGTGTGCAGTCTGTGAACTGCCATGTCCTCCTGGTCAGTGTCCCCACTAACAAGGCCTAACCCTTCCCTTTCTGTGCACATTGGTCACCCCTATACAAAAGGCCCAGGGTACCACCCTGGGCAGGGTGCAGTGTATTTGAAAGGTAGAGCATCTACTAGTGCAGGTGACATGTTCTGGTAGTGAATGGCAGCCATTTTCGTTTTTCACTATTGTAAGGCTACCTTGCCCATAGGCTATCATGGGGAATGCTGGCTACAGTGGCTACCAGCATATCTTCCCATAGGAGCAAGGTAGGACATAAAAGTCTGGTATCCCTGAACTCAGAATTTAATAACACATCTTTTAGGAAAGGTGGTTTTTAACTCCTGTGTTTGAGAACAGCACTTTTCGAAAGTTGCTGTTCTCTTGTCTGACCTTTCTCTGTGACTTGGCCTGTTTGTGAATTGACTGTCTGGTTTGAGAGTGGCAGAGGCTGGGGAGCCCCCCGGAGGCTGGTCGGGTCAGCCATGGACTGAATGACTGCATTTACAACTTGAGTGGTGGGAGGAGATAGCACCTGGGCCTGAAAAGGGCTGTGCCTGCCTTCCACAATGCTGGTTCCACCTCCTGCTGGGCGGCTGACGACCCTGCCCCTCACTCTGAAAGGAAAGGAGAACCCAGGAAAACAAAGTGCTCAAGGAACACCCAGAACTGGTTCAGACCGGGCTCAGGGCCCACTTGCACAAAGAGAACCAAGACTTTAGGGGTATAAGTACAGGACCCCTGACAACAGAAAATTAGATCATCCTGGAATCAAGAAGGAACCTCTGCCAAGGAGAAAGCTGAAACTGAAGAAGGAAGACTGTCCTACTGATGCTCTACTGGACTGACCTGCTGTTGCTTTGCTGCCAAGGAGAGGGAAAGGACTTTGCTTTGTGCTGTGTCCCCTTGCTTGAAGGAATCTCCAAGGACCTGAGAAGAGCTTGCTCCCTGTTTTTGAAGTCCCAGGAACAAAAGGACTTCACCCCCAGCTTCCCTGAACTCTGCTGAGAGAGTTCTGTCCTTCCTAGAGTGTTTGGGCCAGTTGTGGTGCCTCTGGAAGTTGAACCTGTGTTGGGAAGCTGGAAACCAAGCTTTTAAAGACTTTCTCCAAGTTTTGTTGCATCGCTCGCTTGCGAGGCGCATCCCCTACAGTGCGAGGAAATTCCCGCCGCTACGAAGGTCGAGATCGTCGCAGCGATTTCTTGTGGACCGCATCACGTCACTGCGAGTGCCATCGCAGAAGCCATCACGTAGAGGAGCTGTGAGAGAGAGATCACCGCTGGTCCGCGCATCGTCACCCCGGAGATCGTCGCAACTCCAAAGATCATCGCATCGTGCCTTTGCGAGAGAAAACTACCTACGGAACCTACGCACCAGAATCCATACAAGTCCGCCTTCCTCCCCATACAGACCGGATTCGTCGCAACACGCCCGCTGCTGCAGAGGGATTGTCGCATCGCCTCCCCAGGGTCTCAGGAGCAACGCATCACTTGTTTTCCACCGCACCAGTTTCTGCTTTGGAAATTTGTCGCTTCTAAAAAGTTACTGTTGGCAAAACGTGACGCAACTGTGAACTTTTCACGCAACTGTGGATTATTTTATCACAACCTTAAGAACTCTTTTGCAACTATATTCTTGAACTGTGTATGTTGGATGTTTGTTGTTTTGGTCTTGTGTAATTTAGATTAAATACCTTTATTTTTCTAAACTGTTGTGGAGTCAGTTTGTGGTGTTTTCACTGTGATACTGTGAGTGTTGGTACAAATACTTTACACATTGCTTTTGGATAAGCCTGACTGCTTGTGCCAAGCTACCAAGGTGGTGAGCAGAGGTTATCTAAAGAGTGTTTCCTCCTTACCCTGACTAGAAGCAAGGGTCCCTATTTGGACAGCGGTACCTACCTCTGCCAACTAGAGACTCCCAGTTCTAACATTGTTGGTCAGCGGTGGGATTTGAACTTGTATTTGTACTAGACCCACAATGTTTGTTGTACTTCACTAGTGAGTGCAGACCACTACGCCAGTGCATACTACTGTTTTTTTTGGTTGGTTCTATTTTTGAGTAACTCTTCTAAGCATCATGTCTGTGAATGGGAAGACACCCAGTGTGGAGGCAGAATTAGAATTAGAATTTGTCATTGAGGATTTGTCTTCCTACAGAACAAAAGATCTTAGGATATTCTGCCAACAGTTTGAGTGCCCCATGAAAAGCGGCGCCAGGAAAGAGGAGCTGCAGAGAATCTTGAAGGCCCATTGGGAGGCACAAGAGGGAAATGATGCAAGTACAGGGAATGGTTTCCAAATCACAGATCTGCCTGAGAGCAGAACAGGCTCAAGGCCTGGTAGCACCCATTCCAGTAGGGGCTTCACCCAAGAAGAGTTACAAGAGAATCAAAGAGTAAGAGAATATGACTTGGAAGTCATGAAGATGAAAATGAAGCACGTAGAAATGGAGAGGGTGGCGGAGGAAATCAAAAATGCCCGTGCCCTGGAGGAAAAGAAATTGCTTTTGGCTCATGAGTTGAGCAAGAGAGAACTGGATCTTAATGCCAAGGAGGTGGATGCCGGTTCAAATGGTGGCAGGGCACAGCCAGTGCAGGGGGGTAAAGCATATATTCCCAATGATCTGGTACAGAATTACCACAGGAGTGAGGATATTTATGCCTGGTTTACTTCTTATGAGATTGCATTGAGAATGAATGGTGTGCCTGAACAGCATAGGGGGGCGGACCTGTGGAAACATTTTGAGGCTTCTGGTAGGAGTGCTCTAGAGCCCTTAGAATTAGCAGGTACCATGACCTACCCCAATATGAAGGAGGCCTTATGTCTCAGGTATGGACTTACTCCAGAGCAGTACAGACTGCAGTTTAGGAACTCTAAGAAGAGAGAGTCTGAGACTTGGATGGAGTGTGTGAATTTGTACTCACGTGCACTGGAAGGTTAGATGAAGGGCAGCACAGTAACTGATTATAAGGGGTTGTTGCATTTAATTAGTTGGGAGCACTTGAGTAGTCTTTGTGTTCCAGAGCTGCGCCAGCATCTTTTAGGCAGCAAGCAGACAGACCCCATTGAGCTTCCTAAGGAGGGGGACCACTGGACCAGTACCAGGGTCCACAGAGGAATTGTGGGTACTACAGCCAAAGGTGGGCAGGGTCCCCAGCAGAAGAGTGGGGGGGACAAGGGTAACCAAAAGGAGTTCTCTCAAGGGCCCCAAAATAGTTCGCAGGGAAAGAAATCTCAACCCCCAGACCTAGACAGCTATGGCCCTCTAGGGACAGGCGGGACAATAGAAACAACAGAGACAACAGGGACAAGAGGGGTCCCCCTACCTGCTATCACTGCAATGAGGTGGGCCACCTTGCTCCTAAATGTCCCAAGAAAAATCCCGCACCCACTGGTGCTCCAGCCCCAGGGTTAGCAAGTGTAGCTTTGGGCGGGGATTTGATTTCCAAGGGGGAGGAGGGACTAGCAGTTATGACCCTTGTCTCTTTAGGAGACCGAGAGATGGTCCAGGAAACCTTACTGCCCCCTTACACTAAGAAATACGGGCAGAAGGTGACCATCAAAGGGAGAGAGATAGAGGTTCTGAGAGACACAGGAGCCAGCAAGACATCCGTGAGGTTTCAGTGGGTGTCTGAAGAGCCGGTCATCCCTGATGTGCTCCGCCCTGTAGTGGCAGCTGACAGCTCAGCACGCCTCTGCAAGTTGGCGCGTGTTCCCTTTGCATGGGGAGGGGTTTCTGGTCTCTTGGAAGTTGTTTTCAGTGATGCCTTGCCTGTAGACTGTATGCTAGGTAATGACCTGGAGAGTTCTCCATGGAATGATGTAGAACATAGAACTCATTTGGAGATGTTTGATATTGCCTGCGTGGATCTGCGTGACCACGCGTGCTATGGCAGCAAGTAGGGGTGATTCAGCAGGACTGGAGCCTGAAACAGTGGCCCAGAGACCTGCCAGGAGAGAAAAGGGCAGGGGGTGCGGGAAACCAGCCCCAGCCGTTCCCTCGGCCCAGGAGGAAGCAGAACCTGAGGGGGATGCCCTGGAACCTACAGGGGAACAGGTGGCCGAACTGGGCGACCTGCCTAGGCTGACCCATTGGCAGCAAGACGGTGGGCCATCCAAGGAGGAATTCTGTAAGGAACAGAAAGAGTGCCCTTCTCTCATTGGTGTGCGGCAACAGGCTGCCGACCAGGTAGCAGGTGGAGCGGCCAGAGATCACTTCATCTACTGGGAAGATGAATTGCTATTTAGTGAGCCTAAGTTTGCTGAGCCCGGTGTAGCCCGTGTGCTGGTGGTACCCGCGTGCTTCAGGAACTTCCTAATGGGTCTGGCTCATGACGTGCCTCTCGCAGGACATCTGGGGCAAGACAAGACCCACCACAGGCTTGTCACCCACTTCTACTGGCCCCAGATGAAGAAGCACGTTGGTGCCTTTTGCAGGTCTTGCCAAACATGTCAGGCCAGTGGCAAGACTGGAGTGAAGTGCAAGGCACCCCTCCAACCCTTTCCTGTGGTGAGCACCCCTTTCGAGTGGGTGGGCATCGACATCGTGGGCCCCTGGACCCCAAGACAGACTTAGGCAACAGGTTCATCCTGGTCTTGGTGGACCATGCCACCCGGTACCCGGAAGCAGTCCCTCTCAGAACAATCACAGCACCCATGTGGGCCATGCATTGATGGGGATCTTTTCCCGTGTGGGGTTCCCCAGAGAGGTGGTCTCTGACCGGGATACCAACTTCATCTCTAGGTACATGAAGTCTCTGTGGGAGGAGTGTGGGGTAACTTATAAGTTCACCACTCCTTACCACCCTCAAGGAAATGGGTTGGTTGAAAGGTTCAACCGCACCCTGAAAGGTATGATTATGGGCCTAACGGAGCCCATGAGACGGAGGTGGGACGTCTTTCTACCTTGCCTGTTGTTTGCCTAATGGGTGGTGCCTCAGAAGTCCTTAGGGTTCAGTCCCTTTGTACTCCTGTATGGCCACCCTGTTAGAGGACCTCTCACACTGGTGAAGGAGGGGTGGGGGAAATCCCGTGGGAAAAGCACCCTGGATGTGTTCAGCTATGTGCTGGCCATTCGGAACCAGACACAACGCTTCAGGAAGCTTGCTCAGGAGAACCTGGAAGCTAGCCAGGAAGAAATGAAAAGATGGTACGACCAGAATACCACTCTGGTCAAATTTCAACCTGGGCAGAAAGTGTGGGTGATGGCGCAAGTGGAGCCTTGTACGCTCCAAGACAAGTGGACTGGGCCATATGAGGTGGTGGAGCGCAAGAGTGAAGTAACCTACCTGGTTAACTTGAGGATTCCCAGGCAGCCCCTGAGAGTCTTGCATGTGAACCGCCTCAAACCCCACTTTGAGAGGTCTGAAGTGACAATGCTCATGGCTACAGATGCTGAAGGGGAAAAGGATAGTGGTCCTTTCCCTGACCTCCTGGCAGTTAAGGAGCAAGACAGGTCAGTGGATGGTGTGGTCCTCTCGCCCACCCTGACCCCAGAGCAGCAGAGGGACTGTCGCCAGGTGTTGGGTCAGTTTTCTTCCCTGTTCTCCCTGACCCCAGGTGTCACCAATTGGTGCGTCCATGATGTGGACACTGGAGATAGTCAGGCTGTGAAACATAAATTTTACAGGGTAGCTGACAAGGTCAGGGCCAGCATCAAGGAAGAGGTTTCCAAGATGTTGGCGCTAGGAGTAATTGAGCCCTCCAGCAGCCCCTGGGCTAGCCCAGTGGTCTTACTCCCAAATGCTGCTGCGCCTGGTGCCACTCCAGAACTCCGGTTCTGTGTAGACTACCATGGGCTCAATGCGGTCAACAAGACTGATACACACCCCATCCCCAGAGCTGATGATCTTGTGGAGCGGTTGGGTGCTGCCCGGTACCTCAGTACGTTTGATTTAACTTCTGGGTACTGGCAGATTGCCTTAACTGATGGGGCCAAAGAGAGGTCTGCATTCTCAACGCCAGAGGGGCACTTCCAGTTCCGAGTCATGCCCTTAGGGTTGAAGAATGCCCCTGCCACCTTCCAGAGACTGGTCAACCAGGTACTGACTGGGCTGGAGCAATTCAGCGCCGCGTACCTGGATGACATTGCTGTGTTCAGCTCCACGTGGGAGGAACACTTGCAACACCTCTGTGAAGTGTTGAAGGCTCTGCAAAGGGCAGGCCTCACTATCAAGGCCAGCAAGTGCCAGATAGGGCAGGGATCTGTGGTGTACTTGGGACACCGGGTAGGGAGCGGCCAGGTGGCGCCCCTACAGGCAAAGATTGATACCATTCTGGCTTGGGAACCCCCCCAAGACCCAGACAGAGGTGAGAGCCTTCTTAAGACTCACCGGGTATTACAGACGGTTTCTCAAGGGATATGGTACCATCGTTGCTCCCTTGACAGAGCTGACTTCTAGAAATCAGCCCAGAAAAGTGAATTGGACCGAAGCCTGCCAAACTGCTTTCGATGCCCTGAAGACTGCCATGTGCATAGCACCGGTGCTCAAGGCACCTGACTTCTCCAGTGAGTTCATAGTGCAGACAGACGCTTCAGAGCATGGTGTGGGAGCAGTACTCTCACAGACGACGGACGAGGGCTGGGACCAACCTGTAGCTTTCATTAGCCGGAGGCTACTCCCCAGGGAACAGAGGTGGAGTTCAATTGAAAGGGAAGCTTTTGCTGGGGTCTGGGCTCTGAAGAAGCTGAGGCCCTACCTGTTTGGGACTTCCGTGTTCAGACAGACCACAGGCCCCTCAGATGGTTAATGCAGATGAGGGGTGAGAACCCAAAACTGTTGAGGTGGTCCATCTCCCTACAGGGAATGGACTTTACAGTGGAGCACCGCCCTGGTACAGAACACGCCAATGCTGATGGTCTATCCAGGTTTTTCTGCCTTAGTGAAGAGAACTCCCAAGAGGGTGGGCAGTTCTCCCCAATTTCAGCTGGAGGGGACACGTGTTAGACCTGGCATCCTTGGCGTGATTTCCCCCTATCTTTTTGCCTCTACCTCTTGTATTTTTGATGCTGTGCTGGATGTCGTTTTTGCTGGTTTAGGTACTTTGGCCCCTCTGCCCCTGCTGATCAGTGTCATAGTGTAAGTGCTCCCTGTGTAAATTGGTATTGTGATTGGATACACATGATAGGCATTTTTGTATCACCAAGAAGTCCCTAGTAAAGTGCACTGGGTGTGCCAGGGCTGGTGATGACAAATGCTACTAGTGGGCCTGCGGCACTGATTGTGCCACCCACATAAGTAGCCCTAAAATGGTGTCTCGGGCCTCCCACCACAGTGCCTGTGTGCAGTCTGTGAACTGTCCTGTCCTCCTGGTCAGTGTCCCCACTGACCAGGCCTAACCCTTCCCTTTCTGTGCACATTGGTCACCCCTATGGAAGGTCCAGGGTACCCCCCTGGGCAGGGTGCAGTGTATGTGAAAGGTAGAGCATGTACTAGTGCAGGTGACATGCTCTGGTAGTGAATTTATTTATTTATTTATTTTTAAAGTTTTATAGAGCGCGAACCAGATCCTTGCGGATATCAGAGCGCTTTACAAGCAGTGAAAAAATGTATACAAAAACAATATACAATAGCATAAATAAGCAGAATGAGATATAAAAATATAATACGGCAGTACACAATACAGAAATACAGACGTGTGTGGATAAAGTGTGCATACAAACAGCCAAGAGAGGTAGATCAAAAGCTGCATCGTAAGATGCGCTAAATCTTGACTCAGATATAGAGAAAGGTGCGGGCCGAGAGAGCCAACATGCGATGTAGATTGTCTGTTTGCATCTATATAGGTCGTGAATGTCAGAGAGGCTGATGTGAATTTTTCCATGAGGATCGCCTTTACTTCCTTTTTGAACAGTGCAGTAGATGTGGTAAGTCTGGTTTCTGGGGGTAGTGCGTTCCAAATCCTAGGAGCCATCCCTGAGAAGGAGCGTTTGTAAGTTTTCACCTTGATAAATCTGTGTGGCTTCAATAATAGGCTTTCTGCACTTCTTGTGGATCTCTTGCCTCCCGAGATAGACAGTTTCCGAGAGTGATAGCTGGGTGCTTTATGGTGAATGGCTTTGTGGGTTAAGCATGCTATTTTTAGGTGAATTCTGGCTTCCCGTGGTAGCCAGTTCAGCGCTTTCAGGTCGGGGGAGATGTGAGACCTTTTTTTTGAGCCCGTGATGAGCCTGGCTGCAGCGTTGATGGTGGCTCTTAGTGGTGCTGTTGTAGCTTTGGGGAGACCGCAAAGGGCCACACTTCCGTATTCGATCCTGGGGATAACTAGAGCTTGAACTGCCGTTTTGAGGTCGTTTTTTGGTAGGAAGGGTTTAAGTTTCCTTAGAATATTAATCTGAAGATTTGCACCTTTTGTTGCATTGGCAATGTGTTTATGCATTTTGAGGTTGCCATCAAGGGTTATACCCAGAGATTTAGCTGAGTCAATGATTGTCGGTTGCAAGTTGAATGCCATGAGGTGTTTGAACCAGTCCTGGAGGAGGGGGATTTTGGAGGGTGGAGCTATGAGTAGGAATTCAGTTTGAGTGTGTTAAGTTTGAGGTGGTTCTCAGTTAGCCATGTTTGGGTTCTCAACAGTGTTTGGTTGAGTAGTATGACATCTTCAGGAGTCTGAATCTTCATATAGAGTTGTGTATCGTCTGCATACATGTGAAATTGGACGTTGGATGCTTGCAACAAGGTAGTAAGAGGTTCCATGAATAGATTGAACAGTGTGGGAGATAGAGCGGACCCTTGTGGGACTCCAAGAGTTACTGGAACTGGTTTGGAGAAGGAGTTATTGACCTTGAATTTTTGGGTCCGGTTTTGAAGAAAGGAGGTAAACCAATTGAGCACTGACCCTGATAGACCCATTCTGAGGTTCAATAGATCGGTCAGGTTCTCATGTTTGACCGTATCAAAGGCAGAGGAGAGATCTAGCAGGATGAGTAGGCATGAACCATTCTGGTCAAGTATTTGTAGCGCATCATCGATAATGTGAGTCATGGCTGTTTCAGTGCTATGCCCTGCTCTAAAGCCAGATTGGTGATTGTCCAGGAGGTTGAAGAGGTCAATATGTTTTGTCAATTGTTGGAGAACGCATTTTTCCAAGAGTTTGGCTAGGGTAGGGCTGTTCGAAATAGGTCGATAGTTGTTAAGATCCATCGGGTCAGCTGTGGGTTTTTTTAGGATGGGTGTGACTTGCCCTATTTTGAGGACGTCAGGGATGCACCCTTGCTGTAGAGAGCTGTTGATGATCTTGGTCCAGAGCGGCAGGATCAGAGGGGTTAGATATTTAACTGCATTAGCAGGGAGAGGATCGGTGGTATGATTGGCTGGCTTGAGGGTGCTCAGAATCTTGCCTACAGCTTTTTCCGTGTATGGGTCAAAGGAAGACCACGCTGCATCATTTTTTTGTTGAAGTTTTGAGGTTGTTTGTTGAAGCGGGGTATTAGATGGAGATGAGGGATGAGTTGTTATAGGAGGGTAAGACTGTAGGACTGTGAGGTCGTTGAGGAGATCCCTCTTGATGTTTTCTGTTTTGGTGTTAAAGAAAGCCGAGAATTCTTCGCAGGTGGGATGGGTGCCTGAGGTATCTTGTAGTTGTTTAGGTTCATCTCTAGATTGTGATTTGATTAAGTCAAACAATTTTTTGGGTTTGTTTCTTGCCTGATCTAGTTGGTGAGAGAAAAATTTGGCTTTAGTGCGTTTGATCTTTCTGTAATAGTCTTTTCTCTTCCTTCTTAGAGTTTTCAGGTGTTTGGCAGAAGGGACTGATCTCCAGAGACGTTCTGAGGTTCTAAGAGAGCGTCTGTCATCGTTCTGCAGGTCATTGAACCAGGGTTTAGAGTTTTTAGAGGGCACTCACTTTAGTTGTAGAGGAGCGGCTTCATTGATAACCGTAGTCATTGTGTTAAGATAATGATTGGTGAGGTCATTTACGGAGGAGAGGTCCTCCGGAGGCAGGAGTAGTTTATGTGAGTAAGTGGGCAATGTGTTGGGCTTGAGTTTTTTCAAGTCTCTTTTCCAAATTTTTGGTTTAGCAGATTGGGCTGCAATAAGTTTCACTGTTTCCCTGATGGAGAAGGTAATGATATAGTGGTCTGACCAATCACAGGGTAGGATTGAGTCAAGCTGGATGGAATTGTTTTTGGAAATTATTAAGTCCAGGATTGCGCCTTTTTTGTGAGTGGGGCTGTTGAAAATTTGGGCGAGGTCAAGCGTGTCGATGAAGTTTTTGAGGCTGTTGACCGTTGGATCATTATTGTCATTCCAGTGGAGATTGAAATCACCTAGAAATATTTGAGTGTTTTGACGTCCGATGGTTGTTGTGATCATTTCCATAAAGTGTTCAATGAAAGTCAGGTTATCACGCGGCGGATGATATATGGCGTGAAGAGATCAAACTGGCGTACCATTACTGGTGATGTCGATGCACATGTATTCACAAGAGGAGAAGGTGGGGGAAATGGCTCTAATTACTGATAGGTTGTTCCTATGTATGCAAGCTATTCCTCCCCCGACTTTTACACTTCTGTCAAGTCTGATGATGTCGTAGTTAGGTGGAACCAAAATGTCCAGAGTGGGTGAGGAGGATTCAGTAAGCCATGTCTCTGTTAGTACAATCAAATCAAGCTCATGAGAGATGATGAGGTCGGCGATATCTACTGCATGTCTAGCGGCCGATCTACTATTCAGGAGGGCGCATTTGAGAAGGGGTGTCGTGAGAGAAGGGGTGGGAATGGGTGTGAGTGTGATTCTTCTAAGGTTATTATCGCTGATTCCTCTATTGTTGTGAGTGGCGGGTCTATGTGAATTGGAGGTGATAGCCCTAATCGTGTGTGTCGTGTCAGTGGGTGAGATGGGAGGGGGGTTGTAGGAGAGTAAGAGGGAGCAAATCTCTTTCTCCGAGAATGGGTTAGTGCATCGGATAGGGCGGGAAGGGAGGTTGGGGGATGGCATGGAGTTCCATGAGAGGCGGTTGTGCTTGGGAGTATGTGAGATGTGCATAGAGGGGTAGCTTGATCTAGCACTGGACGTCGATCTGACGTGCGTTGGTTGTCTAGCAATCATCTTTTTGATAGTGTGGAGTTCTTCTTTGATTTGTAGGAGTTCAGACAAAATTTTATTGTAACTGATACTTTCCATTGGGTGTGAGGTAGGTCCAAGAGGAGTGATGGGTGATGTTGCATGGATGGGTGAAGGGGTACTTAATGTAGGTAATATAGGTGAAATGGATGGTTGTTGTTGGTAAATAGCAGAAGTGGATGTAGCTGAGAGCGGGCAGTGGATAGAAGGGGGGGTGTGTTTGGGGTCGGTGTGGAGGAGAGCTGATGTGTGTGCCAGTGTTCGGTCTGTGTGTTGCAGCTGGGATGTGATTGAGTGTGTTGGAGGTTGAGGAGTAGGGGGTTGGTTGGGATGTAGGGGTTGATCTGAGGGTTGGTGGATAACGATGTGTTGGGGTGTGTCCTGGGGCGGGTGGGGATGAGGTGGGCGGAGGGTGGATGAAGGGGATGTGTGTGCCAGTATTCGATCTGTGTGTTGGGGTGTGTATGAGGGTATTGGTGGGTGGGGTGTAAGGGGTTGGGTGGGAGGTGAGGGATGATCTGTGGGTTGGTATGTCGAGGGGGGGTGGGGTGTCTGGGGTGGGAGGGTATTCTGGGAGGTAGGGGAGGGTGGGTTCGATGAAAGAGGGGGGTGGGGATGAAATGGGCCGGGGGTGGATGATGGGGATGTGTAGGTGGTGACAAGTGTGTTGGCCGAGGGGGTGGATTGGGAAGGGGGCGAGTGATGGGTTGAGGCTGGGGGGTTGCATACATGATCTTTAATAATAGGGAAGATCTTCTCAAGTAAATTAAGATTGTGATTCGTGGCTTGCATGAGGATTGTGCCATTATTATAGATGGAAATAGTTGCTGTAGCTTGGAAGAACTGTGAAGGTGCGACAGAGATAGGTAACCCATGTGGGGATTTTCTGGTGGAGGAGATCGAAAGTAATGTCAGGAATGCTTTGCGCCATTGGGCTCTGCGTTTGGTGTGGAAAATGATGTCTGTTGTAATGTGTCCCATGTGCTGGGAAAAGTAGGGGTCAGCGAAGAGTGTTTCAGGGTGCAGTTTTCGGAAGTTATGTTTGAAGCGTTTAGAGGCTTTTTGTGAGAGGTGTGGAGGGTAATGATATTGAAAGTATGTGTGTCAAGGGGTTCCATGTTATGTGTAGGGCAAAAGATAGGAGTGATGGTGCCTAGGGTCATTGTGGGATAGGAGGTGAGAGTCCGGGACTTGGGTTGTGTGAGTCCAGGACTTCGATGAGGTGAGGTGATGAAATCCACTCAAATAGGATAAATTGAAATTACATAATATAGCCATATAAGCATAAAAAGTCTATGTCGCCCCAATTTGCCTTGCGTTCCAACATTCAGTAGATAGTTCTTAGAATGAGTCTTTGAGGAAAAAAAAAAGACGTTGTTCCAAGATGGCCCCCGCCTTGGTAAGAGCCTCCTAGTCCACCGTGTAGTCCTATGTTTTTTTTCCATTGATTGTGGATCTCCTGGTGTAGTCTCATTACAATTTCCATGAAGCCTTTGAGATGCTTTTAGTCTGATAAGCTTTTAGTCCTTTCTCTATTGTGATGCTTTTGGATTCAGGTCCACCTGGCTTGTTATGAGTGACCGATGAAAGGGGAGGGTCATTCCTTCTTGTTGTTGTGGAGGGCAGCCATTTTAGCCATCAATGCCCCAGAGACGATGTCAGCCATGCTAGTATACACAGCAGAGGAATTAAAACATGTAGCGGTGCAGTGATTAACATGTTACTACAGCGGATGTTGATGATAAGATCTGGCTGTAAGCTAGGTCAGGGCCAACCGATAATTCTCTGAATTGTGAGGGCAGAAGTTGTAATGCATGATAGATCTCAAGCCCCAGGTTGAGATAGCGGAGAGCGGGAGATCGGAAATCTTTACGTTTTCAACGTTATTATGTGCTGGGCTAGTAGAAACGATTAAGTTGGAGCCCGCAATGTTAATCATGAAATTAACTACCCCGTGTAGCGGAGCAATGATGTGAGCGCTGTCGCTACAGGGCAGCCTGCATTTGTCACGCTCGCTTGCAGTTACCTGGAGGGGCCCCGTCTCCTTAGGTGTCTCGTCGATCAAGAGCGAGTGTCGAAAAGATGGCCGGGGGAGCCGCTGCAGTGGTGAGGTGCGGTCCTCCTTCTCGGGTTGTTCACAAGGCAGGAACGAGGGGCATAGGATGACTGGTGGAGCCGCTATAGCGATGAGGGTGATGTGAGGCGAGCCGCCTCGTCAGGCGAATCGCAGTGAAGGCAGGAGCTCTCGCAGCCCGGAGGAGCCGCCGCGGTGTTGTGAAGCGAGCCGCCTCCTCGGGTGACTCGGAATGAATGGAACGAGGAGCTAATTCTGCCTGGTGGAGGGCTCTCCCAGCGCAGTGGGGCCGCTGCAGTGGGGCCGCTGCAGTGGTGTGGAACCATCACGCTTGCCATGCACCATCAGACCCCTGCGCGGTCCGAGGACGGGATGGGCTACGTTTGACCCCGACTAGCCACGTCCGCAGGCTCGTCCAGGGATAGACGTGACCTACTTCTGCCGCAATGTAGGTCGTCCGCGTAGTTCAGCTTCAGCCCCGCATCGAGTCTGCCTTCAATCGTGACAAAAGGTCAGCCCGCTCCGGTGGCTACCAGCTAGATGACGAAGGTTGGCAATGAGGCGTTTATCCAATTCGACGCCATTCATCCAGCATCAATGAGGGCGATCTGACCGGCGACCATTAGCCAGGTGAGCGACGTATCAGCCCGATCTTTTCAATGTTGTGTAGTTGCATCCAATTACTCTTAAGATGATCTTTTCTGTTCCGTTCCATGACAGGCACTAGCAGGGATAATCCACTTCGGGGATCCCAAGTGATTAGGAGCTCCTTGCCCATAGGCTATCATGGGGAATGCTGGCTACAGTGGCTACCAGCATATCTTACCAAAAACAAACATTTAGAGAGAGGGTCCAAGGGCTACATTAACGACCCTGACAGACACATGCCCTAACACTACGTAATAATAACAGAAGAATGTCTGTGGGTCAAAAAAGTGGAATGATGATGTGTGTCATAAAGATGGTACAATAATATCAAGTTAGCAGAAAGTGCAAAAAGTACAACAGAAAGCACACAATTCCAAAGTTGGGAAAAAGTGCCCATCAGTTCCCAATCGGTTCCGCCCTATTCATCATCTGGGCTCTCCTTACCCAGGAGAAAAAATTATTTTATATGTCACTAGATATTATCGTGACAAATAAACTCAGTAAAAATAATGAGTATTATTATGGGTAGAACCAAAACAATATGTTTGTAAAATATATGGGTAACTGTTTTGCAGTGCATTAATGTGAATAAACCTGAAGTGTGTTGAAATTAGGTAGAAATTGAGTAGAGATAGAGAATTTGTAATAGTTTCTCCCAATTCTCCTAACCTTAAAAATATATATGTGCAATTTAACTGGCAGATTTAACAAAATATCCACCTGCAAGTAGGGTCAACATGTTTCAGCATCGGTGACTTATGGATACGTCACTGCTTTCAGCAGGACCTAGATTGTAAAAGCTACTGCAACATAAGTAAAAGAATACCTGTATATTTTTCAGGTATATCTCAGTCTTCTCCAACCTGTTTAATAAAATTGTACCAAAAACAGACATCACATCAGTGCCACAAAAGAATGAACATTAACAATATGTCCAACTCGCAAATGCCAACCATATGCAAATATTTCAACAATTTTTTGCGAATATGGTGAAAATTCCATTATCCCAGTTTGAGCTCGCTTACCTATTTGGTAGGAGGCAATATCATCACCCCACCTGGCAGCAGCTCAAGTGTGTGGAGCACCGCTCTGATAACAAGACAAAACAAGAAACAAGACTCACATAGACATTTCACAGGAAGAGACCATAGTAATGGTCTTTTTAGCTTTTCTTCGTATTGTTTATGTATTGCCACATCAGATGTTAACAAAAGACAAAATCATAAAGGATAGCAGCGCATTGAGATTGTTTGTGTACTATCCTATTGTAATGCCAGATTGTTGTCTCTTCGGCATTACTATAAAAGTTCTTTCATTTATACTGTTGTTATTTCTCGTTATTTTTGTCTTTTATGTAGCCGGATTTACTAACACCAGCAGATCGTAGTCTGCCTAAAAAGACCTTTATTGAGTATGCGGTGCCCTGATATAAGATCTCTCAGCCGGGCGTTTCCGCGTATCTCAGAAGTATCACTATTGCGACTTCCGTTTGTTTAAATCAAAGTCGCCACAAGGCCTTACCTCAGTGAAGTTTTCGAAGCGATCGCTATGTAAGGACTGACCTTTCCATCGGTACACCGGGCGTCCCTCTGCGCTAGCTGGGAGGGCGCTGGTGTTCGCGTATCGTCCATCTTTGTTGTTGAGCAGAGTCACGTGATTGACACGTGACTCACGTAACCATATGACTAAAAACTACTAAACCGCTAAAAATGTGGGAATTGTAGTTGATATCGAGGTTTTTCAATTTCAAGACAATAGTGGGTATAAACTTAAAGCGTCTTTGCCACATATTGCTCAAAGAGAGATTGAATAATATAAAAGCAGATATTTATTAGGGGCCATTGTTATTGGTCAAATAGCGATTAGTGTACACAGGTCATATTTAATGTTATAACCAGGTCGCGTGACTTAAAAACTACATCAGCAGGACAGACGGGGGCCCCCGCTTAGATCTCTCAATATGAAATCGTCAAATTGCAGAGTCAGTCTCTGCAGTCATAAGTGTGTTTTTTTGAATATTTCGCTAGAGCTTTGCAACATCTAATAATAGGCGTAATGCCCCTCCATGTTGTTAAACTTAAGGCAACCAATGGACACATAAATAATCACATACTTGTTGTGATATATATTGTAGGCACTCTCCCTTTCGCTGCCCAGAGTCCCAGTGATTGCTCATTTTTGATGTGCATTGATCGAATATAACTCTTTTTCTGCCCCGAGTCTCAGTGATGGCTCATACTTGATGTGCATAGATAGAATATAAAAACAATGATCTTTAATCATTGGTTATTGACCTCTCAGCAGTCGTCATTAGAAGTGTACTTTACAGCCATATAGAACCTGTTCCTTAATCTGAGGTTCTTGATGAAAAAAAGGAGGGAAAACCATGCTGCTTCTCGTGCATTCATTAGCATCTTGTACCAGTTAGAAAGACATCCATGGAATATCTTCGTTCAAGCCTGCTTTGTCACTGTTCATTTTATAAATCCATTTTTGCTCTTTCTTAAATAGATATCTTGTAATATCTACTACATGTTCAGGAATGTTAGGTTGCTCGAGGACCGTCCATCTGAAGTCATTGGGACCATGACCCACCTCTAGAAAATGCGCTGTTAGTCGTGTTGCTTGCTTACAACAACGTATAGTGCTTTTATGTTCTGATATTCTTATCTTAATTTTCCGGGTGGTCATGCCAACGTAATGTAGCTGGCATGGGCACGTGATTAGATAAATAAGATTATGGCTATTACAATTTGTAAATTTACGTTGCAGCCATGCTCTATTTGTGCCAATGTCCACAGACAAAGATTTTGAAGTCTGTGGGCATGCTGCACATGTCCCACAGGGATGGTGACCTGCCACTGCAGGTAGGTCCCATAAGGTCCCAATCTGTCGGGTGATCTTACTTCTTGGTCGCGTATGCACTAGCTTGTCTTTTAGATTCGAACCTCTTTTAAAAGCAAATAAAGGACGCTTTATCTGGTCGCCTCCGGTGTTCAGGATTGACCAGTGTTTTAGTACGATCTTCTGTACTAAATTAGATTTTGTGGTGAAAGTGTTTACACAAGTAAGTCGATCCAGCTTCTCTTTTTCAGTTCCTGGTTCCAACAATGCCTCTCGGTTGTTATTTGAGGCACGTTTCTTGGACTGCCGAATAATCTTTTTAGGATATCCTCTATTTTGCAGTTGTTTTTCAAGATTGAGGGCATGTTTTTCAAAAGTTGCTTTACTCGAACAGTTACGTTGTAACCTTAGGAACTGGCCATAGGGTAAGTTGTTCCTCAATGACCGCGGATAACAGCTCTCGTAACATCATTCCACTTTTTTGACCCACAGACATTCTTCTGTTATTATTACCAGCATATCTTCCCATAGGAGCAAGGTAGGACATAAAAGTCTGGTATCCCTGAACTCAGAATTTAATAACACATCTTTTAGGAAAGGTGGTTTTTAACTCCTCTGTTTGAGAACAGCACTTCTAGAAAGTTGCTGTTCTCCTGTCTGACCTTTCTGTGTGCCTTGGCCTGTTTGTGAATTGACTGTCTGGTTTGAGAGTGACAGAGGCTGGGGAGCCCCCCGGAGGCTGGCTGGGTCAGCCCTGGACTGAGTGACTGCATTTGCAACTTGAGTGGGCGGAGGAGATAGGACCTGGGCCTGAATAGGGCTGTGCCTGCCTTCCACAATGCTGGCTCCACCTCCTGCTGGGCGGCTGACGACCCTGCCCCTCACTCTGAAAGGAAAGGAGAAGCCAGGAAAACAAAGTGCTCAAGGAACACCCAGAACTGGTTCAGACCGGGCTCAGGGCCCACTTGCACAAAGAGAACAAAGACTTTTAGGGGTATAAGTACAGGACCCCTGACAACAAAAAATTAGATCATCCTGGAATCAAGAAGGAACCTCTGCCAAGGAGAAAGGTGAAACTGAAGAAGGAAGACTGTCCTACTGTAGCTCGGCTGGACTGACCTGCTGTTGCTTTGCTGCCAAGGAGAAGGGAAGGACTTTGCTTTGTGCTGTGTCCCCTTGCTTGAAGGAATCTCCAAGGTTCTGAGAAGAGCTGGCTCCCTGTTTTTGAAGTCCCAGGAACAAAAGGATTTCACCCCCAGCTTCCCTGAACTCTGCTGAGAGAGTTATGTCCTTCCTAGAGTGCTTGGGCCAGTTGTGGTGCCTCTAGAAGTTGTACCTGTGTTGGGAAGCTGGGAATCAAGCTTTTAAAGACTTTCTGCAAGTTTTGTTACATCGCTCGCTTGCGGAACGCATCCCCGACAGTGCGAGGAAATTCCCGCCGCTACGAAGGTCGAGATCGTCACAGCACCTTTTGCCGCTGCCAGAGTGGTCGCATCCTTCGTTTGCGGGATGCACCAGACCGGTGCGGGAAGATTACCATCGCTGCGGGTGTCGTCGCAGAGCCTGTCGTTGCTGGGTGAGATCGCCGCACCGCTTGCTTGCGGACCGCATCACGTTGCTGCAAGTGTCGTCGCAGAAGCCATCGCATCGAGGAGCTGCGAGAGAGAGATCACCGCTGGTCCGCCCATCATCGCCCCGGAGATCGTCGCAACTCCAAAGATCATTGCATCGTGCCTTTGCGAGAGAAAACTTCCTACGGAACCTACGCACCGGAATCCATACAAGTCCGCCTTCCTCCCCATACAGACCTGATTCGTCGCAACACGCCCGCTGCTGCAGCGGGGTTGTCGCATCGCCTCCCCAGGGTCTCAGGAGCAACGCATTGCTTGTTTTCCACCGCACCAACTTCTGCTTTGGAACTTTGTTGCTTCTAAAAAGGTATTGTTGGCAAAACGTGACGCAACTGTGAACTTTTCACGCAACTGTGGATTATTTTATTGCAACCTTAAGAACTCTTTTGCAACCATATTCTTGAACTGTGTATGTTGGATTTTGTCGTTTTGGTCTTGTGTAGTTTAGATTAAATACCTTTATTTTTCTAAACTGTTGTGGAGTCAGTTTGTGGTGTTTTCACTGTGTTACTGTGAGTGTTGGTACAAATACTTTACACATTGCTTTTGGATAAGCCGGACTGCTTGTGCCAAACTATCAAGGGGGTGAGCAGAGGTTATCTAAAGGGTGTTTCCTTCTTACCCTGACTAGAAGCAAGGGTCCCTATTTGGACAGTGGTACCTACCTCTGCCAACTAGAGACCCCCAGTTCTAACACCTCCTTTCTCCAACACTCTGCAAATGTGCCTCCCGGCACACTTCTGCTTGGGTGGTGAAGACCCCTTGGCTCCAGAGGGTCTTTGGGGGCCAACAAGCCCTCGTGTTAGCTCCAGTAAGTCCCACAGAATGCAATTGCTGAGAGGACTTTGGATGCCATGCCCCCTTTCTCCAACACTTTGCAAATGCACCTCCTGGTGCCCTGCTGGTTGGGGGAAGAAATCACCTTGGCTCCATAGGGCCCTTGGGGGCCAAGAAGCCCTCCTGTTACCTCTAGTAAGTCCCACAGAGCACAATTGCTGAGAGGACTTCAGAGGCCATGCCCCTTTCTCCACTTCTGTGCAAACGTACCTCCTGGTGCTCTGCTGGTTGGGGGATTAAGTCCCCTCGGCTCTAAAGTGTCCTTGGGCACTAGAAAAGGCTCCTGTTACCTCCAGTAAGTCCCAC
Source organism: Lissotriton vulgaris (assembly GCF_964263255.1). NCBI lineage: Eukaryota > Metazoa > Chordata > Amphibia > Caudata > Salamandridae > Lissotriton > Lissotriton vulgaris. Next base: position 985,543,803 of record NC_141698.1, on the reverse strand, counting down.
TCAGCGGGATTGCTGAGAGGTGGTCAGAGGCCACGCCCCCTTTTTCCACCATTCCTAAAGTGTACCTTCTGGTACACTTATAGTTGGGGGATTAAGTTCCCTTGAATGCTTAGGACCGTTGACGGACAAAAAGCCCTCCTATTACCTGCAGTAAGTCCCACACTGCGGGATTGCTGAGAGGTCTTCGGGGTCCATGTCCCTTTCTCCACCAATCTACAAATGTACCTCCTGGCACACAGCTAGTTGGAGGATGAAGTCCCCTTCCATGCTAAGGGTCCTTGGATGCCAGAACCCCTTCTGTTACCTCCAGTAAGTCCCAGGGAGCGGGATTGCTGAGAGATGGTCGGAGTCCCCACCCCCTTTCTCCACTACTCTGAAAACGCGAATACTAGTTAAAAACCATAGAAATTCACTGAAAAAAACAAAGGTTACAGGGACGTTATAGTTAGGCTCAGGTTTCACCAGTGAAATTTACTTGCGCCCCGCAATGCACTGCATTTGACCTAACATATTATATCACTTATGGCATTTCAGTGACATCACTGATGACATCACTAGTGACATCACTGACGACATGCCTGATGATATCATCTGCATAATCATTGATGCACCCACTCACACCCCATAGAACCTTCCATATACCCACTCCCACTATCGCACAACCATTTCCAGAACCATACCAGTACTTACACACCCACTCACTGATTCATAGATCTGCACACACATCCACACACAGACCCATACAGCCACTCATACACCCACTCACTCGCTCACTAATACAGCCACTGACATATCCACACATACACCCATGCAGTCACTCACACACTGAGCCAGTTAACCATAGAGCTGCTCTCACACCTCGTCACTCAGCCATACAGTCAATCACACAGCCACTTACTCACCCTTTTTTTCAGTGAATCTCTAAGGTTTTTAAAATGCTAATTCCTAACTATAACATCCAAGTAACCATGTTTTTTTCAGTGAATATACAGATATATATATATATATATATATATATATATATATATATATATATATATATATATATATATATATATATATCTTCAAAAGGTTACCCCTGCATTGAGGACGCTACTCCAGTTGCAGATGATTTGCAAAATCTTTATTGACAGGAAACTGAAGTGTCATCTCGGTTATTTTACAGTTCGTGCCTGACGCGTTTCGGAGCCATCGTGCTCCTTTCTCGAAGACATGTTGATTACACCCTTTATCCGGCAAGCACGGCTTCCTGCAATTCTTCCTCTTTATTGGCCTCTGGTGTGCCTCCCTTTTCCGGGCTTGAATCACATTGCATGCTGGAAGCTGTGGTCATTTTACGCCGCATTTGTACCCTCAGGTGGGTTTGGTGTCTTTCAACATTGTTTTTAAAACTGTCCATTCAAAAACCCTCCAGTGGGTCCCAGGATACTCACTCCAGTTTCTTAATTGTTATTCCGCTGCTGCCGTGTAGAGTCTTGAAAACTTTTCAATCCTCCCGGACCCTTTAATTTTTCCAGGCGGTGCGTCCTCCACGGATGGGCTATCCGCGTTTAAACATCTTCAAAAGGTTACCCCTGCATTGAGGACGCTACTCCAGTTGCAGATGATTTGCAAAATCTTTATTGACAGGAAACTGAAGTGTCATCTCGGTTATTTTACAGTTCGTGCCTGACGCGTTTCGGAGCCATCGTGCTCCTTTCTCGAAGGCATGTTGATTACACCCTTTATCCGGCAAGCACGGCTTCCTGCAATTCTTCCTCTTTATTGGCCTCTGGTGTGCCTCCCTTTTCCGGGCTTGAATCACATTGCATGCTGGAAGCTGTGGTCATTTTACGCCGCATTTGTACCCTCAGGTGGGTTTGGTGTCTTTCAACATTGTTTTTAAAACTGTCCATTCAAAAACCCTCCAGTGGGTCCCAGGATACTCACTCCAGTTTCTTAATTGTTATTCCGCTGCTGCCGTGTAGAGTCTTGAAAACTTTTCAATCCTCCCGGACCCTTTAATTTTTCCAGGCGGTGCGTCCTCCACGGATGGGCTATCCGCGTTTAAACATCTTCAAAAGGTTACCCCTGCATTGAGGACGCTACTCCAGTTGCAGATGATTTGCAAAATCTTTATTGACAGGAAACTGAAGTGTCATCTCGGTTATTTTACAGTTCGTGCCTGACGCGTTTCGGAGCCATCGTGCTCCTTTCCCGAAGGCATGTTGATTACACCCTTTATCCGGCAAGCACGGCTTCCTGCAATTCTTCCTCTTTATTGGCCTCTGGTGTGCCTCCCTTTTCCGGGCTTGAATCACATTGCATGCTGGAAGCTGTGGTCATTTTACGCCGCATTTGTACCCTCAGGTGGGTTTGGTGTCTTTCAACATTGTTTTTAAAACTGTCCATTCAAAAACCCTCCAGTGGGTCCCAGGATACTCACTCCAGTTTCTTAATTGTTATTCCGCTGCTGCCGTGTAGAGTCTTGAAAACTTTTCAATCCTCCCGGACCCTTTAATTTTTCCAGGCGGTGCGTCCTCCACGGATGGGCTATCCGCGTTTAAACATCTTCAAAAGGTTACCCCTGCATTGAGGACGCTACTCCAGTTGCAGATGATTTGCAAAATCTTTATTGACAGGAAACTGAAGTGTCATCTCGGTTATTTTACAGTTCGTGCCTGACGCGTTTCGGAGCCATCGTGCTCCTTTCTCGAAGGCATGTTGATTACACCCTTTATCCGGCAAGCACGGCTTCCTGCAATTCTTCCTCTTTATTGGCCTCTGGTGTGCCTCCCTTTTCCGGGCTTGAATCACATTGCATGCTGGAAGCTGTGGTCATTTTACGCTGCATTTGTACCCTCAGGTGGGTTTGGTGTCTTTCAACATTGTTTTTAAAACTGTCCATTCAAAAACCCTCCAGTGGGTCCCAGGATACTCACTCCAGTTTCTTAATTGTTATTCCGCTGCTATATATATAGCCTACTGCTAGTCACCAGCAGGTAGTTATAGTTAGGACCAAAGTTTCCATAGGAAAAATGTATTTTGATTTGCCAATAACTTTGGAACCACTTCACAAATCTCCACTAATTTTACACTAATCTTACCCTTTTTGGTTTAGCTGCTGTATTGAAAGTTTCAGAGTGATGCGCCAAGCAGGGGTCGAGAAAAACTGGGGTCCTAAAACATGTTTTCCCCTTGTTAAGTCTATGGGGATTTTTCTTTTTTTGAACACGACTACAGCCAGCACTGCAGAACAGAATTACACCAAATTTGGCAGAAAGCTAGATGTTGGTCCAGAAAGGGTGCTTTTTGTGATTTGGTGAGACACAGTTCAGTAGTTTTTGAGATATCTATCTTCAAAAAGATTGTTCATCACAGATACCTCGCTTCATTGGAGCCCTTTTTAGAAAATCAGCATTGAAAAAAGAAAATATATCAATATAGATGGTCCTGTGGAAGGCTCATGCCGAAACGCGTAGACTATCCCTGTAAATCCTACGTGAAAGGTGAAATAAATTATGAATTGATCCCTGGGGTGCCGTTTGGTTCCTTCAATGCATCGTGAATAGCAGAAGAAGTTTTGGACATCCCAACAGAAAACCGTTTGCTGATTTCCCAGCCTCTTAAATGCGGTGGATTGCGGTGGGGTAGCGATCCATATATACACCAACACTCCGCTCCTCAATCTAATCCCTATTAGGAAAGGAAGCGATGGACCGCAATCTCCAAGCTGAAAATGGCAGGATTTATTATGTGCAATACATGTGACAGCAAAAAACGCCCAAAGCATTTTGGAGAGCAAGTCTCCTTGATCACGGATCAGGTCATCAACCTCCAAACAGTGTTTAAATAACAATGTGCCCTTGATTTCAAACTCAATATAAAAAGACAAAGTACTCATTGAAGGGGTGCCAGGAGAGTAAAAAAAGATTCAGCCAACTTGGAACTGTACAGATGCATTGTTTTTTTACTGCCTGTTAAATGAAAACGTCTGTATACAAACCTTGCAATTCATGACTTATATCTACACCTGTGAATAATACTTCACAGAACTAAAATCATCATATACCTTATGCATTTCATCAATGCTGGTCATATCAAGTTACCCACACAAATGCTTTAGTGCTATGTAATATAATAGTTCCATACGGCAAAACAGTACAATCTGCTAAAAGGACTTAATTTTCTAAACATTGTCCCTCCCCCAACCCCCGAGTAGGGGTCATGTGGACCCCAGATTAACAACCACTACTCTCAGGTAAAGTCTTTCAAAAAGCAAATATGTTATATTCCCCTATTATTCAAATCTGATATTCAGATTACTACTCCACATGATTTGATTGGGAGGTTCTGTGCAACCAGTACATTTGCCATTAAAAATCAGAATCAAACTCATGTTGTGCCTGTCCTTGTGTAAGTTTACTCTGCACCAGGCGGGACAGTGATAGTTCTTTGCATGAGGGTTTTTATTCTTTGTGCAATGGATGCATTTCTTATAGGCTGGGACTACTTGTCTGGGAACATCTATTCCATAAAGACTCTCTCTTTTACTTTGTTTGCCTTAGAGTCTCTATTCTCTTGTAAATTGCGGCATCTATCTGGCTCATGCGTGTTGAGTGTCATATGTGTATTGCTCTATTTGTGCATTTTCTCAAAACTCAATATAAGGCTCTGTCACCTCTGTCCATCAGGATATGTATCTTGACCAATGAATGTGTGGAAGAACAAGGCACCAGCTAATCCGAACCTCTTTTATTTATAGATTCTTAGTCCTCCATTTAGGTTGTCCAACGTCCTGTATGAAGAAAGATTTGGTGTTATTGGATTGTCTGGCCCCTCTGAAGCTGTACCAGTTCCATGAACTCTCCAGCTATATCTCATGCCCTACTTGTCAGTAAGTAAAACAAACAGCTCACATTCATATGGCTGATTCCTCTGCAGCTCCCCAGTAAATGGAATGGAATATTTTACTTCTCTAGGTGAGCCATAGTCCTACCCCCCCTTGAGGATAACACCTGATTGGGTATGTGAGTGTGGGCATGGGTCTTCTTCTGCCCAGGAAAAGCCTGATTGGAGAAAATCAAGGCCAACATTGCCTCCTTCCTAACTTTGCCCAACCTTTAGGAGAACTGCCCCTCACCTTCGAAGGGAATGGTCTTGAATTTTACATTATGAGGCTAATGAGGGCTTTCTACTTATTCTCTGGCCATTGGGGAAGAAGGTAGCAGGTCTTCCAGCTCTGACAGGTGAAGCCATCCAACCGTCCTCAAAGGGAACTAACTACGTACAACGTGGAGTCTGAGATGCTGTTAGTGGGCCCAAACACAGTTGTTTGCTGTCTCTTTGGATTGGCCCTAATAGGGGCAATAGTATCTCCATTCCCTACAAGAAAGACAACTCCAAACAACCACTGGAGTGGACTTACAAGTTTAAGCACAAGTTCAAGTCCATTCAGCTCACGGGGAGGAAAGACAGCAGGACTCATAGCATCAGTCTTGTCATGACTTGGCCATGTTCTGAAGAGGGAAGAAAGAGCAGATGACATTGACTGTTTTTCCTGTTTTTGTATCATTAGTGGTGGATCAAACAATGGAACTACAGCATGCCTGAATATTACTGTTCAATTGTGACAGGAGCCTCAAGACACCAAAAAAGATGCAGATGCATAGAAACTGCAGTGTTAATACTCAAGTTCAGAGCGCAAAGGCCATACATAATGGTGATGTGAGCAAATGCGCATGTAGTGCAAGGGGTTGTATGTTGGAATGTTGTATATAGAAATATTGGCAGACATAAATATAATTTCCTCAATATTGTTCAAAAACATATTGTTCTATTTGGAGTAGATATTCTATTAGAAACCTAGGACTCAACATTTAGGTCAGACAATGTTCTGACACTAATATTCTGGTACAATGGAGGGGAACACAAATGGTAGAAGGGAAGGGAAAAGGGGAAGGTCAGCAATCAATGTGTCCTTTATGAAAGGAATACATGAAACCAATGTGAAGCACTGTTTTGTATAGATACACACTGTGGGGCATATTTACTAGAAACTGGCAGAACGCGCTGTTACTCCAATATTGGTAACACCGCGCTCCATCAGTTTCAAAATGCAAGGATGCGCTGCATTTACAAGAATGCAGCGCACCTCTGTGTTTCCCTTAGTGCTGCCGCTAAAGAAGCTGCCTAGCGCCAGCACAGGCACTCATGCGCCATTTTGAAAAGTATAAACAATCTTTACCGGCGATTTGCTGTTTCTATCTGTGCTGCACAATGCAGCACAAATAGAAACAGCAAAAAACGAGGAAAAATTAAACATTTCTGCTTGTATCGCCTGCTTAAGGCCAGGTATTCCCTGACAATTTTTTTGGTGCTGCCCCATACCTTGTAAATACGGGGGCAGCGTCAAAAAAGCAGTGGGTGTTGCGGTGGAACGCCCACTGCAACACCCATTGCACGCCCCTGTCACGCTAAGTGCTGCTTAAATAGGGGCATTATTTACAGGACGGCATTGAGCCACATTAAGTGGCTTAACGCTGCCTTGTAAATAAATCCAAGGACTAAACGCCACCAGAAAGTCGGAAAAAGTGATGTTCTGGTGGCGTTAACTCCTTGGAAATATGCCCCTGTGTGTCCTATTTTGACAATATGGATCGACTTCAGTGTGAACCAATATTGTTGTCTGAAACATTTGTTAATTTACTGTCCCTATCGCACTGTTCTTAAATCACGATTGTGTATCATGAAGTTGGTGACAGTGACTCTGAGAAGTCAGGAATTATTTTCCAAGTAATCTCTTGTAGCTCTAGCAGTTCATCCTGCCTGGTTGGGTCAGCCAGCACTAAGCGTTCTATCTAAAACCATTTGTGTGAGGCAAGTTTGAATGCTGTTTAGCACCAGGAAGGACATCTACCATATGCAGCTAAACTTAGGACGGTGATCTCAGTGGCCCGTTGTTAAAGGGATGTATCCAAAGCCGACTTTAGGGCAGTGTGACTGGTGCAGACGCACTGGGTGCTGACTTGTAGAGGGGGGTGCTGACCTCAGGGGATGTGCTGTGCTTAGCAATAACTTACAATTGGAGAGATGAGGGGCGCCCCCTGCCCAGTCGTAGTGAGAGAATCCTTGGGAGGAGGTCTTGAGGGTTGGGGCGCCAAAAATAATTTGCGCCCCAGGTGCCACCAGCATTAAAGCCGGCCCTGGATATATCATAAATGTGCAGATAGGCACCCAAACCGCTGCGCATCCAATGGACAAGCCTCAATTCATCATATGAAAAGTTGAGCCCTGACTCGCTCAGGCTCCCTTGTGTTGAGCACATGCCTCCCAAAATGAGGTCGATACACGAGTCAATCCACAGCAACTCCCTACAGTTTAAGAGATTACGTGGATTTTTAACGCTATTGAAAGAATTAACAACCAGCAAGTAAAAGAGAGCAAAATGTGGCTAAATGAGCACAATCATCAAGTCTCTAAAATGAGCATTGACAAAGACAATACGTCTGGTTCAAATGCAATGACGCAGGCCAGTAGCATTGCATGCTTGTGTTTGCATGCGCTAAAGCTGACCTTTTGGCTTTGCCAAAGCTTGCCAAAGCTAGTATCAATATGTTCTAATAAAAATGGTAGCGAGAAGAACAGTTTCACTCTCCCATCTCCTTCTGTGCCAGCTGTAGAATCCTTAATATGGATTCATGTGCATCTTATTCAAAATATTTACATAATTGAAACTCGAGTAAAGAACAACATGGCACGAAATTAATTTAGAGGTGGGCTTAATTTACATAATTTGCTGTAGTTTAATTACATGGAATTACAGCACAATTGTGCAATATTATGTGCAATAAAGCAAGAAGCGTAATTTGGTATTTATCACTATTTGTTAGAGCAAGTATACCCCCCTCACATCCAAAATGGCCCAGAGGATGCATTTTGCACTAAGAAATGGCTCTAAATGCAACAGAACATGAATAGTACTGTGATTTCCCACTACTGTACTCCTAGAATTTAGCACTATTTTCGTAGTGCAAAATGCACCAGTGCATCCAAAATAGATGCTTTAAGAAAATTGCGCTAAATGCAAAGCTACACAAACAGCCACACGAACAGCTGCTCTCATTCACTAAATTCATTGTTTCTGTGCTTATTTTTCCCATAAATTACTATTCATTCCGTGAGCGGGCATTATTGTGTAAATACTGGTACTTCCACAAAAAGAAATGTGGAATTACCAAAATTACTCTGACTACTCCGTCGTCATTAAACTGACGCCTAGACTTAACAAGCATTTACAATGCAACGGTCTCGCCTTTGCAAAAGTTAGAGCTTTTGGCATTGTAAATGACATTTTTATTTGTGTTGGTTTTTAAAACAGATAAATAAATGGCATTGTCATTTACAATGCCAATAGCTTAATCTCTGCAAATGGGAGACCTATTGCATTTGCACACACACAGAGCCACACACACCCATAGCCTCACGCACACACACAAAGCCTCACACAGAGCCACACACACAAAGCCTCACACAGAGCCACACACACACAGAGCCACAGCCACACACAGCCACACACACACACACAGAGCCACAGCCACACACAGCCACACACACAGCCACACACACAGTCACACACACAGCCACACACACAGCCTCACACACAGCCACACACAGCCACACACACAGCCACACACACAGCCACACACGCATACACAGAGCCCCAGAGCATAATTCCAAGAGCCAATGTAGTTTAAAACGTACTTGTGAAGAAGCATCCGAGGCACCGTCGAGGCGCTGACAGCTCATTTGCTACTGTGTGCTCGGGGGTCCATCACTGGGTGCTGAGGTAAACACCCTGCATCACAAGGCCACCGCTTTCAAGCACCTTAGAACATGGAGCCCCCAAAACATTGATTTAGCAGGTAATGTGAGTTACTATGTTTCTTTTGCGTAAAGATTCTTACAGCTGCTCAGCAATCCAGATCTCATTTTAATGCCAAACAGCTGATCCTATGTCATGGTCTATATGACATATGGTTAACAATCGAATGTATAAACACATAATATTCAGTTGTATAATGGTACCGGGTGCTGGTTTCAAGGAAACCCTTCTTTTAAAAACCAACACTGGGACATGGTGAAATATAGTGATTGGCCCAGGATCACATGGTTTGGTCAAGTGGTGAAACAGAGCTGAGACTAGAAAGGAAGCCTAGAACGGACAGTGACATGGCACTTCCTCTGGAACTTTCTCCACAATCATCCTTTTGAGAGGCAGGCCCCTTGCGCTCAGTAATTGTGAGGATACTGTAATAGTAGCCCCAGTGTTTTTCTTCTCTAGATCTGCGCACAATACAGCACTATGTATTACTCTTCACAAGAACGCAATAAACCGCTCCGTGAAACTGTTCACAAAGAACATATATCGTGGAAGGAGAGAAAAAACATGCCAAGGAAGACGTAGCAAGAGAAGGACAATGAATAGGCGTAGAAGAATGGCCCAGCGAGATAGCTCAGTTGGGTAATATACCTACTACAGATTGTTGCGTATTCTAGAGGCCACAGGTCCTAATCCTAGATAGAAAGCTCGGTGCGTGACTGCACAAACTGCAGAGATGTGCCGTGTAGTGCATGTGTGTTGTAAGTAACCCAGTAGGTCACTGTTTCCAAACTCTGTGGCAAAGCTCAATGGGTTGTTTACCATTCTGTGTATCCAATAGGTAATATGAGCCAGCCACGAAAAGAACACTGAGTGAGCTAATATAACACCTCAGGCAGAGATCTGAACGTATCCATAGGTCACGTGTTTCAATTCCAAGAAGCTCTTTCCTTTCCTGCAACAGAATGACAGTGACTCTCTCGGCACAAAGTCATACAGTATTGTTTGCGCCCATGGTCACCAGGGCGCAGGTGTGTCATCTGGAGGCCAGCGAAGGGCCGCTTGCCTGATCCAACCACATAGCGTGTTGTCGGTCCATGGACACGTGCTATACTCGGGCCTCAGGGCGCTAGCGTCGAGATGTAGAGCTCACTAGGGTGATAGTGGTCATCCTTTCACTGTGCAGCAGCCAGGAAGCTCCTGTCTGGGGTTTTGGACAACTCGTTGACCCCGTGGTGACTTAATGCACAAGGGTGAGAGCAGATATGAAGTGTCCGCTAGAGAAATCAAAAGCCCGGCCAGATCTGACCCAACCCGGCACGGACAGCCTGCCATTGGCAGTGGCACTGAGAGTGTGAGAGCGAGACAGCTTGCTTCAGGCCATAGAGCAGGACGACGTGGGGCACGCGTGGTGCGTGTGATGGGCTGCCCGTGGTCATGGACGCAACAGCGGAGCATGACAGTGTTACCTGGAGATTATGGTGACGGCGGGTGGGTGGCTCATAAAGAGCCTTCAGTTTGAGGCTGGAGTCGCCGGTACGGCACTAGCACGGCTCCTGGGTGCAGCCAGGGGTTGGTCTCAGTAGCACAGGCTTGAATACCTTTACTGTACACCCTAGACCCACAACAAAACAAAGGACCCAGAGGTGTAGCGTGATATGCCGCCCTGCTGCTTAAGGCACTGATGGAGATGGGCTGGGCGGGGCCGCGACTCCTAGGGGCCTCAAGACTTTCATCTGACTGGACCCATAATTGCGGCGGCGCGCCCCCCGTTTAGAGGGCAGTGCCGCGCTCTGTCCCAGAATACCGGAGCACGGTCACGCGCAGATCACGGATCAAGGCGCATTAACCTTCTGCACTATCTTGCTGCGGTTGGAACCTGGGATCTGTCGATTACACACACAGCTCTGCAGCAGGCGCATTGACTATCTCAGCTATCGTGGCGGAATTTAAGCCAAGAGCCACAAATAGCTGTAGGAGGCGTGTCAACTTTCCAGGCTAGTACACTGGGATTTAAACCTGTGACAAGCAAGCTGCACATGAATTGCGATTCTCATATTAACATGACTAGAGAATCTGGATTTCATTAAAGACACGGAGGCTGACATTATGCATTATTCCTTTAATGCAGTCCAAGCAGCCGCTTACATCACAATATTAAAAGGGTCCAGAATAAGACAATAGCAACACATGAAAGGCATGAGCCATCAACAATCTGCCTCTTTTAAATGTGGAGGAAAATAAGTTCATGAAACTTGAAACATCAAAACGATCTTCTGATGAGCAGGATGAAGGAGAAGGAAGAACGAAGGTAAAACCAAAGGCCAGATGAAACACAGTTAAGGAGAGTTACCTGAAAAGAGAAAGAAGTAAATATCTCTTGAATGTAAAAAATAGTGTCAAGCTTATCAAGCTAAAAGGAAAAAGAGATGAAACAAGTACTGTTAATAAAAAGTACAGTGATAAACTGTAACAAAAACAGCATTAAATCATTGTAAGACCACCAAGGGGTGGGATTGGAGGGATAATGTCAGCCTCCGTGTCTTTAATGAAATCCAGATTATCTAGTCATGCTAATATGAGAATCGCAATTTCATTACAAGAACGGAGGCTACATTATGCATGTTGGTAGCTTTGTAAAACAACATCAGACATATGTTCAATAGGCTTGCAATAATGACGTGCAAAGCCGCTAGCATTTGACCAGTCAGCAGTTTTGAGAATGATGTCCAACTTACCTCTAGACCAGAGTGATTTACTGGCCATAGCACCCCTCTAAGGGAGTGAGCTTGAAATGTCTTAACCCATCTAGCAGTAGAGGTCGAGGTTATGCCTTTGTGGGGTTTAACAAAGGATATAAGTAATTGGTTAACATCCTGAATGTGAAGAGCAGACATTCTATGAACACACTCTATCACGCAGTCCACAACGCAAAGTTTTGGACATAAATCAAAACTTGGGTAAAAATTGAATCAGACATAGTCTTTGTTCTTAAATAAATCTCAAATTTGACTCCGAACATGTTAAAAGATCTATTCTTAATCTCCAGTTCTTTGACATCAGAGACCCTTCTGCATGTGATTAGGCATAGTAGAGTAGCCAGCTTAATGGAAAAGCTTTATTTTAAATTTTATTGAGGAGATTATTAACAGGCCAGTTATTGAAAAGATCAAGGATTAGTTTGATATCCCAAAGACTTTTATATTTAGGTTTAGGACAGGGGTCTCCAAACCGGTCCTGGAGTGCCGGATCCATGCCAGATTTTCAAAATTACTACATGTATCTCAATGGGGATACCCAAAAAATCTGGCACGGATCCGGCCCTCCAGGACCGGTTTGGAGACCCCTGGTTTAGGAGGTCTTCTTAAATGAATGCTTTTCATCACTCTACAAACAAACAATGACATTTTTACCTACCGTTTTACCATTGACAAGGACATGACCAGCAGAAATAGCCTATCTATAGCAATTGATAGTTCTATAGCTGAGGCCTTTATGAAATTGTTTAACAAGGAAGTTAACTATGTCAACAATAGGTGCTTTCAATGAATCCAGGTTCCTTTCCAGGCACCAACGTACCCAGATTCTCCATATGTTATTATATCTGTAGTGAGTGCCTGGGGCCCAAGACTCTCTGAGGAGAGTTGCAGCCGTCGCTGAAAGTCCTGAGATTTCATTGGATCTCCTGACACTCTCAAGGCAAGAAGGGTTAAACTCCTGTTCTGAATTAGGGGGTGAACTCCTCTGTCTACGTCTGCAAGAAGATTCTCTAGAGTAGGAATTAAGAAGGGGGGTTGCAGGCTAGTTCTAGAGTGGTGGGGAACCATGCTTGGGATGGCCAAATGGGATTTATTAGGACAAGGAAGCATTGATCCTGTCTCAATATCCGAAGAACTCTCTGAATCATGGCAAAGGGAGGGAATGCGTACACCTTGGCTCCTTTCCAAGTTTGTAGTAAGGCGTTGACTGCTAGGGCACCAGGGTGGGGCATCCAGCTGAAGTTGTTCTCCAGTTGAAAGGTTAGTCTGCTCGCAAATAAGTCTATTTCTAGAGGGCCCTAAATCTTGTTTAGGGTAGTGAACAGGGAAGCCTTCAGTTTCCAATTGCTGTGATCTAACAGGAATCTTGAGTTCCAGTCTGCAGAGTATTCTGCTTTGAGAGCGATCTTATGTTCCAGACAGAAGAGCGATCTTATGTTCCAGACAGAACATCCAAAGTTTCTTTGCTAGATTCGAGAGGCTCGCAGATTTGGTGAGCTCATGAGGGCGTAAAGCCCAGCTGTTAGTTCTAAATAATTTATGTGGTGAGATGATTCCTCTTGTGACCAGATACCACCAGTGTTCTGATGGAGACGGTAAGCTCCCCAGCCATGAAGGCTCGCATCTGATTGTAAAACAAACTCTGGTTTTGAACCAAAGATTGCTTTTCCATTCCAAGCGTCTATGTTCTCGAGCCACCAGGCTAGTTCCGATTTGGCTTCTTGATCCAGACAGAACCGATCTCCGTACAAGAGGCTAGTTCTTAGGGCTCCCGCCTTTACACTTTGGAGGGCCCGATAGTTGAGGGTACTGGGAAAGATGGCTTGGATAGAGGAGGAGGAGAGGATGCCCAGAATCCTGGCTAGCTCTCTCAGAGATAAGTCTTGCTGTTTCAAGACATGTTTTATTTCCTTCCTGATTTTGGTAATCTTTTTTGAAGGTAGTAAAAGGAGACATTCCTATGTGTCTACTGTGAAACCTTTGGCTAGTTGTGAAGGCTCTTGAGACATTATAAGAATGTTGTCTAAGTAAATGATTAAACTAATGCCCCTTATTCTTAGAGATGAGGCAACAGCTCTCATGACCTTGGTGAAGCACCAAGGGGCAGAGGAGAGTCCGAAGGGGAGAGCCTGAAATTGGTAAAGGTGATTTTTCCTAGACAAATTGAAGAAAGGGTTGGTGGGATTCGGCCATAGGAATGGTGAAGTAAGTATCCTTTAGGTCTAGTTTGACTAGCCAGTCTCCCTCTAGAGGTAAATCCCTCAAGAGATGGATGCCCTCCATCTTGAAGTGTCTGTAAACCAAATATTTGTTTAGTTCTCTTAAGTTTATGACAGGTCTCAAACCTTTGTCTTTCTTTTTTACAAGAAAGAGTGTGCTTATAAATCTTAAAGTTTCTAATGGGACCTCTATTATGTCTCCGTTCTGAAGCATAGAGGAGATCTCCTCTATTATTTTTTGTTGATCTGGAGAGAGAGGCATGTCTCTTGGGAAAGAAGTTTGTAAAGGTGTGTGAGTCCAATCTATCATAAATGATTTAAAGAGTAAACCTTTTGGGTTTTGCAAGGGTTTTTTATCCGCCCTGTCAGTTAGTTTTGGATTCATTTTAGTCAAAACAACTCTTTGTCTTTCTACTTTAATGCTAGCGTTGGCATTACCCAGTAGAATTAATGCTCTCTGGCTCCATCCCTTGATGAGATTGGTGTTGGAGGGGTGCCATTGATGTGGCTGTCTTCTGTGGAATCTAAGATTCTGGCTAATTGTCCCAGTACGTCGAGAAGACATCTTTAGATGAGGATGGCGAGTCATCATTAAGCTCTTCATTAAAACCAATGTCCCCATCACTGTCCAAATCATGGACAAATTCATCCGAAGGGTCAGGTAAGACATCCTCATTTTCTGAATCAGAGTCTGTAATATACACCGGTCTTTTGTGCCGCTAGGAACACCCATGTAAGACGTGCCGCGGGGGACACCATCGTAATTTGTGCCGCTTAGGACACTGGAGTAAATTGTGCCGCTAGGGACACCTTTCAAATTTGAGGTGCGGGGACCTCCGTTCATGAATGAGGTGCTACGACCTCCCAACTCATTTGAGGTGCTAGGACCTCCCATGGTGCTCTTAGTATAATAATTACATTTTTCTGCTTTTTTACCCTGGTTAATAACTGGGGGGTTGAGACAAGTTGGCCCTTCGGGGAGCTCGTCTTGAAAGGGGAGGAATCTTTCAGAGGACATACCCTCCTTAAATGATCTAAAATACAAGATCTCATTTCCTTTTGAATTTTGCGACGTGGTCCTGAGGGAACCACTCAGAACTTCTTGGGTGTTTCAGATTTAATGGGGAAAACATTTCTTTCCCTAAAGGGTCAAGGATAATGTCCTTAGAGGATGATGGGAGTTTCTCTTATGGATTGTAAAATTCTTGATCATCTTCATCAAGATCAGGGACATACTCATCAGGTATGTCTGAGGATTCTATATCATTAGATTTGTTATCTCCCATAATGTAAAGAGCATTAGGATACTTTGTGCCGCTAGGGACACCCAGATGTTTGTGCCGCTAAGGACACCCAGATGTTTGTGCCGCTAAGGGCACCCAGATAAGTTGTGCCGCTAAGGACACCCAGATAAATTGTGCCGCTAGGGACACCTTGGGAGTTTGAGGTGCAAGGACCTCCATTAGAAGTTGAGGTGCTAAGACCTTCCTTAATTGATGAGGTGCTTGGACCTCCTATATTGCTCTTATCAATGTTTTTACTTATTCTTAAGTCTTTTACCCCTTAATTCAGTGATCTTGTCAGAGTAGAGGTTTGGAATTTCTGAGATTTTGTCCTCATCAGGGAGTGACCTTTTAGAGGACATGATCTGACTTAAGGTCTCAAACATGCAGGACCTCAATTCCTTATGAAGGATTTTTTCCAGGGCTTCGTGGTCTATGTTAGGAGTAGGGGCAGAAGCCTTGTCTGAGTCAGAGTCAGACATGGTATATAGGAAATGTTAACTTGTAAAAAGTAGTAAAGCCCTTTAATGAAAGATAATTAGGGAGGGAGGATTTCCCTTAATAATAGTGACATGGTTTATAGATGAAGAAATGTCAAGAGAATAATTCCTCTCTTATTATAATTAATTTTGTTATAGAATGTTGAAAAGTCCATTTAAATGAGGATTTCCTGCTAAAAACCCCTTTCTTTTTTTTTTATAAATAAGTTTGTAAAACAATAGCAACTTGCGGATGAAATCCGAAATAATAAAAGATAGCAATACAGAGCTGCGTTGGAATACGCAGCCTGCATCGGTGGAAAGAGGTGAAAAACAGAAGTTAAACGAAGACATTATGTAAACTCATTATGGCATGAGGAAGTAGAACAAGGATGAAATTGAAGAATAATCGTTCACACAAAAGACAAAATATTAAGGTTCGATTAAACATCTAAAAATCTCTAAATATATTCAAACATTAGAAATAGTACATAAGCTGAAAGAAAAGGCAGGTTAATCTGATCAGTCACGCAAGGATGGGACTAGGGAAGGGGGTGTAGGGAGATCTCCGTAAATTGGAGATCGGTATAGAGGCAGTAAGAAGGGGGGGTGGGGTTAAGCCACACACTAGGGAACATCAAAATACAGATAAAAATCAATAATGGTAATGAAGGAAAATTAACTTATCTGCTTGGAGCCGCATTTAAAAGAGGCAGATTGTTGATGGCTTATTGTAGTGTAATATATTTGAAAAGTGTTTTCATCTCGTGCTGGGTTTGTATTGGTATCACATGCGCTAGCGCATGCAGAGAATGTATTCTTTTAAATGTATGGAGCCTTCAGAGGCCAGGGGTCCGTTGTGTATCTTCAGTTGCTAGTCGGACTCCTGGCTGATGAGGCGCTCCTCTTGTGATTGGAAACCTTTGGAAATAAACTTCTTTAATGAACACCTGATTCTTGGATTCAATAAGACTTCCTGCCTTCTACATATTGGCGACGATCGGGATTTTGTTTCCAAGCACCGACCCACGCAATAGGATTGCTCTACAGTTTGGTGATTTTCTTGGATTTCTACGCGGTCAGCGTTAGAGACCTTTTTATCTCTGTGACGCTTTGGGAATCTACGTACAGAGAAGAAAGGGATTGATTTTCCACAAGTTGTTTTCTTTTTCGACATCTTAGGATTATTTTGGGACAAGGAATTTTCCTGGAATCTCTGCAGAGGTGTTTGCGTCTCGATGAGGAGCAGACTTGTCGAGGAGCTGGATTTGTGGTGATTTGTGTGTGATTTCTTAACTCGTTTGGAGGGTCACACGATATTTGTCACAAGGTAATTTCCTATTCCTGATGTGTCATTGACTGGATCACCGCTATCGGCTTACGCTGGCTTTTCATAAATAAACATGTCCTGCCATTCTCCTACCGAACTTTCCTGCCGGAACCTGGAATCTTCACGTCTGAGCTTCTTCGTGATTGTGGTCCCGCCATTTTGGTGAAGTTTTGAAGACTTCAGTTCTTCAGTTTACGTGTGATCTGCTTAGCGGCGATTCACACGCCTTGTTCCTCATTAACTTCTCTTCATGCAAGTGGAAGGTTTATCGTTCTGGAAGACATTTCTTCGTCTTTTTGGTACTGTGTGAACAATTAGCTCACCAAGTCTCCTTCACTTTTGGTTTGGGTTATGCGATCTCTTTACTGGTGATTTCAACATCACTTTATTTATTTGGTGGTTACTGACTTCTGTATTTTTTTTTGTTTTTAACATATCTGCTGTTAGAGAAGTCACCCAACCTCCTCCTTTTCTCGAAAAGCCTGGAAAACCTACTTTGTTATGGTCGGAGTGGTTTGGCTTATTTGAGAACCACATTATGGCTATTGATGCTGCTGACTATTCACCTCCTAGGAAGTTTGCTCAATTGTTTGGTAGTCTAGGTTTAGCGGCACAACGTATTTTTAAGAGTCTAATACCTATTCCACCTCCGTCTGGTCAATCTGGTGATAGTCAGTGGAATGTATATGTTGAGGCTATTGCAAGATTAAAAAAACAGTTTGAGGAATCTCCTAATATTATGTTAGAGAGACATACATTTTATATAAGAAAACAAAAGGAAGACGAAAAAATTGATGAATATATTTCTGCTTTAAGAGTGTTGGCAATTACTTGTGATTTTGGTCCTCTGCTTGATAACTATATTCGTGATCAATTTGTGTTTAATTGTGCTTCTCCTAAAGTTAAAGAAAGGTTTCTCAGTTGTAAGAATCCGTCTTCATCAGAAGTTATTGATCTGAGTCTTAGTATTGAAAGATCGATAATTTCTACAAAGGCAATGATGGATGATTCATCTCCTAAAGTAAATTTTGTTTCTGAGGAGATGACGGAGGAAGGTCTATATGCTATTGCTGGTAAAGAAAATAAAGAGAAGTGGCAAGGTAAACCGAATTTTAATCAAAACAAACAAAACTTTTGTTTTAGGTGTGGATCTAAAGTCCATATTGGGAATTTTAAAGGGTGTCCAGCTGTTAATAAACGCTGTGTTTTGTGTAAGAAAATTGGTCATTTTCAAAAAGTATGTAGGTTTCAAAAGAAACCAGTTAAAGTTAACTATGTGGACATGGATGAATGTTGTGAAAATTTGGACAACCTTATGTTAATGGTGGATGCTGATGAGCGTTCTGTTTTTATTAAGGGGCCTTTATGTGAAGCTTCAATTGATGACATTAATGTACATAAAATGGCGGATTCGGGCTCGCCCATTACAATTCTCCGGGACACTACTTTTTACGACAAGTGGGGGAGAGATATGAAATTAATACAATCTGATGTCAACCCGAAAGCTTTCGGAGAGAAATATATAGATATGTTGGTTTTTTTCTTGGGAAATTTACAAGTTCTTAGGAGATCTATTGTTACTAAGATTTATGTTGCGATAAAAGGCAAGGATATTGTGGGTTGGAAGGACCTAGCTAAGATGGGTTTGTACTTGGTCCCAGGTGATGAAAATCCTATTAAGGTGCGAGAGTGTCCTGTTTGTTTTGTAGAAGAAGCAACAATTGATCGAGTGGATCTTTTGAATGAATTCAAGAATGTTTTTAGCAATGAAATTGGTCTGGTGAAAGGGGCTGAACACAAAATTAGATTAATTCCAGGGGCAACTCCAGTTTTTCATAAGGTACGTCCAGTTCCTTTGAGTGTCAGGGCAGAGCTTAAGAAAATGCTTGAGGATTTATGCAATGACAAAATTATTGAACCCTCTGAATCCTCTCAATGGGTCGCTCCCATCATCGTAGCCCGAAAAAACAATAATGAGATCAGGTTATGTGCGGATCTCAGGGGTCTCAACAAAAATATTAAGATTGACTGTCACCCTCTTCCAAAGATTCAGGAACTGTTAGCAAATCTAGGTGGGGCCAAATGGTTTTCACTTTTGGATCTAAAATCCGCTTATCATCAGATCCCCTTGTCAAAAGATTCACAAGAGCTGACTACCTTTGTTACCCCATGCGGCGCTTTTAGGTTTTTGAGGCTGCCGTTTGGGTTAGCATCGGCAGCCAGTGTTTTTCAAAGATTGATGGATTCCTTATTTAAAGATCTGGTGGGGGTTCAAGCGTATTTGGACGATATTTTAATTTTTGCAAAGACAATGGATGAACATAACATTTTATTGAGAAAAGTGTTGTCCATTCTGGGTGGAAGAGGGATGACTGTGAGAGAGGACAAGTGTAAGTTTGGGGTGTCTGAGTTGGAATACTTGGGCCATATGATTTCTGAGTCCGGTATCAAGCCAAAGTTTTCTGTTGTCAGAGCTCTTATGGAAGCCAAACCTCCGGGGATAAAGATTCTCTGCGTTCTTTCTTAGGGCTGACGGAATATTATGCCAGGTTTGTGGAAAATTATGCACAGGTGGTGGAACCCCTTCGTCTACTTCTTAAGAAAGGTCAGAAATTCATTTGGTCTAAGGATTTGGATGAATCCTTCGTTGGAGTCAAGGAGTTGATTGTTTCAGCGCGGTCACTTCATGTATTCAGGGATGATTCTCTTTGTGTTATCTCAGTGGACGCTAGTATGAAAGGTTTGGGTGCGGTGTTGAGTCAGCAGGTGGATGGAAATGAGCAAACTGTAGCTTTTGCTTCAAGGTCTTTGAAAGATTTTGAGAAACACTATAGCACAATTGAGAGAGAGGCGTTGGCCTGTGTGTGGGCTGCTCAGAAATTTAAGATGTACATCTGGGGTCGTAAATTTGTAAAGTTATCGGATCATAAACCTCTTTCTTTTATTTTTAGCAAGGTGTCTGGTTCTAACAGTCTTTCTCCTAGATTAACCAGACTAGTTTCTAAACTTCAGGAGTTTAATTTCGAGTTAAGGCATATTGCCGGTGGTAAAAAATTTCAGGGCTGATTGTTTATCCAGGATGTTGATGGATAAGGATGATGACGATGATATGTTGGAGGAGTACGTGGAATGTGTGTCGGTGGTAGATGCCGTTGAGGAATGGAGTTCTGCCATTTCTGAAAAGGACTGGAAAGAAGCTAGTTTGAAGGATGTCATTTTGTCTCAAGCGGTGGAGTTTTCTTCTAAGGTTTGGCCTGACATGAGGAATTTATCGGGGGACTTGAAGAATTTTGCTCAAGTTGCTGAGGAACTCTCTGTGAAAGATGGCGTCTTGTTGAGGGGTGACAAATTTGTTCCACCTAGCGGTTTGAGAAATGTTATTGTTAAGCTGGTGCACAATGGTCACTTGGGTGTGACGAAAACATGCATGAGGATTAAATCTCATTATTGGTGGCCGGGTATTGATGCCCAGGTGAGGGCTTTAGTAAACAGCTGTGAGGAATGCTTGTTGTCGGATAAGCATTGGAAAACTCATGATTCTCCATTGCAACCTTCTCAATTTTCTTAGGTTGCTTGGGAGAAAGTAGGTCTGGATTTTTCAGGTCCATATAATGTACTTCATGAGGGGAAAAGATACCTTATTTTGGCTATTGACTACTTTTCAAAGTGGATGTATTACAGGTTCGCGGAGGCCCCGAATTCGGATAATACTATTTCTTTTTTGGAAAGGGTGTTTTTACTGGAAGGGGCACCTCAGGTTTTGGTTACGGATAACGGGACTCATTTTGTGTCAGACAAAATGTGTAAATTTTTGAAGGTTCATGATGTGAAACAACTTAAAGTGGCGCTTTATTCCCCTTCATCCAATGGTTTAGTGGAATGTGGGAATAATATTTTGAAGGAAGGTATTCAAACTGCATTGGCCTCTAGGGTGGATGTCTTTAAATTTCTGGAAAAGAAAATTTGGAATTATAACGTCTCTCCTCATTGCACCACTAAGGTGTCTCCCTTTGAATTGTTGAGGGGAAGAAAATTGCATTCTCCTTTATTTCCTTCTTGGCTGGGTAGGATGGATTCGAATCAGTGTATGTTGAATCAGGATGATCTTAATGGTACAGTTAAGCATAAGCAGTCGGTGATGAAAGAGAATTTTGATAGAGTCAAAAGTGTGAAGGATGTTCAAATGGCTGTGGGAGACTGGGTTATGATTAAGAAACCCTACAGGGTTGCAAAAGGGATTTCTGTTTTTTCAAGTCCCGTCCAGGTTGTTAAAGTTAGCAAGAATGCTGTTTTCTTGGGTGACAAGGGCTGGTGGAATGTCAGACAATTGGCGAAATTGACTGGGGAGCAAGCGGCACTTATCCGTAAGAGGAAATATTTGTCAACTCAGGAGGGGTGTGATTGGATGCATTGGTTACAACCAGATATTAAATTGGATTCTCATTCTCTCACTTCCACGGATGATTTTTCTCCTTCCTCTGGCAATGCTGATAATTCTGCTGTCCCTTCTTGTAGTCGCAGTGGACGTATCAGAAAAGCTCCTGCAAGATATAATGAATTTATTTCTTATTGATTATTGCTGTTTTTGTTTGTGTTTCTGTATAAGGGGGAAGGTGATGTAGTGTAATGTATTTGAAAAGTGTTTTCATGTCGTGCTGGGTTTGTATTGGTATCGCATGCGCTATCGCATGCAGAGAATGTATTCTTTTAAATGTATGGAGCCTTCAGAGGCCAGGGGTCCGTTGTGTATCTTCAGTTGCTAGTCGGACTCCTGGCTGATGAGGCGCTCCTCTTGTGATTGGAAACCTTTGGAAATAAACTTCTTTAATGAACACCTGATTCTTGGATTCAATAAGACTTCCTGTCTTCTACACTTATGCCTTTCATGTGTTGCTATTGTCTTATTCTGGAACCTTTTAATATTGTGATGTAAGCGGCTGCTTGGACTGCATTAAAGGAATAATGCATAATGTAGCCTCCGTTCTTGTAATGAAATCTGTACAGGAGGCGCATTCACCCACCGAGCTATCATCCACTGTGGCCAGTCCAGCTCAGTGCCGCGCGCGGGAGGTGACTGGACTGCTGCAGGTGGGGGTGCTTGGTCAGTGCAGTGTCGAACATTATCCTACCGTGCCCTGGCCAATGGAGTCCACGTCTATCATCGCGTGCGCACAACTTAACATGTTCTAAAAGTGCTGACCCCGGGGGCGATAAGTGCACAGGGCATGTTTCCAAGGGCATTTCATGAGCTTTTCTGTCGGACCGATATCGCAGGCTCAGCTACAGCATGCGCCTAGATGCCAATCTTTCACAGTGTGCTCTCTACCGAATTTATCAACAGCCCCCTGTCCGACCAACCCCCACCCCTGTTAGATCAAGCACACCCGACCAGTTCTTACAACACAACTCGCTCCTGTTCGGTCTGCTCCCTGGCTGACCTGATATCCCACGGGAGGTGGGGGAGGGGTGTATGCGACAGGACGGTGGGAGGCTGGGACAATGGCGGATTTGGGAAAACGAGAGTGGCTGGAGATTGACGATAGAGTCTGGGAGTGAATTGTCTGACCAGTCACGTCCCATCGCTTGAGTCGTTGCCCAAATAATTGGAAACAAAAATCAGCTCCTGTGATTTCATTTCCCGATGCCCCCCCCCTCCTAAGTATACCCGGGACTAGTGGGAAATCGAGATATTTTGCATGAGATTGGCGGTGCCTGCAAAACCATTTGAAAGGCTCGGGACACAAGGTAGCAAAAGGTACATTACAGGAGGAATATACAAACTCGAAAGTTTCAAACCGGCATCCCGGAACGGCCACGTCTGCTGGTTCAAGACGGCATTGCGGACCTTCACAAGTAAGCTACTGCCCAGGCGCCATCTTCGGAGGAATGACAAAAACAAACCTTGGAAAAAACACACAAAAAAAACAAACGGCCACCGCTGCATGACGGAGAAAAGGGGCGGAGCTTAAAAAAAACACAGAAACGTCCACGAATCTGCTCCCACAATGATTGACACTTCTCTCTTCCAATGGCTAGCCTCTATTTATGGAGCTAGCCAATGGAAGAGAGAGGCGGGTTAAAGCCACAGTACTGGAAAACAAAAACTTTCGCCTGCGCAACACTGCTGCGCAGTGAACGCCAGGCGAAACCTAAAAAACCAAGTACAAATGGAAGCCAGAGCAGTGGAAGGACACACAGTTGAATAATGAAGCAGTACTTAGGCCAGTCTCCAGGGGAGGGACAAACGCAGGAAGAGGAATGTGAAGCGGGCATGCGCTCACCAAAGAGAAGTAAGGAAATGAGAGTGATGATGAAAACAGCAAATAATGGTAAGCAATGGAGCAGGGTCTAAGCCACCTGTAAGCTAACAAAATGTCTTGCAAGCGACAGCACATGTGCTCTGTCAGACGAGACCTAAAAAAGGCAAGATAAGAAGAAAGGAGATGGGGAGAAATAAGAAAACAGTGACAAAGCAAGAATGCTAGGATGAAAAAGTCCCTGCAGGAGTGACTTTAAAAGACAAGCAATGTAGGGCAGTGGAAGAAAGAAGCGTACAGAGAAATCAAAACTTGGCTGCCTGCAGGGACAGAGGTGGGCTCCTTAAAAAATTAAGGTCCCTGCACTTTTATTTATTTTTACAAAGCCTGCCAACATTCTCCTATTTGCTGCAGCCAGCCCACTTAAGGGAAGTACCAGGGGCAAATGCCAGAGGCAGTAAACACGAGTCTGAAAAGCAGGTTTATTTTATGTTCCTACTTCTGCCTTCTTGCCCCTGGAGAGTAAGGGGAAACCGAAGGCCCTGCCAATTGTAGCACCTGCCACCGAAAGTCCAGGCTACACTCAAATAATCTTCTTTTCATCTATAGTAATTCGTAACTATTGCGCCTCGTTTAGTCTCGAAAAAGATGTCATTTCCATTTCAAACTCTGCAATATTATTCCCCCTGGGCTTCGTATTTTGTAATATGGCATAGAACTGATATTCTCACACAGACATACGCGAAGATTCTGTTTTCATCATGGTTGCATAGGTTGTCTCTGCATCCCTCTATTTCCGATCTTCCATCACTTAACCTGAATTTGTTTACTATACATATTTGGTGCATTTTTGGTTATCAGTTTCATTCTTGTTATTCTCCAGTGGGAGATACATACAGTTCCTCAACTTCACCACGTCGGGGTGCAGAGATACATTATCTGGGTTCCTGTCTCGGTAGACATCCGCCATGCCCCGGGTCATCGACCCGCAGCAGACACCTTCCTACCTGCCTACATTAGTCACTTATCTCTCCTCGCCTGAACCGCTGCAAGTCCCCGAGGATCTCTCAGTTCAGCTGTTTCCGATTTCAACTTTGTTTCGTGTCGTCAGCCACAAGGACGGGGCCTCACAGGGAAGCTCGACCAAAGTTTAATGCATTGGGAAACATACAAAGTACGGGAAACAGCAGTGCTCCAGGCGGAGTGACGAAAACAGGACTGTCGAAGAGATAAAGAAAGTG
This sequence comes from Lissotriton vulgaris, assembly GCF_964263255.1. NCBI lineage: Eukaryota > Metazoa > Chordata > Amphibia > Caudata > Salamandridae > Lissotriton > Lissotriton vulgaris. The sequence continues at coordinate 985,519,375 of NC_141698.1, read as the reverse complement.
ACAGAGCCTGTAAACCTGCAGGCAGAGCGCGAGAGACAGACGAAAAAAGTGTGGGGCAGGACAGGGAGAATTACTGTGTGCCTCACAGACCCAGAGAGTGAGACCAGAGCCGAGGAGCACACGTAAGGGCAGCTGGAGGCGCTGTGTCTGGAGCAGAGAGGATGGCAGCTCCTGCCGCGGGGGTGCCAAGACCCGCACCCCAGCTGCTACTGGACATTCCTGCCTGGGTGCTGGAACAGTTCTGCCGGACAATGGACTGCCTGTCGGACAACAGGGCGCCATCTTTGGAGGAATGACAAAAACAAACCTGGGGGAAAAAACAAAAAAACAAACGCCCACCGCTGCATGACGTAAATAAAGGGGCGGAGCTTAAAAAAAACACAGGAATGCCCACAAATCTGCTCCCAGAATGATTGCCACATCTCTCTTCCAATGGCTAGCCTCCATTTATGAATCTAGCCAATGGAAGAGAGAGGCGGGTTAAAGCCCCATACTGGAAATCAAAAATTCTCACCTGCGCAACACTGCTTGCGCAGTGAACGCCAGGCTTCAACCTAAAAACAATGGGATCCCTCTTGAGCACTGAGACTAGGTGCCCCAGAGGTTGAACATGCTTTGAGGTTGAGAAAGAAGATATGTCATCCAGCGCTATCATGCAGTGGTGATTCCCAAGCACGCTAAGGAGGTTTGGAAGCAGTGTAGCACAGAGATGCTGGCAGGGCAGTTGTAGCACACAGAAACTGGCAGAGAATCAGCACAGAGACAAGCTGCTGAATAACAGAGCACTGCACAGAAGTACTTGATGATAGCCTGCAGGAATGTACCCAATGAGAAGAGGAGAAATTGTTAGCAACGTGGAAACGTTTTGAAAATTTCGTGAAGATTCGTCAAGTGGCACCAAAGCACAAGTTACTACTTGTGTAACGATATATTTGTAAGAGACATTAGTTGGTGATAGATCCCTTACCTTAGAATATCCCCAGGCATCAGACTGGATCCGGAAATTTTTGCGTAGCAGTACCCTTGCGCGTTGGTAGGCGTCGTCTGCGGCTCCGCGTCTGTCGTCGGCGTCGTGGGCGCCGTGATGACGTCGTCAGAGTACTTGGACGCCGCCTCCGCGTGCTGACGTCAGTTCTTAGACACAGGTTTTCCGCGCCAGAAACGCAGAGCTATGCCAAAAACCAACACTGGTGCCTTTGAACTAGGGCCCTGAAAGGGGATGACCTTAACCCTAGATATCGGTTCTCAGAACGGGGAGGATGGGTGGGTCGGTAAGGAATCTATCACTAACTAATGTCTCTTACAGATATATCGTTACACAAGTAGTAACTTGTGAATCTGAAAGAGACACGTTAGTGATAGATTCCTTACCTTAGAATAAATACCCCAGCAATACCAACCCTGGTGGTGGGTCTGCGAACCAATAATCACACCAGAAAGTCCTGGAGGACGGAACGGCCAAAGAAGCCATCCCTCCGGACTTGGCTGTCCAGGCAATAGTGTCTTGCAAACGTGTGCAGCGAGGCCCACGTAGCTGCCTGGCAAATGTCCTGCTAGGGCACTCCTCGGTCCAAGGCAGTAGTAGTAGCCGTGGCTCGAGTGGAATGAGCCCTCAGCCCAACAGGGGGTTCCTTCTCAGCCAAGGAGTAGCACGCCTGGATACACAAGATGATCCACCCCGAGATGGTCCGCTTGTGTACCGCCTTTCCCTTCTTAGCGCCCACGTAACCAACTAAGAGTTGGTCATCCACCCGGAACTGGCGTGTGCGATCTAGATAGAAAGAGAGCGCACGTTTTGGGTCCAGATGGTGGAGCCTCTCTTCCTCTCTTGAGGGATGTGGAAGCGGAAAGAAGGTGGGCAAGGTGACGGACCAACGCCGGGGGGGTCGTAAGGTCCACCGGCGACGACCCAGATCCCGAAGTAGGGCCCTGCGGCACCGGGACCGCGGGGCCCCGCGGCGCCAGGCCCGAAGGCGCCGGCGGTGTCGGGGCCGAAGCACCCGAGGGCGTTGGGGCAGAAGCCTCCAACCCGCTAGGGGCCCCAGATGGGTCCGCTGGGCCCGGAGGCGCCACGGAGCCCATCAGAGGAGAAAGGGACCTCATGGCCATGAGGAAGCACTCCATCTCCTCTGGCGTCGCGTCTCGCCCAGGGACCAGAGGGTGTGGTGCTGGACGCGACGCCCGCGACTCCGATGGAGCCGCGTGGGCGGTGTCACCTGAACCCCCGGCCGCGTTGCGCGAGCGTCGGGGAGAGTCAGAAGAGCGATGACGCCTCTTCGACTTCTTATGTTTCTTACCTGGCGACGACTTCGACCCGGAGGAGTGGTGCCGACTCTCGGAGCTGTGGTGGCTCCGACCCCGCGACCTGTCCCTCAACCTCCCGTGGGACCGGGACCTCTCGCGGCACGGGCCGACTGCCGGAGTTCGAGTCGCCTGCGGGACCGCTCCCGCCTGGCTTTCAAAGAGAGGGCCCGGCAGTCGGAGCAGGCCTTGTCGTCGTGGTCGACGCCTAGACAGAGTAGACACCGGAGCTGAGGATCCGTGACCGACATCGTGCGGTCGCAATCCTCGCAGTGCTTAAATCCAGGCATCCCTATGGCACCAATCGGAGTCGTGCAACTTCGAAAAGATGATCAAAAGTGATCCAAAAAGTTAGTCAAAAATTGACTAAGGATTACTGCTTTTTCCAGATCTGCGCTTGCTGGCGCGGAAAAAAGAAGAACTGACGTCAGCACGCGGAGGCGGCGTCTACGTACTCCGACGACGTCATCACGGCGCCCACGACGCCGACGACGGACGCGGAGCCGCAGACGACGCCTACCGACGGGCAAGGCTACTGCTACGCAAAAATTTACGGATCCAGTCTGACGCCTGGGGATATTCTAAGGTAAGGAATCTATCACTAACGCGTTTCTTTCAGATGTTATTGTCAAAACAAAAAATGCTTTTCCTAGGGAAACATGGTCCTAACTACAACTACCTACTGGTTTTCACTAGTAGATAATATATGCTTATGTCGAGGAACTTTGCGTCAGCCCTCTTCATCCACCGGTCTGTTCAAAGGTCACTTACATTTTGCATTTATTCAGCCCATCCTATGGCATCTGGCAATGGGTCAGCCCACTTCAGCCATTGCCTCTCTTGAAATGTGGGTACGGCATTTAGACTAATAAAGTGCATATTTACCTCAAACATGCCCTTCAGAGCCAGGGCTCATGCCTCAATTAATTAATTGGACAATGTTTATCCTATTTTTTTAGTAGTCATCCATGCATGTTTACATTGTGTTGAGATGACAGTAATTAAAAGCTTGTAGCATATTTTCTTTGCTTTATTAAGAGTCGTATTTTCAAATAATATACATTAAAACTAAAAGGGTTTCTTTACCTGCTCTAAGAGTGACTGCTTATAATGGTACTCCGTACTGTTCTATTATAATGCTGCCTTCTTTATGTTGTGAACGTTTTCTGTTTTTATACATCCTATTATTGACTCTGTGCATGTTTCTTGGTAAAATATGTGCTGTCCCTCAATTCATGCTGGTTTTCAGCAGCATCTAGTTTCTTTTATGCCTTACAACTTCTGTATCTTTCAAATCCTTTTACTCGTTCTGTTAACATTTCACCTTTCACTTCGTCTTTCTTTTCTCTTATATAATCAAAGCCATAACTTATTTTACAGAAAGTCTGTGCGTTTGCAATATCCACAGGGCTTCTCTTCTCTACTGACATCATGCTGATGAGTTGTCTGGTGCCTGAATGTTCACCTGCTGTATATAATTCTTAATTTCTCTTATCAGCATCTGCCATCTGTGGCAAATCTAGCCACAGTATTGTGTACGTTTTTCTTCCTATCTGGGCTTTTGCTCAATTTGATCAAATCTGTCTCGAAAAGGAGAGAATCACAACGTGAGTAAGATGGCAAAGGCAGTACGGGAGGTGCTGAGGGACAAATAAAGTCACCGTGGATTTATATAGATAAAGTCTTCCATGTTAAAATCAATCTTAACAAAGAGACCGTTTAGCATGCTATTCATTGAATTCTGAAGAGAAAATGTGTCTGAAACAAAATGGTGCATCACTTCATTTAAAATAGAGGTAAAGACCCATACACTATTGACTGAATTTTTCCTCACTATTTATAGAAGAAATACTCAGTATTGCTAGTGGAAAACAAATTACATATACCTACACTTCTTTGCGTAGTTCTAACAATTAAAGTTATAATTCAAATAAGGAGGAAATTCCTGATGTGGTAATTATGCACCTGAAACTACCAATACTCTGGATATTAGTATTTCCCATATACATATTACACAGGAATTACCGCCTTTTCCATATGTAATATGCAATTGCTAGGGAATTCAGTGTTATTGCACCAAGTTCACGGATAATTCACAAATACTGGACCGTTTTCCAAGGACATATTCGTCCAGGGTATGCCTGCTAAGCATGTCCTAATAACACTGTGAGGTATGCCCCTTCAATTGGAATCCCAGTTCAGGTGTTACCAGCCAAATTGGATATGCCCTAAACTTTAAATGAGGCACTAAATATATATAATATTTATGTGTGATGTCTATAGTACTTGCACTGATAATAACAATTATATGGTATTCTATACCAACTGTAATGGGCATTAAGTCAGCCTCCTTCAGCCAATGGCTTCTTTTGCTCTGGACTCTACAGGTATGGGCTTGCGAGTCTGTTAATCAAATCATGGCACAGTCAATAGAAGTATCTCAAACACAAGTTTTTCTATTGACTAAATGCGTGCACCTTTACACTTTTACTGTAGTGCAAGAGTGATTACTTTACAGCCCTCGAATGGCTCAGTAGTGCTAGAGAGTACTGACAAAAGCATCTGAAAAAAATGGGAGCTTCAGAAAACAAGCACTGGCAAAACAAACAAGACTCGCCTTTAACATGCAGGAAGTCCTACTGCCTTTGACAATGCTTGCTTGCTTTGGCATATTGTACGGCCAAGAGCATCCCAAGATAGGCATCCATGCAGGCACATGCTTTCAGGCACATCAACGGCCATCTTGGAACATTTTTGTCAAAGTATATAAATGATTGAAAGATGGCTGCTGAGTGTTTGAGAAAGCATGCGTAAGCACCGGCGGCCGTAGTGAAATGATTTTAAATCAAGATGGTCACCCATGCTTTTTCACACATGTGCATACATAGTTGTCCACTTTGGAATGGTTGTTGTGAAACTATAACAACAATCATTGCAAGCTGGCCACCGCTGATTGTGCATGTGTGCCCATTCACAGTGGTCATCATGCAAATTTGTTTTCTTATACTTTTTGTCTTAATTTGCCCTTCCAAGAAGGATCGCCATTTTTCTATGTTAAATAAAGCAATAGAGTATGCACCTAATGCATCGGTGGGCCTCACAAAAGGCTTAATGTTAGAATATTAAAAACTATAGTGGAATGTAGGGGTGGAGGGGAGGGCCAACGGCTGAGTTATTGGCCAGAAGCGAGTTTTTCAGTAGCAGTGTGCAGCTGCTAATCCATGCAAAATGAATTAATTAAATGTATAAAAAAAAAGTGGGGGGTGCTGAAGGGACAGGAAATTACAAAATAGTCCATTCTCTTCAGAGACAGGACAACCACAGGAATAGGGAGGAAAGTAATCGAAGAAAGTTTGGAGAACATGGATAGACAAACAAGCCATCCAATCAGGTATAAGAGTCTGAGCTAAACCCCCCTGTATGCATACTGTACTATAAACAAAAGAGGTCTTCAGCAACAAAAAGCTAAATCTGTCTCTAGGCAAGATGCAAAGGGGGTTGTTGCTTTATTTTGAGTAGTATCCACTTTTCCAATTCTTTTGTCTATGTTGTTTATATATATATATATACTAGCAGCCCGCCCCAGCGTTGCCTGGGGCAGAAAGGGGCTGGGGGCAGCATTTGAGGCTTGCGTGCACTTCTGCCCCCGGCCCCCTCCTGCCCCCTCCCGCCCTGGCCCGGCCCCCTCCCGTCCCGGCCCCCTCCCGCCCGTGTCCCGGAGAGCCTGATCCTTACCTCAGCCGCCGGTCCCGCTCCAGGCGCCCCCGCCCGCACAGGCCGCCACTCTCCAGGCGCCCCGCCCGCACAGGCCGCCACTCTCCAGGCGCCCCGCCCGCACAGGCCGCCACTCTCCATGCGCCCCGCCCGCACAGGCCGCCACTTCGCCCAGCAGCAAGCAGGGCCGCGGCAGTCCTCCCAGCAGGTCGCGATCTTCGGCGCCATTTCCGGAAGTGTTGCCAGGGAGCGCAAACGCAAATGATGTCATCACGCAGACGTCGCGGCCGGCGCTACTTTCAAGAGACTACTTTATTTTTATTTCGAAATTTTTTAAACAACGTTTATTTTTAATAGCCTATGTCCTTCTGCTTGCCCTGAGGTTTTCAAAGATGTCTTGGGTGTTTTGATTGGTGGTGTACTTTTCGAGTTTACCTGGCTCAAAGGTTTGTGTTCACTCTTTATAATAGTAGTATAGGTATATATACATATATATATATATATATATATGTGTGTGTGTGTGTGTATAAATATATATATGTCCGACGCAACACGATCATCTCGTCTTAAAGTTTGTCCATATAAAAAAATATAGACAGCCCGGGCTCATTATACTTCTGCACGTTTAATTATTCAAATAAGCAGCAATTTAACGCCTCACGCATTTCACCTCTTGTTCACAGGTCATTTGCGTTTACTTCCTAGTATCGTAAAAGCATGTGAATCCCCACCACCATCAAAGTAGGACTACATGGAATATCTGTATCTATTCAATTTCACGGCAGCCATCTTATTCCATTGTCTTTTTCTGTTACAAGTCCTGCACATTTTATTGTGTTAAACCTTTTCAAGCTAAACACACTATCAATACTTAAGTAATTTATACTGCATGTATGTCATTTTTATAACATTCGCAACTGGTTACATTTGTTTCATTATTATCGAAAAATAATCATTCCCAACTCAATTCTGCCCCAGTGGGTTTTGAATCCAACTCTGTTGTTTCTACTGTCTTTTTCATACTTCCAATATATTTACCGTTTTTGTACCACTGTAGACCAGTTCCATATAGTTCATTTCAATGCCCTGTTACTCAGCACTCTCATATTGGCCTGGAAATATTTGCTATTTTGCATTTCTTTATTCTCCTCTTATTTTTCCATGTTACCTACAATATAAAAACAGTGTAAGATCAACCACGACCTTATTTTCCCTTTTAAAACCAGCAACCTTGTTTTCACAGACTCGCTTAAAATCATGAACATACATTCATACTAAAGCTGCAGAACTATAAGGCTTAGTTTTAATCTATCCTAAGTGCACAGATAATCCTTTGTCCTGTTGGATACATCGTTTCATATTTTACTATTATTTTGGACTCCAATCTCCGTAACGTTTGTACTCTGTTGCCCCCTCTTTCTGATAATTGAACCCTGTCAAGTACACAGAACTTTAGCAGACCTATGCTATTTACGCTGTTCCTTAAAATGTCTGGCTATTGGATATTGTTTATCTTCATTCACAATTGTTCTCAAATGTTCTAAAATCCTTTTCTTAGCTTCAAGTGAAGATCTCATCTGTTTTTAAAACTTGTCAAAATTTATTAAGGCTTTTCTTAACCTCCCAGGCCTGGGTGCTAACTAAATTCAGCTAAAAATCTGACTGGCTGCTCCTCCTCTTTCTTAACTTTTGGTATTAATAGATCTTCCCTTTTCATCTCTATGAGGTTCCGTGACGATTTGAACCCGTGTTTTCAAGTTTGTCGGAAATACATAATATTAGTATCAGCGAACCGCAAATGATCCATTTAGCATATCCTGGTGTTTTCGCTACGATACGAGCAAGAGCACTCTTGTTATGAACACATTTCTGATCTACCCATGGCATCCATCTTAGATCATGGCCGCCATTTTGTGTTTCCTTGCCCTCACATATGCAATAGCCTCTGATACTTCATTCACTTCACTTTGATTAAGGACACGTAGCCTTAGCCGGAGATTCACCTCTTACATGACACGTACACCTTAAACCAGATCACGCTGAAGCTGCATGACTCGACAAAGGCTGCCTCCTCTGCCCGAGGCCAGCCCACCTAAACTGGTTTTCCTGTCCATTGTCCTGATCATGATTAGGCGGCCGAAGCCGGTAGCCTTGCCCATTTACAACCCACAAACATCTCTTATCCCGCTTTCCTATCTTCTGCACCTGGCTCTGCTCCTTTCCTTCTGGGCCTTTATTAGGGGGAGGTAACGAACTTTACGATGAGGCGGTCCGGCTCTTGAATGCAATATTGACAAGGGATTGTGATGGACTAGTGGGAACCCCTCTTCGTGATGTTTGGCATCAGATATTATCGACAGTTCCTGTGTAACGCCAAATATTTATTGTTTAAGACACAAAGGTTTGGGAATGTACTGACATGTGAAATATTTGCCTGAAGCACAATTTTTGGTATATAAGGAGCAACCCTCAATGTACAAATCGAACAGTCTCCCAGATTCTGCCCGTGTGTAGATTCTGTGATTTCTGTGTCCCTGCAGTAATAAACCTTTGGTCTTTGACGCCACCTTCGAGAAGCCCGTGTTTCTGTTCATTTGCGCACCAAGGCAGGTGGAACTCCGGGGTCTTTGGGTGTTGTTCCCTGACACCTCTGGACGGAACCAAAAAGTCCAGAACTCCAATTGGCGCCCAACGTGGGGCGACGTCATTCGGTACCGGTCCAAAAGCCTGAAGAGTTCGAGAAGCTTCGTGTGAAGATTCCTGAGGGAGGCGCCCCACTTCATCGATCCCGGCATATCGCAAAAGTGGTCCTGAAGTTCTCTTCCACGAGGGTTCCCGTTCAGGACGGCTGCAGTGGGCCGTTGCCTTGACCGTCGCCCTGTCTTGGACCCGAGGTGCAGCTTTAGTACAGCGAAACGTGACGGGTTTCTCCTTGGTGACGTCTTCAGTGCCTCAGTTAAGTATTTAGTAATAGCTAGCTGGTTACTTTGTGAGGATTGTTAAAAATCCTTGATCGGTTCTTGGTTTGGTTTGGTTTCGTAAGATTATCACTAGTTGTTCTGGTTACGATAATCTATTTGGTTCAGTTTGGGTATCGATACATTAGTTTGGTTTTGGTAGGCCTAAGTTCTTGGTTCAAGTGCACATATCTGTTTCGTGTTTTGTTTGTTTTGTGTTCCAGACTGAAAATGGTAAGTCGGAAAATGTTGTCTTGTTTTAGTTGCAACAGTGACTCACGATTGGAGGATTCTTGTTTGGTTCCTCCGATTGGGACTCCCCTTTATGACCTATATTGCAAATTTGGAGTGGGTCCTATATCCTATAACGAGGTATGGGTCCGTTATTGTAAGAAGGATGGTGTCCTTAGTTGGCCACTACATGGTAGTTTTGAGCCCGAGATCCTTGATAATTTGGAAGCGAAACTGTTTAGTAAGAAAGCCCGGCCGGCAATGTTTGATTCTTTCCGTTACTGGCGAAAAGAATCTAAACAGAGAGAAATGAAAAGGTTGAAGAAAGAACAAAAAGAGCAAGAGGAGTTAACTCTAGAGCAAGCAACTAAACAACTGCAAGATAATGAGTGCAAAAAGGCTATAGACGTAGCAATTAGAGAGCATAATTTAGCGATTGACAAGTGCTACCCTGCCTTGCCATCGAAAACAACTAAGGTACTGGAGGACCCCGAAAACGATCCTCTGTTGTCTTATCTGTTACGTTCACCTCCACCGTATGCACAAGGTGCTGCGGCCCAACTTATACCGAATGTTCAATTGCCGGTTGCTGGACAACCTGGTATTCCTGTTCCTCAGAATCTAGTTCCTGTACCTCCTGTGGTTAATGTGAATGTTCCTACGGCTCCTCCTCTTCCTGGGTTGCCGACTTCTATACCTGTATCTGTCTCGCTTACACCTACTACTTCACAAACTATTTTCATCGATACTCCTACTGCTTCGCAATCTGTTCCTACCTCTACTGTGTTCTCTACGTCTGCGAGTATGTTAACTCCACTTTCTGTACGTCGAAAAATAACTGATTCTGTTGCTAATATTCTGTCTCCTTTATATAAATCCTTAATTAAGACTCCTACTTCTGATTCAGTTCAGAGACGTAGTCAGCTACCAAGTACTGAAGAACGGGGAGTTTTAGATTCCACGGCTCTCAGATGGATTACGAAAGTTAGAAGATATAATACGAGAGATGTATTAGATACGTTTATGCAGTGGAAGGAACCAACGCAACGATACGTCTTTGATGAGATGTGCTCGTTGTTACGTGAGGAAATAGAGGAAGATGATGTTGAATCAGACTTGGAGGATTTAATTAAGGTGCAAAAAGAGTTTGCTGCAGGAATGATAGTGGGTGATAATATACAAGAAGCGATGGAACTTATTTTGAGTTTTAGGAATGATCCATCTCTTCGTTCGCCGAGAGATTTAGAAAAAGGTAAAATGAAGCTAAGTCGCCAATATCCTATGAGGGAGGTTCCTCCAATTTGGCGCGAAGCAATACAACGTGATGATAATGCGGGTATTGCAGCTGCTCCAGCACAGTTCCAACGAGTGTGGATACACATTCCATGGAAACGAGCTGAAGTACTAGCAGTGAAACAGGCCTTACCAGATCCGCGTAAGAATCCGGCCGGATATTACAAGGAATTGACACAGACAGTTGAAGCTTGTATAATGAATTTGGCAGACATTGACATGCTATTTGGCAATGTAGTTCCACAACCAGTGTGGGCTAAAATTCGTAGAGAGGATCATCAAGCAGCTTTAGGTGGTGATTGGGCAGCTATCACTGCAGCAGATGGTCAGCAAACGGGTGGTGCAAAACCCGAACCCCTAATTGCTAATCTTCCAGGTAGAATAATTGACTTAATGAAGACTCTGATGCCCGCATTGCGTGTTAATTGGGATAAATTATCCGCATGCAAGCAAAAGAAAGACGAAAGTGTCTCCGACTTCTTCACGAGGTTCGAAGAGACTTTTGTAGATCATAGTGGTCAGGATATGAGCACTGAAGGAGGACAGAGACTGTTTGTCGATAAATTTGTGCATAATTTGTTGCCTGAATTATGCAATAAATTAAAGGATTCAGAGAGTGCGTGGGCTGTTTCCACGACTGCGCAAATACTTGCGACTGCACAGTACTACGAAAATAGGGATAAAGAGGAAAAGGAGAAATCAGAGAAGAAAACGAAAGATTTAAAGACTAAAGTTCTTTTACAGCAGGCGTATCCGCCTCGCACGAATCAGACTAATATGCAACAGAATTCGTATCAAAGGACAGATTATAATTCAACCAGGCCTCAATATCAGTGGAATCAGTGTGCGTACTGTAAGAAAGAAGGTCACTACAAGAATGAATGTCCGATTCTAGCGCAAAATAATGCAGCAGCAGCTCAGAGAGGTCGTGGTGGTTATGCGCAGAATACTAGAGGTCGAGGGCGAGGTGCTATGCCTCCGCAAACGAATGATTGTCCCTCTAATCACTTTGATCAACGAAAAATACCGTCAGCTCAACAGAATAGATCTCAGCAATATCTTGTTGAGGATTATTGTGAAGTTGATGAGGGATTCCAGCAAAATGGGTACTAGGACAGCCATGGACAGAGAGAGGGAGTAGTATCAGTTCCAGTGGATCAGAGTGGGCCTTATGTCGCAGTAGCAACATCAGGTGTAGTCGAACCGTTTCTGTTGGATACTGGTGCCGCAAAAAGTTCTATAATTCATGCGAAACTCCCTGGCGCACCTTTGTCTGGCTCAACGAATGTTTCCGTAGGTTTTTCAGGCGCCCCTGTTTACAACCCGATATCTAATCCTTTGTCTATTTCTGTTGGACCATGCCAATTGAAAGCACCCTTGATTTTGACGACAGGTTGTAATGAAAATCTGCTTGGTTTAGATTTGTTAAAACGACTATATGCGACATTGTACTGTTCTCCGGAAGGAGTACAGCTTACTTTGGGTAAAAGACTCACTTCTCCGATGTACTTGTCAATGGACGCACTCCCGCCAGAGCTGCGCTCACTCCCTGATTCTCTTTGGGCGACTGGTCCTAATGATGTAGGCCTTTTGGAAATACCACCGTATGTAGTAACTTTGAAAGGAAATGTAAAATTTCCCAGAATTCCTCAATATAAAATATCGAGTGAAGGAGAACGTGCACTTTTATTGATTGTGCAAGATTTGATTAAGAAAGGTGTGGTTGAAGAAACTCGAGGAAATGTTTGTAATAGTCCTGTATTGCCAATTCTGAAACGAACTGATCCTACGAAACCTCCAGTATATAGGTTTGTCATAGATCTTAGAGAAGTTAATAAGATTGTGGTTCCACAGTTTCCTGTGGTTCCAGACATTACTGCCTTGTTAACGTTGATTCCTGCTACAGCCAATTGGTTCTCAGTCATCGACTTGAAGAATGCCTTTTTCAGCATTCCGATAGCCGAGGAAAGCAGGGATATTTTTGGCTTCTGTCTAGGAGGTCGAAGCTTCAGATTTAAACGCGCTCCACAAGGCTACTGTGAGAGTCCATCTATTTATAGTCAAGCATTAAAAAGTCAGCTAGATTCTTTTGTCCTTCCTCCAGGTTCGGCCCTAGTACAGTATGTAGACGATCTTTTAGTGGCTGCCGATGACAAGGAAACTTGCAAAGCAGCTACAGTATCGTTGTTACATCATTTGTCTGATTTGAATCACAAAGTATCACCTTCCAAGATGCAATACTGCTGCCAAGAAGTGACCTACCTAGGTCATCTCTTGTCAAAGGAGGGAAGGAAGTTGACCCCAGAAAGAATAAAAGCAATTACGCAAATGAGTGTTCCACGCACACAGAGAGAAGTACGTGCCTTTTTAGGTATTACCTCCTACTGTAGGCAGTGGATCCCAAATTTTTCTCTTTTAGCGAAACCATTGGTAGCTTTGACTGGGAAAAATGTTCCGAGTCCGGTGCCATGGTCTGATGAATGTCAAGAAAGCTTTACCGAATTACGAAAAGCCTTGTGTTCAGCTCCTGTATTGGGTACACCTGATTACAGTAAACCATTCACGCTCTACGTTCACGAGAGAGAAGGTTGCGCATTAAGTGTCCTGACACAGAAGTTTGGTGATAAACAACGCCCCTGTGCGTATTTCTCATCAACATTAGATCCAGTAGCTAGAGCGTTGCCTAGTTGTTTGAGGGCTACAGCGGCAGCTGCGGCTTCCATTCGGCAATCTGCTGGTTTGGTGATGAACAACATGCTAGTGGTCATGGTTCCTCATGCAGTGGATACACTCATGAACCGAACGAAGACACAACACCTTACCAGTGCGAGATTATCTGGTTACGAACTGACACTACTAGCGAGTCATATTCAGATCAAAAGATGTAATGTATTGAATCCAGCAACACTGTTGCCGACTGATCAAGAGTCGAGTGATTCTGAGCCACATGACTGCTATTTTAAAACGGAGGAAGAGACAAAAGGACGCATTGACCTTAAAGATACTCCGTTACTCGATCCGGATGGTACGCTATATGTGGACGGGTCATGTTTTAAATTGGAGAATGGTGATGTGACTGCTGCTTATGCGGTGACAACTTTGAAGACGATTGTGGAGACTGCAAGAGTGAGTCAGAATTCTGCCCAAGCTGCAGAATTAATAGCTCTAACGAGAGCATGTGTTTTAGCTGAGGGAAAGAGAGTGAATGTGTTCACAGATAGTCAGTACGCATTTGGCGTGGCCCATAGTTTTGGCCGGTTGTGGAGAGAAAGAGGTTTCATTACGTCCCATGGGACTAAGATTCAACATGGTCAACTAGTTAACGACTTGTTGGAATCTTTAACCTTGCCGACTGAAGTTGCGATTGTGAAGTGCAGTGCTCATAAAGCAATCACGGATGATGTTGGGCGTGGGAATGCTTTTGCTGATGAAATTGCTAAACAGACAGCTAGAGATGTGATGAGTAGAATGTATGTTGCAACGTCTGCAAGATGGATCGCTGAGTCTGGGATGTGTGAAGATACAATGGAAAGTGTGAAGGAGATTCAGAGAGAAGCGACTGAGGAAGAGAAACATGTATGGAGAGAAAGTACGGGCAAGTTGGACTCGAATGGATGTTGGATTGATTTGACAGAGCAACAACGTTGGATGTTGCCAGATGCGTATGTGCTTGCAGTAGTGACAATGGCGCACGGAGTAGCGCATATAAGTTCTAAAGGTATCTGTAAAATGTTGGCTCCGGTCTGGAAGAATGATGGGATCAGTAAGTGTGCGGAGAGAGTGGTAAAAAATTGTATGGTGTGCTTGATGCATAACCCTGGCAAGGGAACTCCAACTCCAGCTGGTCATTTCGCTCCTCCTTCCTGTCCCTTTGAAGTGATTCAGTTAGATTTCATTCACATGGAACGCTGTAATAACTTGAAATACGTCCTGGTGGTGGTTTGTGCTTTTTCCAGGTGGATAGAAGCATACCCACTGAAGGACAATACCGCCTTATCAACTGCCAAAATTCTTCTCAAAGAATACTTCCCTAGATTTGGAATGCCACGGATTGTATGGTCAGATAACGGAAGTGAGTTTGTAGGGAAAGTTATGCAGAGTGTATGTGCAGGCCTAGGTTTGAAACAAAAATTTCATAGTGCGAACCATCCTCAGTCAGCTGGTCTAGTGGAGGGTTATAATGGCACCCTCAAGCTGAAGATAGCCAAAATACAAGCATCCACAGGTTTGGCTTGGCCAGACGCACTTCCTTTGGCCTTGTTATCAACGAGAGCAACAGTGCATTCTAGAATAGGGCTTTCTCCATACGAGATTGTGTTTGGCCGCCCGGCAAATATTTGGGGTGTGCCAAGGCCTAAACAATTTTGCTCCATTGAATATCCTATGTTGATAGACTACCTTTACGACTTGACTGCTAAATTGAGTCTTATTCATCAACAGGTCTTCGATGCACTACCAAAGCCTCCGGAGAGTCCAGGGCATCAACTGAAACCGGGTGACTTCATTGTGGTCCGGAACTTCGCGAGGACAAAGAATCTTCAGCCTCGCTACATCGGCCCCTTCCAAGTCCTGCTGGCAACGAGGACAGCTGTACGTGTTGCTGGCCGGAAGAACTGGATTCACGCTTCTCACGTAAAGCGTGTTCCATTGCCGCTGCCTTTTGACGACTGGGTGAAGAAGGGAATTGGTGCCTCCGAATCTGAAATCACCCCGAAATTTATCCCTTTCAGTGATGCCGATTTGATTACTGACACTTTGAAACCTGACTCTCCTCCTGAGAAAACTCCTTCGAACATCGAACATTTGTCTCCAGCATCAGAAGAAACTTTGTTACCTGCGAACTTAAACTCCGCAACAGCTGCTAGTGATACACTATTTTCCGATCAAACAGTACCAGCAAAGAAGAGATACAACCTTAGAAGCCATAAAAAGAACTAATAAAGCAGGCAACTGCATATTGTAATTTTGATATATATATACATATATTGAACTTTTTGCCTTTCAGCCAGGAAGTTTGCTATTGTTTATTGTTTTTAAAATTGCCTTGCCGTCTGGGTAGCCGTAGGGTCGTGGCTGTGTACCTAGTTTGAATTTGCAGGGGTCTGACACAAGGTCGATCTTTCTGTTGGTTTTGGGAACTCCCAGGGCTGACAGAGGCATTTTCATCTACGTACACATCATCAGTGGTCGCGAGCGGATTGTAGAAGATGGAGCTTCCTGCGCTGCAACGAGAAAATGTGATTTATGTTCGCAGAAACAAACTGTACAAAATTCTTCGTAGCAAGTGCTTTTTGATGCAATGTGCCGTTACATTTTTGATTATTTTAGCAACATTGGTGGGTGGAATAGTCTTTAGTATAAATCTGATTCTTGTGCCAGTTACTACAGTACCTCCCCTTGATCCTGTTACTTCTACTGTTTCTTCTATACACTCATTTCACTCATTTCCAGAACATGAGCAAGCTCGACGCTCAGAATTCATCAACAACACTTTTGTACAGCTCTTGCACCAACACCAACTGGTAGTTAACACTACAGACTGCTGGGTGTGTGGCTTGATACCCCACACTATGGATAAAGGTATTCCCTATCTGGTTTTGCCTTTCAGCTACAATGGATCATTTCAGGCCCTTCAAACCATCTTTGCTTATGCCCTTGAGACCTATCCTCCACGTCCACCACGTTCCACTAAATATAACTCTGCCAACAAAGCTTTAGTCCAGGGAATTATTGACATGATCAAGGATGTCAATAATACTCCATCATACCCTAGAGACGAACTACGAGTGTATTTGAGTTGGAATACTTCAGAGTATCGCCTTAATTTAGGAGAAAGCAAGCGTAAAAGCTCAACTCCAATCTGGGTCGTACCTCACCGAGGTCAGGTCTGTTTGCAAGGTAATGGGAGAAATCCGAGAGCTCAGCTAGGGAGGAGTGAGTGCGTTGAGACTTATGTGTTTCCGGCTAACTCTTCCCCTGCCTTCCTTACTGCTAGGGGTACCTATTTCATTTGTCAAGACCGAGCTTATACATGGTTGCCCGCAGACTTTTCAGGTTCATGCTATATTGCTCGACTGTTGCCTCCAACATACACTGCTTCATCTGATTACCACAGAACCAGAGTAGCGAGAGGTGTCTTCAGCAAAGAAGATACTGCTGGTCAGGAAGCTGGAGACTTTTTCAAAGGCTTCCTTCCGTTTTGGGGGCCTATGGCCAATAGTAGAAACATACGTCAGCTAACACGGGTAGTTGAATCTACTATTACCGAAACTGCTGGTGCCCTTAGCAATCTAACAGCTGAGCTTCAGGCGGATAGACTCATGACGTTGCAAAACCGTATGGTTTTAGACGTTATCCTTGCAGACCGAGGTGGGGTATGCAGAATGATCCAATCGAGTTGCTGTGTCTTTATTCCTAATAATGCTCCAACAGTCTATGAGGCGATCTCTAAGCTACACAAGATTTCCGACTCTATACATGTAGACAAGGGAAACTGGTCCTTTATGGAGTGGGTTTGGACTCTGATCTCAGCGTGGGGATGGAAGGTTCTAATGGTCATTGGTGTCATATTAGTATTCCTCTTCTCATGCTGCCTGATTATCCAGTGTGGTCCAGCCCTGTGTGGCCTTTGTGCTGCAACCTGTTTTAGGAAACCACCTGCGTTTGGAGAAAAGGCACGAGAAAGGATGATGATACAACAACATGTCACTGACCTGATGAGTATAGAACTAGACTCTGATATAGACTGAGTAATTGCCTATGTAAGGGCAAAAGGAGGGTCTGAGGTTCCGTGACGATTTGAACCCGTGTTTTCAAGTTTGTCGGAAATACATAATATTAGTATCAGCGAACTGCAAATGATCCATTTAGCATATCCTGGTGTTTTCGCTACGATACGAGCAAGAGCACTCTTGTTATGAACACATTTCTGATCTACCCATGGCATCCATCTTAGATCATGGCCGCCATTTTGTGTTTCCTTGCCCTCACATATGCAATAGCCTCTGATACTTCATTCACTTCACTTTGATTAAGGACACGTAGCCTTAGCCGGAGATTCACCTCTTACATGACACGTACACCTTAAACCAGATCACGCTGAAGCTGCATGACTCGACAAAGGCTGCCTCCTCTGCCCGAGGCCAGCCCACCTAAACTGGTTTTCCTGTCCATTGTCCTGATCATGATTAGGCGGCCGAAGCCGGTAGCCTTGCCCATTTACAACCCACAAACATCTCTTATCCCGCTTTCCTATCTTCTGCACCTGGCTCTGCTCCTTTCCTTCTGGGCCTTTATTAGGGGGAGGTAACGAACTTTACGATGAGGCGGTCCGGCTCTTGAATGCAATATTGACAAGGGATTGTGATGGACTAGTGGGAACCCCTCTTCGTGATGTTTGGCATCAGATATTATCGACAGTTCCTGTGTAACGCCAAATATTTATTGTTTAAGACACAAAGGTTTGGGAATGTACTGACATGTGAAATATTTGCCTGAAGCACAATTTTTGGTATATAAGGAGCAACCCTCAATGTACAAATCGAACAGTCTCCCAGATTCTGCCCGTGTGTAGATTCTGTGATTTCTGTGTCCCTGCAGTAATAAACCTTTGGTCTTTGACGCCACCTTCGAGAAGCCCGTGTTTCTGTTCATTTGCGCACCAAGGCAGGTGGAACTCCGGGGTCTTTGGGTGTTGTTCCCTGACACCTCTGGACGGAACCAAAAAGTCCAGAACTCCATCTATAGCTCTTTTACATGCCTGGTAAATCACTTTAGAAGAGTATCCTCATTCACTGAACCTTTGTCTCATCTCTACCATTTCATTCTTAAATCCTTCTTCCAAACTACAATTTCTCCTTGCTCTGAGTAGTTCGCCATAGCTTATACTTTCAATCAGATTTCCGGGATGGCAGCTGCCTGCATTTAATAAACTACTCCCCTCAGGTTTCTTGTGGAGAAGCTTACTCTCCATTGTATTATTACATGCTTTTATCTTAATGTCTAGGAATTCAATTTCATCTGGGTATATCTGACTTGTGAACTTAAGGTTCAAAGTGTTGTTATTCAATATCTCAACAAACTCCCCAGCTTCCTCTCTTGTTCCTTTCCAAATACAGAAAATATCATTGATATATCTAACCCAGAGGACTACGTGGTTTTCCAACAGTTTGAGGTTACTGACTACCTGCTCCTCCCACCACCCCAAGTAAAGACCCGTAAAACTGAGAAAGCAAGTTCGCATCGCAGTCCCTGGATTTGTTTGTTTATCACTTTATCAAAAATGAAGACATTGTTAATTAAACAGATATACAGCATGTTTAAAATCATCTCAGTATGCAAGAGGTAACATAATAAGCGAGCTCTCAGGAAATATCTACCTGCACTGATTCCCTGCTCATGAGGTATACAAGTATAGCGACTGTGTTATATCCAAACATAGTAACATAAAATTCTTATCCCACACTATATTATTGATTAGGTGCGAAAAGTCACCTGTCTCACGAATATAGGAGTGAAGTGCCCGTACAAATGGTCTCAATAAGTAATCTATATATTTGGAGGTATTTTCATACATACTCCCTCTTGAAGAGACTATCTGTCTGCCTGGGGTATTACTCTTATTTTTATGCAATTTAGGCAGCATATAAAATGCAGGTAATTTAGAAAAATAGCAGTTTAAATTTTTTTTATTCATCACAATCAATCAGTAATTTATCTCTCCATTTTTTAGACATTTTCTGTACATCTCATTGCTTTTCTCATATTTCAGTTTATCTGATAGTTTGTGAGTATTCTCGTCATCAATTGTCTCTTGTCTTCTTTTACATGCATATTGAGTGGCCATACCATCACATCACCTCCTTTATCTGATTTTTTGATAACCACTGATCTATTGTTTTTCAATTCTTTCAAAACATTCAACTGCTGTTCAATTAGATTCCCTTGAACAAATTTTATTTTTTTATCTATCTTCTTAAATTCCTCCACCATTCCTCTCTCAGCTACATCAATTGCTTCATTATTCATCCGTGGTAGAAAGTCAATTTAGGTTTAAACCACTTTCACTTCCGTAATCAATCATCACATCATCATTAATCAAATGCAATGTTGGAGTAGCTATCCAATTGTCATTCTCTTCTAGCTCCCCCAACGTGTGTAAGATATCCATGTCCTCTATCGCTAACATTGAGGGTTTGTCTTTTTCAGGTTGTGCCACCACTGTTTTGTTAGTATACCACCTTTTAAGCTTTAATTTTTATGTATAATGAAACAAATCAATCCTACTGTTTGTATAATTAAAGGGGGTTGTGGGGGAGAATGATAAACCCAACAGCAAAACTAGTACATGATCCGAAAGATTTACCACTGTTAATTTATCCATCACTAGGATGCTGTCTGGCCTCTTGTTTGCACTCCCACATAGCCGATCAAATTGCCTTGTCTTTTTGTGCCTCTCTTGGCACCTCCTCTGCCACCTCGTCCTCGAACCTACATAATCCTAGGCTCTTAGATTGCCATGGGTCACAATTTTCTGTGCGCCATGAGGTTGAATCCTTTTAAAATGTGGGATTTTACTCCAGTTGTTTCTGACTGTACTGATGCATTGCTGTCGCTGGCATCACTTTCCTATTGGTCTGTTGACCATCCACTAGCCGTCACTTTTCCTTTTTGGCCTGAAGTACTAACAGTGGCAGAAGTGGATGCTCTTGGCGTCTGGATTTTATTATTTTCTCTTAAGTGATTGAATTTTCACCCAAAAGTTAATATTTGACCTTTCTCATGGTCAATTTGATCCCTGGGAAATTTTTGTTGTGTTTTTTGCTTTAATCTCCTCTTCCACTTTTTCCAATCTAGTGTTTAGTTTTTTCATTTCAATATCAAATTTTGTGTCACTATATATTGCTTTTGAAGGATCTGTCAGTTTATCAATCTCTAATGCACCTCTTTCCGTATCCTTTTTATTAGAAAAAATATCAATATCTTCAACATTACAGTTGAGCAATCGTGATTATTCATTGCCCACTCCTCTATCAATTCCAGGTCTAGCTTATTAAAAGTTGGGGTCGATAAAGATTCTGAACCCTCTGGGAATTCTTTCACAGTCCACATATTTTTGCCAAGTAGTAGCCTCCCACCACTTCGCTTGCTCCTGTTTCAGAGCTTTCCATAACTTGTCCCATTGTTCTTTCTTTGTCAGGGCTTCATTTTCATTACCATTATTCAATTGGTTTTCTTCAGTTATGTTTTTAGGAATTTGTGTAAATAGTGGTTGCGGTAGTGACTTTATATGCGAGTTGATGTGTGAGTGGCTCTATGGATCAGTGAGTAGGTGAGTGAGTGCTTGTGTGGGTCTGAGAATGTGTATGTCAGTGGTTGTGTGGGCGTGGGTGCATGAGATGTTGTATGGGGGTGTAAGTGGGTGAGTGAGTGGTTCTGTGGATGATGTCATCAGGATGCCATTTGAGATGTCATCAATGATGTCACTGACCATGTCATGAGTGAAGTAATATGTGAGGTCATTAGCAGTGCTTTGCGGAGGCATAAGTTATAGTTAGCTCAGGTATTATAACTGCTGAATTTCTCTAGTTTTGCAGGATTGACATGTGAGCCTAACTTCAACATCCTTGTAACCTTTGATTTTTCAGTGAATATCTATGGTTTTTGCAAATAACTGTAGGATAGTTAAATGGCCACACATTTTGAACTGTATAGAGACTATGACTTATATTTATAATGTCTTATAATGTCTTTTCTGATGTGGTGGGATGTGGTGGGCCCATGTGTTGAGCACGCTCCAATGGGAACCCCAGCTTCAGCAAAGGCCACTCATCAATCAATGGTTACTGCTTTAAGGCCGTACCTAACAAGAATGCCAGAAAACAAAAACAGACTCATATTAGGGAATGTGGTATAACACGAATGTAAAGAGGCCAAGAAGATCTTACTAAGGGCTCTAATAAGTGAAAATGCACTAATTTTCAGAGAGGCCAGGGACAGCTATAAGAAAGCTCTAATTAGAGCATGGAGATGCTGGGATGAGATGACTTGGAGTAACCTGTTGCAAGCGGCAAAGTTCAAGATACTGTGA
Organism: Lissotriton vulgaris; assembly: GCF_964263255.1. NCBI lineage: Eukaryota > Metazoa > Chordata > Amphibia > Caudata > Salamandridae > Lissotriton > Lissotriton vulgaris. The sequence goes on along the minus strand of NC_141698.1, from coordinate 985,497,790 downwards.
CATTCGGAGAAAACAGTTGTCCATGCCGCCATTCCGGACGGATACAAGATCACCCGGAGGCACCGCGTCAACCAGACAGGAGGAGGCATCGCCATCGTCCACAAGAACACCATCCGCATCACGACCAACACCGACTACACCCTCACAACCGCAAAACACCTGCACTTCCAGATACACACCGACCCCAAGCCCACCATCAGAGGCACCCTCATCTACAGACCGCCGGGACCACACACACAATTCAGCGAAGACATCGCCGACTTCATCAGCCCGCACGCTCTCCCCTCCGCTGACTTCATCCTCCTAGGGGACCTCAACTTCCACCTGGAGAACAACAACGACTGCAACACCACCACCCTGCTGGATAACCTCGCCAACCTCGGACTCAAGCAACTGGTGACCACCCCCACCCACTACGCCGGCCACACTCTTGACCCCGTCTTCTCCTCCAGCAAGGACATCTCCTTCAGCCACGCCACCGGACTCCACCTGACAGACCACAGCTGCGTCCACTTCAGCTTCAGAAGGACCACGCTCCACCACCACCTGCAACAGGTTCCCCGCAGAAGCTGGAACAAGATCACCACCGACCAGCTCGCCACATCCTTGAGCCAGAACCCTCCCGCCAGCTCAACAAACCCCAACCAAGCCGCCAACAACCTCACAAGGTGGATCAGCAACTGCGCAAACGACCTCGCTCCACTAAAGACCCCCACCAGACCCAACAACAAGAAAGCATCCTGGTTCACCGACGAACTCAAGAGCTCTAAGAAGAACTGCCGAGCCCTCGAGAAAGCCTGGCGCAGAGACCCGACAACAGACAACATGACCACCCTCAAACACGCCACCCGAAAACACCACCAGCTGATCCACACCACCAAGAAAACCGCATTCAAAGAACGACTAGACAACAACACCCACAATAGCAAGGAACTCTTCAACATCGTCAAAGAGCTCTCGAACCCTAGCACCGGAAACAACGACATCACCCCATCACAAGAACTCTGCGACCCGCTCGCCTCGTTCTTCCACAGCAAGATCGCAGATATACACAACAGTTTCAGCTCACAGCCAATGCACCCTACGACCGCACCAACGCCCCCCACCACCACACTCCGCGCCTGGACCCCGATCAACACCGAAGACACCATCCGCACGATGAACTCCATCCACTCCGGATCACCAACCGATCCCTGCCCTCACCACGTCTTCAACAAGGCCGACTCCTTCATCGCACCCCATCTCCAGGACATCATCAACGCCTCCTTCGACACCACCACCACCTTCCCAGAGAGCTGGAAGCACGCTGAACTCAGTGCCCTACTGAAGAAACCATCAGCGGACCCCACTGACCTCAAAAACTACCGCCCCATCTCACTCCTTCCTTTTCCTGCCAAAGTCATCGAGAAGACAGTCAACAGACATCTGGCCGCCTTCCTCGAGAGGAATGGATCCCTCGACCACTCGCAGTCCGGTTTCAGAGCCAACCACAGCACCGAGACCGCCCTCATCGCAGCCACCGACGACATCCGAGCCCTGCTCGACAACGGGGAAACAGCGGCACTCATCCTCCTGGACCTCTCCACAGCGTTCGACACGGTCTGCCACCGCACCCTAGTGCAGCGCCTCAGCAACAACAGAATCGAGGAGAAGGCACTGGAGTGGATCATCTCCGTCCTCGCCGGAAGAACCCAGAGAGTCCGCCTCCCCCCGTTCAGATCAGAGGCCACCGAAGTCATCTGCGGCGTACCACAAGGATCATCGCTCAGCCCCACGCTGTTCAACATCTACATGAGCCCCCTCGCGGCCATCGCACTCCAACACAACCACAACATTGTCTCCTACGCCGACGACACCCAGCTGATCCTCTCCCTCACCAATGACCCCGCAACCGTCAGAACCAACCTACACAAAGGGATGAAAGACATAGACGAGTGGATGATGAACAGCCGCCTGAAACTGAACTCAAATAAGACGGAAGTCCTCATCCTGGGATCATCACCCTCCGCCTGGGACGACTCCTGGTGGCCCCCTGCCCTGGGCAGAGCACCCAAACCAATGGACCACGCACGCAACCTGGGCTTCATCCTGGACTCCTCCCTCTCGATGACCAGACAAGTCAACGCCGTCTCCTCGTCATGCTTCAACATCCTACGCATGCTACGGAAGATCTTCCGGTTGATCCCCACCGAAACCAGGAAGACGGTCACCCAGGCCCTCGTCACCAGCCGACTGGACTACGGCAACTCCCTCTACGCTGGAACCACAGCCAAACTTCAGGAAAGACTCCGGCGCATTCAGAACACCTCAGCACGACTCATCCTGGACATCCCCGGACACAGCCACATCTCCGGACACCTGAGAGAGCTGCACTGGCTCCCCATCAGCAAGAGAATCACATTCCGACTCCTCACCCACGCACACAAAGCTCTCCACTACCAATGCCCCAGATACCTCAACAACTGCCTGAGTAGCACGCTGTACAAATGCTTTGATTGATTGATTGATGGAAGCAAAGACTCTCCCACCTGCACAGAGCATTATCTGGATCCAGCTACCTGAGTTTGATACTTCACAGACCTTTACTCCAAATCAGTAGAGTACCTGCATGAACAATATCAGCCCCAGAATAACCCCACAAACGCATCTATGGAATACTCAATCTATTTCACATCAGAAGAAACGGTGAAGGCAATTGACGCTATCAAGTTGGTAGGAAGCCCTTGGTATGGATAAAATCCTGGTTGATCTGTTGAAACATGATAAAGAGATTTGGGTCCCCTATGTCAATCTAATCATCAATATAGTCGCATCAGGAGCACCAGTCCCTTTCACATGGAAAGTGTCCAAAATAGTACCAATTTACAACAAGCATTGGAAATGCAATAGGGCTCGCATAAGGAAAGTTTGAGCTATTGGTCTTATAAATTAATTTTTTTTATTTATGTTTTTTTTTTAAAATAGCTAAATTAATAGCTTTGTCATTTACAATGCCAATAGTTATAACTTTCGCAAATGTGACACCTATAGCATTTTTAATGCAACATGTTTTGTATTTACGTGACTTAGATGTATTGATATTACAAATAACAATGTCTTTTAATTTTTTTAAATAATTAATACTTAAATAATTTATTTAATTTGTAATAGCAATAGCTTAAACTTTTGTAAATAACTTTTGTGAAGATTATGTTCAGTGTTTTTTATTGTGACAAAAATCCAAGAACAGAAGTGAAATATTAACATCTTTTTGTGATTTGTAATAAAGCGTGAAAGCTTGAAAACTGCTTGAAACATTGAAAGAACATATTTGAACCAGTGATGCTGTGGTTGCGCTGAGTGATGCTGTGGTTGCGCTGAGTGATGCTGTGGTTGCGCTGAGTGATGCTGTGGTTGCGCTGAGTGATGTGTGCATCGGTGGAGCTTAGTGGGTGCATTGGTGGAGCTGTTTGGTGGGTGCATTGGTGGAGCTTAGTTGGAGCATCGGTGGAGCTGTGAGGTGGGTGCATCGGTGGAGCTGTGTGGTGGGTGCCTTGGCGGAGCTGTGTGGTGGGTGCATCGGCGGAGCTGTGTGGTGGGTGCATCTGTGGAGCTGTGTGGTGGGTGCCTCGGTGGAGCTGTGTGGTGGGTGCCTCTATGGAGCTGGGTGGTGGGTTCCTCGGTGGAGCTGTGTAGGTGGAGCTGTGTGGTGGGTGCATCAGTGGAGCTGGGTGGTGGGTGCATCAGTGGAGCTGTGTGGTGGGTGCCTCGGTGGAGCTGTGTGGTGGGTGCATCGGCAGAGCTGTGTGGTGGGTGCTTCTGTGGAGCTGTGTGGTGGGTGCATCTGTGGAGCTGTGTGGTGGGTGCCTCGGTGGAGCTGTGTGGTGGGTGCCTCGGCGGAGCTGTGTGGTGGGTGCCTCGACGGAGTTGTGTGGTGGGTGCCTCGGCGGAGCTGTGTGGTGGGTGCCTCGGCGGAGCTGTGTGGTGGGTGCCTCGGCGGAGCTGTGTGGTGGGTGCCTCGGCGGAGCTGTGTGGTGGGTGCTTCTGTGGAGCTGTGTGGTGGGTGCATCTGTGGAGCTGTGTGGTGGGTGCATCTGTGGAGCAGTGTGGTGGGTGCATCTGTGGAGCTCTGTGGTGGGTGCATCTGTGGAGCTGTGTGGTGGGTGTCTCGGTGGAGCTGTGTGGTGGGTGCCTCGGTGGAGCTGTGTGGTGGGTGCATTGGTGGAGCTGTGTGGTGGGTGCATCGGTGGAGCTGTGTGGTGGGTGCATCGGTGGAGCTGTGTGGTGGGTGCCTCGGTGGAGCTGTATGGTGGGTGCATCGGTGGAGCTGGGTGGTGGGTGCATTAGTGGAGCTGTGTGGTGGGTGCATCAGTGGAGCTGTGTGGTGGGTGCATCGGTGGAGCTTAGTGGGTGCATTGGTGGAGCTGTGTGCATTGGTGGAGCTGTGTGGTGGGTGCATCGATGGAGCTTAGTTGGTGCATCGGTGGAGCTGTGTGGTGGGTGCATCGGTGCAGCTGTGTGGTGGGTGCCTCGGCGGAGCTGTGTGGTGGGTGCCTCGGCAGAGCTGTGTGGTGGGTGCATCCGTGGAGCTGTGTAGTGGGTGCATCGGTGGAGCTGTGTGGTGGGTGCTTCTGTGGAGCTGTGTGGTGGGTGCATCTGTGGAGCTGTGTGGTGGGTGCATCTGTGGAGCTGTGTGGTGGGTGCATCTGTGGAGCTGTGTGGTGGGTGCATCTGTGGAGCTGTGTGGTGGGTGCCTCGGCGGAGCTGTGTGGTGGGTGCTTCTGTGGAGCTGTGTGGTGGGTGCATCTGTGGAGCTGTGTGGTGGGTGCATCTGTGGAGCTGCGTGGTGGGTGCATCTGTGGAGCTGTGTGGTGGGTGCATCTGTGGAGCTGTGTGGTGGGTGCATCTGTGGAGCTGTGTGGTGGGTGCATCTGTTGAGCTGTGTGGTGGGTGCCTCGGTGGAGCTGTGTGGTGGGTGCATCGGTGGAGCTGTGTGGTGGGTGCATCGGTGGAGCAGTGTGGTGGGTGCATCGGTGGAGCTGTGTGGTGGGTGCATCTGTGGAGCTGTGTGGTGGGTGCCTCGGTGGAGCTGTGTGGTGGGTGCATCGGTGGAGCTGTGTAGGTGGAGCTGTGTGGTGGGTGCATCGGTGGAGCTGTGTGGTGGGTGCATCAATGGAGCTGTGTGGTGGGTGCATCGGTGGAGCTTAGTGGGTGCGTTGGTGGAGCTGTGTGGTGGGTGCATTGGTGGAGCTGTGTGGTGGGTGCATCGGTGGAGCTTAGTTGGTGCATCGGTGGAGCTGTGTGGTGGGTGCCTCGGCGGAGCTGTGTGGTGGGTGCCTCGACGGAGCTGTGTGGTGGGTGCCTCGGCGGAGCTGTGTGGTGGGTGCTTCGGCGGAGCTGTGTGATGGGTGCCTCGGCGGAGCTGTGTGGTGGGTGCCTCGGCGGAGCTGTGTAGTGGGTGCTTCTGTGGAGCTGTGTGGTGGGTGCATCTGTGGAGCTGTGTGGTGGGTGCATCTGTGGAGCAGTGTGGTGGGTGCATCTGTGGAGCTGTGTGGTGGGTGCATCTGTGGAGCTGTGTGGTGGGTGCCTCGGTGGAGCTGTGTGGTGGGTGCCTCGGTGGAGCTGTGTGGTGGGTGCATTGGTGGAGCTGTGTGGTGGGTGCATCGGTGGAGCTGTGTGGTGGGTGCATCGGTGGAGCTGTGTGGTGGGTGCCTCGGTGGAGCTGTATGGTGGGTGCATCGGTGGAGCTGGGTGGTGGGTGCATCAGTGGAGCTGTGTGGTGGGTGCATCAGTGGAGCTGTGTGGTGGGTACATCGGTGGAGCTTAGTGGGTGCATTGGTGGAGCTGTGTGGTGGGTGCATTGGTGGAGCTGTGTGGTGGGTGCATCGGTGGAGCTTAGTTGGTGCATCGGTGGAGCTGTGTGGTGGGTGCATCGGTGGAGCTGTGTGGTGGGTGCCTCGGCGGAGCTGTGTGGTGGGTGCCTCGGCGGAGCTGTGTGGTGGGTGCATCGGTGGAGCTGTGTAGTGGGTGCATCGGTGGAGCTGTGTGGTGGGTGCTTCTGTGGAGCTGTGTGGTGGGTGCATCTGTGGAGCTGTGTGGTGGGTGCATCTGTGGAGCTGTGTGGTGGGTGCATCTGTGGAGCTGTGTGGTGGGTGCATCTGTGGAGCTGTGTGGTGGGTGCCTCGGCGGAGCTGTGTGGTGGGTGCTTCTGTGGAGCTTTGTGGTGGGTGCATCTGTGGAGCTGTGTGGTGGGTGCATCTGTGGAGCTGCGTGGTGGGTGCATCTGTGGAGCTGTGTGGTGGGTGCATCTGTGGAGCTGTGTGGTGGGTGCATCTGTGGAGCTGTGTGGTGGGTGCATCTGTGGAGCTGTGTGGTGGGTGCATCTGTGGAGCTGTGTGGTGGGTGCATCTGTTGAGCTGTGTGGTGGGTGCCTCGGTGGAGCTGTGTGGTGGGTGCCTCGGTGGAGCTGTGTGGTGGGTGCATCGGTGGAGCTGTGTGGTGGGTGCATCGGTGGAGCAGTGTGGTGGGTGCATCGGTGGAGCTGTGTGGTGGGTGCATCGGTGGAGCTGTGTGGTGGGTGCCTCGGTGGAGCTGTGTGGTGGGTGCATCGGTGGAGCTGTGTAGGTGGAGCTGTGTGGTGGGTGCATCGGTGGAGCTGTGTGGTGGGTGCATCAGTGGAGCTGTGTGGTGGGTGCATCGGTGGAGCTTAGTGGGTGCGTTGGTGGAGCTGTGTGGTGGGTGCATTGGTGGAGCTGTGTGGTGGGTGCATCGGTGGAGCTTAGTTGGTGCATCGGTGGAGCTGTATGGTGGGTGCATCGGTGGAGCTGTGTGGTGGGTGCCTCGGCGGAGCTGTGTGGTGGGTGCCTCGGCGGAGCTGTGTGGTGGGTGCCTCGGCGGAGCTGTGTGGTGGGTGCATCGGTGGAGATGTGTAGTGGGTGCATCGGTGGAGCTGTGTGGTGGGTGCTTCTGTGGAGCTGTGTGGTGGGTGCATCTGTGGAGCTGTGTGGTGGGTGCATCTGTGGAGCTGTGTGGTGGGTGCATCTGTGGAGCTGTGTGGTGGGTACATCTGTGGAGCTGTGTGGTGGGTGCATCTGTGGAGCTGTGTGGTGGGTGCCTCGGTGGAGCTGTGTGGTGGGTGCATCGGTGGAGCTGTGTGGTGGGTGCATCGGTGGAGCTGTGTGGTGGGTGCATCGGTGGAGCTGTGTGGTGGGTGCATCAGTGGAGCTGTGTGGTGGGTGCATCGGTGGAGCTGTGTGGTGGGTGCATCGGTGGGTGGGTGCATCGGTGGAGCTTAGTTGGTGCATCGGTGGAGCTGTGTGGTGGGTGCATCGGTGGAGCTGTGTGGTGGGTGCCTCGGCGGAGCTGTGTGGTGGGTGCCTCGGCGGAGCTGTGTGGTGGGTGCATCGGTGGAGCTGTGTAGTGGGTGCATCCGTGGAGCTGTGTGGTGGGTGCTTCTGTGGAGCTGTGTGGTGGGTGCATCTGTGGAGCTGCGTGGTGGGTGCATCTCTGGAGCTGTGTGGTGGGTGCATCTGTGGAGCTGTGTGGTGGGTGCATCTGTGGAGCTGTGTGGTGGGTGCCTCGGTGGAGCTGTGTGGTGGGTGCCTCGGTGGAGCTGTGTGGTGGGTGCATCGGTGGAGCTGTGTGGTGGGTGCATCGGTGGAGCTGTGTGGTGGGTGCCTCGCTGGAGCTGTGTGGTGGGTGCATCGGTGGAGCTGTGTGGTGGGTGCATCGGTGGAGCTGTGTGGTGGGTGCCTCGGTGGAGCTGTGTGGTGGGTGCATCGGTGGAGCTGTGTAGGTGGAGCTGTGTGGTGGGTGCATCGGTGGAGCTGTGTGGTGGGTGCATCAGTGGAGCTGTGTGGTGGGTGCATCGGTGGAGCTTAGTGGGTGCATTGGTGGAGCTGTGTGGTGGGTGCATTGGTGGAGCTATGTGGTGGGTGCATCGGTGGAGCTTAGTTGGTGCATCGGTGGAGCTGTGTGGTGGGTGCATCGGTGGAGCTGTGTGGTGGGTGCATTGGTGGAGCTTAGTTGGAGCATCGGTGGAGCTGTGAGGTGGGTGCATCGGTGGAGCTGTGTGGTGGGTGCCTTGGCGGAGCTGTGTGGTGGGTGCATCGGCGGAGCTGTGTGGTGGGTGCATCTGTGGAGCTGTGTGGTGGGTGCCTCGGTGGAGCTGTGTGGTGGGTGCCTCTATGGAGCTGGGTGGTGGGTTCCTCGGTGGAGCTGTGTAGGTGGAGCTGTGTGGTGGGTGCATCAGTGGAGCTGGGTGGTGGGTGCATCAGTGGAGCTGTGTGGTGGGTGCCTCGGTGGAGCTGTGTGGTGGGTGCATCGGCAGAGCTGTGTGGTGGGTGCTTCTGTGGAGCTGTGTGGTGGGTGCATCTGTGGAGCTGTGTGGTGGGTGCCTCGGTGGAGCTGTGTGGTGGGTGCCTCGGCGGAGCTGTGTGGTGGGTGCCTCGACGGAGTTGTGTGGTGGGTGCCTCGGCGGAGCTGTGTGGTGGGTGCCTCGGCGGAGCTGTGTGGTGGGTGCCTCGGCGGAGCTGTGTGGTGGGTGCCTCGGCGGAGCTGTGTGGTGGGTGCTTCTGTGGAGCTGTGTGGTGGGTGCATCTGTGGAGCTGTGTGGTGGGTGCATCTGTGGAGCAGTGTGGTGGGTGCATCTGTGGAGCTCTGTGGTGGGTGCATCTGTGGAGCTGTGTGGTGGGTGCCTCGGTGGAGCTGTGTGGTGGGTGCCTCGGTGGAGCTGTGTGGTGGGTGCATTGGTGGAGCTGTGTGGTGGGTGCATCGGTGGAGCTGTGTGGTGGGTGCATCGGTGGAGCTGTGTGGTGGGTGCCTCGGTGGAGCTGTATGGTGGGTGCATCGGTGGAGCTGGGTGGTGGGTGCATTAGTGGAGCTGTGTGGTGGGTGCATCAGTGGAGCTGTGTGGTGGGTGCATCGGTGGAGCTTAGTGGGTGCATTGGTGGAGCTGTGTGCATTGGTGGAGCTGTGTGGTGGGTGCATCGATGGAGCTTAGTTGGTGCATCGGTGGAGCTGTGTGGTGGGTGCATCGGTGCAGCTGTGTGGTGGGTGCCTCGGCGGAGCTGTGTGGTGGGTGCCTCGGCGGAGCTGTGTGGTGGGTGCATCCGTGGAGCTGTGTAGTGGGTGCATCGGTGGAGCTGTGTGGTGGGTGCTTCTGTGGAGCTGTGTGGTGGGTGCATCTGTGGAGCTGTGTGGTGGGTGCATCTGTGGAGCTGTGTGGTGGGTGCATCTGTGGAGCTGTGTGGTGGGTGCATCTGTGGAGCTGTGTGGTGGGTGCCTCGGCGGAGCTGTGTGGTGGGTGCTTCTGTGGAGCTGTGTGGTGGGTGCATCTGTGGAGCTGTGTGGTGGGTGCATCTGTGGAGCTGCGTGGTGGGTGCATCTGTGGAGCTGTGTGGTGGGTGCATCTGTGGAGCTGTGTGGTGGGTGCATCTGTGGAGCTGTGTGGTGGGTGCATCTGTTGAGCTGTGTGGTGGGTGCCTCGGTGGAGCTGTGTGGTGGGTGCATCGGTGGAGCTGTGTGGTGGGTGCATCGGTGGAGCAGTGTGGTGGGTGCATCGGTGGAGCTGTGTGGTGGGTGCATCTGTGGAGCTGTGTGGTGGGTGCCTCGGTGGAGCTGTGTGGTGGGTGCATCGGTGGAGCTGTGTAGGTGGAGCTGTGTGGTGGGTGCATCGGTGGAGCTGTGTGGTGGGTGCATCAATGGAGCTGTGTGGTGGGTGCATCGGTGGAGCTTAGTGGGTGCGTTGGTGGAGCTGTGTGGTGGGTGCATTGGTGGAGCTGTGTGGTGGGTGCATCGGTGGAGCTTAGTTGGTGCATCGGTGGAGCTGTGTGGTGGGTGCCTCGGCGGAGCTGTGTGGTGGGTGCCTCGACGGAGCTGTGTGGTGGGTGCCTCGGCGGAGCTGTGTGGTGGGTGCCTCGGCGGAGCTGTGTGATGGGTGCCTCAGCGGAGCTGTGTGGTGGGTGCCTCGGCGGAGCTGTGTAGTGGGTGCTTCTGTGGAGCTGTGTGGTGGGTGCATCTGTGGAGCTGTGTGGTGGGTGCATCTGTGGAGCAGTGTGGTGGGTGCATCTGTGGAGCTGTGTGGTGGGTGCATCTGTGGAGCTGTGTGGTGGGTGCCTCGGTGGAGCTGTGTGGTGGGTGCCTCGGTGGAGCTGTGTGGTGGGTGCATTGGTGGAGCTGTGTGGTGGGTGCATCGGTGGAGCTGTGTGGTGGGTGCATCGGTGGAGCTGTGTGGTGGGTGCCTCGGTGGAGCTGTATGGTGGGTGCATCGGTGGAGCTGGGTGGTGGGTGCATCAGTGGAGCTGTGTGGTGGGTGCATCAGTGGAGCTGTGTGGTGGGTGCATCGGTGGAGCTTAGTGGGTGCATTGGTGGAGCTGTGTGGTGGGTGCATTGGTGGAGCTGTGTGGTGGGTGCATCGGTGGAGCTTATTTGGTGCATCGGTGGAGCTGTGTGGTGGGTGCATCGGTGGAGCTGTGTGGTGGGTGCCTCGGCGGAGCTGTGTGGTGGGTGCCTCGGCGGAGCTGTGTGGTGGGTGCATCGGTGGAGCTGTGTAGTGGGTGCATCGGTGGAGCTGTGTGGTGGGTGCTTCTGTGGAGCTGTGTGGTGGGTGCATCTGTGGAGCTGTGTGGTGGGTGCATCTGTGGAGCTGTGTGGTGGGTGCATCTGTGGAGCTGTGTGGTGGGTGCATCTGTGGAGCTGTGTGGTGGGTGCCTCGGCGGAGCTGTGTGGTGGGTGCTTCTGTGGAGCTGTGTGGTGGGTGCATCTGTGGAGCTGTGTGGTGGGTGCATCTGTGGAGCTGCGTGGTGGGTGCATCTGTGGAGCTGTGTGGTGGGTGCATCTGTGGAGCTGTGTGGTGGGTGCATCTGTGGAGCTGTGTGGTGGGTGCATCTGTGGAGCTGTGTGGTGGGTGCATCTGTGGAGCTGTGTGGTGGGTGCATCTGTTGAGCTGTGTGGTGGGTGCCTCGGTGGAGCTGTGTGGTGGGTGCCTCGGTGGAGCTGTGTGGTGGGTGCATCGGTGGAGCTGTGTGGTGGGTGCATCGGTGGAGCAGTGTGGTGGGTGCATCGGTGGAGCTGTGTGGTGGGTGCATCGGTGGAGCTGTGTGGTGGGTGCCTCGGTGGAGCTGTGTGGTGGGTGCATCGGTGGAGCTGTGTAGGTGGAGCTGTGTGGTGGGTGCATCGGTGGAGCTGTGTGGTGGGTGCATCAGTGGAGCTGTGTGGTGGGTGCATCGGTGGAGCTTAGTGGGTGCGTTGGTGGAGCTGTGTGGTGGGTGCATTGGTGGAGCTGTGTGGTGGGTGCATCGGTGGAGCTTAGTTGGTGCATCGGTGGAGCTGTGTGGTGGGTGCATCGGTGGAGCTGTGTGGTGGGTGCCTCGGCGGAGCTGTGTGGTGGGTGCCTCGGCGGAGCTGTGTGGTGGGTGCCTCGGCGGAGCTGTGTGGTGGGTGCATCGGTGGAGATGTGTAGTGGGTGCATCGGTGGAGCTGTGTGGTGGGTGCTTCTGTGGAGCTGTGTGGTGGGTGCATCTGTGGAGCTGTGTGGTGGGTGCATCTGTGGAGCTGTGTGGTGGGTGCATCTGTGGAGCTGTGTGGTGGGTACATCTGTGGAGCTGTGTGGTGGGTGCATCTGTGGAGCTGTGTGGTGGGTGCCTCGGTGGAGCTGTGTGGTGGGTGCATCGGTGGAGCTGTGTGGTGGGTGCATCGGTGGAGCTGTGTGGTGGGTGCATCGGTGGAGCTGTGTGGTGGGTGCATCAGTGGAGCTGTGTGGTGGGTGCATCGGTGGAGCTGTGTGGTGGGTGCATCGGTGGGTGGGTGCATCGGTGGAGCTTAGTTGGTGCATCGGTGGAGCTGTGTGGTGGGTGCATCGGTGGAGCTGTGTGGTGGGTGCCTCGGCGGAGCTGTGTGGTGGGTGCCTCGGCGGAGCTGTGTGGTGGGTGCATCGGTGGAGCTGTGTAGTGGGTGCATCCGTGGAGCTGTGTGGTGGGTGCTTCTGTGGAGCTGTGTGGTGGGTGCATCTGTGGAGCTGCGTGGTGGGTGCATCTCTGGAGCTGTGTGGTGGGTGCATCTGTGGAGCTGTGTGGTGGGTGCATCTGTGGAGCTGTGTGGTGGGTGCCTCGGTGGAGCTGTGTGGTGGGTGCCTCGGTGGAGCTGTGTGGTGGGTGCATCGGTGGAGCTGTGTGGTGGGTGCATCGGTGGAGCTGTGTGGTGGGTGCCTCGCTGGAGCTGTGTGGTGGGTGCATCGGTGGAGCTGTGTGGTGGGTGCATCGGTGGAGCTGTGTGGTGGGTGCCTCGGTGGAGCTGTGTGGTGGGTGCATCGGTGGAGCTGTGTAGGTGGAGCTGTGTGGTGGATGCATCGGTGGAGCTGTGTGGTGGGTGCATCAGTGGAGCTGTGTGGTGGGTGCATCGGTGGAGCTTAGTGGGTGCATTGGTGGAGCTGTGTGGTGGGTGCATTGGTGGAGCTATGTGGTGGGTGCATCGGTGGAGCTTAGTTGGTGCATCGGTGGAGCTGTGTGGTGGGTGCATCGGTGGAGCTGTGTGGTGGGTGCCTCGGCGGAGCTGTGTGGTGGGTGCCTCGGCGGAGCTGTGTGGGGGGTGCATCGGTGGAGATGTGTAGTGAATGCATCGGTGAAGCTGTGTGGTGGGTGCTTCTGTGGAGCTGTGTGGTGGGTGCATCTGTGGAGCTGTGTGGTGGGTGCATCTGTGGAGCTGTGTGGTGGGTACATCTGTGGAGCTGTGTGGTGGGTACCTCGGCGGAGCTGTGTGGTGGGTGCATCGGTGGAGCTGTGTGGTGGGTGCATCGGTGGAGCTGTGTGGTGGGTGCTTCTGTGGAGCTGTGTGGTGGGTGCATCTGTGGAGCTGTGTGGTGGGTGCCTCGGCAGAGCTGTGTGGTGGGTGCATCGGTGGAGCTGTGTGGGGGTTTCTTCTGTGGAGCTGTGTGGTGGGTGCATCTGTGGAGCTGTGTGGTGGGTGCATCTGTGGAGCTGTGTGGTGGGTGCATCTGTGGAGCTGTGTGGTGGGTACATCTGTGGAGCTGTGTGGTGGGTGCATCTGTGGAGCTGTGTGGTGGGTGCCTCGGTGGAGCTGTGTGGTGGGTTGCATCGGTGGAGCTGTGTGGTGGGTGCATCGGTGGAGCTGTGTGGTGGGTGCATCGGTGGAGCTGTGTGGTTGGTGCATCGGTGGAGCTGTGTGGTGGGTGCCTCGGTGGAGCTGTGTGGTGGGTGCCTCGGTGGAGCTGTGTGGTGGGTGCATCGGTACCCAGAGGTGGGCTGCGCCACTGCCTTGGTATATTGGTGCGAAAGCAAAAATGTTACTGACGATACATGCCAATTGATGAGGAGGTCCGAGTCAAAGCCTTTCTATGTGTGCATGCATTTTTTCTAACACTAGAATGATTGTCTAGGCCAATCCTAACAAATGCTCTGGACCCCGAGAACATGGAAACAACACTATGCACTCTGTTCAACTCACCCAATTTACCTTTCAGCAATAGGGACATGATTTTGATACCCTAGATATTACTTTTGAACCGATATAGCACTTTGCCAGCGGTAGTATAATGCCCTGCTCTAGGTTTCAATATGAAAACCAGACGAGGTAAGCTGCCTGGCAGACCTCCAACAATGTTTTTTAATTATTCACCGACTAACTTAAAAACACCTCTGTGGACCCAGATATTTGAAAATAACTATGATCAAAGGCAGCAGCACCGAGAGGAACTTTACTGTAAAAATGCAACCCGTTACCATCAAACACCCTGCACGGCTATGCTGCTCATGCTTTCCTGAGCAGCCACAGGATGGCTATTCTGTATGCGCTCTACCTCAGCATAGTCTGCAGCTCCAAGCCCCGCCCACTTCTAGGAAAGACAGGCCATCCCGCCTGCCGTAACCATGATAAGAATGTTAATTAATACCCCGCTCATGGACACAGCAGAAGGGGAGGGGGGCCGAAGGGGGCGCATTCCTGAATCTAGCCAACTAACAGACATAAGGAAAATAAATGAGTTTCACATGCGAACGCTAGTCATCAAATATTGTATCGCTTTCTAACTATGAATTAGGCAAACTAAGTAGTTGAGTTTTAAAAACGAATAAGTTATCTTAACATTTAAAAGTGCGGGAACATTTCTACACCATGCATAGGACATGTTTGAGTGAATAATGCGCTATTTCCACTGCCAGCTTCGCCGGTCTGCAAACAGTACCAAGAAAAGAAAATTCGAGAGAGCAGTCCGAAACTGGGAAAACTGAAAACACACTCCTACCTGCCCGTGCTCCCATTAAATGTATTACAAGCAATAGCCGATTCATGTAAAGACTCAAATCTAGATAGAAAATGCTCAATATTTTCCAATTGAGAGGCACAGCAAGCATCCATGGTAAAATTGCAAGCCGAAAATAAACCCTAAAAGCAACATCTGCTTATTAGTGATCCAAATGTCAACGCTTCAGAGTGAGTTTTTTTAACCACTGTTGTGGCCTCACTGCAAGCACTCGTAAGCATACCATGTCAGAAGTCCCAATGCAGACAGGCTGACTTCGCATTTCATCCTTTCAACGTCGAAAACGGAATTGTTTATAGCAGTACTGGTCGCCTTCCGTACATCGAATGTGACGTGCAGCGTCCCAGGTGATCAGTTCACACTTTGTATTCGTGTTAAATCCCTTCAGATGTAGCTACACCCGAGCTGTATATCGTGCACTAATAAGATACGGGTTTGAGATGGTGGAAGAGCTGCTTATCTCTAATGGAGATCGATTATCTGGGGGGAGGAAGGGCTCCTAATGGGAAGTGTAGACGGGGAGAAATTGAGAAAAAAAGCTGAGCAGGGAGGGTGTTATTGCGGCTATCTGTTTGCCCGAGGGGAGGAGAAATGCCGGCCTGAGGCAGAGCACACGCTGAGAAGCTTGTGGGAGGGGGACTGGGCTGCCTTTGATCTGGTAATGCGAGGCAGGCAGGCAGGCGGCTGGTGGCATTGTGCACGCGCTTTTTAGGGCTTGCGCTTGCGCAATGACCTAAAAAGCACATGCACTTGAAGGAATCGCCAGTGGAATCGCCAGTGGTGGTTAAACACTGGATAAGCCGTAATAGAGCTTCGCCAGCGATGCACAGAAGCGCATCAGCAGGCGAGCCCTAAAAAGGGGTGGAAACGTGAACCGGGCAACTTCTGATCGATCAGTCTCCTAGACATAATGCAGGAACTTTACACCAGGCACGTCTTGAATAAATGGAACAAATGTATCACCGATAATAAAATCCTAACAGTTTTCCAGGCAGGATTGAGGACCCACACAAGCAGATTCATCCCTATCAGCAGAGGAGTGAGGCAGGTGTGCGTACTCTCACCTACCCTGTTCTCACCCTATATTAATGATGGTGTAGACCATGCAAAGAATTATAGCCACGATTCCCCCGAAGATCTGTGGTACCCCCTATTCCCATGTTATTATTTGTAGAGGATACCATTCTGGTTTCACAGACACCAAGGGGCCTTCAGAACCTTTTAGAAGATTTCAAAGCATACTGCATTGAAAATGGATTGGAAATAAATACCAGTAAGACTAAGTGTATGGTCATAAAACCCCATGGGACATTCAGGAGAACCATAATAGTTGGCAATCAAACACTGGAGCTTATATCAAACTTCAGTTATTTGAGAATAACCCTCAATTCAAGATTATCACAGCATCCCTAAATAAATCGAGCTAGAACGTTCTACGCACACTGCTCAAGGGCTATTTCTAATAAACATCACTAATCCACAGTCAAGATGATGTCACCGGTGCTGGAGATCTACAAACACAAGGCCCAAACAGCAGCCCTATGCAGGGCAGAGCTGTGGGGAACAGACAATATAGAATAGCTGGCCCTCGGTGAGAACAAGTTAAGAGAGGCTATTTATTCTCGCCTTTGTCAACACCATTAATACCTATGTCCCATGATCTAAACATCAAACAGATACAGCACATTGCAGTTCTGAGACCAGTACTCTACTGGATCAGATGATGTAATACACAGGAACTTGTACATTACAGGGAAGGCCTCAGAGAATTGGTGAAATTAGATAGAACTTTAATCTTCCCTTGATTTGGACATGTTGAGGCTTGGCTTATCAAACTTGGCCTAGCCTCTTATTGGAGTAAGCCACAAGCATTAACTCCAAGCTCTAAGAAACACCTGAAGCAAGTATCTTGGGACCATTTTTTGATCGCTTGTTCACTTTAAACAAGCTTAGGTATGCTGACTTTGCAATTTCTTGCTGTGAAACTGAGCCACAGCTTTGAAGAGTTCCTAGATAATGTTCAAACATATCTAGCTAAAATAAAGTACTTGAAGTTAGGTTATGAAACTTTCCAAGTCAAAACCTTCCCTGTAAAGTGGAATCCACATAATAAAACCAATAAAGAGTCTATTTGCACTTTATGCACCAACATTAGCATTGAAAATATCGCACATATTTTCTTTTTTGCACGCCCCATTACATGACAAGGGAGAAGTGGATCCGCCCACTATGCAACAGGAGACGTCAAGAAGCCCTAAGAGTCCCCTATATAATTTTTAGTTGGAGTAGATATCTACTCGCAGTTGCATCTGCACGCGATAAGATGGGCCAAATATTGTAATGAATGGTGATTACAAGATGGGCCTAAGACTCTAATGTTTCATGATATTATTTAATAATTTTAACCGAATTATGCGTTGGATCAATACTGTTGGGTTTCTAAAACGATCAAACATGTGTGAATTGCATTGATTTCAGATGAAATATCGGATTGTATGCATGTTTTAATGGTTTTAAACAATCAAACAAGCATGAATTGCATTGAATATATTAAATGAAAGATTGAATTCTATATATGCTTTTAACCGAAATAAAAGCTAATAATAATAATAATAGCAATGAAGCAGGCAACCCATACCCCTCTCACCACTCCCATTTGGCTACTACCTTTCCTGCTGTTAAGCGGTTTCACCTCAGCACACAAACAGCAAAACTGCCCATCTCAAACTTCCCAAAACGTGTAATCAGCCATCCGGTGCTTCCATAAGTCACCTTTCTTTCCCTTTGAACATAAGTGGCCACAGAAGAAGTGGGGCCGCCTCTCCTCAGGGATCCTAATGGACACAGCTCCTATTTAGGTCTTCTCCAAGCACACTTGATTTTGGCTGATAACATCAAACTGTAAAGTGCTTCTCAGGGGTCTTAATAAACACAACACCTGTTTAGCACGTACTACATTTATAATAATAATAATCCTGAGTTAATACTGCGCCTGGTTACACTAGCCAGTGTGTCCCCGAGCTAGTCATTTTATAAAAAACAACAAGGGCACCAAATCGAGTCAGCACAGGACCTCGGGGAACATATGAGTAAAGACAACAGCGGTCCTATGCAAGGAGGGATATAGTCAAAAGGTAAATATAGACACAATGGAAACTATATTGTAAATTGACTTGCCCAGCCGGGCAGAGGTCTAATATTTAATTTAGAACCACAATATTAGGAGATACCTTCAACAATTTCTTGGAGATGGGCACAAGCCTGTGCCCAGACGTTTACAAATTGTCATGGTTAGCGGAGTGGATAGAAGGTAGAGAAAGGTTTTTAGGCAAAAGCTATTGTTTTCTGTGCATATAGCAATAACAGAATTCACATTTACACCATTACTTGAAATATAGTAACAGATACACAACAGAGTATATGGTGTAGAAGTTGTCGACGGCGTTTCGATCCCATTACATAGTTACAGGGATCATCATCAGGACTGAGTAAAGCCTAATCATTCCTAGCCATGATAGCCTAAAGGAAAGGGGGGAGAAAAATAAGGAAGTTTGTCCAAGAGAGGACACATTTTAGTTATCGCTACACACTTACATTTGTAATTTAAACATAAGTGACATTCAGTGTTGCCTTAAGGGCCTATAACAAGGCTTTGTGCACAAGAAGTGAAGTAAAAGAATTTAAAAACTTTGCTTTAAAGCTAATGCATTAATTCAACGTCCGTGTTTTTTTCTTATTGTGCCTGACAGAGAATAATGACCTTCATACTGCCGTGTGCCTAGTTGGTGCCCAGGCCGTGTGCTAAACACCAGAGTTTTGGCGAGATCCTGCAGTAGTGATGGGTGCGTGTCCTAAGGCGTGCATAACATGCATGTAACGCACAGGGACTTCTACTTTGGCGAAGAAAGAGCGGCACGTGCTCGGTACTAAAGAAGTAACTAGGTTATCGGTGAGAAGTGAGGGGTCGCGATCGCCTACCAAGCAATCTACAAGCTTACCGCATTGGGCGAGGCGCACACAGTGGGTGCCGGCCGGTGGCAGGGAGTAGGGGGCAGTCGTTATCTGCAAAGGGACCGGAGGGTCTATAAGTAATCAAATAGTTCTGAAAACAGGAATCAAAAATTGGGCGCTGGCTAAATAACTCACCCGCGGAGGAACCGGATAGTCCCAATTTAAACGGGCAGCTTAAACGGTGATTACGTTTCTGGCAGGGTTGGGTTTCAGGCAGGTATGCCACGGAGATCAATCTCCTAAAATTACGAGAGGGAACATTAACAAGGTAATGGGAGTCCAGGTCGTTCGTGGTGAAGCGTGTAAGAAAAGAGCTTACCCCGTGGAGTGGTTGAGGCGCCAACAATGGGCTGATTCCTCACGAGCCTGAGGGAATCAAACAAGGGGGAATTTAGGCTTAGTAAGCAAAGGGGTACAAAATGCCTCAAGGGATTGGAGAGGGGGGTGGTGGGTAGCCATGCGCTTACCTTAACAGACGACTGCAAGTGCTTCCCGGGCCGGTGCACAGGCGAGCAACCAGGAAGTAAATTTATACCTTGGTGATTGGAGGGAACGGTCACATGATGGGAGTGGCGATAGGGGATGCACACTGATTGGGAAGGGCAGTCACATGGTCAAAATAAAAATAAAAGAAGGACATGGGGGCGGCCATGATGGGTGGGAAGGGCAGTCACATGGTCAAAATAAAAATAAAAGAAGGACATGGGGGCGGCCATGAAGGGTGAGTGAAGGGTTCCTAGGATTACAGTGAAAGTGAATAAAGTGAGAGTGTGATAGCATAACGTGACGCTAAAACCAGTGAAGGACAATTTAAACATGCACAGTTCAAAGTTCCACATATTCGACTTAGCAATTCATTATTCAGAGCCCAACTAGCACAATCTATGCAAGGTTAGTCCAATCCTCCTGCTGATTGAGTCCGGAATTCAAGCTATTAGTCCTTAAAATCCATTTTAGTTCTTCCTTGTTGAGAAGCTTAGACAAATCTCCCCCTCTGGGTGGGAGAATGATTTGGCTGATCACAGTCCATCTTAAATCATTCTCGGTGTGTCCTTTGTCAATAAAATGTTCAACAAGAGGGGCTTTTTCAGTTTTGCATCTGATCCTACTGCGATGTTGCAAAATTCTCAGTTTAATCTTTTGCTTGGTCTGTCCCACGTAGATCAAATTGCATGGGCACAAGATGGCATATACCAGGTTACAGCTGTTACAATTGGTAAAAGTGCGCAAAACATTTTTCACCTCACCAAAGGTAAATTCTTTAGATTCAATACACAAATCACAAACCACACAGTTGCCACATTTAGAGTGTCCCCTAAGAGGGGGAAGTTCCCATAAGTCACTGAGGGTGTTCGCCGGTTTGGGCGAGGGGAGGGCAGCCCTTACCAGATGGTCTTTGAGATTTTTGCTTCGCTTAAAAGCAAACATGGGAGGGTCAAAGTTTAAGTCCCCAGAATTAAGGATGTGCCAGTTTTTTTGATACTTTTGCTAATCTTATTGGATACTGCAGAGAAAGTAGTGACACATACTAGTTGGTCCAATTGCTTTTTTTCTTTTGGTTCCAAGAGGGATTCACGCGGGCAGTACCACGCCCTTTTCATAGCGTTTTTGACTAGCCGATGTGGATAACCTCTGAATCTTAGTTTGTCTGCCAGTACGTTCGCTTCCCTAAAATAGTCCGTCTTGAGAAAACAATTGCGTCTCAGACGTAAGAATTGGGAATAGGGTAGGCTATCTTTCAGGGCTCGCGGGTGACAGCTACTGTAACTCAGTAAAGTGTTCCTTTCCGTAGGTTTACGGAATAGGGATGTAAACAATACGCCGTCACTGTGTTGTATACAGAGATCCAGGAAAGGAATGATAGTTTTAAGGTTAGGTTAAGGTGAACGTTAGACCATTACAATTATTGTTAAGCCAATGTTGGAATAATATTAACAACAAGGGGTGGTGAGGGACAGAGTCTCTGAATTAAGCAGAAAGCTCTCACCCAGTCAAAAGATCAGGGCTAGATCCAACACCGTTTTTTAGCTCACTGCACCATCCCAGTTTCAGAACCTGGCTGTATGCAAATTAGTCTGTTCCTGTCCCAGTGCATGATGGGAACAGGGCAAACCAAACTACAAAAGCCAATTCTTACACTGGGAAGGAAACAAGCTCCCGGGGACCGGTTTCTGGCATTACAGCCGTCTTCGGCCCGGTTTGCTTGAATCCTGATGGTGCAATGAGCAAGGGTCTCACATCTGAGAATACCCTTCCACGCTTAGGGTGGACAAAAATATTAACAACAAGGGGTGGTGAGGGACAGAGTCTCTGAATTAAGCAGAAAGCTCTCACCCAGTCAAAAGATCAGGGCTAGATCCAACACCGTTTTTTAGCTCACTGCACCATCCCAGTTTCAGAACCTGGCTGTATGCAAATTAGTCTGTTCCTGTCCCAGTGCATGATGGGAACAGGGCAAACCAAACTACAAAAGCCAATTCTTACACTGGGAAGGAAACAAGCTCCCGGGGACCGGTTTCTGGCATTACAGCCGTCTTCGGCCCGGTTTGCTTGAATCCTGATGGTGCAATGAGCAAGGGTCTCACATCTGAGAATACCCTTCCACGCTTAGGGTGGACAAAAATATTAACAACAAGGGGTGGTGAGGGACAGAGTCTCTGAATTAAGCAGAAAGCTCTCACCCAGTCAAAAGATCAGGGCTAGATCCAACACCGTTTTTTAGCTCACTGCACCATCCCAGTTTCAGAACCTGGCTGTATGCAAATTAGTCTGTTCCTGTCCCAGTGCATGATGGGAACAGGGCAAACCAAACTACAAAAGCCAATTCTTACACTGGGAAGGAAACAAGCTCCCGGGGACCGGTTTCTGGCATTACAGCCGTCTTCGGCCCGGTTTGCTTGAATCCTGATGGTGCAATGAGCAAGGGTCTCACATCTGAGAATACCCTTCCACGCTTAGGGTGGACAAAAATATTAACAACAAGGGGTGGTGAGGGACAGAGTCTCTGAATTAAGCAGAAAGCTCTCACCCAGTCAAAAGATCAGGGCTAGATCCAACACCGTTTTTTAGCTCACTGCACCATCCCAGTTTCAGAACCTGCCTGTATGCAAATTAGTCTGTTCCTGTCCCAGTGCATGATGGGAACAGGGCAAACCAAACTACAAAAGCCAATTCTTACACTGGGAAGGAAACAAGCTCCCGGGGACCGGTTTCTGGCATTACAGCCGTCTTCGGCCCGGTTTGCTTGAATCCTGATGGTGCAATGAGCAAGGGTCTCACATCTGAGAATACCCTTCCACGCTTAGGGTGGACAAAAATATTAACAACAAGGGGTGGTGAGGGACAGAGTCTCTGAATTAAGCAGAAAGCTCTCACCCAGTCAAAAGATCAGGGCTAGATCCAACACCGTTTTTTAGCTCACTGCACCATCCCAGTTTCAGAACCTGGCTGTATGCAAATTAGTCTGTTCCTGTCCCAGTGCATGATGGGAACAGGGCAAACCAAACTACAAAAGCCAATTCTTACACTGGGAAGGAAACAAGCTCCCGGGGACCGGTTTCTGGCATTACAGCCGTCTTCGGCCCGGTTTGCTTGAATCCTGATGGTGCAATGAGCAAGGGTCTCACATCTGAGAATACCCTTCCACGCTTAGGGTGGACAAAAATATTAACAACAAGGGGTGGTGAGGGACAGAGTCTCTGAATTAAGCAGAAAGCTCTCACCCAGTCAAAAGATCAGGGCTAGATCCAACACCGTTTTTTAGCTCACTGCACCATCCCAGTTTCAGAACCTGGCTGTATGCAAATTAGTCTGTTCCTGTCCCAGTGCATGATGGGAACAGGGCAAACCAAACTACAAAAGCCAATTCTTACACTGGGAAGGAAACAAGCTCCCGGGGACCGGTTTCTGGCATTACAGCCGTCTTCGGCCCGGTTTGCTTGAATCCTGATGGTGCAATGAGCAAGGGTCTCACATCTGAGAATACCCTTCCACGCTTAGGGTGGACAAAAATATTAACAACAAGGGGTGGTGAGGGACAGAGTCTCTGAATTAAGCAGAAAGCTCTCACCCAGTCAAAAGATCAGGGCTAGATCCAACACCGTTTTTTAGCTCACTGCACCATCCCAGTTTCAGAACCTGGCTGTATGCAAATTAGTCTGTTCCTGTCCCAGTGCATGATGGGAACAGGGCAAACCAAACTACAAAAGCCAATTCTTACACTGGGAAGGAAACAAGCTCCCGGGGACCGGTTTCTGGCATTACAGCCGTCTTCGGCCCGGTTTGCTTGAATCCTGATGGTGCAATGAGCAAGGGTCTCACATCTGAGAATACCCTTCCACGCTTAGGGTGGACAAAAATATTAACAACAAGGGGTGGTGAGGGACAGAGTCTCTGAATTAAGCAGAAAGCTCTCACCCAGTCAAAAGATCAGGGCTAGATCCAACACCGTTTTTTAGCTCACTGCACCATCCCAGTTTCAGAACCTGGCTGTATGCAAATTAGTCTGTTCCTGTCCCAGTGCATGATGGGAACAGGGCAAACCAAACTACAAAAGCCAATTCTTACACTGGGAAGGAAACAAGCTCCCGGGGACCGGTTTCTGGCATTACAGCCGTCTTCGGCCCGGTTTGCTTGAATCCTGATGGTGCAATGAGCAAGGGTCTCACATCTGAGAATACCCTTCCACGCTTAGGGTGGACAAAAATATTAACAACAAGGGGTGGTGAGGGACAGAGTCTCTGAATTAAGCAGAAAGCTCTCACCCAGTCAAAAGATCAGGGCTAGATCCAACACCGTTTTTTAGCTCACTGCACCATCCCAGTTTCAGAACCTGGCTGTATGCAAATTAGTCTGTTCCTGTCCCAGTGCATGATGGGAACAGGGCAAACCAAACTACAAAAGCCAATTCTTACACTGGGAAGGACTCAGACATGACTCAGACATGAGTCCCTTTCTCACTGCTCCATCAGGATTCAAGCAAGCCGGGCCGAAGACGGCTGAAATGCCAGAAACCGGTCCCCGGTAGCTTGTCTCCTTTCTGGTAAAGAATTGGCTTGGTAGTTTAGTCTGCCCTGTTCCCATGATGCACTGGGCCAGGGACAGACTGATTTGCATATAGCCAGGTTCTGAGCTGGGATGGGGCAGTGAGATAAATAACGGTGATGGATCAAGCCCTGATCTTTGGACTGGGTAAGAGTGGTCTGCTCAATTCAGACACTCTGTTCATCACCACCCCCTTTTGTAAATCAATGTTGGAATAATGGCAGGGCTTCAACAGGGCCTTTCCAGATCATAAAGACATCGTCTATATAACGTTTCCATTGTACCAATCCATGGTGGAATGGGTTCGTGGCTGGTAAGATGATGTCACATTCAAGCCAGTCCATGTAAAGAATGGCCATGGTCAGGGCAAAAATTGCGCCCATCGAAGTTCCCTTCACCTGCTGATAGTATTCACCATCAAACATGAAGAAGTTCTGAGTTAAGCAAATTTCAAGTAATTGAATGATGAAAAGGGTAGGTACAGTGTGTGGGCGTGGTCGGGTATTGAGAATTCTTTCCATGGTTAGTAGGGCTTCTGTTTGAGGAATGTTGGTGTACAACGAATCAACATCAAGAGTACAGAGAGTTTCAGTAGTTGGGTCGAATGGATGGTTCTTGATTAAGTTGATCATATACATACTGTCACGCACATAGCATACTGTACAAGGCACAAAGTCTTTCAAAAAATGGTTCACATAATGTCCCAGGGGCTCCAACACAGAACCACAGCCAGAGACTATAGGGCGGCCCCTCCAACCGTTTATGAATCTTTGGGAGGGTATAAATGACCGGAATACGGGGATGATCCACATTTAAGAAATTTAGTTCATGTTTGCTGAGGAATCCGGTTTCAAAAGCCTCAGTCGTTACCTTTCTAATCAGGGTTTGTAGTTCTCTCATGGGGTTGGTGTTAAGCCTACAGTAGTGGTCTGTGTTGGAAACCTGACGTGACAATTCAGTTTTGTACTTACTTACATTTTGTAAGACAATCCCACCCCCTTTATGACCGGGCTTAATGATTAGTTCATTCCTATCACTTAATAAGGAAATGGCATTCTTTTCATCAATGGATATGTTATAAGGATTTGGCCAGAGTAGTGGTTTCCTTTAGGACAACCTTCTCGAAGGTGGTGATCTCTTTAGGTATCATACCAGATGTAGGTGAGAAAGTGGACGGGGGACGGAATGGGGTAAGGGCAGTTGTGGGTTTGGCTGGGTTGAGAGCAAAGAAGGCTCGGAGTCTGATTTTCCTAAAGAACCCCATCAGTTCAGATTGGAGATTTAGAAAGTCGGGGTAAATTGTGGGTACAAAGGAGAGTCCCTTACTTAAGATGGAAATTTCTTGTGATGAGAGATTATGCTCAGACAAGTTAAATATGGGAATAGTTAAATCGGCAGGAGCAGTTTCAGCTACCACTGATAGAATTTGCTCCTCGTTTGTCTCTCCCCCGGGGGATTGTGCCATCTCGCTTGCTGTTTGGCCCTGCCCCGCTTGGGTTCTTCCCCTCGTCCCCTCCCTAAAAAATGTTGGTTGGGGTTGCAGTTAGAGGTACTTGGGCCTTCACAGGAGTCAGAATTATCTGAGGAGTCAGCAGAGGAATCCGTAAAGCCAACCAACGTGTTTCTTCGGTTGAACCGACCCCAGGGCCTGGGGTTTTGGGGGTTCCGGTTGAAGTTACGGTTGGTATAAAAATCCTTATTAAGATAAGGGTATGTTCTTTCTGGGGTGAAAGATTTAATATCTTTCTTGACCTTCACAGATTTCTTATTCTGTTCGATTCGGTGGAACTCAGCAACATTCTTTTCAATTTTCTCTAGTAATTTCTTAACATCTGTGATTGTGTCGTTCTCATTAATCTGCTTTTCTAAGTCTTTGATAGTATCTGCTAGTTTTTCAAGCTCCTCCCTTGCAGTTTCAATTCCTAGGACCAGCCAATGTCTGGAGCAGGTGGTTCCGATATGGCTGAACCCTGTAATGTATTTGGGTTTGTCTGTAAAGACCCCCGGAATATTTCGTACCTGTAACCCCAAGGGTATCGTTTTGGATCTCAAATATTCAGTCAGCATAAGGGTCATAAGTTCGAGGCGTACAAATTTCTTTTTTTGTTTTTCTAGATCGTCCAGGAGATTAGGGCCACCAGAGACTGTACTATCATCTTGGTCAGTAAACAGAGAGCGTCCAGCACATATTTTATCGATGTACTCGTCAGAATAAAGTGGGGGTGGGTCAGACATTACAAGTCGGAAAGTGGAAGGAGA
Source organism: Lissotriton vulgaris (assembly GCF_964263255.1). NCBI lineage: Eukaryota > Metazoa > Chordata > Amphibia > Caudata > Salamandridae > Lissotriton > Lissotriton vulgaris. The sequence goes on along the minus strand of NC_141698.1, from coordinate 985,472,223 downwards.
ATATAGATGACAAGGTGATTGACGGGAAGGCAGTGAGGAAAGTGACCCACTACAAGAAGTGGAAGGACAAGTTAAGCCCTTGCAATCAATCGATTGCGCAGTCAAATTATAAAAAACAACAAGGGCACCCAATCGAGTCAGCACAGGACCTCGGGGAACATATGAGTAAAGACAACAGCGGTCCTATGCAAGGAGGGATATAGTCAAAAGGTAAATATAGACACAATGGAAATTATATTGTAAATTGACTTGCCCAGCCGGGCAGAGGTCTAATATTTAATTTAGAACCACAATATTAGGAGATACCTTCAACAATTTCTTGGAGATGGGCACAAGCCTGTGCCCACACGTTTACAAATTGTCATGGTTAGCGGAGTGGATAGAAGGTAGAGAAAGGTTTTTAGGCAAAAGCTATTGTTTTTTGTGCATATAGCAATAACAGAATTCACATTTACACCATTACTTGAAATATAGTAACAGATACACAACAGAGTATATGGTGTAGAAGTTGTCGACGGCGTTTCGATCCCATTACATAGTTACAGGGATCATCATCAGGACTGAGTAAAGCCTAATCATTCCTAGCCATGATAGCCTAAAGGAAAGGGGGGAGAAAAATAAGGAAGTTTGTCCAAGAGAGGACACATTTTAGTTATCGCTACACACTTACATTTGTAATTTAAACATAAGTGACATTCAGTGTTGCCTTAAGGGCCTATAACAAGGCTTTGTGCACGAGAAGTGAAGTAAAAGAATTTAAAAACTTTGCTTTAAAGCTAATGCATTCATTCAACGTCCGTGTTTTTTTCTTATTGTGCCTGACAGAGAATAATGACCTTCATACTGCCGTGTGCCTAGTTGGTGCCCAGGCCGTGTGCTAAACACCAGAGTTTTGGCGAGATCCTGCAGTAGTGATGGGTGCGTGTCCTAAGGCGTGCATAACATGCATGTAACGCACAGGGACTTCTACTTCGGCGAAGAAAGAGCGGCACGTGCTCGGTACTAAAGAAGTAACTAGGTTATCGGTGAGAGCTAGTCATTGGCCCCCAGCACCCCACTGTTACAGCCTCCCCCAGCCCGCCCCAATGGAACTAGTCCCTAGGGAATAGATAGGTTTTTAATTCTTTGAGGAAAACCACCTCAGAGGTTTCCACACGGAGCCTAAGGGGTAGGGCATTCCAGCGACGGGCAGCCAAAAGACGGAAGGATCTTCTTCCCATTCTGGCCCTTCTAATTTAGGGAACCTGCATCATGCCAGCCCCTTGCGATCACAGCAGCAGCTGAGTTGCAGCGTACGATGTAAGCAAATTGCGCAGGAAGCGAGGACCTTTCCCCTGCGCAATCCTATGGCTGACGCAGAGGGCTTTAAACCGGACACGCTCCCTAATGGGCAGCCAATGCAGCGATTCCAAGGCTTTTTTTGAGGCTGCTCTCTTGGGTAGCATCAACACCAAGCGGGCGGCAGCATTCTGAATATGTTGTAGCCTCTGAAGACACTTAACATTAGCTCCCAAATAAATGACATTCCCATAGTCCAGCCTGGAAGTAACCAAGGCATGGACCAGGGCTTTCCTAGCTGTAACAGGGAGCAGATAAAGTGTCTTTCTACGACTACGCAGAATGCCAAAGCAAGTCCCGGCCACACGTTTGGTGTGATATTCATAAGAGATTTTAGAGTCGATCCAGATTCGAAGATTTTTAACTTGATCCCGGGGTACAGGTAAAGGATCAAATGACTGGGGCCACCAGGCCGATGTCCAGACTGACGGAGACTTGCCCACAATCAGCACCTCCGTTTTACCACCATTCAGTCTGAGACAATTATCGGCCATCCAGCCAGCCAGGTCTTGGAGACAAGACACAAAATTGCTGGCTGCGCGCTCAGCCGGCTGTGTCAGAGCCACAACCAGCTGCGTATCATCTGCATACATCACCATTTCCACTCCATATTGCTCCGTTATTAGCGCCACAGGCGCCACATAAAGATTAAAAAGGGTAGGGCTGGGGGGGCGTGGCCTAGGGCGTCAAGATGGCGGTCGCACTCTAAGAGTGCTCTGGATCCGTCATACGCCCTGCATCCGCCTGCAGCAGCTCTCATCGGCGGACAAATCTGACACCCCTGAACTCTCCTGGCCGCTGGGCATCCCCTGGTGTCTTTGGGGGTCTCCTGGAGATTTACTGGCGCCTCTACCAACTCGATCCCCCACAGCCGCGAGACCGGCAAGAAAGCGACCCCCAGCAAACCAACGAGGCGGCCGGTCCCTACGAGCTGCAGGGGCACTCCCTAGCTGCCCCGAGAGCTCTCTGGTCCCACCGGACGGGCGGGCGCTGTGGCACATCACCTCCGCCCCTACCAGACAAGAAACCCCGCCCGGGAGCTGCGGGGCGCGCGGAGGCCCTGAGGAAGTCCACCCGGGCGGCCAGGTCTGAGGGTGACCCCCGGCGTGATCAGCTCCTTGGGTCCCCTTGCCGCGGACCTGTCCCGCCCTGTTTCTGCGGCCTGCTGACGGCTAGAGCTGCGGCGGGCCTGGCGGTGGGGAGGAGGAGCCTACCTTAGACTCGGGGCTCACCCCGGCCCCACCGGGAACCGGACGAGAGGGCCGAGAGGCCCGGAGGCCCTGAACACAACACCGGTAGTGGCGGCCCCCCGGGACCATCTCCCACGAGACACCGACGCTCTCCCGAGAACCTGCGGGACCGACCGGGCTGCCGTGGTGCTGAGGCCGCATCCTGTGTGCATTTTGCTGGGCCCCTGCCCTGGGAAGGGGCTCCCGGTGGGGGGGGTAACCGTTCTCCTCGCTGCCTGGCCATCCGCCCCCGCTTCCCAAGGCTGCTACAAAGTGGAGGACACTCCTGAAGACGCAGAGCTCCTGTGTGTAGGACATTGCGGCTACAAGGCTCGGGGGCCTGGACGTGCTGCCTCCATTGGTGGCCCCACTGTGGGCACCCCATCTGAGCCCCGGGAGACCTGTCCAGCCGGCCTCTGCAGGGGAGGACACCTTGAGGGCCCCTGCTGAAGAAACGGAGTGATTGGAGCTGAGTGGGCCCGACGGAGGTGAGCAGGGGGTCGGGCGGGGTTGGGGCCCCTTGGGGGTCTCGCCCGCAGACTGCTTGCCCGGGCTGGGAGACCGGGCACTCCTGCACCCCCCAGGCAGCAACAGATCCCTCACCTGTCCACAGATTGGTCCTCCGTCCCCTGGATAGCTGGCCCAGGCCCCCCCGCCTCATTGACCCCCGGGGACGCTGAACTGCCCACTGCAACGCACTAACTGACGTCCGCCTCCTGAGCCACCACCCTTGTACCCACACCATTGCCTGCCCACTGCATCTGCCTGCCACGGGACTGGGGGCCGAGAACGCCTCGCCGGGCCACTGCAACCACCCAGGCGCTATCACTGATCTTCCTCCAGGGCTCGGGCGGCATGGCCGCCAGTGACGGACGCCGGGGCCGCGCTGCCAGGATTCTACTCTGCCTCACTGAAGCCGAACTGGGCCCACCACTGACCACCACAGCGACTGGGACACCCGCCTTGGAGTCCCCCACTGGATCTGCTCCCTGTAGCAGGATTAGCGCGGCTCCCTTTTATTTTCCCACGAAATGCGGCTCCTTGTACTTCCCCACCTACGCTGAGGGGAGACCCGGAGGTCTGCAATTGACAGGCGGTCCCGCCTGCGCCACCGCAGGATCCGGATACCCGATTCCCCCAAAGGCCGGGCGGCCCAACCCGCCGGACTGAGCCCCTGCAGCTGCTACACTCCTCACGGACCCACGACTGCCCAGAGCAACTATGGTCAGGGGAGAGAACACGCCGACCCCGGTCCCCCATCCCAGATGCGTATGGACCAATTCACAAAATCGGACCATGACTCCGGTGCCCGGCTAACGCCTCCACCTGTGGGGGTGGGAGGGGACTTATCTACAATCCTCCAGGCGATCGGTGCCTCCCAGGCATCGGTTGAGAATAAAATTGGGGAAGTAAGAGTAGATGTGGCACTTATCCGGCAAGACCTTAGAAACGCCACGGCGCGTATTACCGAAGCCGAGTCCCGTATATCCATGGCGGAGGATGACCTGACCACCCTCAAGACCCAAGTGGCCCGTCTCCAGACACTGACGTCGGACCTCCATCACAGGGCGGAAGACGCCGAAAACCGGGCCCGCATGAACAACTTTCGCCTCCTGTGTTTTCCGGAGGGGGTGGAGAAGGGCCCTGTAGCCGAATTCCTGGAAACCTGGATCCACTCCTGGATGCCTGCGGAGAAACTCTCCCCCTGGCTCACCGTAGAACGAGCCCATCGATCCATGGTGCCCAGACCACCCCCTGGAGGCCCTGCCCGGCCCTTCATCCTCCGCATCTTGAACTTTCGCGACCGCTACGCCATTCTGGGAGCGGCCAGAGACTTGAAACCCCCCTGCTCCTCCAAAGCTCTAAAATAATGATCTTCCCGGACTACTCTAGGGAGGTCCAGTCCCAACGGAGGTCCAATGACGAGGTCAAGCAAAAGCTCAGGGTGCTGGGTCTGCGGTGTGGTCTCCTTTTCCCGGCCCGCCTCAAGGTCTTGTTCCAGGACAAGACCTTTTTCTTCGACACCCCGCAGGCCGCATGGACCTGGCTCACGGAGGAACATCCCCTTCTGCCTGGGCAGGTGCAATCCCCTACCCAAGGGCCCAATCTCCGCCCTGCCTATGAGAGATCCAAGCCAAGGTGACGCCGGACCGGCTCCCGCAGGCGGGGTCGCCAGTGACAAGATACCTCTCACTCACCGGAGGGGAGACCCCGGCGGTCTCCTCCACACCTGGACCGAGGAGTCCCCCCCACGGCTGTATCACCATCCTTGGTTACCATCGACAGGCCCTCGGACTCGAGCCTGCGTAAGTCCAGATCAGACTCGGATTTATCCGGCAGCCCTGTGATCCGGGACTCCCCACAAGATGCAGAGGCCTGAGCCGGGGCCACGAGATGTCTGAATGAGGACGGCCACCCTGACCTGCCGGGCCGCCCTTGACTGGCCTCCTAGGCCTTATCGGACGCCCGGAGGGCTGAATGCCTGGAGGGGGCTCCTCCTGGGAATTTGAACTCAAACTGCTCATGTCTTCCTTTCCTTCTACGTTCTAATTCTGTCTACTTCTTCCTTCTGCTACTACATCCTTCTATCCCTTGTGAAACTGCTGCAACTTTCCTGTAACGTATTCTCCTTGAAGCTTCGCTGTCTATATCTGCTGCCATTTATCCGGCAATACAGAGGGGGGTCCTCCTTTGTTTGACTCTAGACTAGTGCTACTGCTCCCAACTAACCATTTAAGTTTAGTGTCAGACCCCAAGCGGGGGATTTATTCTTTGGATGTTTTGTAACTTAGGGCGACAGATGCTTCCTGTTCCGAAGTGTAGGGTGGGGGGAGTTGGGGGGTACCGGGGAGGGGGGGCCGTTGTCTCCCATTTGTTTATTGTTTTTAGCCGCCTACGGGCCATTCTGATTTTGCGTTGTTCGGCCGCTGCTCGGCCTCAGTTGATGCTGCCTGCTGGCAGCTGGTTGCAGCTCCTCCTACTGATGTCATGTGGTGGTGGGTACATCCTCTTCCGACATACCCCTCCTGCTCTCTGATGCTATTGTTACTCTGGGTCCCTGCGAGCTACCACGGGAGCGGGCTGCAGGCGGTCGCCCCCTTCCCCTCGTCTCCCACCTGGACCCCTGGTGCCCGTGCCTCGTTGGCCCACTCCGACTACCTTCCTTTGTTCTGGAACAGCGTAATGGGTCCTCCCCCCCCAAGGCACGCCTCCCGTTGCTCCCATGATCTCCCACGTCCTCCCTTCCCCCATTGGCACACACTCTGGTTAGACCCCTCCACGTTCTCTCCTGGAACGTCAACGGTCTTCTTGACCGCATCAAACACGCTGCAGTTTCCCGAGCGGCACATCGCTACTCGGCGGACGTGCTCCTTCTCCAGAAGACCCACCTTTTAGGAACGCTATGCAACTTCCTGGGCCGCCACGGGTTTGCGATGGTCTGGCACTCTGGGTTCCAACGCAGGTTCCGAGGGGTGGCGGTCTTGCTTCAGAAGGGTCTCCCCTTCACCCTTGTTAAAGCCTACACTGACCCACAGGGGCGATATGTGGTGATATCGGGTATGGTGGAGGGTTGTCCACTGAACATCCTGAATCTGTACGTCCCGCCGCCCTCCTATCCCCGACGCTTCGGTCCCTTACACAGATCTTCTCCTCCTTCCCACTCGGCCTTACGTTGTTTGGCGGCGACTTCAACACCGTGATGCAGCCGGGGCAAGACACGACCGGTCCCCCTTCTATGGCCCGAATCTCCTCTGCGGCGGCCCTGTCGAGCTGGGCTTCGGCTCTGGGGCTTTGTGATATTTGGTGAGTCTGGAACCCTCGCAAGGCACAATACACTCATACCTCAGCCTCCCACCATACCCATTCCCGCATTGATCTCCTCCTGCTCCCGGCCACAGACTGCCATTTGGTCTCCGGAGCGAATATCTTACCTAGGGAACTGTCTGATCACTCCCCCGTTTCCCTCCGAATCGACTCCGCTCCGGTGGGACCCCGAGCGGTATGGCGCCTCAATGCGTGGTTCCTACAAGACCAGGCGCTAGTGGACACGTTAGGGCAGGAGCTAACTCACTATTTCACTGCCAACGTGGGTTCGGATCCGTCGCCAGGGACCCTTTGGGAGGCCGGCAAGGCGGTGATTCGTGGGGTGGCCAGGGCCCTTGTCCATGTCAAACGAGCGGACCGGCTGGCCGGCTTGCGGAGTTGGAGTCCCAAGCTGCCCGGCTGGAGGCCGAACAAACCACCGTCGGTCGAGAGGACCCCACCCGGCAGTTGGCGTTGATCCGAGAAGAGCTCCGTCAGATCTTACTTGACTCAGCCCAGCAGCTGTGGCGGTCGTCGGTGGTGCGGATATACGGCTGGGGTGATAAAAACGGTAAAGTCCTCCATAACTTGGTCTCCTACCCCAAGATCCACTGCATTATTCCAGAGGTCCGCGCACCGCATGGCACCATCCAGGTAACTTCTGAGGCCATAGTTGGAACCTTTGCCGAATTTTAAACTTGCCTCTATGCGGTGCGCCCGGCTGACGCGCTTCTAACTACCCTCCTGGGCAGGGCCGGTGCTCGACTCCCCGCTCTTACCCCGACGGATGCAGAGGCTCTGGAAAAGCCTTTCACACTGGACGAAGTCCTAGAGGCCATCCCCCTTCTGAACCCTGGCAAGACACCCGGTCCGGACGGGTTCCCACAGGAGTTCTACGCGGCCTTCCGGGACACTCTGGCCCCCCAACTGCTGGGTCTTTTCCATCACGTGATTGTGGTCATCCCCAAGACCCACCCGCCCTCTGCGGACTGTGCAGACTTCCGTCCTATCTCCCTCATTAACACCGAGATCAAGCTCTTCGCCACCATACTGGCCCAGAGGCTTAAACCCCTTTTACAAGACCTGGTCCTCCCGGACCAATGTGGCTTCATGCCGGCCAGAGGCACCCACCACTGTATCCGCCGCCTCCACTTGGCCCTAGCCCACCGCTCCCGCCTGTCCCCATATTTGGCCCTTCTCTTTCTCGACTTTGAGAAAGCCATTGTTACAGTGGGCTGGGCGTATCTGCAAGATGTGCTGGAGGAGATGGGCTTTGGCCCACGGGTCCACCAATATATTGGGATTCTCTACGCGAACCCCAGAGCCCGGGTGCTGATCAATGGGTCGCTGTCGGAGGCATTCCCGATATGCAGAGGCACGCGCCAGGGGTGTCCCCTATCCCCACTCCAGTTCATGTTAGCGATGGAGTCCCTGGCGACGCTCATACGGCAAGACCCCCTTGTCCAAGGGTGGGCCTGGAATTAGAGTCACATAGATTAGATAGCCCTCTACGCCGACGACGTGCTCCTGTACTTGGCGGACCCGGCGACCTCGGGCCCTAAATGTCTTCAGATCCTTCTCAATTTTGGAAAAGACTCTGGCCTTCGGCTTAATGCGGCGAAATCCACCCTGGTCCCGCTGCACCCCTCCCGGGATTGTTTCGACTGGCAGTCGTCCATCCCCCTTAGACGCCACTCGGTTAAATACCTGGGGATATGGGTGACTCTGCTGCCGGAATTGGAATGGGCTCTGAACATCACACCCCTGGTTGCCAGAATGCGATCGGACCTGAAGAAATGGCAATCCCTCCCCCTCAATCCCTTGGGATGGAGCGCACTGTTTAAAATGATGGTCCTCCCCCGTTTCCTCTACACTTTACAAAACATCTCCATCCCCCTTTCCCGTGCTTGGTTCTGAGAGCTCGACGAGACCCTATCCAGGTTCCTCTGGGGCGGCGGAAGACCATGGATCTCCCTCGCACACAGCCGCATCCCCCCCCTTTGACGAAGGCCTAGGGGTGACCCACCTCTACCTCTAGTACCTTGCCACTAAACTGATTGCAGTCCACGACTGGTACGCGGGCGGCTGGTCCGACCCAGCGTACCGGGTGGAACTGGAAGAGACGGACTTCTCGCAGATTCAAGCACTTCTCTATGGCCGCCTGGTCCCACAAACCACGGCCCCAATTACAAGAGTGGTCGTGCTGACCTGGTGCGCCGCCCTGCGCCACACATGGTGGGACCGCAAACTTACCCGCCAGACGCCACTCTGGCATGGAAACTGGCTCCGGGAAGTATCATCCCTAAGCGGATTCCGACGTTGGGACCTTATCGGGTGTCGGTACTCGGAGATGTATGGGTGGGAGACCATATTCGAGCCTTTGCTGACCTGCAGCAGCACCACGCCATTCCCCATGCCCAGCATTTTAGGTATCTGCAGCTGCGCCACGCCATTCATGCACACCTCCCCGTGCCAACCACCCTTCCAGAGTTTAGCCCGCTAGAAACCCAAGTGATGATGGGGAATCTGGGTAGGGGAGGGGTCTCCCGAATTTAACATGCCCTAGTAAATAATAGCCCCTCGACCAGCTGCGTACCCGGTGGGAGGGATGGGTGGGACCCCTAGAGGAGGCCGATTGGAGGGACGCCTTGATGGCCCCACGTACCCTGACCACATCATCCAAGCTGCGTCTGGTGCAGACATACTATCTACACACGTCCTACCTCACCCCAAAGAGGCTTTTCCGGGCCCGATTGATACCCTCCCCAGATTGCCCAAGATGTGGAAAATCCCCGGCCGACTTATACCACATTGTGTGGCTGTGCCCGGGGCTTGGGAGGTTTTGGAGAGGAGAGGAGCAGGAGCTTTCACAGACCCTGGGCTGGGAGGTCCCTCATGACCCGCTGCGAATGCTGCTAGGGATCTTCAATGGCCTAGATGGCACCAGATTGGATAAACGCCTATTGGGAACAGCGGTGGCCGTGGCCAAAAGGGACATAGCACGACACTGGTCACGAAATGCGGCACCCACGGTGGGGGGATTGAGGAGGGGGGTGGACTGGTGCGGTGCCCAAGAGGAGGCCCTATTCGAATCCCGAGGCTCTCCAGAACTGTTCCCTAAAATATGGGGGAAGTGGTTCAACATGATCCCGCCGTGAACCCAGATACACAAACTGCCTTCAAAGTTGTTGTTACTATTACGCAGACTGGAATGTCGGACTGGAATGGATTGACCCTACCCATATGCACTGCTGATTTTAACTCATTGTACCTGTTGATTTGTGAGCTGCTGCCAAAGAGTCTCTTTGCTGTTTTAAAATGCTGAATAAAGTTGATTATCAAAAAAAAAGGGTAGGGCTCAGGCTGGAGCCTTGAGGAACCCCTTGATCCAGGTTGATAGCCTTAGACCTATGGGACCCTTGCTCGACACAAAAACTACGCTCGTGGAGAAAAGATTCCAGCCAGTCCCATGCCTTCCCAACCACTCCACCCTTCCTCAGACACTGCAGCAAGGTGTGATGCACCACAGTGTGAGATCAAGAAGAATCAGTGCCGCGGTCTGACCCTCATCCACATGTCTCCGTAAGGCCTCTATGGAGAAGAGCAAGGCAGACTCCGTAGAGTGGCAGGCACGGAAACCCACCTGAGATGGATGTAAGAGCCTGTGAGTTTCAATGTGAGCTGTCAGTTGCTGATTAACCAACTTTTCAGCTATTTTAGCAAAGTAAGGAAGGAGTGATATGGGCCGCAGATTACTCAGCTGGTCCATACTAATCTGTGACTTTTTCTTTGGTGGAAGAACCACTGCTTCTTTCCAGGTTATCGGCACTTGGCCAGATCCAAATGACAGCTCTAACAGGTATCTAATATAAGGTGCTAAGGCCTCAATATTTCCTCTCAGGATTTTAGCTGGAGTGGGGTCTTTAGGTGAGCCAGATTTCACACCCTTAGCTACTTTAAGCAGTAGATCCTCATCTGGCACTGTGAACGCCTTCAGGCATTCTTTTACCATTAACCCACCTATAGGTGTCTCCTCACTACCGGAACAAACCCTAGCCTCTTTCGGGAAGGTAGAGTAAATATCCTTCACTTTGTTGGAAAAAAATTCTGCTCTCTGATTACACGATTCTGCAGTGCCAGCCTCTGGTTCCCCAATAGAGGCCAGTGAGGATAACTCTTAATATACCAAGAACAGTTCTTTGGCGGAACAATCCGCCTTATCAATCCGCTCCGTGTAGTAGGCGGAGCAGGTTTTCCTTATCTAGGCATGGTACCTCTTAAGGCTAGATTTATATACCTTCTCCAGGGCTGGCAGGTAACCATTTCTCCATCTTCTTTCAAGTCGCTTACAAACAGTCTTAGCCTCCCTTAGTTCAGCATTAAACCATGCGGCAGATTTAGTTCGCCGCATGGGACCCATGCTGGACCAAGGAGCTGTCTTGGAGAGGTGTGGAGAGGTGTGGCTCACTGGTTAGAGGCGGCAGACCTGTAAGCAGAGAACAGCCCGGGACCAGGGTTCAATTCCCGACGCGGCAGGGTCGTGGACCAGGGGTCAACGGACTCGATAATTCTCGCCTCAGTGCCTACTCTAACCAGGGAACACTCTGGGCATTAAGCTTGCCTCATTTCTACAACGGCCCCCCACAGACGCCGGGGATGCCTGGTTTCACCCTGGAGATACCCAGAAAGGGACCATCTCACAGGGAAAACCAGGACGGGTTCCCCAGCGGTCTATAGCGCCAGGACACTCGGGTAGAGTAACAGTGCGCTTTACAAGAATCCCACATTTACATTTACATTTGTCCAAAGCGAGCTGAATGCGATGGTCCAAGGCCTCACAGGCACCATCAATCACTGAGCCTAATCCTCCTGGGGGCCCACCCTGAGCCAGGGTGATACAAAAGTTATCAGAAGAGAACTTAGCCCATTTTCTCTGCCTTTTGTTAGTGCCCCCCGATTTCCCAGAGGTATTACCCGTGATATAATTAATTTGAAACGGCACCAAAAAATTGGTCCGTCCAAACCATCGGCAAAGGAGGATCAATTTTAAGAGCTTCCCAATTACAGAAGATAGGATCCAGAAGATGTCCCAACCGGTGTGTGGGAAGCTCAGATTTTAATACTAATTGCAGAGTTAATAGATCCTGTCGAAGCTCTTGGGCAGGAGCATTAGAGGCATCCTCAAAGTGCAGGTTCAAATCCCCTAACAGAATGAACTTCTCATATCGCATAGCGGGGGGCAATAAATTGTATATGAGGCTCGCAGATAATTGAGTACTACCTCCCGGCGGTCTATAGACTAAAAGACCCTTGATTATATAATTATTCGACACTGTTATAGAAAAGGCGCCAGCTTCACTATCAGATATTATCACTGGCTCCAAAGTACACTTGATATTGCCCTTATGGATCACAGCGATCCCTACGTCCCTCCCGCATGGTCTATCCAACCTGCATATCCCTTATCCAGGGGGCAGAGCATCCAATATTTCAGGAGTCGAATCCTCATCCAGCCAGGTTTCCGTTATAAAAAAAATGTCTGACTATCAACCAGAAGGTCTCGTATTTCCACTCTATACTTCTTAACAGACCTACTATTGATTAAGGCGCATCTGAGCTCCCCACCAGTCCCTCCTATCCGTAAAAAAGGACTAGTAGAGAACCCACAGTGCCTACAATCCTCGTCGACGGTTAGGATTGTAGGCACTGTGGGTTCTCTACTAGTCCTTACCGTCAACAATGATTTTAGTCTCAACGACGAGTCCACCGTCGACGACAACTCCAACCATGACGTCGACGACCACATCTTCGACGATGTCTTTTCCGTCGACGACATCCATGATTACAACGTCGACGATGCTCTCTGTTACAGCCATCTCTGCAGAATACGAATCACCATCCACGTACATTTCAGCTACATTGAAGCGAAAAAATCCCGCGCCTTTACAAATGACGCCAGTTTTGAGCTCTAAATTATCATCTACCAGGCAATTTTACCATGATGTGTCTTACATTTCGCCTTTGCCTCCAAACCATTATTTGGAGGAATCTGATGATAATGGTCCCTTTGACAGGCGCATGATCCTTCTCAACTCAGAATAAAATATCAAGAGGATGACGATTAAGAGGAGTTCTATGAACCATGTGAGTCTTTAAGAGGACCCCAAGAATCGTTCCATTAAGAACCTATGGTTTAGATGCCTGCAACTTTGCTTCAAGACCTTACAGCAATGATAAAAGACTATAATAGCCGTTTTCCTCTAGTTGCACCTCCACAAAGAGCTCCTGCACCTACAGAGATGCAGCCTGTGACCTCTGCAACACCATTTTCTGAGCCCCAAGTGATGTTGCCTTCACAATTGCTGAAAGATGATGACGGAGACACGGTGGCAGAAGATGGAGAAATTCCAAATTCACCCACTACCGTAGATGAATGGGACGAATATCTGATCCCAACACCAGCTTCACCTGTTCCTCTAGCTGTGGACTCCCCTCCTGAGGACATAGGAGGTTTCCATGCAATTATGGAAAGGGCAACCTCTAGATTTCACCTTTCAATGCCAGTACAGAAAACAGAGTGTTTTCTGTATGATTTTAAAGATCTGAATAGGAAATCCACCCGTTCAATCACTATAGTTGATCATATATGGGAGGAGGGAGTAAATATCATGAAAACTCAATTTTCCATTCCTGTGATCCTCCCTAGGATTGAAAAGAAATACAAAGCATAGTACACTGTAACCTATAGCCATGTTTTAATATGTACTGTAATGCACTTTAAAAATCCACAAATTGGAATCTACAGTATGCAATACATGTAGAAAGTTCTTCACATGTAACTCTCTCTTTTTTAAACTTATCATGATTTAATAAAGAACGAATATTTTGTACCCGAATCTTGATTCAGATATAATGTTTGTTGTCTAATGTCAGTCGTAGTTCATAATTTAACCTGTTCCTAATTTTTCGTATTCTCAACTCAAAGAAATACAAAGCGCCAGATGATGCGCCTGCCTGCCTTTCTGGTCACACAAAACCAGACTCCGTTATCTCTCAATCAGCGCAGAGAAAATCTCAGAATCCTTCCACTCCATTAACAGCTCCGACTGACAAAGATGGTAGGCGCCTTGACAACATAGGCAAACGCTTTACCACCATGGCAGGTGCTACAGTTCGGGCTACAAATTGTTTAGCTATTTTGGGCAGATACGAACGACAATTGTGGTCGGACATTTCGCCTTATATAGAATATCTGCCTGATGACAAGAAAATGGAAGCAAAGAAAACTCTTATGAAAAAGGTGAAAGAGGTGCTTCTGAAGTCATAGATATCTCTATGGATAAAGCTTCTCTGGGATTTCGTCAACTCGCCGGAGCAACTACCCTTAGGCGTCAGGGCTGGCTGAAATCCACAAATTTTCGCCCTGAAGTCCAAACAAAGATCCTGGAGATGCCTTTTGATGGCGACCTTTGTTTGGTAAACATATTGGTGACGCACTGCAAGAAACAAAGAAGGACACAGATACTGCCAGATCTTTAGGTAGTATAGGAAGACATCTTTTTGAGGAGCAAGGGGTAGATGTTCTTACTCCTTTCGTGGAGGTTACCAGAAGTACCATCAACAAGGGAGCCAGGTCGATACGGATATAATTACCAACAACAACAGCATACCTATAGGAATCCTCCAGCGGATGCTTACATACAAGGCAGGAAACGTCAGCCTCAGGGCAGAGACTGTGCCAGAAAACAGTGACACTCCTATTGCACCTGCACCAGATATGCCTCAAGCATTCAAAATTCCAAGGATTTACCAACATCTCAAAAATTGGACGAAAATACCAAGGACAAGTGGGTATTGGATATAATAAAATTCGGTCACACCCTAGAGTTCACCAAATTTCCCCCTCCTCATCCACCTTTGAAGAAAAGCCCACAGCATCTTTCTCTACTCAGAAAAGAGGTGAAAGCTATGTTGTCAAAAGGGGTGATAGAAAAGGTTCCTCGCTCTCAAACAGGAAAGGGATTTTATTCTCGCTTTTTTCTGATAAAGAAAAAGTCTGGGGATTGGAGACCAATCTTGGACTTGAGAATGCTAAACAAGTACCTTCAGAAGAAATCCTTTCGCATGGACACTCCAGGAAATTCTTCAGCTTCTAGACCATGCGATTTTATGACAACTTTAGATCTCCAAGATGCATATTTCCACATCCCAATTCATCTAAAGCATCGAAAGTTCCTGAGATTCACTGTGGCAGGTGCACATTTCCAATTCAAAGTCCTTCTATTTGGCCTGCGCTCGGGTCCAAGAGTCTTCACCAAATTTCTAGCTCCGGATGCAGCTCATCTCAGGCTGCAAGGCATCCAACTATTCCCATATCTGGACGACTGGCTGATAAAGGCTCCCTCCTTTCGTCAGGCTTCTCTAGCCACAACAAAATGCCTGCAAATGTTTCACTCTCTGGGCCTCTCACTAAACGCCCAAAAGTCAAGCCTCTATCCTTCTCAAGTAATTCAATTCCTGGGAGCAAAACTAGACACTATTCAAGACAAAGCATTCTTGTCCACAGACAGAATATCTCGCCTCACCTCTCTGGCATCAGATCTTCTTAAAAGAAAGTTCGCTTCAGTGAGAATGATCAAATCTTTTCTGGGGATTTTGTCATCTGCAATTCAGCTAGTGCCTTAGACACGGCAAAAAATGAGGCCAATTCAAGAGGAGCTGGACAATCAGTGGCTCCAAATCTCAGGTTTGTTCGACGACATAGTTCGAGTGACTCTAGTTATGAAATAAATCCTTTCTTGGTGGAAGTTTTCCAAGAATGTCTCTGTAGAGCTCAGTTTTCAACCTCCAATTCTGGATTCTATCCTCAATATGGATGCTTCCCTGGAGGGTTGGGGTTCCCATCTTCAAGACCTCAGCATAAGAGGAAAATGGTCTTCAGCAATGGCAAAAATGCACATCCATTTTTTGGAGCTTCGAGCAATTTCCCTGGCCCTGCAGTCTTTTCTACCTTGACTCCAAGGGTCTACAGTTCTCATCAGAACCAACAACACCCCTTGCATGCATTATTTAAACAAACAAGGGGGCACCATATCTCACATTCTGCCCCAGGAAGCTCAAAACATCTGGAAGTGGCTTCTCTTGCACAATATTGCAATCAAGGTGGAACATCTTCCAGGAGTCCAGAACACCTTGGAAGACACTCTCAGCAGAACTGAAAAATCTTGCCACGAATGGGAACTGTATCAAATGATTCTGGACAATGTCTTTCGGAAGTGGGGCAAACCAAATCTGGATCTCTTTGCCACCAAGAGCAATCGGAAGTGCTCTTTCTTTGCGAGTTGGGAACCAGAGAAGGGCTCCTTGGGGAATGCTTTCATGATGAGATGGACAGGAATTTTTGCTTAAGCGTTCCCTCCTTTTCCTCTGATCCCGAGACTTTTACACAAGATAAAGAAGGAACCATGTTGCATAATTCTGATTGCACCAAAACGGCCACGTCAGCACTGGTTCACAGAACTTCTCCTTCTCTCCAAGTGCAAGCCATTCCACTTTCCAATACTGATGGATCTGTTGACAACGAGCAGAGGCCAGATTCTTCATCCTTGCCCAGCTCAACTGCAACTCCATGCTTGGTTTCTGGATTCACGGATTTCAAGGATATAAACTTACCTCAAGAATGTAGAGACATTCTGAATAAAGCAAGAGCCCCTTCTACATTATGGATCTATGCCTTAAAATGGAAAAGATTCTGTCACCGGTGCTGCAACAACAATTTGCATCCGCTGGAATGTTCTCCCGATAAGGTTATGCCTTATTTATTGTCATTATCTAAATCTGGTCTCATGTTCGCTTCAGTTAAATTGCATCTGGCCGCAATCGCCACATACAGACGATCCTCAGGGGCGGCATCACTTTGTTCCAATCGTCTCTTTAAGCAATTCCTGAAAGGCCTTTTTAGAACTTTCCCACCTATTAGTGCTCCTCCTCCAGAATGGAGGCTGAATCTGGTTCTACAACAACTGATGAAACATCTGTTTGAACCCATTCATAAAGCAGACTTAAAATATCTCTCATGGAAGACAGCTCTCTTATTAGCACTCATCTCTTCCTGGCGAGTGAGTGAGATACAGGCGTTCACTATAAAACAACCATATTTGAAGTTCACCAATGATTATGTCCTTCTAAGAACTAATCCCACATTCATACCTAAGGTTCCTACTTCATTTCATCTCAACAAACCTGTGATATTGCGAACATTCTTTTCTAATCCGTCTTCGGCAGCGGAAAAGTCATTACATACTTAGGATCTCAAAAGATGTGTAAAATTCTACATATCTCGGACTGTGTCCATCAGAAAATCTGACCAGTTATTTCTCTCGTATGGTGGTCACAAGCCAGGATCAGCTGTATGAAAAAGCTACTATTTCAAGGTGGATTGCATCGGCTACTCAATTCTGACATTGCAAGGCAGGCCATCCATTGTCAAAGAAGCCTAATGCTCATTCCACCAGAGCAATGTCCTCATCTACGACATTGTTCACTGGTGTGTCTCTGGACAAGATCTGCCGAGCTGCAACCTGGGAAAGTGTGCTCACTTTCACTCGCCATTATTGCCTAGATCTGGCATCAGAGGCTGATTCAGTAGTATATATATATATATACATATGAAAGATACCCCAATACTGGATAAGAAAACGAGTTACTTTCCTGTAACTTCAGGTATCCAGTATTGGTATCTTTCATAGATTCATATGTGACCCTCCCTCCTCCCCGGAGAGGCTTACCGTATCATTTTGGCATTCTTATTGTCACTTGTGCTACGAAAATCTGAGGATTTGCCTCTCTGTGGGGAAGGTTCTAGAGGGGGCTGCTACCGCAAGCGGTTTACCCAATGAATGGTTTTTGCACAACCTCCGGAGCAAGAGACGAGCCGGTGGGGTCCTCTTTTCCCCGATCTAGAGCTCACCGGTGAAAGCCGTTCGGTCTGGAGGCAGCCACCGAGTCCCGGACACCGCTAGGACCGCAGAACCGAGACGTGGAGGTACGGGCCGGGGGCGTCCTGCGAGCGGCTCTGTTTACAGCAGAAACAAGATGGCTGTGAGGAGCGACTGATCGCCAGCCGCCGCTGAGCTGCAGCGGAGCTCCTGGGGCGAGGAGCCGAGGGTCCGGAGCTGTGCGGCCGACCAGTCCTACTGTGGTATCAAGGGAGGGAAGACCCTCCACAAGCCTGCGGCATCTGTGAATTGTACCCACAACCCACCGCCGTCATCCGGGGCTCAGGAAGCGAGCGCCCCCCAGGTTCAGGGACGCCCCAGGAACACTCGCGCCCCTCTCCATAAAAACAGGGATCAATTTAGGGCTGAGCCGGTGTTTTTAAGACTGGCCCCAGCCTGTCTTTTGCATTTTGTTGTTAACTAAGTCCTTGCCTTTGTTTCCCCCCTATCTGGAAGCAGTTTTTAATTCCTTTTCTGAAGCAGCCTGATAACTGCAGTGTAATCTCATGCTGAAACGCTAGAGAAAGCAAAGTTCTGCAAAATAATAGCACACTAGTGTCTTTGTGTCTGTTCCAAACCCCGCACGGGGAATGCTGACGGGAGGCGCCCCGGAGGCTCAGTGTAACTGGGGAGAATAACATCGATCCCGAGAGTTTACACCGGGCAGAAAAGGGACAAAAGGATATTTTCGAGCCTTGGAAGTTCTGCGGAAGAAAATGGTAGTTTCGGCACCCTGGCCCTCCTTTGCCTCATCTACAGCTGCGCAGCAAGTAGTGCCAGCTGCACGGTTTAGGCCTTTTACAGCTGCACAGCAAGTAGTGCAAGCTGCACCGTTTAGGCCACTAACAGCTGTGCAGCAAGTAGTGCCAGCTGCATTGTTCAGGCCTTTTACAGCTGCGCAGCAAGTAGTGCCAGCTGCACTGTTTAGGTCTTTTACAGCTGCACAGCAAGGAGTGCCAGCTGCACCGTTTAGGCCTTTAACAGCTGGGCAGCAAGTAGTATTCTCTGACTAAGCTGCTTTTCCCTCCTGAGGCGGAAGCCGGGAGGTCTACCTCTTTACTTTGCCATTTTGCACCTTTTTAAAGACTTCTGGTAGTTCGTTCTACAGACTTGATTTTAATAAGTGTGTGGGACTTCCTAAGCGCTCCCTAGCGCTCTGTGCTAATTCCCCCCCCTCCCTTCGCCTTCCACCAGCTCTCGGCTGAGTGTTGACGCCGAGGGCTGTGTCCTTCGTTTTTTGGCCGCCATATTGGGTGTGGGTCAGGCTGGTGACGCGCTCTAGCAGCGCTTTAAAAGGGACTCTCAGTATCTAGCGTGTGATTCTCTGACTAAGCTGCTTTTCCCTCCTGAGGCGGAAGCCGGGAGGTCTCCCTCTTTACTTTGCCATTTTGCACCTTTTTAAAGACTTCTGGTAGTTCGTTCTACAGACTTGATTTTAATAAGTGTGTGGGACTTCCTAAGCGCTCCCTGGCGCTCTGTGCTAATTCCCCCCCCTCCCTTCGCCTTCCACCAGCTCTCGGCTGAGTGTTGACGCCGAGGGCTGTGTCCTTCGTTATTTGGCCGCCATATTGGGTGGGGGTCGGGCTGGTGATGCGCTCTAGCAGCGCTTTAAAAACGGATAGAGATAACTCCGCGCAGTGGACGCGTACAGAGGACGCGCCGGATCTGCGCCGGAGTCGTGCCAGAGTCCTGCCCGTCTGCGCCCGTCCGCGTCTCGGCAGCGGACGGCGCGGCAGGGGGCTTTGGCTCCAAGCTTACTTATACCGCAGCTGATCTATTGTCTCTTAGGACTAATAGTGACACCTGTCGGCGTGTCTTTCCTGGTCGCTACAACGGTAAATGCTGCTGTCCCGGCTGTGGGTGGCACCCTAATATTTACCGGGCATCGGAGGGGACTCGTACTCTCCCTGTTGACATCTTCAAGTGCCTATTACTTAACACCCGCTCTCTGCACAAGCATGCTTTGGACATCTTTGAGTTGTTGACAACCAAAAAACCATTATGTCTAATGCTTACTGAAACCTGGCTCAGTGAGTCTTCCAATTCGGATATCGCTACAGCCATTCCACCGGACTATATACTCTATAGACAGGATAGATCACTGGGTAAGGGTGGAGGGGTTGCACTTGTAGTCCAAAGATCTGTCACTTGTGTAGTCGTGCCATCTTTGTCCATCTCTGGCTGCGAATCCCTTGTCTTTTCCATCACTTTGTCCCCCCATCAATCGTTCTCTGGGCTCCTGATTTATAGACCTCCCGGCTTGCGGGGTCCCTTCTTTGATGAGTTACAATCAGCAATTACCGCTCTTTGCTTGAAGGTTGAACACTGCATAGTGCTAGGGGATTTTAACATTCACATGGATGTCGAGCTAGATGGTGATGCAATCAAAATCAATGACATCACCGCCCCTTTAGGTCTAACTCCCTATTTGTTGGGTGCGACTCATGATAAGGGCCACACTTTGGATCAAGTGTTTTCCACCGTCCCCCTTGTCATGACCTGTCCCATCCCTGTTCTCTGGTCTGACCATTTTTTGATCTGTTTTCTAATTCAGGGCAGAAGTAAACCCTCCTGTACAAATTCTAACCATCTCAGGCACCCCAGTAGGCCATACCATAAAGTCACTCCTGAAAGTCTGGCCCAAGCCTATCAGGAACACCCCTGCATCTTATCAGGTAATCTGGAGAGTGACCTTGATACGTTACAGAGATGGCTGACTGAGCGGCTGGATGACCTTGCTCCACTCTCTACGCCCCGTTCATCCACCAAGCGTAGCTTGGCGCCATGGTTTTCCGAGTCTTTGGCTTTTGCCCGGCGTAACTGTAAGTTAGCCGAAAGACTCTGGCGTAAGCAATATGATGCGGAAGCTAAGACCGCTTACAAATCATCTATTAAGTCCTATCACGCCGATATTCTGGAGGCAAAAAAGAACTATTTTTCCACCAGAATTGAGTCAGCATCTAACTCCTGTAAAGAAATCTTTACTATTGTCAAGGAGTTTGTCTCTCCCAAAGCCAGTGCAGCTCAGCACAAGTTCTCTGAATCTTGGGTCACTGAGCTGGCGAACTTCTTTACTATAAAAATCAAACAGATCCAAGACTCTTTTCCCCCCTCTGGCCTTAGCTCAGCTCTCATTGATTGTAATCCTTCATCCTCATCCTCCGAATCCAGTCCTGTCCTATCGGAGTTTCCAGTTTTGTCTACATCCACCTCTCTGGATCTCCTTCTCAGGATCAAGTCAGGATCTCCATTGGACCCGTGTCCTGCGACCTTTCTAGCCAGTACTGGCAATATTCTGAACCCTTTAATAAATCCTGTTCTCAATCTATCCCTGACAAGTGGCACTGTCCCCTCGGCCTGGAAAAAGGCAATGGTTGTTCCACTTTTGAAAAAGCCTGGCCTTGACCCTGAAAAGCATGTAAACAATATCTCTTCTACCTAGTTTAGCAAAGATTGTGGAAAAGCACGTCCACTCTGTGCTCTCCACTTTCCTGGAAGATCATGGTCTACTCCACCCCACCCAGTCAGGCTTCCGCTCCAATCTGAGCACTGAGACCGCTCTCTTGGAAGTAAATGAAGCCATCAAGGAAGTTCTTGACTCAGGTGGAAGAGCTATGCTGGTGATGTTAGATCTGTCGGCGGCCTTCGACACCGTCCCCCATGAGGGTCTCTTGAGTAGACTCTATGAGATCGGTCTCAGAGGGACGGTGTTGAGTTGGCTTAGATCCTATTTAGCGGGTCGTCGACAGGTGGTCTGGGCCCCCCCCTACTCTGCCGAAGTGCCGCCGTTGGAGGTCGGAGTCCCCCAAGGGTCGGTGCTTAGCCCGACCCTTTTTAACATCTTTATGACTCCATTGGCGGTACTGGCGGAGTCTCTTGGTGCCCAGATCATATCATACGCTGATGACACCCAGCTTCTCTTCACCTGTAAAAAGGGTGCGGAGTTTGACGGTGAGAGCATTTGTGGTTGCCTTGGGGCTGTCTTCGACTGGTTCCAGCGAAGCAGCCTCAAGTGCAACCCTGATAAATCGGAGGTGCTTTTCTTTGGCTGTCAGGTAGACCCACCTTGGCAGGATTGGTGGCCGGTGAGTATGTCTCCTCCGTCATCTTCCTCCTCGGTGGCCAAAAATCTCGGGGTTAAAATTGATAACAATCTTTCATTGAATTCCCAAATAACATCTTCGGTCTCCTAAAAATGCTGCGCAAATTCCTCCCTCTGCTTCCTCTGGTCCATAGGAGGTTGACGGTACAGGCCTTAATTTGTTCCAGGCTCGACTATTCTAATGTCCTTTACTTGGGCCTTCCGGACTACCTTCTGCAAAAACTGCAAGTGGTCCAAAACTCTGCGGAGAGGGCCATTTTTGGCCTTCCCCGCCATGCTAGGACATCGGAGCTGCTACTCTCCCTTCACTGGCTTCCTGTCAGGAAGCGGATTGTCTTCAAGGCACTTACATTGGCTCATAAGGCACTTCATACGGTTGGGGCCTACTATATTCAGAAACGGCTTACTTTTTATAAGCCCACTAGATCCCTTAGATCTGAATCTCTCGGTCTGGCAACTGTCCCAATCATTAGAAAAGCCAGGATAGGTGGTCGTTCTTTTAAACATCTCGCCCCTAAGTTGTGGAACTCCCTCCCTTTGGATCTCCGCTGCACTTCCAATCTGTTGGCCTTCAGAAAGGGCCTAAAAACCTGGCTTTATAGTCAATAACTGGTCTGTTCTCCGTTTCTTTTATCTCTCTTTTCAGCTATGGGTCAGAAAGCGCCGGGACACTCCTTGGAGTAGCCGAGCGCTATATAAGACACCCATTAACATTAACATTAGTACCAGCTGCACCATTTAGGCAACTTTATCCGTGGGGACAGTTCTGATTAAGTTAGGACTCCCGCTGCATTGGCAGCACCATTGACACTATGGATTCAGGGCATTTGAGTCCCCCTCTGAGATGTCCAGTTGGCCAGGGAGACTGCTTGTAGGGCACCAGACCCTTGTACGTATATGTGGTGCTAGGAAATGTTTTTCATGTAATATGATTTCTGCACACTGTTCTCTACAGGTGGTCTTAAGATGACGACGTTGTTGTGCATATTTAGATTTTGCTAGTCAGATTTAGCTCCACCCTATGCTCTTTGCCCCTAACGTTAGTGATTATCAGGAGCTTAGGGGCCAATAGTAGTCTGTTGAGATCATGAGCGTACAATGCGGTTGATGCCGAATGTGGTTCTGTTAACAGGCTGGTGTTAAGTACAGTGTTCACCAATGGTCACTGGGTGTTCGTTTATATTCTGTTCTACTTCGAATGTATTTGCTTTGTGAAGGTTCTGAAAGTGGTCAAGTAGGTCCTATCATATGTAACCAATTCCCTTGTAAATATTATCTAGTGCCAGGTGGCATCATGTATTCCTAGATGAAGGGCCCAACAAATACCGACCTTTCTTCCCGGACGGCACATTAGTTCTGATATCTTCACCCAATGTCTGGAATATGTGCCCCCTTTATGCCCTTTTACTTCTCCTCACCACCGCTTTCCCCAGTAACACCATTCTCATATCCCCCCCACCCTCCTCCGCCTCACTTTCCCAACATGGCCATCACTCGAGTTAAGGCTGGAATTAATTGCTACAAAATCGATTATCCTCCCAACCAGACTAAAGCTGCAATAAAACGATTGAAGCATAACACTATTGAACGTTTCCCGGATTCCCTCTTTGTTGATCAATTTTACAATGGTCGCTTTGGGAGGCTCAAAAACGATTTAATTTTCTTCACTCATGACACCCTCTCTTGGTCCACCAGCTTATACAATTCCCTTAATGTCACCTCCTCCTCCTCTATCCCTCTTGGGAAACAACAAAAAATGTCCCCCTCTGCGTGTTTCAACGGCTACCTCACTATCTCACTCTATAACAACGGTACTGTCATGATCCAAGGCAAAGACACCTGTCTCTCGCTCTTTGACCACTTCCTCCCCTCCTTACTCCTCTCCTCTGCGACCGAGTTTTCCCCTGACTCTCCTTCTAGCTCCACCCATTACTACCTTTCTCCTCCCATGACCCCCCTAAACTCCAATTGACTGCACTCTCGAGAAGCACAGGTCGGCCCTCTTCCCTCCCCCTCCCCTGTGACCTCCTCTCCTATTCCTCCCCCCTCACAGTATGCCCCCCGCATCACTTCAGCCTTACCTCTAGCTAATACGCTCCTCGTCCAATCTGCACCATGCCGGTACTCCAATCTCTTCTCCTCCCCCATATTCCTTCCTTTTTAGTCCACCTCTCCTCCAACCTTCTCCCCCAGTTAACTTTCCCTACGCTCCCTTTATTCCTCCCTCCCCCCTCGTTATTCACCCCGATTTCTCCACAAACCCACTGCATCTCTCTCCTCCCTCCCACTCCTCCAGCATTGCTGTGCTACTCCCTTTCCCCCCTTGGTAACCCTTTCCATTTCCCTCCCTCGGGCCCAGCAGAACCACTTCCTTTCCTCAACTTCCCTTTCTCTCAAACTCCCTCACTCTACCAGATGCCCGTTCCCTCACAGCCACCTCTCCTAGCTGACAGGACCTCTACAACCACCTCGCCTCTTTTCCTCCCAAACCTCCTACATTCCCATGACTCCACACAGTCCTCCCCTCTCCTTCCACCTTACCGCCTTGTTCCGCACCCATCTCCCCATAAATATGTCCTTAATTCCTCTCCCTCTTGCAACGCCAACAAAGACAACTCTCCCTTCACCTCCGATTCACCAACTCCCACTCTCAACCTCCACCTTTCCCCACTCCTGAACCCCATACCCCAACTCACCTCCTGTCCCCCCACCTCTCCCTGCCTTCCACCACCAATTCCACCACCTCCTGTTTCCATCGAGCCACCCAACCTTCTGTGCTCTGCCTTACTCTCTCTGGAAAATAAACTAGGCTCTCTTATCACCTCCATCTCCCAGCTTGTAGCTGCCATTTCACTTTTAAGCTCCAAGATTTCCACCTTTCCATGCACCTCTACTCCTTCCCAACTTCCCACGAGATGCACCGCGCCCACTCACCCCAATACAGCCAAGCCTACCTGTCTGCCGCAAACTCCGTTAACTCACACTAGCCCTTGAACGCCACACTTCTTCAACCTGCATCCCCTAGTAACCAGGTATCCACCTAAACCCTCCCGAGCACCCCCGCATAAGAACAATATCCCGATCACCCTTCAGAGCCCAAGTGCCCCCGTCACCAAACAGTCTTGACGGAGCTGCGCTGTCTGCTCCACAACTGCAGATCTCCAGTAAAACACAAACTTGAAATCTCTGATACCATCACCTTTCACAATATTGACATGATCTTCCTCACAGAGACCTGGTTCAACGATACCTCTCACTCTATGTTTGATCTCCTACTACCCACAGGCTATTCTATATTTTGGAATTAAGGTCCTGAGGGCATCAGGACCTTAGTGTCGACCTATATCCCAGGCAGGGCACTACGCTCCTCCGGTCAGTATCTGTTGTCTATTCCCCGAGTCGCCAAGGCGAGATGGGGTGGTAAGGCCTTCTCTTCACTAGCTCCAGACTTTGGAATGAGCTCCCTCTGGAACTCAGGGGCCAGGATTCCCTGCTGCTCTTCAGAAAGGGCCTTAAAACTCTGCTCTTTACCGAAGCCTACTCTTAGGTCTCCTCTCCTCTCCCTTCCTGGCTTTTTATTCCATCTTTTGCGCCTTGACGCCTTTGGGCAAAGTAGCGCTTACACAAATCGCCCTTCAATCAATCAATCAATCTTTAGAAACTCCCTTCAACTTAAGGCTTCTCCTATCAGCTCCTCCCACACCTTTGAATGCCTTTCTCTTGAGCTTCAATTGCACCACCGCTCCCCCCTCAGATTCCATGTCATTTAACGCCTGCCTGGTAGTGGCCCTTCGTTTATGGAGGAACTCACTGACTTCATCAGCGACCAATACTCGCGAAGTGACAATCAGACCATCGTGAGTGACTTCAATCTCCACTGGGGCGTACCGCATGACTCTTCTGCGAACTCGCTGGCCACCTTCCTCTCTGCAAACGATCTTATCCAACACTGCACAGAATCAACGCACTCTAAATCCGGGATCCACTATCATCTTTATGCAGACGACACCCAAATCTACCTCAAGGTTGCCTCCACTCACGATCTCTCCATCTTAAGCTCTACTCTTGACTCCATTCAAAACTGGATGTCAACTCATTAACTGATTCTGAATCCCTCCAAAACTGAATTCCTCCTCCTCTCCTCCTCACTCTTTCCTCCCCCGGTTCAATCATGGATGGATCAGAGGAATCTACTTAACAATAAGCCCATCATTGTCGACAGCGCAAAATCCCTTGGAGTCATACTCGACAAAAAACTCAATCTAATCTCCCACATCAATTCCATTGCAAAATCTGCTCGATACCAACTGCGCCTTCTTTGGAGAATTTGTCGCTTTTTCCCGGAGCAGGACCTTAAAACCCTGGTGCAATCGCTGGTCCTCTCAAGACTGGACGCCTGCAATTCTCTTCTTACTGTCCTCCCCAAATCCCACTTGTCCCCCCTTAGATCTGTTCTCCATTCAGCAGCTCATTTCATTTATGTGGCCAAAAAAAGCGACCACATCACACCGATGTTATCCACCCTCCGCTGGCTTCCCAGCAAGGCTGGAGCTATCTACAAGACTGCCTGTATCACCCACAAAGCCTTGCACTCCTCCTCTCCTCCCTACCTGACGAATAAACTGAAACTCTCTGGAGGCTCTAGACCATCACGTAATGCGGAAAATCTACTGCTTGAACATCCCACTTTCAAGAAGGACAGATCGATGGCCCAATCCTTTTCAGGCAACGTGGTGAGAATCTGGAACTCACTTCCGCCTCAGGTCCTGACCACCACCTCCTCCCAGGTCTTCAAAACAGACCTCAAAGTTCTCCTCCTCCAAAGACACCTCCAAAAGTAATTCACGTCCTCTCTATTATCTGAAGGAAGACCTCCCATTACTGAAAACTCTATTCTCCATGACTATGGAAGTGCCTTCTCAGTGTGTTCTTGTGGTTGGAGTTTATGCCATTTATTGCAGTATTATCCTTGTACCTATGTTTGCTACTCTTTTGTAACATGCACACTCCACTTTTCTCTTGTAACACACTGTTTGCTACCTCTCACATTTTGTTTGCTTTTGATACTTGCACTAGGGCCAACATTGCCTACGTAACGTTGTTCTTGTGCCTGAGTGTCTAGCATATATTGCAGTATATTACCTCTAATTGTATTTTGTTTTCTCTTGTAACCTGCACACTTGTCACTCTTTCCTCCTGTAATGCACTGTTTGCTACCTCATGTATTTCGTTTGCTCACAATTGTCACTTTTACCTCATGTAACTTATCTTCTGCTTTTGTAATTTGTTCACTTGTAATTTTCTGTTCGTATTGTGAAGCACTCTGACGCCTTCGGGTAAAGTCCACGCTATATAAAAACGAATAAATAAATAAATAAATAAATATGAATTCAAACTTTTCTTTCTCTTCTATCCCTCCGCTGTCCTTCTCACTCCAAATAACTGACTAATATCCACCACTCAAATTACTTTCATATTTTCCCCACACTAATTGGCCACTAATCCTTTATGAGTTTCCGGAGTAGCGCGCTACTCACCCAAAAAAGCGCTCAACACCCCGTCAGGGGTAAAAAGCGCTGTATAAATACAAACCTTTTTTTCCTCTTCTATCCTTCTGCTATCCTTCTGAATCCAAATAACTGACTAACATATCCACCACTTAAAATGTACTTGCATGTTTCACTATACTAATTCAACACTAATCCTCTATGGGTCCCGTAGTATCGTGCTACTCCCCGAAAAGCGCTTCCACATCTCGTCAGAGGTAGTAAGCGCTATACAAATGCAAATACAATACAATTTGAAACATTGCATGGTATGTGCCTTCCGGCCCTATTTGCATCCTACCAGGGGCAAGATGTAGGTAAGTATATTTTACCGATTCATAAATACCGAATTTTACCGATTCGGTATTTATGAATCGGTAAAATAGAAGGGGGGAGATGTAGAAAGAATCGGTAATTGAATTACCGAATCGGTAAATACCGAATTTTGCAAGGGTGCAGGGGGTGTCACTTTGACACCCTCTAGCACCCCTATTTAAGGCATGTGTGACATGTGGCACACAGACATGCCCTAAGGGTATGTCCGTCTGTCACATGCCATGGGTGTGCATGCACACATGTGCATGCACACCTGGAATCGGTATTTTACCACCCAATTGGATTGGGTGGTAAAATACCGATTCGGTAAGGCCTTCATCATGCTACCTCTAACTATCACCTATGTCTAGACTCTACACTAAAACAGCTAGCTCCTGAAAAAATCATTACTAACAAGAGAGCCATGCCCTCACAGCCCTGGTTCTCAGACAAACTGAGAGAATACAAGCAGGCTATAAGAGCGTAGTTGGAGGCTCAAGTATGACAGCATGGAAAAAGATCATTATAAACTAGAAATCAACCAATACAATGCCCTGATAGTGTCAGAAGAATCTGCATATTACACACAGCAGATTAAAGTAGCTAAAAACTCTACAAAGGAATTTTTTAGTACTGTGAATAAATGATCTAATATGACTGGGTCAAAAATTGTGTGCAACCAAGCTTTGTGCGATTCCATTGCTTCATTCTTTATTTCCAAAGTTGGAAACCTCTACAAAAGCTTTGTGATGATAAGTACCTCAACCCCTTCCATCTCTCAGCCCACCTAAATGGAGATCGATCAAGAAAGCCCAGCTGGGCTCCCTCAGTAAGAATGATGGTACTTGCTTGGTTACTACACTTTTTCATCATTCTCATCCTTATCGGTCGATCAAGTCCGGGACCTTCTCCTGTCATTCAAATCAGGTTCCCCATTGCACCCTCCCCCCCCCCCATAGATCGTGAAATTGGCCCCCAAAGTACTTGCTAATCAGCCGGCAATTATATTTAATGAAATGATCCATCCAGGCTACTTCCCTGAAGCCGGGAAAATTACGTCCATTCTTCCCCTACTGAAGAAACCAAAGTTGTCACCTTCGGACCCCAGCAACTTAACACCAGCTTCCCGCCTTCCTTTTCCTGCAAAAATCATTGAAAAGGCTCTTAATACGGAATGGGTCACAGTCCTGGAGACTAAAGGCCTGTTGGATGATGCTCAGTTCAGTTTTAGGGCCGAACACAGCACCGAGTAAGCCTTAATAAGAATTAGGAGCCATTCTTGATGCAGGATCGAATGCAGCCCTAATCCTTTTGGCTCTTTCAGCTGCATTCGACACGTCAACCATACAATACTAGTCAGCAGGCTTGATTACATTGGCATCAGAGATGCATCTCTGGCCCTATTAACATCCTTTCGGTCAGACAGGGTGCAATTTGTGACTCTGGACCACTTTTCCTCTAACTCCTTTCAGCTGCCTTACGGAGTTCTGCAGGGCTCTTCTTGGAGCCCTATGCTGTTTAATCTTAATGCTATTCCCCTGATCACATCTATTAAACAGCTAGGTTTCTCTGTCATCAGCTACGCAGATAATACTCAGATGTTATGTTATGTTATGTTATGTTATGTTATGTTATGTTATGTTATGTTATGTTATGTTATGTTATGTTAATTGATTTGTAAAGCGCTTCTGTTACCCGAGGGTGTCCTGGCGCTATCTGCTGTCCCTAGGGAGAAGTAGGGTGCCCAAACATAAACATAGATCTAGAATAACCAGGTTTTAAGCATTTTTCTGAACGGGAGTAGTTCGGTACAGCATCTCAAATGAATGGGGAGCTGGTTCCAAAGTTTTGCTGCCCCAACCACAAATCTCTTACCCCCCCACCGAGCCTTCTTCACCATGTGGTGCTCTCACCAATCTTTGCCCTGATGAACGCAAAGATCTAGATGGTGAGTACCATTGCAAGTGATCTTGGAGATAGAGTGGGCCTGCTTCTGAAGAGATCTAAAGACAAGGCACAGAGCTTTAAAATGTATCCGTTGTCTTACCGGCAACCAGTGCAGTCTACGAATTTCGCTAGAGATGGGGGAGAATTTGGGTATGCCAGAAATCAGCCTGGCAGCAGTGTTCTGCAGCAACTGTAACCTCTGCAACAGCCTCTCTTGGATGTTTAAATAGAGGCTGTTGCAGTAGTCAAGTCTGCCGACTCTCCTTGGGCACAAGGGGGAGAATTTTCTTAGTGGTTCTAATAGTAAACATCGTGGAAGATACCACTGCATTTATTTGTTTTCTCATATCCAATCTGTCGTCTAGATAGATTCCCAGGTTCTTCACCTATGGGGAGGGAACCGGTAAAGGACCCAGGGAGTTTGGCCAGCATTTTGGTGTCCAGATACTGATGTCATTACCAAAGAAGATGACCTCAGTTTTGTCTGAATTTAATTTTAGACAATTGCTGGTCATCCATAGTCCAGCTGATCATTGTCTCATTGTCTCGGTCTCTAATAATCCAGAAGTCTCCGCTTATTGATTCTTTGGATGTATGCAGATGATCGGCAAATGGATGTCCTGTCCAATAATTGCCTAAAGCTTAATTCTGGGAAAACCAAAGTATTACTTTAGGGCAAAAATACTTCCTCTGGTCCCCCGCTTGGTGGCCAAAAGAATTAATTGCTCTGCCCAATCCAGTGTAACAAAAAACGAAGAACCTTGGGGTTATCTTTGATGATAAACTGAACTTCGTGAAAAATATCAATGCTTTGACCTCCTCTTCCTTTTTCATTCTAAAGATGCGGAGGAAGATCATTTCCCAAGATCTACAAAAACTGGTGGTTACTACTCTTGTGCTATCAAAGATAGACTTTTGCAATGCACTTTATGTCAACTTGCAGCAGAAACTCCTAAATAGGATGCAAGTCTTGCAAAATGCTGCTGCTTGTATGGTACTAGGAATCCCTAAATACCAGTATGGCTCACTAGCTTGAGGCCAGCTTCACTGGTTGTCGATACATAAGTGGATAATTTTTAAATCCCTTTGTATCGCCTTCAAAGCTCTTAATGTCATTGGCCATGGCTACCTGCAACAAAATGTATTCGGTAACATCCTTCCAGCAGTAGAGGCCCGTGGTGGGAGTGCAGCCGGGTGCTGACGTGCGCAACGAAATTCATTTTATTTATTTATATGTTTACTTACCTCTAATCGGCCGTAATCCATAGTTAACTGCCCCCCACCCTGCCCCACCCCGCCCCACGTCAGCGCCCGACAGCAATCCCACCACGGGCTGCTACTGCCTTCCAGAACCTTGCATTCCTCATCAGCATGCAATATCATGGTTCCCAAAATCAGAAAAGTTAATTGAAGTAGCAGAACTTTTATCTACTGTATAGAAAAAGATGGAATTCCATGTCTTTCTCCCTTAAGGCCTGTACAAGTCTTTTTGCTTTCAGAAAAGGCCTGAAAACTTGGCTTTTTAATCAATGACTTCTTTTTCGGACTGGTTTAGCTGCATGACACTGTGGTCTTTTCATTTGTCTTGTCTACAGCAGGCAGCACCTAGAGGCCCCGGGGCAGTAGGTGTGCTTTATAAATAATTATTTCAGTCCATTTCAATTCATGGCAGAATACAGCAGCAAGTTGAGTGTAGTATGAGAAATTGGGTTGTTAGTTGAGGGAGGGGGTAAAATCTTGCAGAAGCAAAAGCCAAATTTATTGGTAGGATGAACCACAAAATGTCACTAAATTAACCTATGCTTAATCCTCTGGCAGATCGGCTCAAAAATGTCAGACATAACTTAGAGGTAATGTGAAAAGTATTTATGCAGCATCTAAACAGCAATAAAGGGAAAACACAATACAAGAAAAATCCCACACCACTTTAGAAAAACAGAGTAAAATGTAATAAATTATTAGACACCACAGTGACAAAAATCAGTAGAGACGGAGATATGCAATTTCAAAGATGTAAGGTAAGTACTTTGCCTAAAAGAACAGAGCGTCACTTCAAGGTAGTGGGTGGGTGGTTGAAGTTGAGGCTGACAGCGATGGAAAACGGGCCAGATACAGGGATCCAGTCAGTTCTTCTGAAAAAAGATACCTTCTAAAGGCCAGCACAAGAGTTTCATTCTCGTTGGAGGAGGCCGCCAGGAGCAGGGAAAGTGTTGTGAATGGCCGTCGCTGTAGACAAAGATCCTGTTGGGCGTTACAGACGGACATTGCTGGAGATTCACGTTTGACGGTCACCATGGGCTGTAGAGTGAAGTGCAAATCTTGTATTGCTGGTCGTCGCTGGTGGTTACTCTAGCCCAAAGAGTCTTGTTTGCCAGAACTTTGCATTGGCCGTCGGCACAGGCAGCAAGCTCTTGATGTGAACAGAGCCCAAAACTTCAGACGTTCTCAGTTTTGAGTCATAGGAGTGCACTCTAATGACAGCCACAGGTCCAGGACTTCTTAGGGATCAGGCACTCACTCTTGCAGAGGCCATGAGGGCAGAGGCAGTTCCAGTTGCAGGTTGCAGGTCAGCTAGGTAGATCCATGGAGCTTGGCATGTCCCTAAAGCTCAGAACAGGAGGCCAGTCAGCTGGCCCTTGGAGCCACTCAGCCTGGGATGAAGGGAGCAGGTCCAGTGTTTCTTCTCAGCAAGCATCGCAGGCCTCAAGCACAATGGCAGCAGGGTATCCTACGTCTGGAGAATCCACAGGTCCAGGAGTGCATTAGAGTGTGGGTTTAAAAATCTCCTTTTTATACCTGGTACTCACTTTTAAGTTGAAGCAGCTTCTGGAGTTTCCCTCTACAGAGGTACCTGGCATTTTCTACCTCCCTGACCTGGTTACAGTCTGTCTGGGGGCACAATAGGTTAGCGTGTGAGCTGGGCCAGTGCCTTTGAAGTGCAAATGTGGTAGGTGATAGCTCTCCCCCATTAAGCCAGAATGGCCCATCGTGCCAAAATCCAGAATTACACAAAGGTTAACTGCAAACTACACCTAGTCATGTGATCCATGAAAAGGCTGCAGACACCAAATGGTTGGCACAAGAAAATGTAAACTTTCGAAAATTTAAATTTTTGGAAATGTGACTTACAATCTGACTTTACCATTAAAGAGGGTTTTAAATTACAGTTTCTCAGACACCAAACATGACTTTCCTGAAAACAAAGACTGAAAGAGGCGGCGGACTAACCTGGTTGCACCTCATTTAATTTCCAAATGTAATGTTCAAGACCTGTGCACAAATGATCCAGTACTTGTCGCCCTTTAGTGCTACTGTAAGAGAGATTCCAAACATGATAAAAGCAAGGACGTGCACCAGGAAAAACAAGTCCAGTCCAGTATATTTCTTGAAGAAATTCTTTATTCCAGATTCATGTACAATAAATGAAAACCAGCCAACGCGTTTCGTTTCCAAGCATCACTCATGGAACTTCGTCAGGGCTGTGACACCTTAAAAAGTGGAACGCATACCGAACTGCAGTCACACGTGAAAGGACACTTATCAAGGTGTCACACATCGGGCCTGGAATTTCCCAATCACTGTAACGAATGCTGCTGGATCATTAAGGATTTTTATGGCATATTAGCCTACTCTAAGATAGAGCCCTGAAGAAAATTCATGAGTAAATCTAGGGAATTAAACGTGTTGGCTGTTTTTCATTTATTGTACAGGAATCTGGAATAAAGAATTTCTTCAAGAAATATACTTGACTGGATTTGTTTTTCCTGGTGCACCTCCTTGCTTTCATCAAATATGACTTTCCTGCCTGCTCCCAAATCAAAGTTATAACTTATTAAATATAATAAGGTAACCCCATGTTATCCTATGAGTGAGGTAGGCCTTGTAATAGAGAAAAACAAATTTGAGAGCTTTCCACTACCAGGTACAACTTAAAAGTACATGTCCAACTTTTTAAACACAACCAACAGATTTAGGCTCATATCTCTGTACTGGGGTGAATGCATTACATTGTTCAGCATTCTGTCCATCAACTGTTCTTTTTGCATTTGTCAGTGTAGTAAGCACTTTATAAACATAATTACAATACAACAATGAATCTCTAAATCACCTCCTAATCAATTTACACACATCCACAGATCATGTGCATAAACACACAATCTAACAATGAACCACAACTAACTTTCTAATTTAAGGAAGTAATCACTATATTTATAAATGTATAAACTTCTGGGTTAGACTATAATCTGTATTTGAATCCAAAATGAAGGCATTTCAAATTCAAATAATCTTAGGTGTAATGCATCACATGTTATCACCTTGAGAACACTAAACCAATTAACAATCAATAACTCTAACATCAAACTTTCAATCCACATGAATCCTACTCTAATGCATGAACTAGCTTTCATCTGAACAAGATATGCAACTGTATAAACCTGGACATCCCAGAGTTGCGTGCTACCCAACAAAGAAAAGTGTTTCTCAGCCTTGTCAGGGACAGCCTACAGGTATGGATTATTATTTTAGCATAGATGCCAACAGACCTTATTGAGGCAAGGGAGTCTCAATTTTCTAAGCCAAAAATTACTTTAATTTAGGTGTCTCCCAGCTGAAATTGCCATTGCTTCAGTATTCGCTGATGGGGAAAATTAAGTCCCACAATACTTGTTTCCCCAAATCTCCCTCTTTCTAGTTCCAAATTTGTTGCCATGTATTTGTCAGTGTAGAATACACTACCATAAAATTCAACTCTTGAGGCACACCAATGAATTGTGCTTTACGGTTCCTATGAATTTAGTAGTATTTTGTATTAGATCAACAAAACGTTATAATACAGAGACTGAGTCTTTTAATATAATCTGTAAATGTTGGTTTGGCTTGGTTGAGGTCCTGTGAGGGGGATATGGCGGCCAACTAGGAAGCCGGTTGCGGGTCGAGCTCCACTAACCTCTTTGAGTTCTGAACTCCTGTTGATGTAATGAAGTCAGGTAGTTGCGGTTAGTTAACGTCTTGGTCTGCTCTTCTCGGAGGCTTGTTTCGCCTGCCTTTTGCCGGTTATCGCTGGGACAGCTCGAGCAGCGTGAGCTTTCGGCTCCCTCATCCCGAGCAGCATGTTGCGGCAGGCCTGTGGATCTGTGGGGCGGTGTGCCTGGCTGCGAGTTTCGAGGGTGGGTCAGCGTGGTGCTGCTCGCTCCAAGCTCAGTTCAGCTGTTGGAGGTGGCGACCGAAGTTCGGAAGCAGGCAGCTTCTATGACTCCCGCCTGGGGTCAGTGGCACTGTTCTGGATTTTCCTTACCCGATATTTAGGAGTCAGTCTTTCGTTTCATTTTTAGGATTTAGCGAGGCTGAAGAGACGAACGGTGAGTCATTTCACTCTGTGTCTGACTGTGTCTGACTGTTGGGAATTTGGGAAGTTCTGGCTCTGGATTGCCCCCGCAGCTACAGGGGTTTCAAGGTGTGGTTCCCCCCGGATAGTGGACTGCCGGGGGAGGAAGGGATCACCATCAAGATAAGAGGAGAGTTGCACCATATAGGTGTTTAAATCTGTTCTCTTAATTTCTTTAACCCCCGTACTGGATGTGTGGTTGTTAGACCTAGGGTATCCTAGACTACATAGGGTAGCGCCTGGCACAGTAGAGGAAACAGCTAAACTCTAAAGCGTTGGTTAAGTGCTTACAGGACCCACTCACAGTAACTCAATGATTGACCACTAAAAATAAAAGACGCTACACCAGTTTAGAAAAATACCAGTACCTTTTATAAAAATTATATTTGTTCTCTTTCTTAGGCAAAATCCGTTTACAATTAGTTCAGCAAAAATTCACATAAGTTTCACAGTCTTCAATTCATTTCTCACTTTAGCAAGGCTAAATCACAGGTACATTTCACTTGAGGTATGTTACTGTCAATTTTCACAAAATGCTTCTTCAATTAATGGTTACAGAAGGGAAAACTCACTTTTCAGGTTCAATATGCCACATTACACAATCTTGGCGTGCATCTTACCCATCTGTACTCAGAGCCCAGGTCAGCTTGTCAGACTTCTACCCCTAGCAGCACTGTTCTCAGAGCCCACCGCCAGTTATTTAGCTACAAAGGAGACAAGGTGAATTAATAAGGCTTCCTTTGGTTTATACTAGCTACACCACTCTGGAAGTGGGACTGACTCCAGGTGATTCACTGCCTACAGAGATTTTATCAGGGAGCTCTAGACACTACTAGCACACTCTGGCCCAGCTTCTAAAAATTCTTGCGCACACACCTGAACCAAGCGGTTCGTCTCCCTTCATGTACTCATGTTCATAGTCGGAGGGAAGTTAGTCAAAATTCCCACGTTGGTTATTTTAGAAGAAACGGCACCTCGCAGCTGCGCTCGCTATTGCTGCCTCGGCGAGTTACTGTTTGCCGGCACAGCCGCCTCCCGCTTCCCCACTTCCCGGCTTACTTTCTTTGAGGGGCAATCCGGTCGGCGTTGCCTTCTTCTGGAGCTGACGAAGGGCCTCTGTGAGGTCGGCGTCGGAGTGGGGAGACGGGGAAGCTTACGCTAGTCCGGGACGCTCCAACGACAGGACCGTGGCGGCGCTTCTGCCTCCTTTCGCGTCACTTCAGGCGGGAGCTCCACCTCGGGCGCACCTCCTGTGACGCGGCCGGGTCCTTCCTGCCTTCCGACTCCGCCTTGGGCACACCTCTTCTGACGCGCCGGGTCCTTCCTCTCGGCTCCGGATACCGCCATTCATTCCGCGACGTCTCCTCACCACAACACACGGGTCAGCTGGCCACTTCCCACGCGTCTGGGACAGACTTGATTTCGGCGTCTCCCACACAGGTAGGGGCCTCAGCCGCTTCCGCCGATTTTTCACCAAAGTATCAGGGCCAGTCTCGAGTGGTGTGTTGGGGACTGTCCTCACTTCTCGGGCAATCAGCAGAGCCCTGATCCGACGTCCACCTGGTCTGCCCACAGCCTACAGGGCAGATGGATAGGTCGCTCACAAGGGTCGCTTGGCTGCAGTTAATGAGGGTCTTCTCACATCACGACCCGGTTCTTTACTATCTGGTCACAAAGTCTCTGGTCACGCTTTATTGATGACGTGACAGTGGGGTTTGGTCAGCCTGAAAGGGGGCACTTCCCAATACGCGACAGCCGGCCCACAGGTCGATCTGGTCACCACTGGTGCGCAATCCTCCTCCACAAGTCGCCTCTCTCCTCACTGGTCACTCCTGAGACTGCACAAAATGGCTGCTGGTCACTGGCCTTTTATAGAGTGGCCTGAGACCTCTGGAAGCCACTAGATGTTTCTGGAACCTTCCTCATATTAGCCTATGGGCCTGTTCTCCAGGAATGTCCGTTATGGCAGTTGGTGGACACCATTTTAGGTTCCTGAGTGTCCCTAGATTTTCCAGGAGCATTACTAGGCCTCACAGAATATGAGGGGAAAATGGCGTCATAGTCAAGGAACACCTAGCCCCCTGACAGCACTGAAAAATCCTGGTGGACATATAAAAAATAAAAATAGCAACACTGGGAGGCTAAGGGGGACAAAAATAAATAATGTTGGTTAGAGTATCCCCAGATGCAGACAGGTCTAACATGCGTCCCCCCCAGCTGAAAGTGGGGAGAGCTACCCAATCCCTTGGGAGTTCTCATCACTAAGGCGGAAATACCTGGATAGACCGTCTGCATTGGCGTGGTCCAATCCAGGCCAATGTTCCACCCGAAAGTCCATTCCCTGTAGGGAGATGGACCACCTTAACAACTTGGGATTCTCCCCCTTCATTTGCATTAGCCAACGAAGGGGGCGGTGGTCAGTCTGAACCAGGAAGTGCGAGCCAAACAAGTATGGCCGCAGCTTCTTCAGAGCCCAAACCACCGCAAAGGCTTCTCGCTCAATGGTACTCCACCTCCGTTCCCTGGGGAGTAGTCTCCTAGACAGGAAACCCACGGGTTGATCCAAGCCCTCATCATTTAGCTGCGATAACACTGCCCCAATGCCATGTTCTGACGCATCTGTTTGGACAATGAGTTCTCTAGCAAAATCAGGGGCCTTGAGTATTGGAGCGGAACACAATGCTTGCTTCAAGGTCATGAAGGCTCGCTGGCAAGCCTCCGTCCAGACTACCCGTCGGGGTTGTTTCTTGGAAGTAAGTTCAGTGAGGGGTGCCACAATGGTGCCATACCCCTTCACAAAGCGACGGTAGTATCCAGTGAGGCCCAGGAAGGCTCGGACCTCAGTTTGAGTCTTGGGGGGCTCCCAGGCTATGATAGCCTCAATCTTTGCCTGGAGGGGCTGCACCGACCCTCTGCCCACCAAGTGGCCTAGGTACACCACCGACCCCTGCCCGATCTGACACTTGCTGGCCTTGATTGTCAAGCCAGCCTGTTGCAGGGCATGAAGAACAGCTTGCAAGTGCTGCAAATGGTCCTCCCAGCTGCTACTGAAGACAGCAATGTCGTCCAGGTAAGCAGCAGAAAAAGCTTCCATACTAGAAAGGACCTTGTTCACCAGCCGCTGAAAAGTGGCAGGGGCGTTCTTGAGCCCAAAGGGCATCACACAGAACTGGTAGTGTCCCTGAGGTGTAGAGAAGGCTGACCTTTCCTTCGCCCCCTCAGTAAGGGAAATCTGCCAGTACCCTGAAGTTAGGTCAAAGGTACTTAAGTATTGGGCAGCTCCCAGCCGGTCGATAAGTTCATCCGCCCGTGGGATGGGATGTGCATCAGTCTTGGTTACTGAATTTAAGCCTCGGTAGTCCACACAGAATCTCAATTCAGGTGTGGTGGCTGGTGGGGCAGCTTTTGGTACCAAAACCACCGGGCTAGACCAAGAGCTACTAGAAGGTTCAATCACTCCCAGCTCCAGCATCTTGGCGACTTCACTTTTGATGCTGGCCTTCACCTTGTCCGACAGCCGGTAGATCTTAGACTTCACAGGTGGGCTGTCTCCTGTGTCCACGTCATGGGTACACAGGTGGGTCCTACCCGGGACAAGGGAGAACAGAGAAGAAAATTGCTCCAGGATCTGGCGGCAATCTCTCTGCTGTTCAGGAGTCAGGGATGGTGAGAGAATCACTCCCTCCACCGACCCATCCTTTTCTTGGGACAAGAGAAGATCAGGGAGAGGTTCGCTTTCCTCTTCCTCTGCTCCATCGGTCACCATCATTAAGACAACCTCGGGCCTCTCATGATGTGGCTTGAGGCGATTGGCATGCAGCACCCTGTGGGGCTGTCTCGGGGTCTTAAGATCCACCAAGTAGGTGGATTTACCCTTTTTCTCCAATACCTCAAAGGGGCCTGTCCAACGGTCCTGGAGGGCATTTAGCTCTCCAGGTTCCATCACCCACACTTTTTGTCCAGGCTCCAGTTCCACTGGGTGAGCGTTGTGGTCATACCACTCCTTCATAACTGCTTGGCTGGCCTCCAAGTTGTCAGAAGCTTGCTTCCACAACTTAGCCATTTGGCTCCGGAAGGCCAGCATGTAGCTCACCACGTCCTGGGGAAGCTTCCTGGGAGTCTTTTCCCATCCGTCTTTCACCAGGCTGAGAGGACCCCGTACAGGGTGCCCGTACAAAAGTTCGAAGGGGCTGAAGCGCACTCCCTTCTGTGGCACTTCCCTGTAGGAAAAGAAGAGACAGGGTAGGAGGACGTCCCATTTCCTCCGCAGGCTCTCAGGCAGACTCCTTATCATACCTTTCAAGGTCTTATTGAACCTTTCCACAAGACCATTGGTTTGTGGGTGGTAAGGGGTGGTAAACCGATAGGTAACTCCGCACTCCTTCCACATAGCCCGCATATATGCTGAAAGGAAGTTAGTCTCCCTGTCGGACACAACCTCCTTGGGGAAACCCACTCGGGTGAAGATCCCCATCAGGGCCCTTGCCACTGCGGGTGCAGTGATGGTCCTCAGAGGTATTGCCTCTGGGTACCGGGTGGCATGATCCACTAAAACCAGGATGAACCGGTGACCAGCTGAAGTTGGTGGATCCAATGGCCCTACAATGTCGATGCCCACCCTCTCAAAGGGGGTGCTAACGACAGGTAGTGGTTCCAGGGGAGCTTTTAGCTTCACCCCTGTTTTCCCACTGGCTTGGCAAGACACACACGTCCGACAATATGTATCAGACGCCACTTTCATTCGAGGCCAGTAAAAGTGGGGGACAAGCCGGGCAAAGGTCTTGTCCTGTCCTAGGTGTCCTGCCAATGGTATCTCATGAGCCAGTTCCAAAAGAAAGGCTCTAAAGCATTGAGGGACCACCAAGGCCCTGGATGAACCATGTCCAGGTGCCTTGGGCTCACTGTAGAGGAGTCCATCCTCCCAGTAAATCTGGTAGCTCCCTACAATGTTTCCTGCTGCCTGGGCTTTGGCCTGTTGCCGCAGCCCCTCAAGAGTAGGACACTCCTTCTGAGCTTTGCAGAACTCTTCCCGGGAAGGACCTCCCTCCACATGCCATTCAGTAGGGATGGGTAGGTTCTCCAAGGAAGCAACATTCTCCCCTGTGGACTCCAGATCCACCTCCGCAGGTGGCCTGTCTGTCTCACGAGGCGGAGATGCCGAGGCAGGGTCCTCCGGCCTCCTGTCCTTCTCTTCTCTGGCAGCCGGCTGGGCCATTGTTCCAGGCTCCAGCGTAAGTGAACTCCCCCTTCGGGCAGTCGTGGACCTTGTGCTGACACAGGCCCAGTCAGGAGGTCCCAGCATCTCAGAGTGAGTCTGGTACTCCACCCTCCTCCAAGCATTGTGCTCCATATCATTTCCTAACAGGCAGTCAACAGGCATGGCAGGGCTTACGGCAACTCGAAGTGGACCTGCAACCCCTCCCCATTCAAAGGGAACCTCGGCCACCGGATAGTGGCCCAATCTGCCGTCAGCCATCACGGCGGGATGAAGTACATCTGGGATGACCTGCTCTGGAGACACCAGTTGACTCCTTACCATAGTCATACTGGCTCCTGTGTCTCTCAGAGCCTCCCCTCTACAGCCGTTGATGGTGACCCACTGCTCATACTTGGTAGTATTAGAGGGCAGTTGGGTCTTTGGCACCATCTCCTTATCACCCAGGGACACTAAAGTGACACCCGCCCGCTCCCCTCCGTTACCCAAAGGCATCTCCTCCCTGAGCACTACACTAGTTATTCCCGGGGCTTTTCCTCCAGTGGGAGGGGGTGGTCTTTTTGGGCATCTCACATCTCCTTTATAGTGTCCCACACCACCACACTCAAAACAATGAACAACCCTTGGCTGCTGGCTTTGGCCAGGATTAGGGTTGCGAGGGGGGTTACTCTTAGGGATGAATCCTCTGCCCCTTCCTTGGGAAGTATTTTGTGGACCTTTTGAGAACTCCCTCTTATTATCCCCGCCCTCTTTCTTCTGGGGGGCGCCCTGTCCAGACTTCTGGGAATCCCCTCCAGTCCCCTTAGTTGACACTCAGGTACTAACCCAGATGTCCGCCTCCTCAGCAAGCTTCCTGGGGCTGGTCAGCTTGCTGTCCACCAAATGCTGTCGCAGCTCGGGAAGACATTTCTCGAGTAGGTGTTCCTTGAGTATGAGGTCATATAAACCCTCATAGTCCCCTACCTCGCTGCCTTTCACCCAACCCTCCAAGGCCTTCCTGGCGTAATCCAAAAAGTCCACCCAATTCTGCGTGCCTAGTTTGTGGCTACCCCGGAACTTCTGCCTATACTTCTCAGGGGTCAACCCAAACTTCCTTATCAGCGCCACCTTCATAGCAGGGTAGTAGGTCTGCTCACTTTGCTCCAGGGCCAACAAGGTATCCCTGCCAGCAGGTGGCATGTATTTATATAACCCACCCCCCCAGTGGGCTTCCAAGATCCCATGGGCCCTCAATGAGACCTCATAGGCGGCTAGCCATTTTGCAATATCATCACTGGGTACATAGCTAGCCATGACATCTTTGGGTAAATAGGGTCTGGGTTCTCTAGGGTTCAACTTGGTTTCGCTGCCACCATTCTCAGATTTGGGGGACCTTAGGTTTAGGGCTTGTAGATACATCTCTTTGATGGTTCGCTCATGTGCCAACCTCTTGTCCTCCCTTTCCATGTCCATCCTGGCTAGTTCTAATCTCATCCTCCTCTCCTCCCTCCTATCCTCTAGCTCGGCGTCGGACAAACCCCTCTCCGAGACGCTGCTGCCCACTCTGGAAGGTGTCCTAGGACCTGTTAAAAGATTCCCCCCTCCCGCCTGGTACAGTGTTGCGGTCTCAAGGACAGTGTCCCTGTCACTCCCCTCTGGATCTATTTCCTCCCCGGAATGAGCCTCCACCCATGCCCGGATGCTGGTCAGCAGCTCACCTTTCCTGGCGCCTTTCTTAAAAAATACACCTTGCTGCTGACACCAGTCCTTTAGTTGGGTCACGGTATAGTTTTCCAGCTCTTCCACATTTACCTCCATTTCCACTTAGAGAATAAACTTTTACACAGGAGAAATCCAAAAAGTGACCTGGGGTCAACCTCCACCCACCACCAGAAGTAAATTTAGAAAAAGCAAAATGCAGATTAGGAGGGCCGCAGGGAGAAAACTCCAGGTGTGGTCCCGTGGTAGGCACTGCGTTACTACTAAGTGACTGTAAGCACAAATCCGTAATCCCACCGCTGAAACACCAATTATGTTAGACCTAGGGTATCCCAGACTACATAGGGTAGCCTGGCACAGTAGAGGAAACAGCTAAACTCTAAAGCGTTGGTTAAGTGCTTACAGGACCCACTCACAGTAACTCAATGATTGACCACTAAAAATAAAAGACGCTACACCAGTTTAGAAAAATACCAGTACCTTTTATAAAAATTATATTTGTTCTCTTTCTTAGGCAAAATCCGTTTACAATTAGTTCAGCAAAAATTCACATAAGTTTCACAGTCTTCAATTCATTTCTCACTTTAGCAAGGCTAAATCACAGGTACATTTCACTTGAGGTATGTTACTGTCAATTTTCACAAAATGCTTCTTCAATTAATGGTTACAGAAGGGAAAACTCACTTTTCAGGTTCAATATGCCACATTACACAATCTTGGCGTGCATCTTACCCATCTGTACTCAGAGCCCAGGTCAGCTTGTCAGACTTCTACCCCTAGCAGCACTGTTCTCAGAGCCCACCGCCAGTTATTTAGCTACAAAGGAGACAAGGTGAATTAATAAGGCTTCCTTTGGTTTATACTAGCTACACCACTCTGGAAGTGGGACTGACTCCAGGTGATTCACTGCCTACAGAGATTTTATCAGGGAGCTCTAGACACTACTAGCACACTCTGGCCCAGCTTCTAAAAATTCTTGCGCACACACCTGAACCAAGCGGTTCGTCTCCCTTCATGTACTCATGTTCATAGTCGGAGGGAAGTTAGTCAAAATTCCCACGTTGGTTATTTTAGAAGAAACGGCACCTCGCAGCTGCGCTCGCTATTGCTGCCTCGGCGAGTTACTGTTTGCCGGCACAGCCGCCTCCCGCTTCCCCACTTCCCGGCTTACTTTCTTTGAGGGGCAATCCGGTCGGCGTTGCCTTCTTCTGGCGCTGACGAAGGGCCTCTGTGAGGTCGGCGTCGGAGTGGGGAGACGGGGAAGCTTACGCTAGTCCGGGACGCTCCAACGACGGGACCGTGGCGGCGCTTCTGCCTCCTTTCGCGTCACTTCAGGCGGGAGCTCCACCTCGGGCGCACCTCCTGTGACGCGGCCGGGTCCTTCCTGCCTTCCGACTCCGCCTTGGGCACACCTCTTCTGACGCGCCGGGTCCTTCCTCTCGGCTCCGGATACCGCCTTTCCTTCCGCGACGTCTCCTCACCACAACACACGGGTCAGCTGGCCACTTCCCACGCGTCTGGGACAGACTTGATTTCTGCGTCTCCCACACAGGTATGGGCCTCAGCCGCTTCCGCCGATTTTTCACCAAAGTATCAGGGCCAGTCTCGAGTGGTGTGTTGGGGACTGTCCTCACTTCTCGGGCAATCAGCAGAGCCCTGATCCGACGTCCACCTGGTCTGCCCACAGCCTACAGGGCAGATGGATAGGTCGCTCACAAGGGTCGCTTGGCTGCAGTTAATGAGGGTCTTCTCACATCACGACCCGGTTCTTTACTATCTGGTCACAAAGTCTCTGGTCACGCTTTATTGATGACGTGACAGTGGGGTTTGGTCAGCCTGAAAGGGGGCACTTCCCAATACGCGACAGCCGGCCCACAGGTCGATCTGGTCACCACTGGTGCGCAATCCTCCTCCACAAGTCGCCTCTCTCCTCACTGGTCACTCCTGAGACTGCACAAAATGGCTGCTGGTCACTGGCCTTTTATAGAGTGGCCTGAGACCTCTGGAAGCCACTAGATGTTTCTGGAACCTTCCTCATATTAGCCTATGGGCCTGTTCTCCAGGAATGTCCGTTATGGCAGTTGGTGGACACCATTTTAGGTTCCTGAGTGTCCCTAGATTTTCCAGGAGCATAACTAGGCCTCACAGAATATGAGGGGAAAATGGCGTCATAGTCAAGGAACACCTAGCCCCCTGACAGCACTGAAAAATCCTGGTGGACATATAAAAAATAAAAATAGCAACACTGGGAGGCTAAGGGGGACAAAAATAAATAATGTTGGTTAGAGTATCCCCAGATGCAGACAGGTCTAACAGTGGTGGATCAGCTTTTGCCCTTCTTAGTGCCGCTGGAGTGCTAGATGAGCCCGGTCTCACTCGTTTGAGTGGACTCCCTGTTATCGGATCAGTCTAGGTAGGGCTTGTACGCACTATGCATGTTGTTTATTACTAAGAGCGCAGGAGACTAGCTGGTCCCAAACAGAGGGGTGCTCTGTGCCCCTGGCAATTTGGAAACGCCATTGCCTGGACGTTTGCCATCTTCCTATTGAGGTAAAGTCAGTGTGAGGGAAAGAAACAGCCATATAAGGAGGCCCCTTGGTTCAACATATTTTGCCTCCTAGTCTTTCCACTAGTTTAACCCTTGACATCTAGATTCTGTTGGGAAAAGATACAAATTAAGATCTAGTATGTTTCTAGGGAAGGAACTCCCTCCACATCAAGCTACACTGCCTAGTCAAGTTTTAGCTGCCATGCCAAGCAAGAATAGACTCAGGAAACGGCCGGATAAGGCAGGAAAGTTGACCCCCATTAAGAAGAGGAAGAAGAAATCAACCTTGCCCCCAGTAAGGGTGACTCCATCACTCAGATCCTACTTCAAATTGAACATGCAGAGTAACAAGGAGACCGTAAAGTAGGAAGCATACTCGGCACAGATCACTTCGCCACCAGATCCTGCCATCACACTGTCAAATAGATTCTCTATCATATCTGAGCCAA
Organism: Lissotriton vulgaris; assembly: GCF_964263255.1. NCBI lineage: Eukaryota > Metazoa > Chordata > Amphibia > Caudata > Salamandridae > Lissotriton > Lissotriton vulgaris. The sequence continues at coordinate 985,427,649 of NC_141698.1, read as the reverse complement.
GCTCCTCAGCAGAGGTAAACCCTCAATAGGAAGGTCCCCATATAAGGAATGAATCCGTAGAGAGGGCGCAGGCAATAATAACCCTGGGCTCGGATCCAATACTGGCGATGTTGACCCAGCTGTCCCTAGAGATCAAGGAACGTTTTTCCATATCAGAGGTAAACCAAAAAAAGATACAAGATATATGTACTAATCTAGAGGAGAGCATCTCTGCATTAACGTATCGTATGGAGGAGCTAGAGAATAAAGTGGGAGAGCTATGTCTGGTTGTGAAGGGGAACACTCTAGAAGTGAGTTGGTTAAAGGAGAAGGGGAAAGACCTCTTGGAAAGACTGGAAAGACTTGAAAATAATTCCAGAAGGAATAATATCAGGATTCTTGATCTAGCAGAAGGTATGGAAGGGGATAACATCAAGACCTTTGTTATAGAGATCCTGACCAAAGCATTCCCTCAGGTTGTCTCAGCGTCTGTCTGGGAATCGAGATTCAAAGGGTCGACAGAGATCCGTTTAAGCTAAACCCTGGACAGAAGAAGCCCAAGAAAATCCTGGTGTATATTCAATCATACACTCTCAAGGAACAATTACTTGGGGCAGCTCTGAAGCTCAAAACCAACCAGGTACAAGATGTATCCCTCAGAATAAGATCAGATATCTCTCGTATCACAGAGGATAGAAGGTGGGAACTATCCAAGAGGATAGATCCCTTAAAAGAGCTAGGTGCGCAAGTCCAGTTTAGATTCCCGGCACTTCCGAAGGTTATGTTGGATAACAAGATGTATAATTTTAGATCACCTGAAGGAGTGGACAGTTTTCAGACTCATAAGAAACCAGCAGCTTGCTGAAATTGACGTATATTGCTAGTGGGGGGAGTTCAGTTATACTCTTCTTACTTTTTTTTTTAAGGTTAGTGGGACCCCACCCAAAAAGGCAAACTAATATTTGCCAATGCATGGTTAGGGAGGGGTCCCAAGGGTGGGGAGGGAGGATAGGGGTGTGTTGCACTTGTGCTGGTTGGGAGCATTGGGAAAAAATAAAAATTCTAAATAGGATCTCATGTGACTTAATATTCACCTGTAGATGTAGTTTGGGGAAGATAATAGGGGGTGGATCTGGGTTAGGGGGAGGTGAGTCCCTTGCCATTTTATGGTGGAATGTGAACGATCTGAGAGTCAAGAGAAAGCAACGTCTGGTCTTGCAACATTTAAAGGATTATCCGGCTAGGATTTTCATGCTTCATTAGACACATTTGCTGCAATGAGAATGCACGGCTTTGTTCGGGAAGCTAAGAAGGGTTGAGAGCATTGTACCCTCCGGCCAACAATGTTGTTCAAAGGGGGTGGTCATAATTTTTAAAATAAACTCAGGAGTGGAGCTTATTAAGACACAGACAGATGACAGAGGACGGTGGGTAATAGCAGAGGTGAGGTGTCAAGGCTCCAGATATACTCTAGCTAATTATTATGGTGCTAATGATGATGACAGGGCCCCCTGAATGATCTATGTGTAGCCTTGGAAGATTTTGAAGCCCCCTTGATTTTAGGTGGTGACTACAATGTCTTGCTCAACAACAAGTTAGATAGATCTTCCCCTAGAACACAGATTGGGGTACCACATGTTAAAGAATATTTAGCCACAATGCAAAAAAATGTCAATCTCTGTGATGTTTGGTGGAAAAAATGGGTGAGGTAAGGGAATATTCTTTTTACAGTAATAAAATGGCCATTACTCCAAAATTGATTATATGTTTATTGATCTCTCAGAGTTAGAAACAGTAAGGTAATAGAATATCTACCTATTCACATTTTGGATCATGGCGCTATTGCCTTAAAGTTAGAACTTCCCTCAGAGACGACAGTGCAGAGGTGGACCCTGAACAGGAGATTTCTCCTGCAACCTTCGATCCCCGATACATTGAAGAGAGAAACAGCCACCTTTTTTCTTCATAACCTAGACTCAGCACCCATATAGTGTGGGATGCCTTTAAGGCCTGGTTGAGTGGACGTTAAAGGGTGCGGTCGCGGGCTGGGCTAGATCAAAAAAACACAAGATCGTAGATTTAGAGAAACAACTAGCACTTGCAGGGATAGCTTTAAAAACGGGGCATGTGGCTGATGGAGAGAAAGAAACTTTACTAGCAAGGGTCGAAGATCTACAGTTGAAGTTTAGGCTTTGAACCAAAGGAGTTCTGCTTCAAAAGTGGGAGGCAAGTAAAATGAGAGATTTCAACCAAGGCGAGAACTGTGGTAAACTACTCGCCTTGAAGTACAGAGTCAATAGATCCTGTAATTAAATCAGTAAGATTACGGCTGGTGGCAAGATCGTGGAGGAAAAGATGGATATTGAGAAAGCTTTTGTGGATTTCTTTCAAGGCCTATATAGTGAGGAGTTAACGGTTGAGGATGAGGTTATAGATCAGTGGCTCTCTGAGAAACAACTACCAAAGTTAAATTGGGCTAGCCAAAAAATGCTTACCCAAGATATAGGCGGGAGTGAAATACTCTATGTTTTAAATAAAGCTAAGAATGGGAAAGCAGCGGGACCCGATGCAATCCCAATAAAGGTCTATACGCTGATATCTGAATAAATAATTCCGATCTGGCTGAGACTTTTTAATGAAATTCTTAGAGGAAGTCCTCTTTGCCAGATTCATGGGGTGAGGCTGTTATCTGTAAGCCTGGGCGGACAACTATGCTACGCTCTCGTAGCTTGTGAAGTTTGCGCTACTTCGCACTAAGCGAATTGCACGGAGCACAGTGTGAACACGCGTAGCGGTAATTTTTTGCTTGCTCGCGATCAGCAACATCAAGTTGACGATCGCGAGCATAGAAAATATACCTCCCGGCGATATTCTCAACGCGGGGAGGTCAGGTTTCTCATTGCGAGTGGTCACGTATGCTTGCGACCGCTTACGATGAGAAACTACCAGTCCGCGTTGAGAAAGCTGCTGCACGAGTAAAAATCTACTCGAGCGGCAGAAAACGACAGCTCGCACTGTGCAAGATGCCGTTTTCAATGATTGCACAGTGTGGTCAAGCATGCGGCACTGTGCAATCCTCATGAAATGCAATTTGCGTAGCAACGTGTAGCGCTACTTCGCGAACTATGCCCAGGGTTAGTTATCTCCCTAATTTTGAAGCCCGTGAAGGACCCAACTCAGTGTCAGATCTATCACCGCATACCATTACTAAACTGCGATTATAAGATTTTGGCTGATATATTGAATACTCGGCTTAGTAAGATAGTGGGGTCAATAATTCATCAAGACCAAAAGGGTTTTCTCCCAGGTAGGCAGGTGCTGGACTTGGTTTACTCCCTAATTTGCTTGATCGCTCTGGCAACAATGCAGGGGGTTCCTATTTCCATCATCACTGTTTACGCAGCAAAAGCCTTCAACCAAGTTAATTGGGGCTACTTAAATAACACCTTGAAGGCTTTTGGCTTTGGAGACGCTTTTAGGGAAGTCCTTAAAAAAATATATAGTGCATATATAGTACCCCCCGGGCCCAGATCTTGATTAATGGAAATCTTACTGCGGCAGTAACAATTCAGCGTGGCACGAGGCAGGGGTGTCCATTATTCCCCATTCTATTCGATCTATACATTGAGCCACTGGCCCAAAGTCTAAGGGAGAATGATAAAATTTCCCCCTTTGAAGTTAATGGATTTACTAGGAAGGTAGCATTGTATGCGGTTGGCCTAATTTTATTGTCCTCAAACATCAACCCCACATTATCTGAGTTACTGGCTGAAGTTCAGGCGTTTGGCAAAATGTCAGGATACCAAGTCAATAGTGATATGGCTGAGATTATGGCTTGGAATACTCCAGCTCAGGGGGTGAGGATTTCTAAGCAACTAAGATACCTGGGAGTAATTGTGAGAAGTTGGCCTGGTATGTGATGCTCACTAATTCTAGTGATCACCTTGTACCATGCCAAACAACCCTTATGATGATTGGTTGTAAGTCAACCTTATAGACCAGCTATCCGAGTAGCGTGGACAAAGCAGTCTTAGGCTAAACTCTGTAAAGGCATGTGAAGCAAGCTGTTTTACCATACACAATCCCCTTGAATACCAAATGAAAGGACACCACACAGATATTTATTGAAAATATATACATATTTATTTACTACAAACTCCCCTATACTCTTTTTGAGCACAGAAGCAAATGCGTTAAAACAAAACACAGTTTAAATATACAAAAGTTGCACAATATGGATGAGCCCTAGGGGCCATTTAAACCATATACTAAAATAGTGGTATAAGAACCACCTAGCTGAAAGGAATTAGGCCTAGGGCCTGGGGAATAGCTGGAGCTGTTCGGGCTAACAGTGATGAAGTCAGGAAAGGCCTGCGGGACTCGGGTGCAGTGCGGAAAGTGCACGCATATACCAATGTTAAGTCAATGGTGCGTAAAAGTTACGAAGTTAGTTATTAAGGAACCTTCCGAGTGACCTAGAAGAATGAAACTTTAGACACAGACACTAGAGGTGTGTACCAGTGTAGGAACACCAGCGTTGCTGAGTTACCTCACCCACAGGAAGCGGGTGCACAGGTGCGAAGTAGTGTCGGGTTTCGTCACGCAGGTCGATTGTGCTTGGAGCTGAAGATGCTGCAGGCGGCTCGATGTGAAGAGTTCCGGTGGATCCAAGGGTGGATCTGACGTGGTGAAGACCTGAAAGCAGAGGGGACAATGTTCAAAGTCACTAGCCAGTGACTACCGTGGAATCGGGATGGAACCAGGCGATGTGGGGTGCAAACAGGCGATGAGGTGAAGATTGTCTCTGCAGCCACGTGGACACGAAGAGATCGAGGATGTCCAGGCGTCGGTCAAGAGCTGTGCCACAAAGGCTTTAGCTGCTGGCGGTGTCGGCTTCTTGATCGGAGCAAACAGGCCTTGGCTAATGCAAGCCATGCAGGAATTGATGCAAGCTTCTCACTCGGACCAGCAAGGTCAGAGCGGGTGCTCCTTTTTACAGGAGCGAGGGCAAGTCTGGAGCAACCAGACCCGCAGTGTAGATTGTAGGTTTCGTCGCCAAGATGGCCGCTGACTACATGGTAAGTGGTCGGGATGGTGCGTCGAGTGGCACAATGCAAAAGGGCCCCACGCAGATCGTGGAGATGCTGGGGGGCTGATCTATGGTGCAAGCACTGCTCGGTTGTGGGGCTTCTCAATCTCCAAAGCACAGCATCGAGGATACCTCGGGTGCTGCGCAGTCAGCTTCTCGGGGGTCTTTCGAGATGTCCAGTCCCACGTCTCTCGGTGCCTCCACGGGTCCCTTCTTTGCAGGGACTGTGGATCAGGCGGTGAGAAGTCTGGGAGTCTGGGTCTCGTCAGGCTCTGGGCTCCGGCTCCGGCAGGAGGCGGCGGCAAAGCAGATGTTGAGTTGCTGGATGGTGCCTGTGTTCACAGTGTGGCCACTCCTAGGCCACAAGGGAGATGCTCTTCAGTCTTCTGTGCAGCAGAATGTCGAAGTCCAGTCGTCTTCTTAGTTTCAAGTTGATTCAGGATGATCTGAGGTGCTATGGCACTGCTCCCACTCTTATTCCCAATCTGAGGGGTGGATCACCTGCTAGGTCCCTCCTCTGGGTGGGACCAGAAAGGGGGGCGGTTACACCCCCTTTCCTTTGTCCAGCTCCGCGTCAGGACTGGGACTGGAAGGCCCCAGCACCGGTTTGGACTGGCTTATGCACGAGGACACCTTGTGTGCCCCGGGCATGTCTGATTCTATTCAGCCCTGTCCTACCCAATACACAAAATCCTGTCTGGGGTGGTGCTCGCACCTCCCAAGGCAGGAAACCCTTTGTCCAAGCCTCCCTCGCTGGAAGGACTCCCAGCAGCAGGAGGTCAGACTAGTGTCTGTGGTGGCAGCATCCATTTTGTGATGCTGAGGCTCTGGTTAACTTTTACCGGGGTTCAGATAATGTACATGTTGTGTCCCTCTAGAAGGGTGGAATGCTACCCCCGTTGCCAGAACTGGCGAGGGGGTAGTATCCCAATTTGTATGACACCTTACTCGACATGTTTTGATAAAGCCAAACCAAAGTTAGCATATGACCGCGAGGATTATAATGCACTTAAGAGTATATGGTATGGCAACATCCCGGAACAGCTAAGGGAGTTGTTCCCGACAGCTGCAGACAGGCTCAGCTCATGCTAGAGCACCGTCTCACATGTAACCACGCACGCTGCCTCCAGGATTGGTAAGGCCTGCCATAGGAGTGACTTATAGGTTACTATGTGTCCAGTTAGGTTAGATATAGATATACTATATCTAAGTAAGAGATGATTACACCAACTTACCCCAGCTGAGTGATCAGCCAGGTGTGTCAAATATGGAGGCCAGGCCAGGGGTGGCACAATACATGCTGCAGCCCCTGGTAGGCCTTGGCTACACCTATGCCCTGGGTACCTATGGTACACTGTTACAGGGGCCTATAAAGTGAACCAGTTCCAATTGTGTATGCACCTAAGGTACATGGAGTCCATTTTAAGGAGAGAGCAACTAGCCTGGGGCCCTGAATAGCAGGATCCCAGGCCAACTATGTAAAAAACCAGCTAAACACCAGGCAAAAAGTTTGGGGGTAACCATAGTCAGATATCCACCTTCCTACACACACAACCCCCTCCCCCCCAACGAAAGGAGATAAGGCTATCCTTGACCAGGTAAGACTATATTGCCTAAGTGGCCATATAAGGAAGTACCAGCTCTGCCTTGGTTACCCCCTGTGTCATGGTCCACTAAGCAATCCCTCACCCTAAGGGTATCTGAGGGTCTCCACCATAGGGAATCTCTACCTGTGGTGTGTCTTTGCAAAGTTAAAGGCTGGTGTTGGGATGGAGTACTGAAGTGAGATTCCTCTGTAGGACTCAACTTCCTCCAATCACTCTCCACCATATGTGCCTTTCTCTCTTTGACTGAGTTGCACTGTGCTTTCAGGGTCAACCTCTGGCTACCTAAAGCTGAAGGCTGTGTCCCTCTTGTTGGCTTACTGGAGGCACAGTTCAGGTTTGGGCCCTTTGGGTCCCAGGTTTGGCTGTGCCCAACAATATCCATCTGGGGGAGGTCCCTAACTACTTTTGAGGGGGATCCCTCAGGAGTTTTTAAAGTTTTCACCTCAATAGGGCTACTAGTTTCGGTGCCCCATATCTGTTGATGGGGGTGCTTTATTTGACAGGGGGCCCTTTGGGGATCACTGTCCTTCTTGTCCTCTGCAGCCCTGGGCTGACTAAGGCAAGGTAGAGAGGGGCAGGTTACCTGCTCCAGACTGGGTCCCACCTGAGAAGGGTCCACTGCCATCAGAGGCTGTCAGGCCAGGCCTAACAATCTCTGGGACATTTCCTTCATCAGGGGTAAGACCAGTTCCCTGAGGAGGCTGATCCTTTCCTAAAGTCTGGTGAGGGGGAGATTTCTCTTCCTCCTCCATGCTCTCTGTTTGTGTGGAGTGATCCATCATTTCAGGCTTCACAACACAGGTATCAGTTTGAGTTTGGGCTGTGGCCATCACAGCCCCACCAACGTTTTCAGGAGGAGACTCAGTTTGGGTATGGGCTGTTACCATCACAGCCCTGCTAATCTTTCCAGGAGGGTAGTTAGCTAAAGATGGGGTGCTCAGCCCTACCAACCTTTTCAGGAAGGACATCTTGGATTGGGCTGTAGCCATCACAGCCCCCTAACCTTTCCATGGAGATTTACCATTCTAGGTTTGCTGTTCAACCTCAGCCCAGGCTGAGATTTCCAAATCATTACCAAGTAGGCAATCTACAGGCAAGTTTGCTGGCACTGCCACTCTCTTTGGGCCAGTGACACCTCCCCAGCTAAGATTGACTACTGCCATGGGATGTTTGGTTTCTATTCCATCAATGTTTGTCATCTGATATGTGGCATCAGGTAAAAGTTGCCTTGAGGGGACTAGACATTCAGCCACCATGGTGATGCTAGCCCCTGTGTCATTAAAGGCCTCAACTTTCAAGCCACTGATGAGGGGCTCCTGTCTATACTTGCTCAAAGTGTTTGGGCAATCAGTGAAATTGGCAAACCCCATGCCAGTTTCATAGACAAGAGTATCTGAGGTAGGGGACCTGGTTAGGCCAGATTCCACCTGTGCTCCAAAAGTAAACCCACCCAAATTCTTGGGGGTGCTCCCACCACCTGGGGGACCACTGCTGACAGTGACAGGAGGTGTTGGAGCTTTACCTGGAGATATATTTTCATTGTTACCATTCTTTGGACAACAGCTGTCTGATTTCCAATGTCCAACCTGTTTACAGGCATGGCAGTAAGGCTTTTTTTCTCTGTAGAGGAAGTGTTCTGGGGCCCACCCTTTCCATTGGAGTTTTGGGGCCCTGGGGAAGTCTTCTCTTTGGATTTATCCCCACCTTTCTTTTGAGGTTGGTAGTCTACTTCTTTTGGTCACCACCCAGGTTCTTACCCCTGATCCTGGTTTTGACCCATTTGTCTGCCCTCTTACCCAATTCTTGTGGAGAGGTCAGATCAGAGTCAACCAGGTGCTGATGAAGAAGCTGATTTTGACAATTACTTAAGATTTGCTCTCTCATAATTAAATTATACAATCCTGTATAGTCTGTAACCTTACTTCCCAGCAACCAGCCCTCCAGAGCCTTAGTGGCACATTCAACAAATTCTGACCAGTCCTGAGTCTGTGTCTTCTCGGTGTCTCTGAACATTAACCTGTACTGTTCAGTGGTTAAGCCTAACCCATCAATCAGAGCACTCTTCAGGACAAGGTAGTTTCTAGAATCCCCATCACTAACTGTGAGGAGTCTGTCTCGGCCTCTACCTTCAATGGAGAGCCACAAGATTGCTGCCCACTGCTCCTGAGGGATCTGCTGTACTTTGCAGGCTCTCTCAATTGCAGTCATCCATTTGTGGATATCATCCCCAGCTTTGTAGGGGGGCAAAATCTTACTCAGGTTTCTGTTATCAAAAGACCTGTCTTTATCCTTAGGGATAGTGCTGCCACCAGTGGGTACTAACCCACTCTCTCTAGACTGCCTTGTGCTAGCAAGTTTCTCTTGGGCCAAGGCAACCTCTAATTCTTGCTTCTGGATCCTAAGTTCAGCCTCTCTCATTTTGGCCTCACGTTCCCTTCCCTGAGGGCTAGTCAACCCCCTTCTGGAGTGACCATGAGAACATCTAGAAGCCTGGGAGGTATTGGATTCACCTGAGTGATTCCTCCTCCTCCTATGCTCCTGGTTAAGTCCACTTGGGTGTCTGGGTAAGGTCATCCTTACTTCAGTCCCAAATGCACGTAAGTTAGCCTGGGTAAGCCGGCTGGCTGGCACCTGACTATTTCTGCCATCATCAGAATCACTGCTCCCCCCTTCTGTCTCCTCTTCTTCTTCCTCCTCATCAGGCTGAATATCTCCAGTGACTTGGTCATCCTCATCTACCTGGACTATGGGGACAGGGGTATCAGTATTGTCATCTTCAGTGGGATAGCCTCCTTCAGCATTCCCTGTGGGGTCTGCTTTAGAGGTCTTTAGAGCTTCAGACTGGTCTAAAAGCTCTCTAAGGTGGTCTGTAGTAGGGGTTGGCCCTGTCTTGAGACCTCTTGAGGCACAAAGCTGCCTCAATTCCTTAAAATTAAGCATAGCAAATTTGGATGGTGCCCTTGGAGGGTCACTCTCAACAGAGACATTACCAGTGGAACCCTCTGCTCCAGACATTGCTCTAGTGTGGGTGGATATGTTGCAATCTACCTACACTGGTGTTTACCTACTAAACCTATCTAGTAGTTGTAGTCAGGGTGTGCTACTCCCTATCCTCTACAACAACTAAGTTCAGTAGAACTTAAGTATACAAGTCTTGTTTTATATGTACCTAGCAGGTACCTGTATGATGTTTCAAATGATACTCTCAAAGATTGTACTGGTAAAACAACAGCAAGCTCAAATCCCAACCGCTGCTCACCAATGTGAGAAGTTGGCCTGGTATGTGATGATCACTAATTCTAGTGATCACCTTGTACCATGCCAAACAACCCTTATGATGATTAGTTGTAAGTCAACCTTATAGACCAGCTATCCTAGTAGCGTGGACAAAGCAGTCTTAGGCTAAACTCTGTAAAGGCATGTGAAGCAAGCTGTTTTACCATACACAATCCCCTTGAATACCAAATGAAAGGACACCACACAGATATATATTGAAAATATATATATATTTATTTACTACAAACTCCCCTATACTCTTTTTGAGCACAGAAGCAAATGCGTTAAAACAAAACACAGTTTAAATATACAAAAGTTGCACAATATGGATAAGCCCTAGGGGCCACCTAAACCATATACTAAAATAGTGGTATAAGAACCACCTAGCTGAAAGGAAGTAGGCCTAGGGCCCGGGGAATCGCTGGAGCTGTTAGGGACTAACAGTGATGAAGTCGGGAAAGGCCCGCGGGACTCGGGTGCAGTGCGGAAATCGCACGCATATACCAATTTTAAGTCAATGGTGCGTAAAAGTTACAAAGTTAGATATTAAGGAACCTTCCGAGTGACCTAGAAGAATGAAACTTTAGACACAGACACTAGAGGTGTGTACCAGTGTAAGAACACCGGTGTTGCTGAGTTACCTCACCCACAGAAAGCGGGTGCACAGGTGCGAAGTAGTGTCGGGGTTCGTCACGCAGGTCGATGGTGCTTGGTGCTGAAGATGCTGCAGGCGGCTCGGTGTGAAGAGTTCCGGTGGATCCAAGGGTGGATCTGAAGTGGTGAAGACCTGAAAGCAGAGGGGACAATGTTCAAAGTCACTAGCCAGTGACTACTGTGGAACCAGGATGGAACCAGGCGATGTCGGGTGCAAACAGGCGATCTGGATTGATTGTCTCTGCAGCCACGTGGACATGAAGAGGTCGAGGATGTCCAGGCGTCGGTCACGAGCTGTCCCATGAAGGCTCTAGCTGCTGGCAGTGTCGGCTTCTTGATCGGAGCAAACAGGCCTTGGCTAATGCAAGCCACGCAGGAATCGATGCAAGCTTCTCACTCGGACCAGCAAGGTCAGAGCGGGTGCTCCTTTTTACAGGAGCGAGGGCAAGTGGAGCAAGATTGTAGGTTTTGTCGCCAAGATGGCCACTGACCACGTGGCAAGTGGCCGGGATGGCGCGTCAAGTGGCATGATGCAAAAGGGCCCCACACAGATCGTGGAGATGCTGGGGGGCTGATATTCGGTGCAAGGGCTGCTCGGTTGTGGGGCTTCTCAATCCCCAAAGCACAGCGTCGAGGGTGCCTTGGGTGCTGCGCAGTCAGCTTCTCGGGGGTCTTTCGAGATGTCCGGTCCCACGTCTCTCGGTGCCTCCACGGGTCCCTTCTTTGCAGGGACTGTGGATCGGCGGTGAGAAGTCTGGGAGTCTGGGTCTCGTCAGGCTCTGGGCTTGGGCACCGGCAGGAGATGGCGGCAAAGCAGACGTCGAGTTGCTGGATGGTGCCTGTGTTCACAGGGTGGCCACTCCTATGCCACAAGGGAGATGCTCTTCAGTCTTCTGTGCAGCAGAATGTCAAATTCCAGTCATCTTCTTAGTTTCAAGTGGAGAAATGTGACTCACTGGTTAGAGGAGGCATACCCTGAAGCTGAGGTCAAACCCGGGACCAGGGTTCGATTCCCGATGCGGCAGGGTCCTGAACGCAACTGTCCACGGACTCGATAATTCTCGCTTCGGTGCCCACTCTAAGCAAGAGTTCACACTATGCAGCTCTGGGCAACAAGCTTGCTTAATCTCCACAACGGCCCCCGCGGCGGTATGCCTGGCTTTCACCTTGGGGATGCCCAGCACGGGTGATCTCACAGGGAAAAACCAGGACTGGTTCCCAGGGCAAGCGCCGAGATGCCCAAGGGTACATCGAGCGCTATATAAGAACATACATACATTCATACATTCAGGATGATCTGAGGTGCTATGGCACTGCTCCCACTCTTATTCCCAATCTGAGGGGTGGATCACCTGCTAGGTCCTTCCTCTGGGTGGGACCAGGAAGGGGGGCGGTTACACCCCCTTTCCTTTGTCCAGCTCCACGTCAGGACTGGGGCTGGAAGGCCCCAGCACCGGTTTGGACTGGCTTATGCACGAGGACACCTTGTGTGCCCCGGGCATGTCTGATTCTATTCAGCGCTGTCCTACCCAATACACAAAATCCTGTCTGGGGTGGTGCTCGCACCTCCCAAGGCAGGAAACCCTTTGTCCAAGCCTCCCTCGCTGGAAGGACTCCCAGCAGCAGGAGGTCAGACTTGTGTCTTTGGTGGAAGCTTCAATTTTGTGATGCTGAGGCTCTGGTTAACTTTAACCGGGGTTCAGGTTATGTACATGTCGTGTCCCTCTAGAAGGGCGGAATGATACCCCCGTCGCCAGAACTGGTAAGGGGGTAGTATCCCAATTCGTATGACACCTTACTCGACATGTTTTGATAAAGCCAAACCAAAGTTAGCATATAACCGCGAGGATTATAATGCACTTACGAGTATATGGTATGGCAATATCCCGGAACAGCTAAGGGATTTGTTGCCGACAGCTGCAGACAGGCTCAGCTCACGCTAGAGCACCGTCTCACATGTAACCACGCACTCTGCCTCCAGGATTGTTAAGGCCTGCCATAGGAGTGACTTATAAATTACTATGTGTCCAGTTAGGTTAGATATAGATATACTATATATAAGTAAGAGGTGATTACACCAACTTACCCCAGCTGAGTTATCAGCCAGTTGTGTCAAATATGGAGGCCAGGTTGCGGAAATTTGAGAAATTGATGTACATAAACAGCGTTCATTATTCCATTTTCCCGCTCCTCTCCCTGTAAGCACCATGAATACCGTAAACTATTGACCGCATCACTCTGCCAGTAAAAGCCCGCACCCATATGTACATGACAGCCATTTTAGGTACCCTGGCCTTTTTCCTGCTCATTAGAATCACCGGCTTCCCTTCTGCGCGTATCTGAACCCCCCTCCCTCTCTCACATGCATAGACTATGAAACCCTCTCCCTCTGCGCGACCCTGCCCTGAAAGGCAACCCTCCTGCTTGACCCACGCAAACCCCCCATTCCCTCTTGGAGAGGCATCCTTTGCCTTAGCTGACATAGCCCTCCCCAGCTGCACCTGACTGTCCCCGCTCTCTCACGCATAAGTCATAAGATCTCTCTCTCTCTGTGCGACTCTGTCCCTGTACACACCCTGGCTCCCCCTCCCTTCTCCCTCACACGGGCAAGTCATAAACCTTCTTCTTCTGCAAGACCCTGTCCTTGGGAGTCACGGCCGCGCCTGACCAGCACCTCCTCTCCTTTCATGAATAACCCCTCTGTTAGTAAACCCTCCCTCCGCGATTGACTGTCCACACATGTCTGAGGTCATCGCCTAAGCCAGGAGATACTGTTTACTGCTTATTGTATGGAATCACTCCTCTTCAAAGGACCCACTATTGATCCTGGGCACCCCACCCCCTGGGCTATGATCAGGCGCACACATCCTAAAAGTTGGCGGAACACTCAGCTGCGTGATTACCCTCCCCTCTTATCAGCAGGTCAAGGGTCCCTATTGTGAACATATGTGGGGTAGGATTGACACGAGGATCATGGGGATGTCCTTTCCGTGTTTCACAATGTCGTGATTGTAATGCTAAGTGTTCTGTAAAGTATAAAAGACGACGTTGCAGCTCACTTGTTAGAGCACCTCCCGATGACACCTTGTTTCGTGTCGGAAATGACAGGCTCTCCTCATGAGTAATAAATCCTGTTCTTGTGACTCCTGCTTCCAGCGCCCGTCTCTTTATTTGGTAACTATTCAGAATGGAAACTAAGAGGCGTCTTGCGCCAGCCATCCGGGCATCGATACTAGTATGGACCCACATTTTACAATTGGCGCCCAACGTGGGGCCCATCAGTGACATAAGGTCCGGTAAGAGAGATCCAGACGATGAGGTGAACATCTAAATGATCGGAGTATACCTGCCTTGAGAGGGCCCTCGTCCGGCTGCCGATTGAATGAACTTCACCGATTCTGAACGGACCTCTCTCGAGTGACCTACTGTCCTGACTGGAATCCCACAGGACTGTTGCGGTAAAATCATGGAGTAAGAGAACGATCGGGCGCTGGAAGGAGGAAGGCGAAGAACTGCCCACACGGTCCGGTCCGGGTAAGGTCGCGTAAATGCGACAAATTATGAAATGATTGTTTGATTTGGATAATACTAGTATTACTCTTTTGTTGGTACCTCTGGAGATTCACCGTCTGCAAACGGAGAAACAACAGGCTCTCCCTTTGCAAGCAGTGAAGGATAGGTAACGCAGACTTTTGTCCCCGTTGTAATCCGTCGTGCCTATCTTCCTCCCCCACTGTTTCCCGAACTGTTGTTCGTGGATTATTGTCTGGAGATTCTCTGTCTACAAACAGGGAAGAACAAGGTCTCTCTTTGTAGGTAGCGAAAAGGTAGGTAACGCAAACCTTTAACACGTCGTACCTACTTATTCTCCCCACTGATTGTTTGATTGACCGTACATTAAGTGTTCGGTATTGGTTCTTTTGAGGTATTCACCGCCTGCAAACAACGGAGAATAGAAATATTCTGTCTAGTCTTTGCCCGCCGTGATAAGATAGGTAGTGCAGACTTTTGTCCCCGTTGTAATCCGTCATGCCCATCTTCTCCCCACTGATTGGTAGCCTGTTTAGCCCGGACCGCTTATTAGAGATGAACCATCCAGCTCCACTGGAGGGCACACCTAATAAGGACATGTTCATTAAGTGTGGACTAGTCGCTATAGCTTATAATAGGTTATGGCATAAAAATACAAGAAAAAGAGTTGAGCGAAATCAGTAGGCCACTGATGAGTTATCAACTTCGCTAAAAATAAAATAAGAAACGTTAGAAATAACCCGCAATAAGAAACATAAAAATGGCGCGGGAAGACAAGCTTGACACCAAGGCAGCCACGAGGTAGCTAGGTTCTGTTGCCTACTCCTGCTCCAAACATGTCTGCCTCGTTGCCCACCACGCCCAAATAACGGTCACATGAAATAGATACAAATCAATAGGTACCTACCCCCATTCCGGAAACTCCCGAAGTGCCACAGGTCCGCGGTTACGCCCATCCGGAAGGCGAGGCCTCGAGGCATGCGGGGCTCGCCTGGCCGCAGTCGGAAGGGGAGGCTGTGGGGCGGACGGCCCAGAAAACCGTGATGGCCTCTCCTTCTCTCCTCTTCTGCTGCCCTGCAGGCCAAGGGGGGGGGGGGCTGTCTTGCCTCAGCCACCGACCACCCCCCCCTCTCTCTTTCTCTCGCCTGATCCGGCCCACAAAGGAGGCCGAAGCCAAGGCGAGGATGGCGGCGCTTACAGGTAGTCCCGCCACATGTCGACGCCTGGACAATTGCAGGTAGTCCCGCCACATGTCAACCCCTGGATAGTTTCAGGTAGTCCCGCCACATGTCAAAAGGGGGGGGGGCTGTCTTGCCTCAGCCACCGACCCCCCCCCCCATCTTCAATAGCCGGCACGGCCAATACCGAAGCGGTGGAGCCGAGGAACGGCGCGGGGTCGCTGGAAGGGGGAGGCGGCGCGAACGAGCCTCCCCCACCTCCCTCCAGGTGGAGGCTTCCAGCGACACCCCAACGCTCTTGCTTAAAGAGGGTCCACATCGAAAAGCGGTCTTTTGCCCGGGACGGGCACACGCCCCATGCCTTCTCTCCTCAACTTTGAAGATTCTATGAGAGCCGGGGGGCCCCCCGACCCCTCCGCATGGGCGCCCCCGTCCCCCTCATCGGGACCCGCGACATCGACGCACTCCTGCCGGCGCCAGCCTCAGTTTCGAAATGGCTAAAACACAGCCAAGGTACAGACTTGTTCAGTTCCGGTGGAACACCAGAATGACCCGGTAGGAAAATTGTTGCCGCCCTCCCCACTCTTTGACTGATGGTCCATATTGTTAGACTGTTACCACATTGCGAAAAACTTTTTGAACTGCCAACGAAAGGTTCTGGTCCAACCATGAGTCTGACTATACCGGAACCTGCCTGACCTCGCCCAAAATGGCGCCGATACACGAAACGAAACTTTCGAACCCCCTGATAAGATGGATAGTGATTATGTGCTTAGAGAAGAAAGCAATACAGATATTGATCATGTGTTTGGACAATGAACTGATTTAGGGTGGGTACTAATTATGATTGGGAACAATGAATTGGTATAATTTAGGCACTGAATGAGCATTTGGATAATGAATTAATGAATTAATTGAAAAACTGAATTCTTGATATGCATCATGCTTGCTCTGTAGGAAAGTTCGATACGATTTTATTGCACTGCCGCACTTTATGCAATGAACTGCCACCAACTTCGTTCTTCTTATGTGCAGTTCCAATCTGCTCCGTGGCCGGTCCACTGGGTTGTAGGCCTGTATTTATACACCAGCACTTTTTATTAAAAGTATTTTGAAAAAGAAAGCATAGTTGTAGCGGTTGCATTAATGAGTTTTGAATGTATTACTACTGTGAGCAACGAGAAAGTATGATGAAGGCTGAAGGTTAAAAAGGACCCGATATTTAGCAGCTACATTATGTGTCACAGGCAGCCGGAAAAGTGTTTTAGACGCCTTAAAACGACACCACAGAAATGCCACCTGACCGCCACCCTTGCACACAACCAAAAGGGGTCGCGACCAAGTAACTCATGTAGATACGCAGATCGTCAATGATTATCTATCTGACATTACTGGTCCCTCTGGGCTTAAACGCCGAGATGGTAAAGAAATGCACTACGTGGAGATAGGTCGAGTATGTGGTAGGTAAAAACATTTTCGGATTACTGCATGCTGATGTGGTTTGAATGCTGCCCCCCCCCCCACCCCTTCTTTCTCCTCCCTTCTGCAGGTCGCGTTGGAACATCGGCTGAAGTATGGGAGAACGATGATCGAACCACCGACGAAAAAGGGAAGGAGGGAATATGAGCATAGTCCTTATGACGAGAAGTTTTAAAAGACGTAGACTTAAACATGATTGTTCCTCCTTAGAACATAGCGACTGGGAGGATGGACTGACATAGAGACTTGACGGGTACTGTATGACGAAAATTGACTCGAAATAACACGTTAGAGAATGTAACTAGACGTTTGACTAGGTAGGGAAAGGACAAAAGAAAAGTGCATGGGTAAGGGTTACCAAGACTGCACCCGTCTGGGAAGTTAGAAATGTTGCTGATGTTCAAAATGTACTGCCCCCCTTCTCACACTCTTATAGATCTAGCCAAGCTGCCCGACTGTTCCCCCGATCAATACTTGCCGTTGCCTCAGCCTGGAGAACTTCCCACCAAAGGAAGGAACTGAAAAATGGTTTAAGATCCAACCATGGGTAAATAGCGTGACCAGGTTCATTTCTGATCGACTAACCGAGGTGTAAGTATTGGCAATTGAGAACGCTCGGAGAGATAACAAGCGAGAGGGAAAAGGAGGGAAAGGTAAAAAGAGCTAAGCACGTAGGTAAATAGGATAGTAAAGATACGAAGGATATAAAAAAAAATAGATCTTGTTGGCCAACTATTGTTTTCTGTTTTGTTGTGAATGTCTTATATATGTAATACATGTACTGTCTTCCTTCGTCTGAGTTTGTGTGTGTGTACTGTAGGGGTTTATGTTCTCTCTTTGTTTGCGTCTCTCCGTTACCTGACCCCCTACTGTTCTGTGTTGTGAACGCACTAAATGACCTATTTTTGTACACGTCTCTCCCTTTCTCTATCTATCTCCCTCACTCTGTCTCTCTCTGTCTCTACATGTCATACGTGTACCAAATGGCTCGTTTAGATTGCGGACGACTCTGACTCTCTATTAGAGTCTCCCTATTTCCTCTTCCTTTTTTTTATGGTAAAATCGTGCCTCGCTGGCACCAGTCTGATTGGATACTTATTGAACGCGAAGGCGTTCAGCGAAATTGACCGAAAACTAAAATGATTGTATCTCGCCATATTACTACCTCTCCTTTCTGCAAAATGAATGAACTCGAATTGGCTGAGAAGGAAAGGACAGGTAAGATGACTAAGGTCCCCCAATCTGGCCTTTTATAGGGGAACTGTATGTCAATGGCACCTTATTTTTTTGTTCATCAGAGACGAACGCCAACGTCTAGATTGACCTCCAATGCCCAGATTGCCCCACCCCCCCCCTTTTTTTGCACCCAAGCGCGAGCGCCCGAAGCATCCCCGCCCCATTTGATAGACCCCAGCTGCTGTCCCGGATATAAACATGATGACCATGAGTAACTGTCGTCCCTCGAGAAAAACCTGTTTTACCCTGACTCTCGATGATAGCGCCCCCGCCCTGTTTGAAAAGGTTAGCCAGCCTTGAAGGGAAATGTTAGACTGTTAAGGCTCAGGTTAGAAAGACGAGTCTCCCTGGAGGTTCCGAAATGTTGAATATGATGAAATGCACAGTTGATGGGAATCTTATTTATCCCCACTTGAGTTACAAATGGGACGATGAATAAACTTGGCATGAACTCAGTAGGAATGCCGACATATGCACTACTTGGTAATAGACCTCTGACTGTGACCGATGAGCGTATCTCCCAGGTGCGTAGGATTAAGGGAGGAATTCACATGCATAAATGTCTTCGTCTGCCAGTTCTCTAAAAGCTTGTTTTGTACCTATTCAAAGATTCACGATCACCGGAGGAGAAGGGTCGGACGTGACGTACAGCCTAGCTGCAGATCTTGAGACACATGTGACCTCGACCAAAGGTGGAGCTGCAGAGCAACAAGATGCGGGACGAGACAGCAATTTCAAACGTAGAAAATGAAACTTGACGGGCTACCCTGAAGCCCTCCGTCTGCTAACCCACGTGTGCCTGGAGTCTCCGTCCCCCTTCTTTGGGCCCGATTGATGGGCCTGCCTGCTTGTTATCCTTTGCTCCCCTGGTCCCTTTTGTGTGTCCCAGGAACTCTGACCCAACTCCGCCCTCTCTCCTATCGACTATTTGAACCACACCCACCCTCTTTTCCATGTGACTTCACGCCAAAAGGAACGGCATTCAAGTGGAAAAAGGGTGTTGCCACGGAAATCTAGGTGCCGAGCATAAGGCGCCACTAAAAGGACTGGTTAGGGAACAGGACTGTGGTCTAACAGCAGAGGACAGACCGCACCTTGCAACGCGAAAGGTTGAATACGAGCTGGACCTATAGCTCCACCGCCGGTGCTCAACAGCGCCAACGAGAGGATACGGACTAGAGCCTACCAGTGATGGCTCACTGCTAAAAAGACACTGTGACGAAGAGATCTTGTGTATTGAACTGAGTTCCGCCCTCAGCTACTTGGTCAAGATGCTCATTGGTCGCATTTTTTAAGTCAGATACATTTATGCTATGTAGTGCGTTTGAATGTTAGGAACTCGACAAATGCAATTTCCTATGTGCTGCATCCTGCCAATCACAACAACTGTCCATGATTATATGCCAAATGTTAATATTGACAAATGCTAATTCTTCAACCACGCCTGTGTATTTTTGTACCCCCATCAATTACAAAAATGAACTCTGTAATGTAAAAAGGGGCGACTGTGGAAATTTGAGAAATTGATGTACATAAACAGCGTTCATTATTCCATTTTCCCGCTCCTCTCCCTGTAAGCACCATGAATACCGTAAACTATTGACCGCATCACTCTGCCAGTAAAAGCCCGCACCCATATGTACATGACAGCCATTTTAGGTACCCTGGCCTTTTTCCTGCTCATTAGAATCACCGGCTTCCCTTCTGTGCGTATCTGAACCCCCCTCCCTCTCTCACATGCATAGACTATGAAACCCTCTCCCTCTGCGCGACCCTGCCCTGAAAGGCAACCCTCCTGCTTGACCCACGCAAACCCCCCATTCCCTCTTGGAGAGGCATCCTTTGCCTTAGCTGACATAGCCCTCCCCAGCTGCACCTGACTGTCCCCGCTCTCTCACGCATAAGTCATAAGATCTCTCTCTCTCTGTGCGACTCTGTCCCTGTACACACCCTGGCTCCCCCTCCCTTCTCCCTCACACGGGCAAGTCATAAACCTTCTTCTTCTGCAAGACCCTGTCCTTGGGAGTCACGGCCGCGCCTGACCAGCACCTCCTCTCCTTTCATGAATAACCCCTCTGTTAGTAAACCCTCCCTCCGCGATTGACTGTCCACACATGTCTGAGGTCATCGCCTAAGCCAGGAGATACTGTTTACTGCTTATTGTATGGAATCACTCCTCTTCAAAGGACCCACTATTGATCCTGGGCACCCCACCCCCTGGGCTATGATCAGGCGCACACATCCTAAAAGTTGGCGGAACACTCAGCTGCGTGATTACCCTCCCCTCTTATCAGCAGGTCAAGGGTCCCTATTGTGAACATATGTGGGGTAGGATTGACACGAGGATCATGGGGATGTCCTTTCCGTGTTTCACAATGTCGTGATTGTAATGCTAAGTGTTCTGTAAAGTATAAAAGACGACGTTGCAGCTCACTTGTTAGAGCACCTCCCGATGACACCTTGTTTCGTGTCGGAAATGACAGGCTCTCCTCATGAGTAATAAATCCTGTTCTTGTGACTCCTGCTTCCAGCGCCCGTCTCTTTATTTGGTAACTATTCAGAATGGAAACTAAGAGGCGTCTTGCGCCAGCCATCCGGGCATCGATACTAGTATGGACCCACATTTTACAATGTATGGGGTGGCACAATACATGCTGCAGCCCCTGGTAGGCCTTGGCTACACCTATGTCCTGGGTACCTATGGTACACTGTTACAGGGGCCTATAAGGTGAACCAGTTCCAATTGTGTATGCACCTAAGGTACATGGAGTCTATTTTAAGGAGAGAGCAACTAGCCTGGGGCCCTGAATAGTAGGATCCCAGGCTAACTATGTCAAAAACCAGCTAAACACCAGGCAAAAAGTTTGGGGGTAACCATAGTCAGATATCAACCTTCCTACAGTAATAATAACTCAGGACATAGGAAAGATCCCTAAAACAAATCTGGGGAAAGTTTCTAAGGAGGTGGATATCTTATTGAAGAGATGGCAGAGTATGCCGTTATCCCATTATGGGTGACTTAATCTGATTAAAATGTCTGTCCTCCCTTAGTATGCTTACCTTTTTAATAATATACCCTTGGAATTTGATAAAGGTGATATTCTTAAAATACAGGGTAAGCTCTCCTCATTTATCTGGGCAGCTAAAGGGATTAGGCTGTCCTGGAAGAAACTAAGACGGAAATTGTTACAGGGAGGTATGGGTCTGCCGGATCTCCAGTTGTATTGTTGGGAATACCAATTAAAAAACTGCAGGATGTTACTTTTAAAGCCAGATAGTTCCCTGATTGGTAGTATGTTTAAAGCTATGCTCCTAGACTTAGATGAGGTAGGCTTCATGTACAACTTTGGTGCTGGGAAATTCTTTTAAAAAGTTAGACTGAAGACTTTATGTATGGCGGCTAAGGTATGGTCGGAATGCCGGGCTTGTTTGGGACTGTCCTACTATAGTGAATGGGCTCCAGCGTGGAAATCCCCAGGGACACCAGAATGCCTCTTAGACGCTTTAGCTCAGCCACTAAAGGAGGCTGTATTCACACACTGGAAGGACATGGTGGATGGTAACAAATGCTACCCCTCGAAAGTCTGGAGAAAAATTAGCAGTGGAGCTCTCTCCAGATTTAAGTATTATCAAATGTCCTCATGGTGTAAGAGTCAACACTGGTCTTCTCCTGAGGATAGCACCATGGAAGATGAGATACAAGTCACAACTGTAAAAAAAAAGGAAGTTGGACAGTGGTATCAGCACCTTCTTGCTGCAGCGGATAGAAAAATGGAGCGTCAATACCTGGTCTGGGAGAGGTGCTTGCTGAGTGAAGATCTGAGAAATGTATGGCAAGTATCCTTAGATATTCTATACCCATTGATTAAATCTACTGCACTCAGGAAGAATCGCTTTTTCACACTTCAAAGGATATACTGGTCCCCTCTGAAGCTTTCCAAAATAAAGGGTAACAGAGAAGCAAAGTGTATGAGATGCGGAGTCCCGAAAGCAGATGACATTCATGTATTTGTGGCTTGCCCCGTGATTCAAGAATTCTGAGGTAGAGTGGGTAAGACCTTGTCTCATGTTCTTGGTACGGAGGTTGAGGTAAGCCCTTCTCTTATCCTTTTTGGTATTTTACTGAAGCCTGAAGTGGTGTTGGGGCTTTCGGGGTTACAAAGTAAATTGGTATTTTACCTGGTCCTTTTGGCGAGAAGGGAGATCTGTAAGTTATGGCGCCAAGCTGTGCCCCCAACATGGAGAGCCTGGTGGAACGCAGTAAGATATTTTAGAGATTTGGACAAAAAGGTTAATCTAAATAGAGAGAGATCAGATCTTGGGCTATTTTAGAATCTGTTAGATTGTTTAGATGCTGATAAATTACTTTATGCTATCCAATGATTATACCTCTTGGTCAGCTCATGATGTGTGGTGCGGCTGGGCCTCGCAAGAATAACATCAGCTGAGTCTGGACTCCTTAGATAAGAGCAACAAAGGCGGTACAGATCAAGAGGTTCTTTCATCTTCAGAGGTCATATGAGGATTAAAAAAAATGGAAAGAAATAATGTTGGTTAGGCTAGCTCACAATACAGCATCTAAACTCATTAGCCTCCAGAGTTGAAGATGTTGTCTGTAACCTCCAACATGCCCACTATGATTCCCAAGGAATTTGTGGAAACAGATCTAACCCTTTTCTTTGTCACTTTTGCATGCCCAAGGCGTCACAGAGAAAAGATGTGGGATATGTATTCAAAGTTTTATTCAATAAAACATGAGCTGCGATTATTAGACAGATGAGATACATCATTTTTTTTAACAACCCTTTTTATTGAGAGATCGCACAGAAGACACAGCACTCCGTACCCCGGAGGAACTGCAACAGGCATATCATAGCATAATCAGCGATCTATACAACTTTATGTATCATAACCCCTGACCCCCCACCCAGCAGTTCCCCCCCCAGTCCCCCACCCTCAACCCCGACCCCCCCAACCTCCCCCCAGCACAATGTCTCTTTATTCCTGTGAAAAGAATTGCATACATATAGTAGTTTGTATCAGGTCGCCCCAATGTCCCCCTCACATCCGCCCCCCTTCATCTCTTAACAAAGCTGGCGGTTCCAGCCAGAGTCCCCTGTAATCTGCCCATCTTTTTCATATTTTGTAGTGTTTCCTGGGACAGCCCCTGGCCTCAAACACTGGCCGCTCTAACCCCATACAAAAGTCGAGGCCCTTTTTCCACATCAACACCTTGGGCGACTGGGGGTCTTTCCATGCCTGAGCCACATCCCTCTTTGCAATCGTAAGACCCAGCAAAAGCAAATGTCGTTTATATATATTACCACCAACCCCCTCGAGGACCCCCTAGTTTGGGGGTTCGAGGGAGATCCTAGCCCAGCACCTCAGACAAGCAGTTTCACACCCTGGTCCAGAATCCTGTCAAACTGCCACATCCCCACACCGTATGTAGGAAGGTGCCCACTTCATGCCCACACCTCAAACACGCGGGGGACGCAATCAAACCAGCTCGCCACAGTCTCTCTCTAGTGTAGTAGGCCCTGTGCAGGTACTTGAACTGGATGAAACTCAGGCCTCCACTCCACTGCGACATGTCAGATACATCATGTTAATAATCCTTCTTAGAATGGTGAAAAACACAAACATTTCCAACATGTTAATTGTTACTAAGGTTACTCCTATTTATCACTAATACCTCTAAACTAACAAGAGCAGGTCGGGATGACCCTTTTGCCGGACCTGTTGGAATGATCTAACCCCATACCTTGTTAAAATGTCTCAGGAAGATGGCCTCAATGCATTAACAAATGCACCCTGTTGAATGTGCAGGCCTGCACACTTCTCTCTTGCACAGCTATCTTCCTTCTCTGGATGAAGGTCAGTACCTGCAGAGTTACATTTCAGTCACAGAAGCTTCCATGTTAACTTTGGTGTAAAGTGCCTCTCACCAAGTTTATCACATACGCTGTTTAAATAATAAGACACTGGCCTTATTGCATTGTGTCAGAGGCCGGCAACAACATTTTTAGTTAGTCTGAAGCAAAAGAGTTGTCTCCTATGAGCACAAAACAAAGCAAGGGCATAGCGTTCTAATATATGTGAGCCTGTAACTTACAGTGCAGACTATAAAACAACAATGTCTACCATGAATAAATGCGTACGTGGCACATCCTCGTGTTAGTGGAAACATGTTCAAACCACATCTTAAAAAGATGCTAAACTAAAAAGGAATATTATACAGAACAAGGGAACCCAAAGGAATTTTAGACAGGGACCTTGGGCAATTTCAGGACCTTCTGCCATTAAGCAAACAGAATTGATCCCGCTGGTGCCACCAACCCCCAAAGTCCAGATGCTGAGCGCCCTTGCGCCTATAGTGAACTGTTGATTCTCTGCCACCTTAGAATTGTTAAAAAGGTGTGATACATTATTATCAAGACAGCAATGCATTATTTGTTTGTCCTGAAGATGATGCCCTAAATTTAATGTTGGCATCGAAACGTCGTCGACACCCAAACACCCTATGCACCAGACTCAAGCTATAACACATTGTGCAACGGTGCTAAATGATTAATTTGTGTCTGTCTATACTGAGTACAAGTGTACAGACCCATTTTGGCTTGCCTTTTGGCCAATTCTGTGTTCATTGTTCTGTCTTGTGTTCTGTGGGTCACGGCTGTGCCCACTTGTCATTTGAATGTTTTATTTGATACTACTTTTGGAAAATACTATGAAAATAAATTCTTGTCCGGCTGGACAAAAGACATACATTCTATTCTAGTGTATGGTTATCTATCACACTGTATTCCCCCTGAATAGGGACCACTGTTCTCTATAAACCAAAAAGGAAAGCTAAAATGAAGATTTAATATAATCCCTACAACACCCTGCCCTTGGTCAGACGGAAAGAACTATATAAAACAAGCAATTGCAATAAGTGTATGTAAATCCATATAAACACTTATACAGCATAAGCAGACTCAAAACTCATACAAAAAACGCCAATTAAAAACCACGTAAACTAGACAGAAATAAAAGAAACTATTTCAAAAAAGGACCAATTAATGAGACTAGGAGGCATCTGAATAGAATGGCGCATTACCAAAATGTCTGCAACATCCATGTCCAGAGTGTTGTTAGGGCCCAGGAGGGGACCCGCATTCACAGAGAACACATTGAATGAGGTCTGAAGAGCAAGATCCAAGTAATGAAGATAGTCATCACCAGCTCATTCAGCAGGTGTCAAAGGCTACAGTGCCAGGAGTGAAGCGACAGAAAAATGCCCAGATACCAGGGAAGTTGATGTTGAAGGAGCATCCAGCATTGGCGAAGGCGGCTCATAGTAGGCATCTTGCAGCAAACGAAGCCGCATTATTTGAAAACACAGCTGATGTGACCACACAGGATGCAGAAGCATATTTATACCAGGAGACTGCAACAATTGCGTGGCAAGGCATAAGTCAAGTTCACACGCACCACAAACAGTGAAACACAGACTGAACTCTCTGAACCCCTAGGGGTCAGAAGGACAGAGACCAGTGTTCTTCAATTCCAGTAATAACGACTCTCCAAAACACTGTATGATGCTTTCATGACACAGTAGGACGTGTGGGAGTTTAATTTCCGTTTGGCCTCATTTTGGGACATCCATTACGGACAAAATTGAATCAATAACGCAATAAGGAATAAAACAAATGGAATGCCTCCAAAAACGCTTGAAAATAAAGAGAGCAAAAATACTGGAATAACTCTAAACACAATCTGGAACGTGCAATCCAGCCCAGATCCATTCACTTTAAAAAAAAAAGCGTGTCACTCCAGTGGTGTTAGAAGCATACGGCATGCCAACAAGAGGAAAGTGGGAGACTTAAAAAAAAATAATCGGAAGAATGTAATTCTTCCATTGACTTTTACTGAGGCCTGAATCAGGTATATTGGCATGTACAGGACTTGTAAGTTTGCTGCTGCAAGATCGAATATCAAAAATGCAAATATACCTTTTTTTTCTTACCTGCCGGGAGCCCGGGAGAAAGCGCTATGGTAGGCAGAGAGTGACAAAAATGTTGTGCACTGGCCTGCAGGAGCAGGTAACTGGCAGTGCATACTCCGAGTCACACAAGACCCGTCCCTGTCGGCTGAAGCCTGTTGAGGGGCCGGGATTTTGCATGCAGAAATCAGTAGGCAGGAGACTAGCTTTGAAATCGGTAGACTCACGCCTGAATCAGGAGGGTTGGCAAGTATGGTACAGAAAAGGGTCTCTGGGAACATTTCTCAATTTATTACTGCGAGTTTGGCAGTTATTTATTTGGAATGAGAAATACAGTAGTTAACAAGTGATTTTTGGTTTGGTGATGTTAGCACAAGATGGAGGACATTGTAAACACAACCATGGTTAGCATAAGCCCCAATTTGCAATCCGTTTAAGCAGCCCTGCCAAGTATCATGCACCAGGCATTAGACTAATGCATTTTAATGTGGTGGTCCTCATCACCACATTAAAATGCATTAATCACGCACTTTTAGTTCCTTGACCACCAGCGCGATGTGAGGAAGAGCTTAAGAACTGGAGGGACGGCAACTTTCGGAGCTGCACTTGCAGCAGGATGGTTTTAATTTCAATTTCATAACCCCAGGGAATGTTGCTGCCGCCCGGCCCCTGACTTAAATTATAGGACAAATACGTGTCTGACCTCGACAGTGATGCTTCCCTGTCTCGGGGGGTGTCACCGGGTGTTGTATCCAGTCAGGGAATTTGACAGCAGGTGCTGAGGTGCATACCGCATTTGATTGGCTCAGGAGAAGACAGCTCTAGCATTGTTTTTCCTGTCCTGTACCCGCCAAACAAGCTGCCATGTGAGCCCTAATAGCTTTCTTCAATGGTTTGGCGGCTCAGACAGGAGTTTTTCACCACCACGACAGAAGAGACTGAAGATTCACACCAGTCTCAGAGCCCTCTCCTAGGCTGGCCTCATGCCACCCTTACATGGTTTGGCTGCTGCTGCCTACCTGGATAAAGGCAACAACACAGCTCAACTGAACTGTTGTTGTAAGCCCTCACCTGCCCTCTAGTTACGTGTGAGGGCATCAATGGTGTTGCAGTCCGGTCAGATGAGAACAGCGCATTTAAAAACACCATCAACCGCCATCCAAGCAGACAGTCACAGCTGGCAGGACTATTACTCATTCTGACGACTGGCCGGGACACACAAGAAACTAGACCCAGACCGATCTGCAGCTCCCCCCACCCCCAAGTTCCTTGCGACCGCCAAGGTTGAGTAGCCGAGCTATACAACCCTGATTGATTGATTGAGAGGTTTTGCAAAGTCATCCTATGCCCTGGTGAACCCCCAACTTTTTTGCTAACTAGTACTGGTGGTTACAGACTCTGATTGACCCTGGGCTCTGCCTAACCAGGCCCAGGTCTAGTTATATGCTGAAAGAGACACTTAGATTACAGTGAAAACACCTACATACACTAGGGCACCCCTATGATTGGCATGACCTCCCCCAAAAGGCCCTAGTACATACTAGGGCAGGGGGATTGAAACTACCTTTAAGTCCCTAGTATATAATAGGACATAGTAGTTTAGAGGCCAGCAGTCCTTTCTACACTTGCATGTGTGCACTGCTGAAGCCTGAGATCAGTTTAAAAGCAGCCCTGTGTTGCAGGACTGCTTTTAAAATGCAAATTGTGCTCAAACTCGACTTTGGTGTTTGGGGCACTTACAAATTAAACTACAATGTTTGGGCATATTAGGTAAGCCAGGGTCTTCCTTATTTGTCCCAGGGATGGGGGGTCAGGTATTTATAAGGAGGACCCTTATAACATGAGTTTTATATGCCCTGGGTTTCGTGAAATTGTACATTTCACTCCCCACATTGTTGTCAAGTGCCTCCCAAAATCGAATTTTGTACTAGGAGCACTGTGGAGTGAGGATCTGTAATATGTGTACATATTAAGAACCCCTAAAGTCTCCCCTAGGTATCCCAGGGATGTGGGGCACATCAGATATAGGCAGGGCTCTTATAAAGGTATTTTATAAGCCCTGGCGTTGGAAAAATGGCCAAAGCCATTTTCCCATTGCAAATCTCTTTTCACATAGGTTACAATGGCAAGAGGTTATCAATTTATAATTCCTGATAGGAGAACCATAAACATTCAATTTAAAGACTTCCTAGAATGGTATTGATAAATCCAACAATATGGTATTGTTGAATTTCTCCTTAAGTGTAAAGACAAGAAGTTATAACACTTTAGTCTGTAAGCCAAAATTCAGCCTTCCAGTGGTCCATCCTGATTCGTCAGAGTTAGGTTGATTAGCTAGGCTCCTTTGATGAAGTGATAAATAGCCCTTGTGGTTAGCCGGCTCTTCTGGGAGGGCAGGGTTCTGCTAAATAGGAATGCCAGACCAAGGGGAGGAGTCGTAAACTATATTCCTCAATGGAAGGAGGAGACATGCACAAGAAGTCAGTTTTAATTTACACCTCTCCTCTCCTCTTTGAACCCAGCCAGATGATGGGATTAAGGAAGAAATTAGCAGAGGCAAGGAGCAGAGACTATGGTGATTAACCATCCGGGGGGGGGGGGGTTAGCCAACTCTACATCTCCCTGTTGGAAAGTCAGCCATTATGAATTTTGGGACAATGATTCTCTCTGGGAGAAAATAGTGCCACACTTTGGAGGATGACGTCATACGCTTGGGTGTTGCCCTGCACCTCATTGGACAGGAGTGCCACCCTGCTTTACCTAGAGAACTTGGAACTAGTATCTGAGAGAGGCAATGCCTCTCAAATCTTTTGCTTGAAACTTAAGAGAGAAGAAGGGTCTATGCTGAGGAGTTTGGTTGGCACCAACCAGGCCATGCACTCTGAAGATTGCACCTACTCCAAAACCTGAAATACAGCCCTGTGGAACTAACTTGCTTCAAAAAAACTAAAGAGTGGACTTCCTGCAAGTTACAGGTTAACAAAGCTCACCCGGAACATCACCACCAAGAATGCATAGCCTGGAGTACTATAATAAAGAGAGAGTAACCCATAAAACCCAAAAGGGAACTGGGTGATGCCACAATAAAACAAAGAATTGTTCCCCTGGTGTAGTCTTTTTGATGCTCCCACTACCTTGAAAGCTATCTGCTCACTATTCAATGTCATTCAACATGCATGTTTATAGATGTTCTCCCTATTAGCAGGGGCTATTAACCATTCATTCCCTCGCATTCACTCTTACAATTTATCACACATTATACACAAAGAATACTGTGTTTCACTTTTGAATTAGCACAAGAGGGATTCAAATGAAGTATATTATACCGAGAGTTTACAGATTATAACTTGACAATGCAAATTGCGTTTTCACTTTTTATGTTTATTAAGATTTGTTAAGTTTCAAAAAACACATTTTAAAAACAATCAATGTGGATAATATTGTCTCGCAACCTCTAACACAATTTATGAAATGCGATTGGACACAATTAAAAACAATTACAAAGGTTTTGGTTGTCTATTTTCAAATTCAAACCCGCACAGATTTTTTATCAACAATCCAAAATACACAAAATACTTAAAAAATACAATCTTATATGCATGTTCAAAATAAAATGAAAACCCATCAGAAAGGGGATTTTTCGTGTGTCGACGCGTTTCGGTGGTTGATGACTTTACGCTCCACCTTCCTCAGGACTAATGATTTAAAAACAAATAATTCTTAAAACAAAGAGAACAGCAGTCCTTATTGGATTTTCTGTACTGTGCTTCTCAAAATCCCAAATACTTTTTTTTCTGGTGACTCGTATTTATCATCACCCTTCCATTACCGATCCTGGTCGCGATGTACAGGCCACAAGAAAATTTACCTTAAAGAATCATACACCGGTCCGATTGAATGATCCCACCCAAGGAATAAGGGTGATGATAAATACGAGTCACCAGAAAAGAAAGTATCTGGGATTTTGAGCAGCACAGTATGGAGCGACAGATGATATTTCCATACTCATAAGGACTAGAACAATACTAAGTTATGTTCCCTCAGAAGAATTGAAATAATCTCAGACGTAATATTAGTTGAGCTGGAATAAGAAAATCCAATAAGTTACGGACTCCCAAGACTCCTTGCAGGGATCATGTTCTCTTTGTTTTAAGAATTATTTGTTTTTAATCATTAGTCCTGAGGAAGGTGGAGCGTAAAGTCAGCAACCACCGAAACGCGTCGATACAGCCTGGAGTACTACCAGGAGATTTGTAAGGGTTTTGTCCAAGTGGATTGTGGGAATTGAAGTCCCAAACTTTTAAGGACCATCTTGGAGTTTCCAGACCCTTGGGGTACGCTTTGGACACTTTGGGACCTTTTGGAAAACTTCAGGAAGAAGTTTCAGAAGTTTAGAGCAACTCTGGAAAAAAGCTTCAATAGTGGACCGACTCGACCGAGCCAGCCAAGCCGGCGACCCCCAACTGCAACCCGGCCTCCTGTCCAGGTTTGTTCCGCTGAAAAACTCTGGAAGTTCGACTTCCAGAGTTTGACCCGAAGTAAGCTGAAACCCAAGCCGGCAAACCCTCACCGAAGCCGGCCTGGTGAAGAGCATCGAGGGACCCCTGAAGAAAAAGCTCTGTCAAGGTTTCTATATCTGATCATAGGAAAGGTGACCAGGACCAACCGCAAGAGCCAAGCCACCCACCTCCAACTGCGAGTTGGCCTAGATCCCTGGTTCTTCCTGCTGGAAAGCTCCAAAAGTCAGACTTCCATAAGTTTGACTGGGAGCTCGTCGCAAGGCAAGCCAGCGAACCCTCACCTAATCTGGACTGGCTGAGAGCTTCGAGGGAAAAAAAGCGCCAGAAAGGTTTCTAAGTCAGAAGGTAAAAACTTAGACTGAGGCCTACCGCGATGGGTAGCCTCGCAGGGCTCCATCGCCATCGGCCTGAAACTTTGACCAGATGATTCAATAGGCACTATAGGTTTCTACATGCTATATAGTGCTAAATCTTTAAAAATGTATATCTCAGGTTCACTACATTAGATTATTTTTGTTTTGTTGTCATTTTAAAGATGAAAATATTTCCTATTTTTATAACTTTATTAGTGTTGGATTTTTATTGTGAGCTATGTCTTCATTATTTACTGAATTGGTGTTTTTAAATACTTTACATACTTGTCTTTGAAGTTAAGCCTGCCTGCTTGCAGCCAACCTACCAAGGGTTGAGCATGGGAATAATTTTCTGAGACCTGTATTGAGCCCTATAGTGTGTTAGTGGCCTTATTACCAGTGGTAGATATACAGTTACCACTACTAATAACCCACTTTTTAACAAGAGGTGTATCTGCAAATTGGCTGCAGTAAACAGGTACGCAGTGCAGAAATTAAAGACTTCTGAGCACTCTCAATGAAATGGCCTGTTGCAGGAGGTACAAGGCCAAGACAATCACCAGCAGAGCTGCCCAGGCCGGTGCTTGAGACTTGTATCACCACATTGCTGCAGCCCCGTAGCCCCATGCCCAGCCATGTCATAAACAATCTCTGTCTCAGCCTTGCTGCAGCCACTCGAGATGCACTTCTATGGCACATTCACAAGTGAGTCCAGCACAACTAGCCCTTAAAGCCAGTGCATTTGTGGGCAATGTCTGCCAGATTGTATGTCTAAAGGGGTTAAAAAAAATTGTATTAAAAAAACAAAATATTCTATAGCTTTTTTATTGTTGTTTCATCTTGGTAACTTACATTTACATACAAAAGCACACAATTTAAAGAAATAGTTGAGAACTGCACTGTTATAAAACCTCCATTTGTTACTGGAACTACTGCAGATTGTTGTATTTGTGTAATCAGAGAGAAACACATTTGAATCCTGGTTGGTGCACCAGGAAATTCAATAGTGACTTCCATTTTATAGTGCTACGAAGTACAAGCCTGAGTCTTTGAAACGGGCAGTAGGTTAGTGACCTTCCATTTTCAGGGTTTTGCAGCAGTTTCAACATCATTTTACAAATGTTCATTTGTAGAGTGACACTTGTGAGAAATTGTCACTCTAAGTGTAACACATTTGGCAGGTGAATTTCACTCATAAAGTACAATGAAATAATGCAAATGTCATCCATAAGCAAAATGAAAACTTGGCAGCTAAGTTCAATACGATCAGGTTACAAGGGCACTATGTTAGTGCTCTTCCATTGCTGGTGCTTTGCAGCAGTTTTCAGATCTTCTTAGAGTTTCTCATTGTTCAAATGTGTGTAATTTCTGATATTTATGTTTCCCTCGTCTTCATTGCTTGAGTTGGCGCCTGAGAAAGTGCCAAATTACGAAAATGTCACACATAAGCTATCTAAAACCTTGGCAGCTATGTTTAAGGTGTGAAGGAATAAGCTCTCACATATATTTTAAAGCACATATGTTTGATGTGTGACCTCTGGATGCAGAAAACTCACACAGAGGCACCCAAATAATAGCCAGGTGGCAGTATGGTGACCAACCATCTGTAAATTTCATGGACCGTTCGTTATTTTTGGCATAATGTCCATTGTCTGTCTTCATTCCTTTTACAGACGCAATTTGTCCATCATTTTGGGGATTGCAGCAAGTTTATTTATTTATTTATGTTATTTATTTATGTGTCTTATAAAGCGCACTGTCACCTTGCAGGCATCCTGGCGCTGGTGGCTCAAAGAGGGTGGGAGTGTCAGACAGAACAGGACAGAACGGGCAAGTTACACATACTAAGGAAACAGCCAGGTTTTAACCTTTTTTCTGAACGGGAGAAGCTCCTTGGTTTGCCTGATTTCGCACTGGAGCAAATTCCAGAGCTTGGCCGCGGCCACCTCAAAAGATCTACCCCCTGATCTAGTCTTCCTAAACCTAGGCACTCTCACCAACCTAGCCATTGAGGAACGAAGCAGCCTGGTTGGGGAATACCACGCGAATTTGGATTGCAGGGGTAGAGGGCCTATTCCATGTAAGGCCTTGAAAACGAGGCAGAGGGCCTTGAATTGAACCCTCTGTCTCAAAGGGAGCCAGTGCAGCTTCGCCAAGGCCGCCTGCGCATGTGCTCTCCTAGGAAGCCCCAGAACCAACCTAGCAGCCGCTGATTGCAGTCTTTGAAGCCTATCCAAAAGGAAGCCAGGGGACTCCAGTAACAAAGCATTATAGTAGTCCAGCCTACTGAGGATCGTACACTTTGCCACCTGGGCGCGCGCCTGAGATGGTAATAATGGCATGATCTTCCGCAAAGACCGCAAAATAGCAAAACAGCAGGAGGTCGTCTTTTTGACGTGTGTCTCCATGCTGAGCTTCTGATCAAGCATGACCACTAGGTTGTGAACTGATTCCACTGGCCGCACTTTAGTCTCTGTCTCAGGAGGCCAAAAGTTCTCTGGAAATGGCCGGGAGATCTTATTCCCAGTGCTAAAGAGCACCTCCATCTTCCCAGCATTACACTGGAGGAAATTGTTCTTTAGCCAGCATGACGTATCACGTAGGCAATTGTGGAATACATCCACAGGTGTAGATTCCTCTCCCTCAAAGGAGAGGATGATTTGCATGTCGTCAGCGTAAATTATTATTTTAATTTTGTAGGCTTTAATAAGTGAGATCAGAGGTCTTAAATATAAGTTAAAAAGAATGGGACTCATTGCTGATCCCTGTGGCACCCAGTGTGAGACATTGGAAAAAGCCGATTGAAAGGGAGGCAGGGACACCGCCTGCTGTTTGTCCTGCAGGAATGACCGAAACCACCTCAGAGCGCTACCTCCCACCCCAGCAACACTTAAGCGGCCCAACAGGATCTCATGGTTAACCGTATCAAAGGCGGCAGGCATATCAAGCACGATCAAAACCGCTACTTGTCCCCTGTCTGCACGCCTTTGAAGCTCGTCCACGGCAGTAACCAATGCTGTTTCGGTCCCATGAGCCGGCCGGAAGCCAAATTGATCTTCCTCTAATAGGTGATGCTGTTCCAGGTGTTTGGAGAGAGTTAGACTGACCCAGCGCTCCACAATTTTAGTAGGGAAAGGTAGTAGGGAAATGGGTCTGTAGTTCTTGGAACAGACCGGATCTAAAGAAGGCTTCTTCAGCGGGGGAGATATCACAGCCTGCTTCCACTGGGCTGGAACCGTACCCGTGGCAAGAGATTGCTTGCAAATCAGGCGGAGAGTGGGAAATAATTCCTCCTCAAACTCCATCCAGATCTTATGTGGCACCGGGTCCAAAGGAGAACCAGAAGAGATCCCCTTGCCAGCCCGCTGAATGCTTCTTCCGTGGATAGCGGGAACTCGAATAGAGGTTCACTCAACGACCAAGCCTGCTCGTTGGTCGTGTCTGCCAGAGCCCCATGACCAGTGGCCAATGGACAGTCAGTCATAGAGGAGTCCTCCAAGTCCTCAATAATTTGCTCGATTTTCTCCTTAGAGAATCTAGCAAGATTCTCACAAAGTTCCAGAGACAGAGCAATGGAGTTCTTAGAACACTCAGGGCTAGTAAGACTGTTTAATATATTAAAAATGCTCGTAGAACTATTAGTAGCATTACAGATGAAGGGAGAGTAGTATTCAGCCTTAGATTTCCTAATTTGATTCTTGTATTCTAAGATTTTAAGCTTCCACTGCATCCTATAAGATTCTTCACATTCGCGCCTCCAGCATCTCTCCGCTTGTTTACAACCACGCTTCAGGTTCCTCAGCGTGTCCTTAGACCAAGGGGCAGAGGTTTTCCCCTTGCAACTGTGAACTTTAAGGGGGGCATGAGAGTCCAGCACCTCCGTAATCTTAGTGCAGAGTGAAGCATAGTTCTCCTCAATTTGCTTGTCCAAAGCAAAACACTCTCCCACTTCAAACACCACACCGGAGGACTTCAGTCGGGCAAGAGCCTTCCAATCTCTACACTGAAACAAGTTGGGCTGTTTCCCTGGAGAAGCCCTATGAGTTTAAATGTTCTTGCTACTGGGGCCAGCTCGCACTTCTCTCTTAAACTGTAGAGGCTGCAGGGGCTCCTACCCGACCTCGCACAGACTGAGAACTAGCCTATTGTCATTCCAACTTTGTCTGATTGTCACATACAGAATGACAATGGGCACTTGTATTTACCACACCTTGTAGGCTGTCTGATCTTTGTATGTGTTCACTTGGGTAGGGTTTGCAATCTACTCTGGGTGTGCATTTGCTATCTAAAATATCTGAGTCATGCAGCGAAAGACATGGAAGGCTATCCTTAGAAATTGTTATGTTATGTTATGTTAAGGAAAGATTTATATAGCGCTCAGCTACTCCGTGGAGTGTCTCGGCGCTTAAAACTCTTGGTGGTACAAGAGACGGGGAGCAAAAGAGTACCTACTGAACAAAGAGCAGAGTTTTGAGATCCTTCCTAAAGGCTAAAAGATTCCAATTGGTCCTAAGAGACAGAGACAAAGCGTTCCATAACTGAGGAGCCAGGCTTTGAAAGAGCGTCCGCCACACCGGGTACGCCGAATCGCTGGTACAGCGGCCAAGGCCAGAGTGGAAGACCTAAGTGCTCTAGATGGCTGGTAAAACATCATCCGTTTCCGGATGTACTCGGCACCTGTGCCATGAAGTGCCTTAAAAGCCATTGTCAGTGCCTTGAAAACAATGCGCTTTCTGATTGGGAGCCAGCGGAGGGTGTTAAGAAGATGGCTGGCACTGGCTCTCCGATTGAGGCCAAAGATAACACGTGCAGCAGAGTTCTGGACAATTTGCAAGCGTGTTAGGACAAATTCCGAGAGGCCTAGATACAGAACATTGGCATAATCCAGGCGAGAGCCTATCAGCGCCTGCACAGTGACTCTTCTGTGGTCCAGCGTAAGTAGGGGCAGATATTTCCTGATCATCTTTAGGAGACCAAAACATTTGCCCACAAGGCCCAGAACCTGAGGTTTAAGAGAGACGCTGTTGTCAACCTGCACTCCGAGATTTTTTGCGACTGCTGAGTCGCTGGAGGCGGCCACCATGACTTCCATCTAGAATCCGGAGGGCAGCTAAAGAACAACACCTCTGATTTATCGGAGTTGCACTTGAGGCTGTTCCGCTGAAACCAGTCGAAAACAGCCTCCAGGCAGCCCCTGATGATCTCACCATCAAAGTCGGAGCCTCTGTTACACGAAAAAAAGAGCTGGGTGTCTTCGGCGTATGACACAATCTGAGCTCCATGGGCCTCCGCCAGTGCCGCCAAAGGGGCCATATAGATGTTAAAGAGAGTTGGGCTCAAAATTGAGCCCTGAGGAACTCCCACCTCCAGTGGCGGCATTGTGGCGGAGAACGGGGGGGCCCAGGCCGTTTGTTGGCGGTCAGCTAGAAAAGACTCAAACCAACTGTACACCGACCCCCTCAGGCCAACCTCCCGGAGTCTAAAAAGGAGACGGCCATGGGGGACGGTGTCAAAGGCCGCCGAGAGATCCAGCATCACCAACTTCGCTTTGCCTCCGGAGTCCAAGGTTTCTTTGATGGCCTTGGTGACTTCCAACAGAGCTGTCTCCGTGCTCATGTTGGATCGGAAACCTGACTGCGACTGGTGTCGAATATTATGCGTCTCCAGAAAATTGGCAAGCGTTAGATGGACATGCTTCTCCACAATTTTCGCAAATGCTGGCAAAAGAGAGATGGGCCTATAGTTTGCGTGGACCGTGGGATACAGATTCGATTTTTTTAAATGTGACAGAATGAGTGCCTGTTTCCAGAGCTGTGGCACCATCCCAGTGCTAAGGGAAAGATTAAGTACCGGATTCACTAAGGGGTTAATCACATGAGCAACTTTGGCGAGAAATTTTGCGGGGCAGGGATCTAGAGGAGAGCCTGATTTTAATTTCATCAGAAGGTCCAAGGAGGCCTGAGAAGTAAGAGGCGGAAAGTCAAAAAGGAGAGGGCCGTCGGCGTCTAAAGCTAGTAGGGATGAAGGCGCTTCTTGTGCTGTGGCCGCCCCGGCAACAGAGAAAGAGGCCTGGATGGATTTAATTTTATTGGCAAAAAAGTTGGCTAGCTCAATAATCGAAAGCTCGGAGTGAACGCTTTTGGGGGCACACCAAGAGGGGGAGGTAAAATCCTTCACTATCCTAAATATTTCTTTACAAGAGTTGGCGGCTGCCTCGATTCTTTTAGCAAAGTATGATTTTTTTTCTGCTGTGATGTCATGATGGTATTCTCTGATCGAGTCTCTGTATGCCTCCTTGGATTTAGAGTCATACTGTCTACGCCATGCTCTATCTGCTTTTTTACAATGCCTCCGTTTTTCTGCCAGAGCAGAGGAAAACCAAGGGGCAGATGCTCGAGAAGAGTGTATACGGCCTGCATGAGGATGGGCCAATTCATCAGATTGCTGGAGAAGCCAGGTCTGCAGGAGCTCTAGATCAGTGTCCAGAACGCCTGTCCACTGGCACGGGTGGGTGAGTAAGGCCTGCGCCATCATGTCAGGAGAGACATGATGGAAGGGTCTGACATTTTGAGCTTGGCGGGCCTGCCCATTGGAAGAGATTTTTCCAGAAAGAGTGATCTGAAAGTCCACTAAATAGTGGTCCGACCAGAGAACTGGTATGGGAGTGGAGATATCAATCGGGATGGTAGAAAACACTTGGTAAAGTATGTGACCTTTGCTATGTGTGGGGGCCGAAAGATAAGGAATAAGCCCCAATGAGGAGGTAGTATCACTCA
Source organism: Lissotriton vulgaris (assembly GCF_964263255.1). Taxonomy (NCBI): domain Eukaryota; kingdom Metazoa; phylum Chordata; class Amphibia; order Caudata; family Salamandridae; genus Lissotriton; species Lissotriton vulgaris. Next base: position 985,389,984 of record NC_141698.1, on the reverse strand, counting down.
TCTTGAAGTTATCTGTGTCGTCCACAGTGTCCATGTGGATATTAAAGTCATCTAGGAGCAAACAGTGTTTAGATTTTAGGCATAGCGCTGAGATTGCAGAGTAGAGCTCTTCGTGAAAGAGCCCATTGGGCTGGTAGGTCTATAAACCAGAAGCCCTGAGCACGATTGGTGTGGAGACAGGGAAAGCAAAAATCCCAGAGTCTCACATCCCTGAATATCATCCGTGTTTATGATTGAACAAGCAAAGCGCTTGTCCGCCATAATGGTGACTCCGCCACCCCGGCCACTGGCTCTGTCTTTCCTGAGGATGACGTAGCTGGGGGATTGCTGTGGCTATATCCGGACCCGAACCGTGTCTCAGCCACGTTTCAGTCAGAAAAAGACAGGTGGGCTTTATATCTGTCAACAGATTAACCCCTTCGATGCTCATGACGAGCTCAGCTCGTCATGAGGCACGGTTGAGCTGTGCTGATGACGAGCTGAGCTCGTCATGAAATGATGGGAATAAAGGATCTGCAGCACAGGAGGGGAATTGCTGCAGCAGCGATGTAGTTAAAGACGTCCAGTGCATGCTTCCCTAAGGATCTGGTGTTTAATAAAAAGGCAGTTACTCTTGATAGGTATGGGCTTAGAAGTAGAAATGGTGCCATTGCCTGGTAGCCAGCTGCACCCAGGGCAACGTCTATTACCTTTAGATGGTTTGGGAAAGACCGCGCAGCAGTTGTTCCTGAAGTCCCTAAGAGCTAGCAGCTCCTCCTGGGTGTATTTTATCATTCTAGGCTGCTCACCCGACCCTGCTCGCCCCTGGCCGCCTGGATGCTGACGGGCGCAGACGGGCTTTCCTATGGCGCTCCTTCGGCGCGTGGGAGGCGCGTCCGCTGCTCGCGTCCGCTACGCGGAGGGAGGGCACTTCGTTTTTAAGGCATCGCCGGCGAGATGCAGCACCACTAGTCTGCCGCCCCACGAGCCTGCCTACCTCCAAGATGGCCGCTGAAAAGTGCGCGGCCTACAGGTCCCAGAGCAGCCTTCACCCCCATCGGCTGAATGGGTGAGGGACACTGTAAGCAGAGCAGCGCGAAGAAGGGTGAGTGATAAATGAGAGATAAAAATAGTAGAGGGAAGACCTAGAAGTCACCCGGCTTTCCGCCTCAGGTAACTCTGTGGAGCAGAAAATTGGGGAAAATTTGGAATAATAATCCACATTTGTAAAGCACACAATCACCCTTAAGGGTCTCTAGGCCCTGGGGGCCGTCAGGAAGATTAAGCAAGCTATTGCCCAGAGTCACATGGTGCTGGGCTAATCTGCCGCCGGTGCCGGGGATCAAACCGTGATTCCCAGATTCCAGAGTCAGAGTCAATCGCCCTAGCCGCAGCGCCACACCTCTTCCTAAGAAGAAGCTGTGACTCGATGTCCTAGGTCCTGCATAAGAAATTGGATTGTAAACTGTGCATAAACTCCCTCAAAGTAAGCAACATGAATTGTTCAGAAAGTTTTTAAGAGGGACCAAAACACCTTTAAAGGTAAAACATGCAACACATGAAATCCACAACCCAGTTTAATGAAAGGAACACTTTAATGTTTAAAACAACCAAAACGTTTTTAAGGGGATCAAGATGATTTTATTTTTATTTTTTAAAGAAATTGCAAAATGTGCCCATAGCAAGCAATTATGATCTCATCTGTCAATGTTGGATTATGTGTATTAGGTGATCAGGTTGTGGGTACCTTTGCAAGCCAACCACATTAATGCAAAGGTCCCAAAAGTTCATTGTAAGCAACAGTTTTACCTTGGGACTTTGAGGGTCTTTTAAAGTATGACAGGGAGCCTGCTGGGTCAGTGGAGTCCCTTCCTCACCAACTGCGAACTGTCGACCATGCTTGTCTGTTTCCAGACATCAGTTTGCCATAAGAGCATCCACCAGAGCTTCCACCAGTGCAGTAGAAGTAGTTTTGTCAAAACTAAAAAATACTGGCTGACCGCCAAGATGTGGTGGCCAGTAGTCATTTTATTTTGCAGACACAATCCTCCAAACTGGGGTTTATTTATGCAAAGTTAAATAACAGCGTCTCTAGCATGTAGACAGAATTTCTTTTTTTTAAAACAAATATTTTATTTATTTTTGATATGTATGATAAACAGATATTTATCACAACTATAACATCTGTCATGTAAGGTACCTTCACAATGGACATTGCAACATCAGCGTCAATGATTCCACTTACAATCCAATACAGGGACAAAATATAAACCAGCACACTGTCCTCTTTTCCATGGGTTCAACAAACAAAAATAAAGCTTTCTTTTAGATGGGAATGTAGGGGAAGGGTGGAGATGACTCTCCTCCTCACCTAACCTCCCTATCAACTCCATAACGGGATAAGTACAAACAATGTCAACATAATTCAGGATACCTGTCTTTCCAATAATCAGAACATCTTCATGGATGATCACTGCATTTCTTTAGATAAGGACCTACTGGATTACAAAAACAAAAAAGCATCTTGACACCTCATCAGGGGTAGCAAGTGCTGTATAAATGATAATCCTTCCCTCTTCTATCCCTCCACTATCCTTTTCAACCCAAATTACAAACTCACATGTCCACGGCTCAAATGAATTTCATATCTCCCTATACTAATTCCCCAATAAACCTTTTTGGGTTCTGGAGTAGAGTGCTACTCGCCGAAAACAAACTTTGACGTCTCGTCAGGGTTAGTAAGAGCTATATAAATACAATTTAACTTGTGTGATTAATGTATAAACTAATCCCAGTTTTGACTCATCATCACAGAGGGATAGTGAACCTCTTGCAAAGCACAAAGTGTAAATTGCACATCGAAGAATTAATTTGGATAATGATAAATATTTTTTACCAGGGGCAATCCCAATCACCATGTTATGTTTTAAATCCTGAGTTTGCATTTCTACGGAGCAAAGAACTCTTAACAAGTAGTCAAGGACACTGGAATCTATGCAATTGTGCGGCTGTAACATTTGTTGCATGATTATGGATTTGACACATTTGACACATTATCCATTGTCAACTGCTAAATCTGATGTTTTAATTAAAAAAAAAATTCTAGCTCAAATGGTTAAAAAACATAACTAAGAATGCAGGGACACGTGTTGAAAAGGTCCTTTGCAAAGGTTGACTGGTCAACTTTCTTTTGCATATTGCTATATTTGGTTGTTAAACTAGTATTAATGAGGTGCAGCCTATGCCCTGAAAGTGTTAAAAAGTGTAAAATTCAGAAAATAATGTTGTAATACATAACAACTTTTAAATACCTGTAAATTAACTATGCAAATGTTTAGAAACATATCAGCAGTTAGGAAACCATAAATGGAGTCCTTGCTCGTAATTCAGAAGTATGCTGGAAACGGAGTTTTAATAGGATCAAACAATCAAGACGCTTTACTTGGTGATGTTCAAATGATACATATTTGCTGAAACCACTTTTCCACACATTATTGTTTGTGCGCTATATAGTTTATCAGTAAAACTGCATGTTGGCATTTTGCTGCCCTTTCAATGGAAAATGTTCTGTATGTAAAAAACAGTGCCTCCTTCTGACCTACAATAATGCCTCAACAGTGTATACAGTTTCTAGTATGAAGCACACTTCTGTGCATCACTGATAGTCTGCAGTTTACAGCTCACAAAAATATACCAGTCCAATTAGTTAACTTTTTCCTATTTACAGGTAAAATAAGTAGCGCTTATATATGGCTATCCAGGGCATTATATTGCAAAGTCAACTCCTATCTAACAGTTCTGGCCCACAATAATACCATAACACTCAGCAGTCTGCAGCTAATTATAGCTCATGCAGGCTGGTTAATAACTCATTTTCCTGTGCAATGCTCTAGACTAGCACTCACACAAGACCTGTCTGCTATGGGTCTTATCCATCACTCAGTACTGTGCTGGCTTCTATACCAGTCATCACCAGCTGAACAGAAATTGAATACTTGAAGCGATCTGACACATAAAGCTGGTCACTCGGAGGACTGCACTCTAGTCCAGCACTGCAGTCACATTTAGCTACATTCTATGTGTGCTGCTTTACATCTCACAATGGCCGTCAGTCCAAATGAGATCATAACCTTTTCAATCCAAAGTTGTGCCTTTCTAAAACATCTTTGTCCTTTGTCCACAGGCGACATTAGCTTCCGAGGATTTTGTAACAACTTATTAAATAACAGTTCGCTGCTTCCTCAGCTTGGCTGTTCTACCGCTTCCTGTCCTTGAAGTTATTCAACACAGAGCACATCTTGCACAGTTCCATTAATTTATTTACTGACGGACATCACTGTGGCAAACTTTTCCACGTTCTTAGCTGTGCTCGGCTCATCACAACAGGATTCCAAACACCCTTTTAAAAGCTAGGCCTCAGACCTCTTTCTCGAAAACTAGTATGCAAAGAAACACAAAACATTAATTAATTTGAGTAATGAAGATTATTATGTTACCCACCCCCTGCTAAATATTAACCCGTTAGTTTATGCTATCTAGCTTTAAGCACATGAATGCAGCATTGGCAAAAAGCAAGACAGGTGATATTAGTCACAACAAATGCAGTTAAATGCAAAGGTTTGAAAAGGTGGGTGCATGGAAGTCACACCATTCGTGTACCACCTCCTGATAATCCTGATGAGGATAGTGACATGACAACTGATTCAGACTCTGAAGAAGAACCTGAGGAAAATCCAGATTCTGAAGATCGACAAGAGGGTCGACATCTGGAAGATTCAGATGCGGATCAGCCATTGAATAAAAAAGATCTAGAGATTGTGATTCTAGATTCTGAAAATGACGAAGATCTGCTAGAGAAAGAAGCAGAAAAAGAATCTGAGTCAAACGAGAATCAAGATCAGGAGAGTATTGAAAAGCAGATTGAAAGCTCTGAAAACAGGAACAAGAATTCTGAAACTGGGAAGTTGGAAGTAATTCCAGAAGAGGAAGAAGACCAATTACCGAGTACCAGCTATAAGGATGATGTTCCTAATGGAGTGAAACTACAGAGTAAAGAAGATCCTAGATATAAATTCGAAGTCTCTGAGACTGATTCAGATGAGAGTGATGAAGATTCTCAAATAAGAAAATTCAGAGAAACGACTTGGAAAAATTAATGTAACGAAACTGAGCCAAAGAAGAAATTCATAAGAAAAGGAAATAATTGGCCAAGAGAAAATTTAAAATTCAAATTGGTGAACAAGTCAAAACCAGTGACAATGATTAAAGTTGTTTCTTTTAGTTGAGGTTTATCTTTGGCGTAAGGCTGAAGAAATTGTGTTAGGTGACACAAGGTCGAAGAAATTGTGTTAGCTGGAAAAACACATTGATGTAAGACGCAAGGTCGAAGAAAAGCTGTTAGAGGGTTTTTAAACTAAAAAAAAGAACATTTAAAAGGGGAGGTGTATATAAAAGTATATAAAAAGTTTGTTTTAGAATTTTTGTTTTTGTTTTAAGTAAAAAACTCTTGTCAAAAAAAAAAGATGCCTAATACTGACAATTCAAGGTGTGCTATTTTTAGAAGATGCTGTAAAATGTCTTCTATTTGTGTGATCCTAATAATTTTGGTTTGGTTGATTTTGGCAGTTATCTTTCCTTTTGGGATTGTTAAAGAAGATTATAAAGCTAACATGACTAGTAAAGCTGAAACTAAAAAAACTGTTCATGATGTAGCAGGCAAAGCTAATAGAGTTATTGAGCACAAACCAGAGATCCACCAAGATAGATCTGTTGGTAATTTTTCTACTAATTCTTTCTCAAGATTATTGTCAGAACATGTAAAAGTTATGGATGTGAAGGACTGTTATGTCTGTGTGAAGCTTCCTGCTTCTGTTTCAGAGGGAGTTAAATATAACATGCTGCCTCTTACTTATGGCATTACATGCAGTGTTATAGCTAGTTTGTTCTATCAAACAGGTCGTCTGGAGTACTATTACTCAGATTATGATGACATTTTTGCAAACCTGAAAGTTGTAAATAGCTTGAACAAAGTTAAACCTGCTAAGCAGATGAGAGAATTCTTTTTAGTAACTAATGAACTCACCTATGAGTAGGCTTTTAAAAACAATTTAACTTGCAAAATGAGAGCTGAAGAAAAATAATTTCTAAATTTAGTTGAGGAGAGAAGGGCGATTTACAAGAGAAATGAGATGCTGAAACAGACCAAATCCAGATTTTGGCAGATAGAGGATGAGAAGCTTAATGGTAGAAATGGTTACGCTGCTATTCACATAGATGAACCTGTTAGTGGAAAATTTGAATTAGGAGAGACAATACCTTATATGATAACTTTTTTGTGGGTGCAAGTCAATGTGAGGATACTTATCGTATCATAGGGGGTTGGGGATTTAAAGGTGGCAAATACCCAATTTTTCCTGGAACGTATTTTGTCTGTGGGAACAAAGCTTACTTTAGCCTCCCAGACCATTGGTATGGGACGTGCTATCTTGGTTTGGTTTTTCCAAAAATCTTTCATGTGGACAGAAATACAGAAGGTTCATTTAAAATTGGCAAAAACCTGAACAGGTATAGGAGGGATAGTTTTTCAGAAATCATGGGTGACATATTTGGTGCAATAATTCCTATGGTGGGAATAACTCTGAATGCGATTAAAATCAGAAAAGTCTCCACAATTGTAGATAAATTGTCCACAGATACCGCAAGTGGTTTCCAATTAGTTAACCCCGAACTTGTTGCCACGAGAAGCATGGTAATGCAGAACCGTCTTGCATTAGACATTCTGCTAGCAAAAGAAGGAGGAGTTTGTGGGATTTTACATGTCCAGTATTGTTGTACATATATCCCAGATAAGAGCTAGAATATAGAAATGCTTATTAAAAACATCACTGAATTTCATTTCTGAAATAGAACCTCTGTAAGATGACAATTTTTCAGAACGTTTAAGCAAAAGATTTACAGCAATTGGAAACTGGTTTCGAGAGATTGGCAGTTCATTTATTGGCAAAGTACTTTATCCTGTAATAATCATAGTCATAGTGACACTTTTGTTAAAAATCAGTTGCATGATACATAAGAGAAAGAAGCATGTGAGGGAAAAGAGAAGGATTTATAAACGCAGAAAAGAACAGGAGAAGGAGATAGAATTGGAAGAGTTTCGAAGAGCACAATATGAGAGTTGTAGAGAAACTGCTGAGACAGGAGTTTAGAAATACTAACACAGAGAGTGTTCAAAACATGTTGTCTTCAAAAGTTAAATTTTAGTAAAACTTTGGGTATTGTTTGGTGATTTTGAAATCACCAGATGAGGGAGTTGATGAAGCGAGTTTCAGAAAAGAATTTCGCTTTTTGACTCGTGAAGTTAAACTTCCATAATAATTAATCATATTAATGAGTTTATGCACGAAAATGTACTAATCAACCTAGATTAAAATGCATTCACGACATATGGGTTTAACATTATGTGCTCTTTGTTGCACTTGCAAGTATGTTGAAAAATAATGAACTAACCTTGTCTATTTGTCTTGTCAATATTAATTGCGGCTGTTTAAGTAATGGCATGTGCTTATCTTAAATGTGCTTTTGTCTATGTCATGTCTTTTATGTGGCAAAAGCTTGTGGAGAATCCTGGAGGCCTTAAGAAGAAGGTTTTTATAATGCTGCATTCATGTGCTTAAAGCTAGATAACATAAACTAACGGGTTAATATTTAGCAGGAGGGGTGGGTAACAGAATATTCTTCATTACTCTAATTAATTAATGTTTTGTGTTTCTTTGCATACTAGTTTTCGAGAAAGAGGCCTGAGGCCTAGCTTTTAAAAGGGTGTTTGGAATCCTGTCATGATGAGCCAAGCACAGCTAAGAACGTGGAAAAGTTTGCCACAATGATGTCCGTCAGTAAATAAATTAATGGAACTGTGCAAGATGTGCTCTGTGTTGAATAACTTCAAGGACAGGAAGCGGCAGAACAGCCAAGCTGAGGAAGCAGTGAACTGTTATTTAATAAGTTGTTGCAAAATCCTTGAAAGCTAATGTCGCCTGTGGACAAAGGACAAAGACGTTTTAGAAAGGCACAACTTTGGATTGAAAAGGTTATGATCTCATTTCAAGTTCAAGTTCAAGTTCAGTAATTTGTATAGCGCACTACTCACCCAGAGGGTCTCAAGGCGCTTCGGGGAGGGGGGTACTTTATTTATCAAATATCCAAGTTTTTAGTTGCTTTCTGAAGGAGAGGTGGTTCTGTGTAAGGCGGAGGTGGGTGGGGAGAGAGTTCCAGGTTTTGGCCGCTAAGTAGGAGAAGGATCTTCCCCCCATGGTGGATCTATGGAAGCGCGGAATTGCGGCGAGGGCTTGATTGGACGATCGTAGTTGGCGGGTGGGGGTGTAAAAGGACAGGCGCGTGTTGAGGCATTCGGGTCCTAGATCATAGAGGGCTTTGTGTGCGTGGGTGAGGAGACGGAACGTTATTCTCTTGTTGATGGGGAGCCAGTGGAAGCATGATGATGAGACGGCGTTGACTTGTCTGGTCATCCACAGGGAGGAGTCCAGGATGAGGCCCAGGTTACGTGCATGGTCCGTAGGAGTGGGTGCGGTTCCCAGGGCCGGTAGCCACCATGAGTCGTCCCAGGCAGAGGGGGATGATCCTAAGATGAGGACTTCCATTTTGTCAGAGTTCAGTTTTAAACGGCTGTTCTTCATCCACTCGGCTACTTCTTTCATCCCCTCGTGTAGGTTGGTCTTGGCGGTGTTTGGGTCTTTGGTGAGGGAGAGTATCAGCTGGGTGTCGTCTGCGTAGGAGATGATGTTGAGGTTGTGTTGGCGAGCGATGGATGCGAGGGGACTCATGTATATGTTAAAGAGCGTGGGACTGAGTGATGATCCTTGCGGTACGCCGCAGATGACTTTGGTGGCCTCTGATCTAAAAGGGGGGAGGCGGACTCACTGGGTTCTTCCGGCGAGGAACGAGATGATCCAGTCCAGTGCTTTTCCTTGTATTCCGACGTTGCTGAGGCGTTGTATAAGGGTGCTATGACAGACTGTGTCGAAGGCTGCGGAGAGGTCAAGTAGGATGAGGGCAACTGTTTCTCCGTTGTCCAGTAGTGTTCGAATGTCGTCTGTTGCTGCGATGAGGGCGGTTTCGGTGCTGTGTTTGGCTCGACAGCCGTTCTGTGAGGGGTCGAGGGATTTGTTGGATTCGAGGAAGGCGGCGAGCTGACTGTTGACGGCTTTCTCAATGACTTTGGCAGGGAATGGGAGGAGCGAGATGGGGCGGTAGTTCTTAAGTTCGGTGGGGTCTGCTGTGGGTTTCTTTAGAAGGGCGCTGAGTTCGGCATGTTTCCAGCTTTCCGGGAAGGTCGCGGAGTTGAGGGAGCAGTTGATGACGTCTCGGAGATGGGGTGCGATAATGGAGTCTGCTTTGTTGAAGATGTGGTGGGGACATGGGTCGGTTGGCAATCCTGAGTGGATGGAGTTCATCAGGTGGATGGTGTCTTCGGTGGTGATTGGGTTCCAGGCGCATAGGTTGTTAGAGGGGGTTTTGGTTCGGAGGTGGGTGGCTTGGACTGGTCTCCGGGCTGGTTTTCAAAGCTGTTATTTATGTCAGCGATTTTGTTGTGGAAGAATGAGGCTAGGGAGTCGCAGAGGACTTGAGATGGAGTGATGTCGTTGGTGCCAGCGGTGGCGTTGGTAAATTCTTTGACGATGTTGAATAGTTCTTTGCTGTTCTGGGCGTTGTTGTCAAGTCGATCCTTGAATGCTGATTTCTTGGTGGATCGGATCAGTTGGTGGTGTTTGCGGGTGGCATTCTTGAAGGTGGCCATGTTATCAGTGGTTGGGTTTTTTCTCCAGACTTTCTCGAGGGTGCGACAGGACTTCTTGGATTCCTTCCTTCTTGGATTCCTTAAGGTCATGGTTGAACCAGGGGGCTTTTTTGCTACCTTGCTTGGTTTGATGGTTTTTCAAGGGTGCTAGTTCGTCGGCGCTGTGGGTGATCCATTGTGTGAGGTTGATGGCTGCTTGGTTTGGGTCCGATGATTTGGCAGGAGGGTTTTTGTGAAACGATGTGAAGAGCTGGTCAGTGGTAATTTTGTTCCAGTTTCTTCGGGGAATTGGTTGAGGGAGGTTGTGGGTTGTGGTCTTTTTGTAGTTGAAGTGAACGCAGCTGTGGTCCATCCAATGGAGAGCTGTGGTGTGGTTGAAGGATATGTGCTTGCTGGAGGTGAAGATTGGGTCGAGCGTGTGCCCGACATAGTGGGTGGGGGTGTCAACAAGTTGTTTGAGTCCGAGATTGGCGAGGTTGTCCAGAAGGGTGGTGGTGTTGCTGTCGTTGTTCTTTTCCAGGTGGAAGTTGAGGTCTCCCAGTAGAATGGAGTCCTCGGAGGGGAGGGCGTGTGGGCTGATGAAGTCAGTGATGTCTTCGCTGAATTGTGTGCGGGGTCCTGGTGGCCTGTAGATGAGGGTGCCTCTGAGTGTAGTCTTGGGGTCGGTGTGAATCTGGAAGTGAAGGTGTTCGGCGGATGTGAGGTTGTCATCGGAATTGGTTGTGATGCGGATAGTGTTCTTGTGGACGATGGCGATGTCTCCTCCAGTTTGGTTGATGCGGTCCTTTCGGATGATCTTGTAGCCTTACGGGATGGCTATGGCGATGTCGGGCGTTGAAGAGGCGTTCATCCATGTTTCGGTAAGAAAGGCGACGTCCGGTGATGTGGTGTCGAGTAGGTTCCAAAGTTCAATGGCGTGTCTGTGGACCGAGCGGGTGTTGAGTAGGATGCAATTCAGGTGGTTAGTGTCGGAGTTCTGTGTGGAGTCTGTGGGTTTGGTGTGGGTCCTGATGCAGTCGAATTTGCAGGAGTGGCAGGAGAAGGGTCCATGGGTTTGTCCTGGGGCGGCTAGGTTGCAGTTTTGGAGTCTGCCGGGATTGAGTGCTGAGAGGGTTGCGGCGTCGTACGTTATGCGGGAGGAGTGGATTTTGCGGGGGGCTGGGGGTCTGGCGCTGGGCGCGGTCCAGGCGCGGACGGGCGCAGACGGGCTTACATTTGGCGCACCTTCGGCGCGCATGGGGCGCGTCCGCTGCGCGTGAAAGCTGCGCGCAAAAGCAACTGTCATAAGTGGATAGTGGAGGGGGAGGGGCGAGGGAGGAGCAGCTGGGAGGCAGGAGCGGGGTGGAGAGCCGGGCAGGGAGGCACAACAACAAACACCAAAATGGCTGCAAGCCAAAAGCGAAACTGGATTGGGGCACAACCTTAATAAGCGGTATGTAGTGGGCAGTGGCACCGGCACAATCAGGCACAAAAGAATTATACAGGAAAAGGCAGCAAAGCACAATTGAATGCTAGTGAATGCGCGCTTTCGCAAAATAGCGCTACGATACAATAATTAACAGCAAGCAGGCACTAATGATTGCAGGAGCAAAGCAAGCTTTCAAAGAACAATCTGAGCAATGGGAACTTTTAAAGAGCAATCTGAGCAATGCGAGCTTATAAAGAGCAATCTGGCAGTGAAGCGCTACGATACCACAGGGAGCAGCGTGAGGAGCGACCGCTTCTGATGGCTTCAGGACGGTCACAGCGCTACTACAGGAGGGTCGAGCTTAGAGTATCAGTGGGAGGGAGGAGCAGCTGGGAGGCGGGAGTGGGGTGGAGAGTCGGGCAGGGAGGCACAACAACAAAGACCAAAATGGCTGCAAGCCAAAAGTGAAACTGGATTGGGGCACAACCTTAATAAGCGCTATGTAGTGGGCAGTGGCACCGGCACAATCAGGCACAAAAGAATTATACAGGAAAAGGCAGCAAAGCACAATTGAATGCTAGTGAATGCGCGCTTTCGCAAAATAGCGCTACGATACAATAATTAACAGCAAGCAGGCACTAATGATTGCAGGAGCAAAGCGAGCTTTCAAAGAACAATCTGAGCAATGCAAACTTTTAAAGAGCAATCTGAGCAATGCGAGCTTATAAAGAGCAATCTGGCAGTGAAGCGCTACGATACCACAGGGAGCAGCGTGAGGAGCGACCGCTTCTGAAGGCTTCAGGACGGCTGTCAGCCAATAGAAATGCTGGATGACGGAGGAAAGGTATTCTCTTAGTTAGTTTTAGATAGAGAAAAGGTATAAAATCTGACCCCTTGGGAGGAGGGTTGGTTGCTCGTTCCTGATTCCTGAAGGGCGTGAAGTGCTGTGGGACTTTTGACTCACGTAAGGATAAACTGAACTAATGACATTTCCTTTTAGGTTTAAATAAGTTTAGTCAGGGAAATAGAATTTAGGGGATGAGACCTATGCTGCTTTAATTCTTTGCAAAATGATCCGTCAAATGTGCCTTTAATTGATTAAATGATGCTTTCTAAATTGCTAATAAAAAGATTTCAATATTCTAAAAATGCTTTTTGATTGAAAATAAAATTAATAAAATAGATTTTGAAATGACAAGCTGGACTTGTTTATTCTTAAACTAGTTACCACGTTATATTTTCATGATTATGATGATGATAAACTGCAGTTGTATATAATTTGTAAATAGCTTGTGAATAGTTCCGATTAATTAGGTCACATGTTTCCGTTGCCCAATATTTGTCTCGGTTATTTATGGGCCTTGTGAGAATTTATGATTAATGGTGAGTTTCATGGTGTTGGGTAGTGTTGCTGAGACAGATTTCTTTAAGGGGCGCTGGATCAGCACTCAGATATTAGATGTTAGTAACAAAGTCCATAAAAGCAGATCTTCCTAACCACATCTCTTGCCAACCATGCCTGTTCAGAACCATGAAATGTAAACAAAATATCAGAGTGGGCAACCCAGTCCAGTAACCATATAAATAGATTTTTGTCCAGAATTTTGACCTTCTATCCTGTTTTTTTGTCCTGAATTTTGAGCCTTTGTCCTGAATTGTTACACTCACCATCCTGAATTTGCACTCATGCCAGTTGGTCACCCAAGGTGGCTGTTGTGTTAATTGCAGCATTTTCGTTTATATATTGTAATGTAATGTCATTTTATTTTTGTAAAGCGCGATTTACACTCCACGGAGCATCTTGGCGCTAACCACCCGTGCCTAGAAGGTGTTTGGCCGGGGAGCTAGTGAGGCACCGGTAAAACAGTATCTGGTATCTCTAGGGATTGTTTCACAACACGCTCCTAATTACATAGGCCACACCTCTTTGAAATTATTCTAGTTACACTTCATTGGCCACGCCCCTTTTAGAGCCCCCCCCCCAGTTTTTTCAGATCGCTTAAATCAGTGACTACTATATAAATGCACCTACATAATAATATAATCACTGACCAATCCCCTCCCCGTCTGGCTGTGTATGAAGCGTCCATCTTTATTTTTTTTCCAATGTGAAACTAAAGCATTCCCACTGACAACAACAAATTGAGAGGGTAAAAAACAGATGTATACAGGTTAGTTCTTTTTTTCAATTAAGAAAAAACACTCTAGTTGTAAAAATTACACTAGATATTATGCAGCAGGTCCGCTTTTTCGTCGACTAAAACAAAACTAGGTATTATGCAGCAGGTCCGCTTTCTCGTCCACTCCATCCACAACTGTGCCTTTGTAAGATGGCCGCCCTGTTCAGCATTAACCAGCCTCAAAAGGCTTATATCCTTTTTCTAGTCCGTCTTCTACGACGTAGCACTGATCGCAGGTCCTGGTGTCACACGCCGACATAGTCCCCTTAGAATTTTGGCCTCTCGCTTTCCGTTCCGAGGCCCGGCTTGTTCAATTTTTACTCTGTTTATCGTGGATTGCCGACCGGAAACGCGCACATGACTGGGATGCTCAGTAAACAATAGAGTGGCGTGTTGCGGACCACAGGAACAAACAGTGAGTACCTGCCTTCTTCATCTCCCCTATTGAATCTTCGTGCTACCACAATGGACCGCGGTTCGTACTTGCGAACGTTGTAGGTTGTCTTGTTTTAACCGCCCCAAGATTCAGTTTATGTGCATTGAATGAAATGCGTCATAGAAAAGGGGACGTGGAATTATCCTTACAATAAACCGGATATTAGAGCTCATACCCCATTCTTAAAAGCGAAACTGCATGTGTCTGAATGCAATGTACAGGATACAAAAAATTCTAGTCTGGGAGAATTTTGCACAGATGACATAGTTCAAATTGGGAGAAATTAGCAGTGTCAGTTGATTGATGTATGGCTCTACGTTGATCAGTTTTTTAACAGTAAGTTTGGTTTTGTACAGCTTTTAAAGAAGTTGGGAGGTATGGAAGCGATAGGTGCATTATCAAAAAACAGGACTTTGACCGTTCAACACTCTGTGGAAGTTGAGCATTCGGGCTGTTGTTTACAGTCACGCTCATCCTTACAAGGGAGCGCAACTCCGAATTGATACTGGTTGTTGGTAGTATACAATGGTTCTAGGTACTGTGCTGCAAACTCTTCTATTCATTTCCCCCACCCTTAACGTTCAGGCGGTAAAGCAATGTTTTCTCATTAAACATAATAATCCAAGTGCATGGAACAAATTAAAATCGGAAACTGGGATCCCAGGTTCCAAAATACGTATTCAGATCTAATGCATTCAGACCCTATCCAGGAAACGCAACATATGTATGGTTGGCTCACGTCCGTCGTGGACCAGACAATTCGAATTAGAATAGTTAATAGGAAAGTAAATAAACACACTGCACCTTGGTGTGATGAAAGCGCAAAAACTGCTGAACAAAGTTGTAAAGTATGAGAAAAAAAGAAAAAAAAGGGATGGGAGAGACGAAGTAAATCTGCAAAGCAGCACTGGGCAATATAAACATTTGATAAAATCATAACGCAGATTACAATCATCACCAAGTAATAGATTAATAAAATCCTTCCAAAGAAACCTTTAATAGTCTCGCCCATTCGAATGCTATTTCTGGCCATACAAATCCCTCATAGGATCTTTGTGACAATATAGCTCAGTATTTTGAAGATAGGATAGCAAATGTAACATCTAACTTAGTGTATGATGAACAGCCAGCTAACAAAAACTGTGAGATCTTTTCAAGAGCTAAGTCGTCCGAATTTCAGCTGAGGAAGAAATTAGAAATTTTTATAGGAAGAAATTAGAAACATTTGGCGGAAGATTAGATCTTCGTCTTCATGGGGCCCTTGCCCATTGGTATTCGTCAAATAGGTGACTAACACAAGGATATTAGTAATTATGGGACTCTGTAACTCCTCTTTACGGGACTGTTTCTCCCCCTAGGTACAGTTGCAGACAACAACAGACACTGTGACCGCACTCCCCTGCTAAGTTCCCTTCGTGTTTGATTCAATAGTCAATCCGGTTGAGTGTGCACAAGCCACTACAGCACCTGCCGTCGTTGGGTGCCAACTGCAATGCAGATAGTGGAAGAATCCAAACTTTTGTAGTGGTGCACCGCTCGATATTGAAAAGTGAAGCGGACTGCTCACTCCTATCTTTGCCTTCAGACCCAGGGCATACCGGCCCTTATCAAGGTGGCCCACGCAGCCCATATTGCACACTTCGATTTTCTCTCCCAGGACCGTGATTTTATGCCCTGAAGAAGTTCATTCTCATGAACGAAACGTGTTGGCTGGTATTTTGTATATGGACACGTATGAAAATAAAGGATTGTTTAAGACAAATTTAACAAAACCATATGACCTATTGACTCATTTGACCAACAATCTTTTCATTATCGAGCGGTGCACCACTCCAAACGTTTGGGTGTTTCTCCCCCCTGTAAGAAAGAGTTTATTAAACCGCTACCAAAGAAGCCTTTCCCTCATCATGACGAAATATTGACCATCTTTCCTGCTCCCTCTGCTAAGCAGAATCACTGAGGCAGAAGTAAATAACCGACAATGGTATTTTGCATTCAGACCATTCAGTCTTTAGGAAGGGCCTTAGGACAGATACAACACTAGTTAAGGCCCTGGATGACACCCGAGAGATCTTGGATGCAAGAGTAACAGTGGCAGTGGTGCTCCTGAACCTGTCAGCCTCTTTTGATACCTTCTTGTATAACATCCTTTTTGAGTGGTTGATAGGGGCAGGGACATCTGGTCGTCCACTAAAGTGTTTTGCCTCCTTCCCGTCAGAGCACAGTCAAACAGTCTGCTTAGGAGAGTTAATCTCCTCATTCAGACTCACCTCAGTGGTGGTTTCACAAGCTTCGGCACTTGACCCCACGTTCTTTAACTTGTATGTATCCCCTTTGGTGAGACTGACTGACTTGTTTTGCGTATGCAGGTGTCAATGTACTGACATCAAATGAGGGAAAAAAGAAAGTTGTAGTTTTTGGAAATAATTTCTAGGGGATAAAGGCCTGGTGGTCACCTAAACTCGGGCCACTACATTCATCAGTTTCCCAGGGAAGAGATTTAGGAGTCATGTTTGAGTCCATTCTTACAGCCAAGTCACACACAAATAAAGTGATAACATATTTGTTTATTTTAAAAGTTCTTATGAACATATTACTGCTTCTTCCTACCTCATCCAAAAGGGCAGTGGTCTGGGCTCTGATTTTTATTGTACCGTGACTATTGTAATTAATTTCTGGTTAGACCGTCTAAATATCCCATTCAGAGTGTACAAGGTATTCAAAATACAGCTGCAAGATTAGTGTTGGGCCTAAAGAGAAAGGTCTCGATCTCCAAGCACTGGTTTAAACTCCACTGGCTACTCATACAGCCACATGCATCAAGGTATTTAGGAGTCGCAAACGGTGCGAATCAGTAAATTCGGCCGTTTGCGATTCCTAAATGTCTTTTTTGTATGCATCAAACATTTTTGGAAAAATCGCTATTTTTAGCGAATTCCAAAAATGCGATTGCTTTTAAGGAATCGCAAATTTGCGATTCCTTAAAAGCAATGCATGATTGCTCTTGAAATTGCGAATTCGCAATTTGCGAAAAAGTTTTAAAATGCACAAAATTGCATTTAAAACACTGTAATGTTACAGACACACATGTCCTTAAGACGTATGTGTGTAACATGCACTTAAAAATGCATTTCAGGGGTGCAGGGGGGGGGTCATTTGGACCCCCCCTGCACCCATGGATTGCATTAACATTTTGCGAATCGCTAATTGAAATTCGCAAAATGGGGCCTTTTGGCCCATAGGAATCAATGGGAATTGCGAAATGGCAATTTAGAATTTGCATAATCTTTGCGATTCGGTAAAAATTGCGATTCCCTGATTATCGCAAATAAGGAATCGCAAAACCTTACAATGATGCATGTGGCCGATAGCGAAGAACGGTATATTCAAAGTACTCTGTTTATGCCACAAAGCCATTTACCACTCAAAAAGAGAGAAAAATTAACTCATTATTCATTCTACACAAGCCAATAGAATAGAGTTTCCTAGACTGTGAGGTGAGATCCAATGATGGGTCGCCTGCTGATTTTATGATGATCGCAACGGAGCAATAAATAAAGATGCCTTACGTTTTGTTTTGTGACATTTTTGAGTTTCAGAGGCACAAACTGGTCGTCTTCTTTTAGCGTGGGGTTGGTGTTGGTGTTTATTTTTCATTCTCAGACAGCAAAGTGAGAGGAGTTTTCAAAGTGAACTATGTGGCAATTTTGATACAATGTGAATACCTATAAATGTACTGTACACAAATTATTAATATATCAGCAGTTAGGAAAGCAAAAATAAATCATGTTTTTGTAACTCTGAAGTGCATTCAAAGATATTAACCACATGGCTGCTGGGCGTTTTCCCCCCCCCTGTGCTGGAAAATGCCATTTTAGTGGCACCATGACGAGCTCAGCTCGTCATCAGCACACGACACCCGTGGGTGATGACGAGCTGAGCTCGTCATCAGCATCGAAAGGGTTAATGAGATCAAAAGAAGACACTTTTACCTAGTGATGCACAAGTTACACATTTTCATTGAAACCTGATTACCAAACATAATTTGTGTACGATATATATATTTTACAGTAAAACTGTATATTCGCACACATTTAGTGATTACTTAAGAATTGCTGGTTGCAGAGATCTACTCACCAGTTCCAGGATGTACTGTGAAAGAACTGTCCGCTGACTAGAAATGTTTGAAGAGTAAACAGGAGTTCATCCAAATTGTTACACATAATGTCAACAATAATCCATTTCCATCCGTGGATGTTTCACTTCATCTCATGCTCACAAATGTATGTTTCCAAAACATTATATGATAAAGCAATTCCATTGCGTTTCGGGTCATGGAGACCCTTCCTCATGAGCATGCTAAAACGTAAACAAAGAGAATGTTTCAGAATAAATGGGATAGTATAAAAAAGTGGAAAACAAATGCTTGTGCACCAAACCCAGTGGTGATTATTCTACATGCTGTGCCGTCTGATTAAAAACCCATCGTCCAATCTCAAAAAAATGCCTGTGCTCAAAAAAACAAGTTACACACTGTTAGACCTGTCTGCCTTTGGGAAGTCCCTCCAATTCATTAATTATTTTGTCCCCTTTTTGCCCCTCATAACTTCTTTCCTTTTTGTGTCCACTGGACTATTTTTACGGTGTTGGCCTAGGGGATAGATGCTCTTTTGCCCTCATAGTCTTTTACCTCAGGCCCAGGTGCCCTTTCTGACTGAAAAGTGAGGGTTACACAAGATGGTGGCTACTAACTGCCATAACTGCCAACCTCTGTGGAAGCCCCATAGGATAACATAGAGCCTTTCTAGAACCTTCTGGACTTTGCTGGACCTTCAGAGGGAGGCCTATATATGGCAGGATGCAAGGCAGCCATTTTGTGATGTCCAGTGATTGCTAGAGAGTGGATCTGGTGTGGAAGGAGGCGACACTGAGGAGAGAACAGCGCTTGACCAGGAGTGAAACTGACCTGTGGGCAGACTGAACTTCTGCGCTGACCTGTATCCATACATGTTGACCAAACCCTACCAGGGAACCCATTCCTAAAAGCCTCAAACGACCTCTCCAGCACATACTGAAGTCTCTGAAGTTATTGAATGGAGACGCGCTTGTGGGGAGAAGCCTAACCCTGAAGAACATTTTCATCAACTGCAGCGCTGAGCGTTTGCCCTGAAGTATTCAAGGAGCTAGCGCTATCCTTTTCCAAGTCTCACCGTGTTCAGGAACCTGGCCTGCTCAACTGGAAGCTCCGCGAGGGGTAAAGGTTCTGTCTAGCTCCGATTTCCCCGACGAGCTGGTGAAGTGCTGGGAAGTGTCCGCGGAAGTGAGCCGTGTCAGAGGAGGCGGATCGAGAGAGGCGGGACCCCGGCGTGAGGAGCAGCGAGGCGGGAGCAGCCAGGCGAGAGCGTCGGAAGAGGTGCGGCCGTGACGTCTTTGCGCATGCCCAGCAGTCGAGAGAAGGATCGCCAGGGGAAGTATCCCCGCATCGACAGCTGCGCAGTCTTAGAGGGGCTGACGTCTGAGGAGAGTGACGGGCGGTGAGGACTGCGGCCATCGAGCACTCCGAGGCTGGAGCTTCCCTACCCGAGACTGAGGCGGCAGGTAACCGGAGGGCCGACAAGCGCCTTCCGGTCCCGGATATCAGCGCCTCAACTCCCATCAGCATCCAGCAGCAGGGTCAAGTAAGCTGGGGCTGCCGTTCTGGAGGGAGGTGGGACCCGTCACGAGGAGCGTGACGGAACGCCTAAGGAGTACAGAAAGCCCTCCTCAGGTAGCGGACTAACCCCCGAGAAGGAGCGTTGAAGAGAGTCCCTTGCCTAGGTATCTGGCTGACTTTATGCCTGAATTAGATTACGTTCTGGTGAATACCTAACCGGCTTTTGGAGGGAGAGAAGGGCCGATTTGGGGATAGAGAAAGAGTGCAGGGCTACAACTGTCCTGGAAATCCAGCGCTCTATCACCAGGGGGGGTATAATCTAAAGTGAGCCTTAAGGTCAGGTTGAAGTAACCCGGAATCAGAAGAAAAGGGGGTAACTGTCAATTGTTCCCCTTCTTTTGGGTTGTATGTAAGGGAACAAGTACATGTTAACCCTAGAGCTGGAGTTGTGAGCTGAACTGACTTATATGAAATATCTCTGAGACTGTAATGATAAAAATTCAGCCTTTCTGGTCTTGTAAAAGTGCTTGTTAACTACAGAAATTCGTACTAGAGCTAAAGTGTGTGGAAAAATCTATTTAAACCACAGGAGCTGAACCCAATGTGATTGTTAATGTTTTGACCAAGAAAGGAAAAGTAATAATGACATGCGAGAATATTTGATGTATTGAAATCTGATATTAAGTCATCAAATCAACAAAGTATTATTTTTATAAAGCAGCACGTATTTTCCTACAATATTGTGGTGTAGTGTCCTTTTTGTGTGGAAGTGCATCGAGTTACTGCTGGGTGGTGAACAACCTTTACACATGTGCTTCTGATAACCGACTGTCTTACCCTAGGCCAGGCTACCCTATGTGACTTGGCAGAGTTAGGTCCAACACACACCCTATCCAAAGTGAACTGAAACACATGAACGCAAAAGTCAAAATTCCTCAAGTATGTGTAAAGTACCTCGCCGACCTCAGTGACATTCCCATTAAAATGAAACTCAACCTGTACGTGAACGAAAAGCTACGAAAGTGGGACAGACACTAGTGTGTAAAAATTTGCTATCTTCCACACACAGTCGTAAGATTTCAGAATCTGCTCTGAATGGCGTTTAGCGCTCACATGTTCAGAACGCCATCTGTATGCAGGCAGCGTGAGGACTAAAACCCAGAAGTGAACAAAACCCCAAAAAGAAACCATGTAACTGAAATGTATTATCGAGTTAGAAAGATACGTATGTAAAATAGGAAAACATGCAGCCCAAGTGAACAGGAAGAAGAGGAATTCAACAAAAAAAAATTCTGATGCTCAAAAATTCTGAGCCTACTCCTAAACGTAATAGTGAATTAATAGTGACCATTAAGTATAGGAACCCAAAAGTGGCAGTGCATAGCCAAAATAAACAACCCAATACGGGTACCATCTTGTAACAGGTTAGAAATGAAGTGGCCAGCAGAGCAAAGAGAGCAATGAAAGTAATCCGGCCTAAGTTCAAGGCTTATATCAATTGTTTTGAATAGCTCCAAGTAATGACCCTTTGCCAGGACAACTCCTGTCTCTTATCCATCATATTCAGATGCCGTGTTTTCAACAACTTTGTCCAACTGGCTCTCTTTAGAGAAGTTTTATGGTTATTGTCTGTACCTGGGTAGTAATGATGGGGGATTTGGTGGAACATTTGGACACAGAAGACATTCTGGCAGGTTTTGCTCTGCCAAACGTTTGCAGAACTATTTATTGATTTTATTCACTCACTCAGTGGAGCTCGATAAAACCTGATCAGGGTACACCAATTGCAAAATCTCCTTTCACACATTTCTTCTTATATGTTAACCTAAACATCCAAGTTAGACGTAATTCTTTTAACCTCATGAATTGAGAGAAAGGAAGATTTGCTTTGGGTGGTTCTGGCTGGAAGCTCTAACAATCAAGACTATTGTTCTTGTCCATAGGTTTCCTAAAAACAGTAGTGTGTACTTCTGTTTCCATTAAGGTCACAAGGACATCTGGGAATGCTATATTTGATTTTTCGATCTGGTGAGTGAATTGCATATTGCGTTAACTTGGATTTAAGTTCTGGAGAGTCCTTTTTAGCTCCTCTGTGTCATTCCAGATGATAAAGATGTCCTCTACTAAACAAAGGTACACCAACAGATGATCTTTCCAAGATTCTTCTTCCAAAATAATCTGAGTTTCAACTTTAGCCGTGAAAATATCGGTGTTTTATTTATTTTACTTTATTTTAGAGGTTTTTTATAGCACTGGTTGGACCCAGAGGTATTAGAGCGCTTTACAATTGTAACAGAAATGTGTTTAAATACAGGTACAGTGTGTATAAGTACAGGAAGTTGATTCATAAATGAGCAGTCCACATAGGATAAAGGTTAAACTAGATGAAAAAGTAAAAAACAATTGCTAAACACAATGAGATATACAATATAGAGGTCACAGTTTGGTGGGAAGGATCGATATAGTATACCTAGGAGCAGGAAGGACAAAAACGTGAAAGAAAACTGAAGGTCATAAAGTGTAGTAAGGAACGGGAGGTAAATGAGAGTCATGGAGGGGAGGTAAGGTGATCAGATTGAAGGGGAAGGGAAGGAGAGGGGGGCAGGAGGGGGGTCACTAGCCGTAGGCGGAGCAGCTGGGTGAGGGGATGCTGAGTGGGCGAGGCCACCCGGGAGGGATTAGAAGCCCCTGTATTTATTAAGGAGAAGAAGTTTGAGTTCTTTTTTCAAGCTGGGGTAGGACGGGTTACAACGGAGGTCTGTTGGGAGGGCATTCCAAATAAGTGGGGTATTGCCTGAAAATTAGCGTGACTGAGTGGAATTCTTTTTCTGAAGTGAGGGGATAAGTAGGAGGGTGTTGGAGCTTCTCAGGGATCGCGTGCAGCCTGCTTTGGTCAATTTGTTAGCAAGGTATTTCGGTGTGTTTTGGTGGAGGATTTTGTGCGTAATGCAGGCGGTTTTATAAGTGGATCTGCCTTCAATGGGGAGCCATTTGAGGGTTTTGAGGGCGGGAGAGATGTGCTCAAATTGTTTGCAGTCTGTGATAAGCCTGGCTGCGAGGTTGAGCACTGATTTTAGAGGTTCCAGGTGGGTTTTGGGAATTCCGGTGAGGATAGCATTGCCGTAATCAATGCATGGTAGAACAAGAGATTGAACTGCTAGTTTAAAATAATCAATTGGGATGAAGGGCTTAATTCTCTTAAGGTTACAGGGGCTAAAGAGGGCTCCTTTGGCAGAGTTTTTGATGTGCGTTGAGAGTTAGGCGGTTGTCAAGGGAGATGCCCAAGGTTTTGACTGAGGTGGCTAGGGACAAGGGGCAGTTGAGGGCATTAAGGTCTGTGATCCAATTTTTGAGTGGAATCAGGCTTGAATTTTGATGAGGGTGTTGTTGAGGTGGAGGATGTCAGCATGGGTTTTTATCTTATTGTAGAGTTGTGTATCGTCAGCGTAAAGATGGTAGTTGATCCCCGCTTGTATGAGAATGAGGGTGAGGGGTTCCATGAAGACGTTTAAGAGAGAGGGAGAGAGTATGGATCCTTGCGGAACTCCTAGAGAAATGGGGGAGGGGTTCGATAAGCAGTTGCGGATTTTAATTTGTTGAGCACGGTGTTGCAGGTATGAGACAAACCAATTATGAGTCATACCATTAAGGCCGAATCGTTCTCTAAGGACTTTGAGTAGAACAGAATGGTTAACGGTATCGAACGCTGCGGAGAGATCAAGGAGGATAAATAGGCTAGATTCGCCATTGTCGAGGGAGTGGTGAATGTCATCTACAATGTTAAGCATGGCGGCTTCGGTGCTGCAACCTTTCCTGAAGCCTGATTGGAGGGGGTCAAGTAAGTTAAAAAGTTCAATGTGTGTGTCAAGCTGAAGGACACATTTTTCAAGGGCTTTCGAGAGAAGGGGTAGATTGGTAATAGGACGGAGGTTGTTGAGGTCATTAGGGTCGACAGTAGGGTTTTTGAGAATGGGGGTGATTTGGCCCAGTTGTAGGGAGGTGGGGACACAGCCGGTGGCTAAGGAAGTGTTAATGATCGAGGTCCAGGAAGGGGTAATGATGTGTTTGAGGTTTTGGACAAGTTTAGTGGGGAGGGGGTCTTTGGTGTGGGAGGAGGGTTTAAGTTTCGCAATGATGTCAAAGACATCTCTTTCAATAACTGTCTGGAAATTATGCCAGACTATGTTATTTTTAAGGAAATTGTTAGGGGGATTGGAATTGTGGAGGGTGGAAGGAATGGAGGGGAACGGGAGATCAGTGCTCTGTAGGATCATGGAGGGAGCATGGGAGGGGGGGGTGGGAGGGATGCGGGTGAATTAGGGGAGATGTCCAAAATGGAGGTAGGGGTCGGAGTCTGGAGGAAGGATTGTTCTATTCTAGCAATTTTTTCAGAGAAAAAGAGGGCTATTTCTTTGCATCTAGTGGTTGAGGCCAGAAGTATAGGAGGAGTGGATGAGGTTTGATTGCGAACAATGTTAAACAGTTCTCTGGGTCTATTTTTGGCTCGGTCCAGTTGTGCTCTGAAAAAGGATGCTTTTTGTTTAAAGATGTGTTTTTTGTAAGATCTTGCAAGTCTGAGGCGAGCTATGTGCAAAGGGGTAGGGTGTTGTCTCCACGTTCTTTCTGTCCGTCTAAGTGAGCGTCTTTCATTATTTAGCTCCGTATTAAACCATGATTTGGGAGGAATGGTTCTTTGGTTTTTAAGCTTCAGTGGGGCCAAGAGGTCCAGGGTATCCATGACTGCTTTGTTGTAGTATTCTGTAAGCTCATTCCCTTTCAGTGAGGGAGGGATGGCGAGAAGTTGGGCATGGAGTTTGGGGGCTCCTAAAAAGGCCATAGGTGTTTTATTCCTTTGTAGAAAGAATCAGTTTTTCCATTTAAAAGTACCATGGGGCAAGGAGAAATGAAGAAGTGCTCCTACTTGCCCAGTAGACCCTTGCGCTCATCAGCAGCTAACCTGCTGACTGTCCCTAGAACGAAGAAAGCTTCTTGGGGCAACAGAAGATTCACTGTAGCCACTACCAGACTATGGAACACACTCCCCCTTCACATCAAGATCAGTCCCACCTTGCTGACTTTTCGGAAACAAGTGAAGACCTGGCTTTTCAACCTATAAGTCACCCGCTCCTAGCCCCCCACTGCCCAGCCATCCGTAGTGCTGAGACACCCAAGGGTATTTGCGCGCTCTACAAGTTGCATAAATAAAATAAATAAGTAAAATAAATACTTGGCGCCAGTTTCGCCTTTTAAGGATAAGGCCCATTGAACTGCTTCCAAGCCCTCAGTGTGTGGTATAGAGGTGGAAAGGGAGTTTAAATCGATGGTACAAAGCCACAATTCCTGAGTAGTATCCAGAAGTACCTCAAACAAATTGTGTTAGAAGAATGTGATGTCTTGGATGGAAGATTCAATTTCTTGCACTGTAAGTTGTAAGAAAGCATTCAGTTATTGGCCCAAAGATTCATGTAAGGAACCACAAGTTGAAACAATTGGCCTGAGTGGTGGATTAGTGAGATGTTTGTGTAACATAAACATTTTGGATCTCTGAAGGAATTCAGTTTTCAATAACTGTCAGTTTTTTCACTAATCCAATCTATGTCTAAAGCTGTGTTTAAGATCTGATCCAAAATGTTTTAAAAAGCAGTTGTCTGGCCAGCGTCCAGTCGCATGTATACGTTTGAATTTTCAATATGGTCATCCACCTTATTTTCATAACATTCTGTATCTATGACCACCAGATCACCTCCTTTATCAGCCATTTGGAAAGTAATTTCCTACTCATTGGCCAGAGCCTATAACATGCCCCACTCTTCGATAGTTAAAGTTGTTTTTCATATCTTGATTGTAATTCAGTGATTAAAAATTATTGCTGACCAAGATCCCAAATGATTCCAGGGTTTTGTATGAAAAAAGGAGGCATGAAATTGCATGTGGTTTAACTCATTGTATCTGGATGTCACTTGCTCTTCATTCTTAGTAGCGAAGGTGATGATTAAATATTTTAAGGGTAAACTGCATGAATTAGAAAACAGCAATTTCTCATTCCATGAAATTGGTTTTGTGTGTTGGAACAAAGTACTTTATTCAACACTGCAGCTTCTTGTGCAGTCAACGTCAAACAGGAAATGTTTATTACAAGATTTTCTTGTGGCTGCGTAATTTCATTTTGTTTTTGTCCATACCCCCCCCTCTCTTTTTTCTTTGCTTCTCCTTCTTATGTTGAGCCTAGGCAGCGTGCATGTGCTGTCTTCGAGACCTGATATTCTTTCTATGTGCTTTGAACGCGCCCAGCTCTTCTAATTGGTTGTTTCCTCTTGCTTTCAAAATTCCTTTGCTATTGGTGAATGTTTGTAACACCTTTTAGCTGTTTTGTTCCCTCCCTTTAGACTGCCCCTGCCACATGGATCTTTTCACTATCGGCCATTTGTTTAGTTTTGGCACATTCTTTTGATTTATTTAGCTGTGGTTGCAACTTTGGCTGTCGTCTGATCAGCGGGGTACGCCTTGCTTGATATTTATGTATGGCGGCTGCGCCTTTCTTTTGTTCTGCATCGCGCAGTTCGCCCACCTATTTTTTAAAATTAATTTTGAAGCGATTTTAACATATTTTCATTCAGCGCTGTGCCTGTTTCAAGAGCGCGCCATGCTTTATCTACTTGTTTAATCTTTGAACCGTTCGTGTTTTTTATTGCTTTCCACCTGATGCTTCAAGTTTGGAGCCCTCTGAGCACAAACACAGTGTTTCCCTCCCCGCACTCCTTCCTTTCCATGTGCATCGAGTGAGGCAGCAAGAGGCTTGGGCACCCACTCAACCCCGGATTACTTTCACAATGCTCAGTCGGCCGCTGGGATGACCGTACTTTGCTCCAAGGGGACTAGTCAGAATTTAGTTTGCACAGATAGTGTATGGCAAAAGGGAAAAACATTCAGTAACACAAACATCTACATCTAACATTTAACTGGTGTCCCTACTTACGGCATAAAGGCGGTAGAATTCACTTTTGTACAACTTATTCAAGTCTTAAAACTGACTGAAACACACAAGCAGCAAACTGTAAAATGTACTTGTATGCAAGGTTGTGACGGGTACGACTTTCTAAATCCTTGGACATTATTCATCAAGAGAGGCGAGGGGAAGGTATGAATACAGCATGGAGTATGGGACTCAAGCCCTGCGAGTTCACTCACCCTTGACCCTGGCTGTAGGAGCCTTCGTACCCCTTGTAACTCTGCTCAGCATAGGTATCCTCATAGCTCTGTAATGGAAAGGACAGTGAGATGCAAGCTAACAGCCAGGAAGTGTGCGGGCAGTGAAGGGATAAAGTCATTTCTACTTCTACCAATACATGAATGGACCTAGGCCTTCCTACTTGCAGGATAAGCATCAGGAGTTCAGTGAGCAATAGCTGCCTAATGGGACAAGCGTTGTACCCCAGAATACAGATATCTTGTATTAACACTGTACAATACAGACTGGACTAAGTTTCACCAGTTATTTTAGGCCTGTCCAAGGTTATATGGTTACTTAGGAAACCTGTATTATGTCAAAACAAACCAAAACCGTCTTTGCTCCCACTCCCTGCCAATTATTGTATCCAGACTATGCAACAGTGATGACACTACTTGTAGGGATAGAAAATTGAAGCAGCATTTCACACAAAAAAGTTGTCCGCTGGCGGTGGTTGGAGCGGTATCCTCTGGATTCCTGGTGGTCGGAATGGGTTGAAGGCATGCCTCTGCCAGAAGGCGAAGGGGGGACACCCCGATCCGCTCTACCACCTCTTGGCAGTGAACCTCCTCTACCTGGTGGCGCCTCGCGGGTTCCTATAGCTCCACGCGGTGGTGGAACACCGCTGCCCCTAAAGGATTTAAATAATAATAATTAAGGAAAATCCAGTAGTGCCTTCAACATCTACTCAGAAGCGCCAAGCCAGCTTAAAGCTTACCAGCAGAATACAGATACCCCCAGTTGCTCAACAACTCGATCAGAGAGTACCCATGCAACACCAACAACCCCATCATTGGTGGAGAACCCACCACTTTAAATATGCGTTCAAAAATAAGATGCATATATCTTGGGGGCACGGATGGCTGGGAGACGAGAGGAACGTGTTGTTGACTATAAATAATTGCATTCGGAGAACAAACAGCCCTGAACAGCAGCAGTACTGTGGGTCACAGTGAAAGAGACATGCCAGTCACGTGGCTCTTCCGGGAAGCGGGCTGGCAGGATCCTCGGGGCATCACCGCAGGGCACCTCTGACTAAAACTCCAATCCCTTGTTTAACAGCCCTGTTGGATCGCAATCTGACAGCCAGGATGGGCAACTAACAAAAACGCACAAAGAAAAAAAAAAGATTACAAGGACCTTACAATGTGTTTTACTTTCAACAAAAACACGAGGAGTCGGGCTGCAGTGCCTACTCGAATGAATTAATAACCACACGGCACATAAACGGCCAACCTCATAGAAAGGAACTTCCCCCAAAAAGAAATGTATTTCACTACGTTAAACGAGTAAGCAGACGGTCGCCTGAGTCCACGCTCACTGGTGTAGCCACTCACTCCGGTTACATAATCAAATAAAGGTATTATGGCCGCAGCCCAGACAACAGAGGTAAAAGTTTTGTCGGCGGGCACTAAGAGTCCAATGGTTCAAACGGAAAACTGGAGTGCAGTACCCTAAAGCAGAGTGCCTACTTGCATTTGAGAAGTGCAGGAAAACAGTGGAGCGTGTAGGAGTCAGATAAACATAGGCATAGCTACTGAGAATGAATGTATAAAAACTCCTTCATTGTTTTGCACTCACAACAAACAAGCCAGAGATAACAATCTACACAGGCTGAGAAAAACGAGCAGCTCAATAGGAGTGGTGGAGGCGGGCACAGTGGTGCGGCCACCATTTTAAAAGGCAGGGAGAGGTCGAGACTGAGAAAGGGAAAGATGGGGATCAAAGTAGAACAAGCAAGCGAGTCACGCTAAAAGTAAAAAAAAAAAAACGAACGTGAAAGTGATCGCGGTCAAGCATGAGCATGACTAGGAAAGCCATATGGCGCCTCTGCTCGGTGGCGCGCGCACAGGTATGTGCACACACGCTGTAGGCCGGCCATGGTAACATTTTTGAAGCCCTTACCAAAAGTCTTGCCAATCCAACACATGCGCTGGGTCAGGTGAGACCTAAAGGCTTAAAATTATACATACCGGCACTAGGAACTTCTTAACCTCTTCCATTGCGTGCGACATGCACGTGTACGCCTCACACAGGGTCCGAAGACCTCAATGAACATGTGCAGATCCATGTTCAGATGGGAATATTTTGGATCGCCCCCTTTTCGCAAATCCTCCTTCTGAAAATAGTATAAATAGACACTAAACCGTTGTCTAAACTTAGAGCCATGCGTTCGACACAGGAAATAAAGCACTTCCTTTGGAATTAAGCTTGAGTTAGTTGATTTGATATAAATCTTACCTTTCCTTTGTCCCTCCTAGAACCCTTCCCCAGTACGGAAATTTTGGCTCCTGTCTCTTCTTGTAGTCTCTTAATAGTATTGCCCTGCGGCCCCAGGATTTTCCCAACAAAATTAAACTGAAAAAGAGGTAAAATAGCTGCCGTTAAGGCGACCGAGAACATAGCGCTGCGCAAGTTCTTTCTCTGCGCAAATTAGTTTGGTGTTGTGCAATACGCCAGTTCAATGCCATTTACCTTTGGGTACTGTTTAACTGGAATAAGAATGCGCTCCTTCAGCTCCATATTCTTGTGGGAAAACAAATCTAGGTATGTGTCTGCCTCATCGTCGTCCTTTTTATCTCCCTTTTGGACCTTTTCAATTTCTTTAATTAAAATGAACAAACTTTTAGGCAAAAATAACTTTACACTAAAAATATACAATTTAATCGATTTTTACGAAGATAGGGGAGTGCCCACAAGCTGATGAAATAAAAAGGATACGGATAGTGGCAAGTACACGAACTGGACATCTATGGTCGCTCTGGGTTAATAGATGCAGTCTCAGGGGCCCCATTGCGACGGCTGCCAGCTGAACTGTAGCCCTTTTGCTGCGCATAGGCATAGGCACAGCGTGTCCGAGGACACCATTTTGAAACAAAGGCGCTTGAAGAGTACACTGCTTCCCACTCTCTCTTTCAGTGCCCAGGCTTAGACAAATGCAACATTTTGAGACTCCAGGGATTAAGCGGGCTGAATGTCCCCTAGGTTCCCAGTGTTTTTTTCATACCTGCAGCTCGCTCTGCAAAAGCTTTCTCTTGTATCTGCAGCACCACTTCCTTAGCAACGTTATACATTAGCGTTTTAAAAAATGCCCTTTAATTTTGAAGTGTGCGAAATAGCACAGAAAACACCCAACTACTTTGGGGAACACAAGGGCAGCTGCTACTGATGGGGACAGGTTAGCACTACTAGGGACATTCGGGACTGCAAGGCATGAATTAATTACAATACATTGCTCCAGAAATAGTGTTAAATTGTTCTTTCAGTGTTCACCAAGCATGCCTAGTTGACGCATGAATGCTCCTGGCATAAACTGAAAAAAATACAAAAACGGTGACAAAGGAAACAAGAAAGTGAACGAGGGGTGTGTGCCCTGGCTGGGCAGGGGCAGCGAAGCCATGAAAGTGAAAGCATTTGTAACCTGACCCAAAACAGATGGCAGGCTGCGCACACTGCTGAAGCTGCTGACTTTGGAGCTGGAAAATAGGGTTCGAGCCTTGGCGTTGCCTGCATTATTTAATTATTTTAAAATACACCACGATCTCAGAGTGGGGGTGGAGAGAGACCAATTAAAAAAATAATACACATGGAGGGGGAGACAGATACAATAAAAAAAAAAACCCGGTTGAGATGGAGAAATGTAGCATCTGAAACCACGTACAACAAACGGTGCGAGGAGGTGGCTCAACAAATAACGCTGCTGACTTTGGAGCAGGAAAACAGGGTTCGAGCCTCAGTGTGGGCTGCATTATTTAAGTGCGATTTAATTATGAATAAATAAATGTAAATAAATAAACAGGGTCCGGAAGTGCAGGAAGCTGCTAGATGTGGAAATTTGAGCAGCAAAGAAAAAAAGTAGTCCCTAATTAAAAAGATAACAGCCAGCATGGTAAGTAAACTGTAGTTGGTCGATGCTGCTTCCTCCAGAAAGGGAAGAAAAAGGAAGTGATGTATCGGACTACAAGCCAACAATGAGCAAGATAAGAACTGCAATGCCAGATTCCACCAATGGCAAGCGACAAAACAAAGACAAATGCAACGGGTGGAGTTTCAGTAGTAATACTGATTACTTGATGCCTCGTAGATGCAGTGCATGTGCTGCTCTATGCGAAACCTAAAGAGTAGCCTTATTAAGCTGAATTGTCTGGTTTTCTGTCAGGGTAGTAGACAGAGCCGCAGGTTTACGATAGATGTGTTGCCCTCAGAAGCTATGCTTTCATCTGAAGATTCAAGTATGGATTTTTTTATATTACGTGTTTGTGAATTAACTTCAGCCTATGTGTAAACTTTTGTCAAGTTTATAATCAATTGTACTCCTCTTGAATTTTTTGACTTTCCTTTCATTGATTTCCTTTGCTCAAGCCCCAAGTTTGTTATTGATTTCATCCAAAGCTGTTTTCCATCGATCTTGTTCTAATCTTCTGATAATTAGTATTTATTTCTTCCTACAGACTGGTCAAAACGTTAGTTAACTCCTCCCTTATTAGGAGAATCCGATCAGGTGAAAACTTATTTTTGATGGCATAACCATGTTCAATGAATCTTTTATTAGTTTTACATAAGCAAAACGCAAGCCACAATATATTCTTTTTGCCTTCTGGTATTGGATTAAGGTAGTGGCATGTAAGCGCTGGCTTTCTTCTCATCACAACAAGTACTCCAGATTTTTTACCTGTGGCAACGAAGTTCTCAGTGCATTGTTTAGTTTCCAGATGAGTGAATACATCTCAGTGGCCTCTAATCTCAGTCAAATATGCTGAATTATCATAAGAGATGTTTTTGGTGCGTGCAAGACGGACTTTAAGAACAGTTATCTATGATCAATATCAAGTCTGATGGATTCGCTCAAATGGTTAAACTTATGTATTGAACTACAGCCGTATTAAAAGTGTTTTCTTGGTGTGTTCTCTGTCTGATGAACACTGCTAAAACGTAAGAATTACTGATCTGCTCACCAGTCCCAAGATGCACAGTAAAAGAGCTGCCCCCAGGTTAAAAATACTTAACCAAGTAAACTGGAGTTCTGCAATCAACAATTCTTAAATTTTAGCATGCCCATTGAAATTTTACTTGAGTTCGAAATCCCTTTAAAAACAGAAGACTAGGGGCATTTGGCAAAACTTTTTATTTATTAAACATTACAGTTGCATGAACAATTATGAGCACAAGGTCTATGGACTGTCCCAATTTACAATCAGTATGGGTCCTTTTATACAAAACATGATGGATAATAAAAATGTCCTGCATACCGTATGTGGTGTGGAATGTTGATTGCTGTATTAGAGTCCAAAATTAATTTTCTAATGGTTACCACAAGTGGGTCTTGACCGCGCATGAACACAATGTGGCCAGTGGATAAAGTGTCCAGATGTCCGAATTGTGGAGCGCATGATCACTGCTTGTACTAGTTCCCAAATGACTGTTCTCCTAACTCATGTGGCATCTGACTTTTCATGATGTGGACCGTACCCTTTCCAGCCATGTGTGCCTTATTGCTCCTAACCATGGGATTGATGACGAGTTTCCTGCCGGAGGGTTTGCCTGCCATCTACGCACCCTCCCACCTGTGACCTATCAATCAGCAATCCTGGGCCTAGATCTCAGGACCTGCTTGACTACATATTTGAGAGTCGAGGTTGATGTGGAGTTCACAACGGGCGAATCTGTTGTTAAGGACAAGATTTCATTTTCATCAATGAATGCATCGATTTCCATATTAAAAGGACACAGAACACACTAAGACAGCACGTTTTATACAGTTGAAGTTCAGTACATAGGGTTAACCATTTGAGTTCATCCTTCGGACGAGTTATTGGTCATGTGCTATGTTAGTGGCCATTTCAATGGAAAATGTGCTGTCTCCAAATGACAGTGCACTGTTGAACAGTGGTTTACTAATACATTTGCGAGTGTCCTCCAAAATGTGGCACTAGATACATACTACACCCTTCCCTCTCTTGCTGAATACACTTGCTGCACTGCGTGAAACTAGGATTTTTCACAATTGCTATGACTTCAGTGATGTAACCTTGATGTCGGTGCACCCCCTCTGAAAACCTTTCCCGAACCACTGCTGCAAAGAGGCAAAGAGGCTGCACTAGGTTGCTACGTCCTGTTTTGAATAGGGGTGGGTTGAACTCGCAGAGTTTTACTCTGCAGAATTCCACAGACTTCCATAAAAATTCTGCAAGATTCCACAGAGTTCTACCCATCCCTTAAAGACTAGTGACAAACTCAAAAGCAAGACAAACTAAAAGGAACGTTAAAAAACTTTTCTCCCTTCTCCTTTCTCTGTTTTTTTCCGCTCACGTATATTCCATGCTCCATGTAAATAAATATTTTTTACTCAATAAAAAATTACAGAAATTAAAAAAAAAAAACGAGTCAGATGTTTGTTAAAAGCATGTATAGTGGTGCCAGAGTGCTCACACCGGGACTGTATGCCTGCTTCTTTTAAACTAATGGCTACATGAAGTACAACCGTGTGAAATAAGTCAGTTGAACATGAGTAGTCATTTGCTCTATTGCCGCCACATTGTTTTTAGGCTGTCATGGGCGCTTATTTGTTACATTCACAGGGGTTGTTGCATCACATGCACTGAGTTTTCACCTGACAGGTTTACGTTAAAGAATACAGCGTCCTGTTGTAGCAAGATATCCACTCACATCTTAATTATATATGTTAAGCTGTCAAGTTTCACAAAACAAAGCTTCAATTCCAGGGCACCCAGTTTTTTTTTTGTCAACCGCGAGTAGTTCCTTTAGTCCACTATTTCTCTTTGCATTTTGACACCTCTAGTTATAACGAGACGAAACACGACTACAAGTGCCAGAATTATTTACGCATGTAACTGGGAAACCTGAATTTCTCCTCTGTTAGGTGAAGTAAGTATTTAGGGTCCGATTTGGACGTTGGAAGGAAAGCCAACCGACAGTTTGAAGGCTTTCCGCCCGACATGGAGGGTTTCCCTCTGAATGCCGTATTAAGATGACTGTGGAGTGAAACCTGTGGTGGATTCTGCTCCTCTTCCAACAGGGTCACACAGCCTGTCAGAAGAGCAGCAGAATTGGAATCCCTTGAATGACGGCGGAGCCAGCCTCTGTTCCAACAGCCTGTCCATGTCTTGGCAGAAGTGTGGCGCAGCGTCCAGAGCAGCTGTCTCCGGAGCGCATGGCTCATGGTTCGATCCCCAGCACTGGAGGCAGATAAGCTCCGCATCAGGTGACTCTGGGCACTAGCTCACTTAATCTCCACGACAGCTCCCAGCGCCTTGAGACCTTTAGGGGTGATTAGTTTGTGCTGTACAAATACTGGGTTCATATCGTCGTTACGGACATGGAAAGACTGTCGGAAAGTGACTTTGGGGGCCCCCCAGCAGGGCCCCCATCCTCCCTGGCCCTCCGCTTTGGGGCCTGGGGGGCATTTAAGTGACTCCCTAAACATTCCTGCACTGTGTGGCAGGTACCGCATGGTGCGTGCCAAGGGTGCAGGATGTTTTCAAACATCCATTTTTCAATGGAAGCTTGTGCTACAGGCCTTTTCGGCCTGCCGTACAATCGTCCATTGAAAAATTAATGTTTGCGACAACCCTGTGGGTGGTCATATCCTAATCCTGCGGTTGGAACCGCCGACCTAAGGTTGTTCGGTTCCAACCCGCAGCGGTGTCGAGCGGACATCGTTATGAGGCCTTAGTGTTTTTAGTGGTTAGACGCCTAAATGCATGTTGGAGCTGATCGAAGGGCGTACATCTTTACATACAACACAATGTGCCTACATATTAATATGATTCTCCTGTCAGAGTAAAGATGTTGCCCTATCTTCTTGTATCGCATTGCGGAGACAGTTGTGATGAGTATTCAGTCAGCTACTGCTCCATGTAGTTTTCAGGTCTCGGACTAGGCAGCGCATGCGCTGTCTCGTCAGAAGATGCTGTATACAGTATAGTGGGGGAAGCTCCGCCCACTTTCTAGCCTTATTTTGTATTGGCTTGAATCAAAATTCCTGCATTCTTATTGGTGCTTGGCTTCTTAATCGTGCCTCCTGGCGGCCATGTCGTCATTTTTATGCTTACGAAGCTATCAGTCCCTTTACAGAAAATCTGTTTTGTTCCCATGACTCTCCTCATTCCCTCCTGTAGTCTGTCACTTATTACACCACAACCACCCCCCCACCTCCTTCTGTTAGCGGCTTCTTTTTCCCCCGCACTTCTGTGTAAAATGCAATAGGGCTCTCGTAAATACGAGCCTGATTG
Source organism: Lissotriton vulgaris (assembly GCF_964263255.1). Classification (NCBI taxonomy): domain Eukaryota; kingdom Metazoa; phylum Chordata; class Amphibia; order Caudata; family Salamandridae; genus Lissotriton; species Lissotriton vulgaris. Next base: position 985,355,034 of record NC_141698.1, on the reverse strand, counting down.
CATTTTCAGTGCTTGTTTGCCGTCTCATTGGTGGGCGAATTCGCACTCTTTGTCTCCCATGCGCGCAATGTTTTACATTGTGCGCATGCGAGACAAAGAGAGGCAGAGACAGCACAAGCAGTGAAGCAGGACGAGGTGAAGTGCGGCCAGATTAGCTGTCATCTAATTACAGGCAGATTTAAATACAGATGGGCAGAAGGGCACCGGTTTTATAATATTTTTAGAGGCAGGCGCACACGCATGTTCTCCCAGAAGGCTCGATGGGCCAAGGGTGCGTGTTTCCCTCATGATGGCCATCGCGTGGCCATGTTCTTCTCCGAGCGGCCAGCAGGGGGCAGTAGGTGCTTCTGCAGCTCTGGGAGCGGGAAAGTTCAGGCTCAGTGATGCAGAAGTTCTCACCTCGAGGGCCCGAAGGACCAGGGTTTTGGAACAGGTACACGAGGACTTACCGGGGGGAAGAAGGGGCTGGTATAGGGCGTTGGGCATCTTGCTTCTAGAAGTAAAAGGGTCAGGGGTACATAGAATTAATCTCTCGGGCACAAGAGATGCAGGGGAGTGGCACAAGCGAATGAATGCATTTCATCATTAGACCTACATAGCTCTGTGGTTTGTGAAATGGGTGCCGTATTGCCTCTACAAAAGCATGGCTCACTGGACTTGCGTAGGGTGTCTTAGCATTTCACCTCTTGGACTTTATGATGACAACAGTACAGATACTTTCCGGGGGCATTGGAAACGTCAGCCTTTCCCTGTAGCCATTGACACTTCTGGGTAACTATAACAGGCGACAGCCCCCAGAATGAGTGACTCAATTAATGGTGCCTCTGGGACTCAATGGCGTTTCCTTCTCCCCTTCTATCTTTGCTCTTACCTCCTCCTGCACTCTGCTGACGTTTTATGATTCGCCTTCTCGCCTTGTTTTTCTTCTCTCAATGCATCATCTCTCACCTGTCTTATAGTTATTCCTTCCCGGCCCTCCCCACTCTCGACCCCAGAGCGCCCCTCCCACAACTTTGTCCACTGCCTTCTAATAAATTTTTATTGTTTACTATCTCATCCTATTGTTATTTTTTCAAAGCATAACACAATCTAGTGTTATGTTTTTATGTAAAGAGCCTACAAGCCTCTGGGTGCTAGTGCGCTGCATATGGATGCTAAATGAATAGTAAGTATATGCTTTAGGGGCAGGCACAAGAAGACAAAACATTTTCAGAACTACAAGACCCCGAGGACAGACACAGTAGCACAGACTCTCCTCTGGAGACGGGTGGCAAATGTACTGACTTAGAGGTGAGCAGAATTTCAACCGTGGGCCTTTCAATTCAGGGGTTTGATTTGCAGCGGAGGAGCTGTGCTGAAAGAAGGGACACACAACATACCATACATCATGACCTCTAAACTGGCCGACCCTACACCCAGTGCTTCGAAGCCGCATCTTGAAGCACCAGGTGCTGTCCTGATTCTTCACAATACCCGGAGCTTTATGTGGGCCAGGTCCTGCCGGTGCTGAGCACCCCCTGTTCTAAAAAGCAGGTGCTGAAATGGGTCCCTGTCGGGCTCTCTTTTTTGCCCTCACCCTTGAAGGGGAAAAAAAACTTACCTCTGCAGCAGAACCACCCTTCACTAGGATGTAACTTCAAAGAAATGGTTATAGTTCTTTCACAGTCTCTTCATTTTAGAACTGCAGCATTTTCAATATACTATACACCGAAGCCCTAGTTGTTGCTTTTTTTTATCTTATGCAAATAACAGTCATTGACAAAGCCAATAGTCCTGGTTTACTGTAGGCGTAATGTTACTTGTTGTATTACATACCTGGATGCAATGACAGAAGCAGAAAACTGCCAGTCAGGCGGCACACTCTGCTACGCATATATAACATCCTGGATAACTTAGCACAGGAACATTCTTCTCATACGTGAGTTTGAGCTATTGACATTGTAAATAACAATGCCTTTTATTTTTGTTTTGCATTTTAAAACATAAATAAAAGGCATTGCCATTTACAATGCCAATATCTTAAACTTGCTTAAATCAGAGACCTATTGCATTGCAAATGCTTGTTTTCATCTTCAAAGGATTCTGACGGTTTAAGAGAGATTGCTTTGCAGTGTGGGACTTGCAATTTCAGGTTTTACCGTTCTAAATAATACCATATTTGTTTCGTCTGTTATGCGGTGGAAAACAAGCATGGTGATGATGCTATTGTCCGGTTACAAGTACTAAGTGCCAGTAGCACGTGGCAGGGCTCCACTTAGTAGTTATGACGCTGACTTAATTAGCTGAATATTGTTGGAGGTGGGTTTTCAGCACCATAATTCGCACTGTCTCATAACTGTCAGATGGCGGCTGTGTCGTATATGACCGCGTCTGTCAGCCGTAGCTGTTTTTTTTTTCCAAACTGTATTTTGCATTCTAGACAGGCCTGCCTTGTAGGTCCCAATTATAACGTAAAACCTGAAACTACAAAACTACATGTCCCCGTATACTCCCTGTAATTTGAGACGGTCTGGGTGAAATGGCCACATAGATCCATTGTGGGCAGGTCCTTTATTTTGGTGCTAAGTTGTTTCACAAGCCTCGATTAGGAAAAAAATGACTTGAGGCGACGTATAAATGCAATTGCATTCCAGAGGCGTTAAGGTTAATCATTTTTTAAACATTTTAAGACCTCAGGGATTTGATTATGTACCCCAAATTGATGAGTGAATTCCAATGCAAATAAGGGTAAGAAAACAAAACTGCACAGAAACAGCGGGACCAAGAAACAAACAAGATTTACCAGTATAGTCAATCTAGCTGTTTTGTTTAGTCCAACCAACTCTTCCATGTACAGATAATGGTGAGCTCAAGACACCTAGTTAATGAGAATACATAGCAGTTTTATGACGGGTAGATATAGTTGAAAGGAGGTTAGACTTTGCAATGGTTGGAGTCCTGTAGGAAGCTATAATGTCGCATCTTTTCTTTACTACTTAATAGTACTCTGTTCCATGGCCACCTTCGTGGGTCATTACATAAGATGTAGTATGGAGTCCCACAAAGGTTCTGATACCTGATTGAGATCTTTAGGAGTCAGGCGAGGCAAGCTCGCAAGACAAATGCATGTGTGGGTTCTAGGAATATGGATCTTACTTTAGCTATTTTTGGAATTTAGAGCGCCTTTTTCAGATACTTCAGTAGCTTTTCAGAAGAATGTGTCAGTCTCCAAATATCAAAATTTTGACTGCTGGCAGTGTGGCATTTGTCAGCAACTCTATTTCGTGGGATAAAGAACGAAGTCTATAATAATATTTTTTATGTTTTCATGTCCGGATTGCTCAAATGAAAGTAGTTAAGCTTCCTGCTTGCATTCAATACTCATCAGATTCTTCCTGCTCCATGAGTGAAGAAAGGTGGTTACTCCAGTTGTGCATTCAATCCTAGTAAAAGTGCCAGCTCTGGATGCTAACCACTTGTTCTCTACACTGGACCATCCATGATTCAACGTAATGTCCGTTATCCGTTGATCATCTTTGAATGAATGGCATCTGTCGTAATTTTAGCACTTCCTCGTCCCACTCGCATAACAAACAATCCCACAGCTGATCACATCCTTGGAGTTGTACTGGGAGTGTGAGGTACTCCTACTCCTAATATCTAAGGTGACCGAGGACTGGAGCTTTGTCGCACAGCATTGGAAATGAGGACTGCCTACTGAGTCGAATCAAACTCAACAAATCAAATAACCACAAACTCTGTAGTCGTTGGCCGAGTTTTTGCCGAACGCCACGCTCCAAGCGTGAAGTGGCAAACTCCACCAGCGAAGTGGAGGTTACCGCCCACCCCTAGTTTAAAAATAAACCCTTAAAAGCATTCCCAAGAAAGACTCCCAAGTGAACATTACCATATTTTTTGCTTCTGTTTTTTTACTTTACTCAACTGTTTCAACAGAGAATGTTCTCACTATACTTGATCATACATAATTATCCCGCTTGTGTATGGCTTTCACACATAAATAAAGGAATATGAATATGACTATGACCTATGACCATAGCTGGCGACTTTATATCTGAGTACCAGTTTTGAGTCCTGGAATTGGCTCTGGGCAAATCAGGGTATCTTCCCATGCTTAAAATAAAATTAACCTGACTTTATTTAACGTAACGTTGGTGCTCATTAAGAGCTCGAATGCCCGTGCTATATAAACACACAAACAAATCTATATTTGTGTGTGTATATATAAAACAAAGGATAAAGCTTAGTTATAGTTAGGAAAACATTATTTATTCTTTCTATACAAACCAAACGTAAACTACTCAAACATTAGAATTTCTAAAGTTATACCTTTAAATTACTGTAGCTTGCGCACATTGATATGCAGTTTCACCAACTTGCTAGCCACACTACATTAACTTTAGCTTGCACCTTTACAGTGCACCGATTAAATTCTTTGATAATACAACCCTTTATACCAAGTTAAATCATAGCATTTATAACAACTCCTATGCCATCTCAATTGACATTATTTGTCAGAACAATGTGCATGGTAGAGTGGCGAGTTTAATTTAAATGTAGTGTGGCTACCAAATTGACAGCACTGTGTAAGAAGGTGCGCGAAATATAGTAATTTGAAGTAGAGTGTTGTAGAGTGGTGTGTTGATAAGTGAGCTGCTTTGTCAGAGTGGCATGTTATACAGTGTCGTACAGTGCATTAGAGTGATATAGCGGAAAGTGGAGTGTTGTGGAGTAGAGTGTAGTGGAGTGTCATAGACTGGCGTGTTGTAGAGTGTGTTAGAGTGGAGTGCCGTAGAGTGGAGTCGTGGACTATTTGTGTAGAGTGGAGTCTCTCCTGTTGTGGAGTGGCGTGGAGAGTCATGGAGTGTCCTTGAGTGGAGTGGCATGCCGTACAGTGTTTAGTAGAGTGGGGTACAGTGAAGGGGCATACATGGAGTACTGTGTTGTGTAGTGGTGTAAAGTGTAGTAGCATGTTGTCTTGCATGTTGTCTCGCCTTTGGGCCCTTTATAAGGCCTTAGCTAGAACTTTTGGCTTTGCTAATGTGTTGAATTTATGTTTCAGAGCTGTGTGGCTGCTCTGCAGCATGTTATAATAAAGTGTTATAAGCATTTTTAGGTCTCGCCTGTCGATGCGCATGCGCATCGAGCAAGGCGAGAGTATTGCGAGTTATCCACTCTTTATCTGCACTGCAAGGAATCGTGGCGATTCCTTGCAGTGCCCGTGACTTTTAAGGTCAATGCGCATGCGCATTAAGCTTATGCGCATGCGCATTGACCTTAAAAGTCACGGGCGCGTGCATGTCCCCTCTCCGCCCCCTCCCCCGTTCCGCCCCCTCCCCGCCGTGTCGCATTTCTCCTCCCCCCTCCCCTCTCTTCCCTCCGGCTTGTTTGTTGATTTGACCCGCTCCGCCCCCTCCCCTTCCCGCCGTCTCGCATTTCTCCTCCCCCCTCCCCTCTCTTCCCTCCGGCTTTTTTTTTTGTCGCACCTCTCCCCTCTCCGCCCCCTCCCCTGCCCGCCTGGGGAGCACCCCTTCCTGGACTGCGTCTCTGGCCCCCAGGCGGACTTCCCCAGACATTCGGCGTGCAGCCTGATGGCATTGCTGCCCTCGCGACCCAGAGCCTGTGCATTTGAACAGACTGCGTATCAACATCCTGGACGACTCTGCTGCCCCAGTAACCCTGTGCATTTGACCGTCTAAATGACTCGTTTGTGTTTTGACGATCCTCCAATCTATTTCCATCCATGCTCCTGTGACTGCCATCTCTACTCCGCTCCGTAATTCCAGTGCCCCTGTTATTTTGCAAATTGGTTCTCATGCGTTGCCCCGCCATTTTGTGACTTTTCATACAGTGCCTGTTTCCCGGGTCATCTATCTTGGATTACTCGTCCGCCTCACTTGCTGCTGTACTACGCCATTTGTCGCCTGACAATTCCTTTACCCTGTCCTGACCCCCCTTGTGGTCTCCCTCCTCCCTACTTTTCTTTTCATTCACCTCGCCTCCGGACGTTATTTCTATTTATCCCCCTTTTCGATTTTTCCTATTGTCTTTTGGTCCCCTTGGAGCACCTCCATCCTTGCCGGTTCTACCTGGTCCGATCCTTTTCCTCCTCTTTTTCCTTTCCCCCTACCTTACATACCCACTTTGGACAAGTCTATATTTTCTGCTATGTTATTGTAACTAATGTTATTAAGCAACACTGCTTTTAACTTTGAAACTCTCCCCTCTCCGCCCCCTCCCCTGCCCGCCCCCTCCCCTGCCCGCCGTGTTACGGTGAAAGGCTTGTTTCAACTCTTTACCCGTCTTTTGATCTTTTACACCCAGTCAGTAGGCATTGTTTAAAGGGAAACTGTTATAAATGGAACCCTGCCACATACTGTCTTTCGTACCCAGAGCCTGTGCATTTGAACAGACTGCGTATCAACATCCTGGACGACTCTGCTGCCCCAGTAACCCTGTGCATTTGACCGTCTAAATGACTCGTTTGTGTTTTGACGATCCTCCAATCTATTTCCATCCTTGCTCCTGTGACTGCCATCTCTACTCCGCTCCGTAATTCCAGTGCCCCTGTTATTTTGCAAATTGGTTCTCATGCGTTGCCCCGCCATTTTGTGACTTTTCATACAGTGCCTGTTTCCCGGGTCATCTATCTTGGATTACTCGTCCGCCTCACTTGCTGCTGTACTACGCCATTTGTCGCCTGACAATTCCTTTACCCTGTCCTGACCCCCCTTGTGGTCTCCCTCCTCCCTACTTTTCTTTTCATTCACCTCGCCTCCGGACGTTATTTCTATTTATCCCCCTTTTCGATTTTTCCTATTGTCTTTTGGTCCCCTTGGAGCACCTCCATCCTTGCCGGTTCTACCTGGTCCGATCCTTTTCCTCCTCTTTTTCCTTTCCCCCTACCTTACATACCCACTTTGGACACGTCTATATTTTCTGCTATGTTATTGTAACTAATGTTATTAAGCAACACTGCTTTTAACTTTGAAACTCTCCCCTCTCCGCCCCCTCCCCTGCCCGCCCCCTCCCCTGCCCGCCGTGTTACGGTGAAAGGCTTGTTTCAACTCTTTACCCGTCTTTTGATCTTTTACACCCAGTCAGTAGGCATTGTTTAAAGGGAAACTGTTATAAATGGAACCCTGCCACATACTGTCTTTCGTAACATGTCTCAGTCTATCAAGGGGCGGAAGCAGGGGGACAGTCCTTCTGAAGCCAACGACACCAGTCAGTCACTGAGCTCCAGAGACGGTTGCGGCCGTGAGACTGAACGCACGTTACTAGCTCTATTCCCTGACTGTGCTATCTTCATCCTAAGCGCTGCGCACACCCCCTTTCCCGTCAGCTGTGCAAGAATTTCTAAGCCCGTTCTTCAGAGAGCAAATATTCGAACTCACCCAACTCGGACTAGTATGTGGATTCCCTCTTGGTGACCCCATAAATGACACATTAGGTAACGCACATAATGATACTGGTAACAAGGAGACCAGCAACCCTGCAAATGCCAGCTTCGAAGCACAGATGTGGTGGTGACCAGTACGGAACGGAGGGAGGGCGCTCTCACTACTCGGAGTCGGTATCACACAACTTGCAGGTTTCATACCGAACCCAGGTTCACTTTGTTTCCTTTACCTGGGCAAAGCAATCTGCTCATTCCAGCATAATATTCTCAACCTTTAATACTTGTCTATATTCTCCGCCCTCCCCCTCCGAATCAAGCTGTGACGACCCCTTTATGGCTCTCATCCACGTCCTTCATCCATGGGGGTGCTCGTTGTGCCCTCTGCCTCGCATTCTCATGTCCGCTTTCTTCCTAATCTTACTCCTCTGATCACACGCGCCCTTTTAACCTTTGTCCTTCCTTCCCTCCCCCTCTCAACACGTCTTCCTTCCCTCACCCGCCTCATCTTCCCCACCCCCCTGCTCGCCACCCGGGCCCTTCCAAAATACCAAGGGCTGCCCTGACCGGCCAGGCAGGGCTCATTTCCGGGTTACAGTGAGTAATTAGGTTTTCACTTTTGAAACGCGGTGGTCACGCAGGGAGTGGGCATATTTCGGAGATGAATGTTCTTCTCCCAGGGTTTAACAATATTACAGGGTTAGCTTTAAATTTAATTTTATGTCAACAAATATTTCTGCAGTCCCAGACAGTCCCCTGGGCTAATGATCTGGTGTGAAACAGGCAGGCCCAAGCTGTAAACTCGACTTCTCAAGATCACGGAATGGTGGATCCTGATAACAAACTCTCTCTCCCTGTGCTTCTGTACTTTTGTTTGCACGGATTAATGGGACTTAACAATAGGATGCTCTATGAAATAATGGACGTTTACATGGACAGTTTAAACCCCCTATTGATTCAGTATGTGTGCTCACGACCCAACTTCTGCACCGTATGATACTTATTGTATAGTAAGCCGCAGCAGTACATTGTTTTGGATTACTAAAAAGCATTTTGATTTCGTAAACTTTGAACGTTAACTGGTAAGGATGTCTGGTAATTCACTCACCCTCACTCTCACTCACCCTCACTCACCCTCACTCTCACTCACCCTCACCCTCACTCACCCTCACTCACCCTCACTCACACTCACCCACCCTCACTCACCCTCACTCACCCTCACTCACCTTCACTCACCCACCTTCACCCTCACTCACCCTCAACCCCTCACCCTCACTCACCCCCACTCACCCTCAACCCCTCACCCTCAACCCCTCACCCTCCCTCACCCTCACTCACCCTCAACCCCTCACCCTCACTCACCCTCAACCCCTCACCCTCAATCCCTCACCCACACTCACCCACACTCACCCCCACTCACCCTCACTCACCCTCACACTCACCCACCCTCACTCACCCTCACCCTCACTCACCATCACTCACCCTCACTCACCCTCACCCTCACTCACCCTCAACCCCTCACCCTCACTCACCCTCAACCCCTCACCCACCCTCAACCCCTCACCCTCAACCCCTCACCCTCAACCCCTCACCCTCAACCCCTCACCCTCAACCCCTCACTCACCCTCACTCACCCTCACCCTCAACCCCTCAGCCTCACCCTCACTCACCCTCAACCCCTCACCCTCACTCACCCTCACTCACCCTCAACCCCTCACTCACCCTCACTCACCCTCACCCTCACTCACCCTCAACCCCTCACCCACCCTCAACCCCTCACCCACCCTCAACCCCTCACCCTCACTCACCCTCAACCCCTCACTCACCCTCACTCACCCTCAACCCCTCACTCACCCTCACTCACCCTCAACCCCTCACTCACCCTAACTCACCCTCACCCTCAACCCCTCAGCCTCACCCTCACTCACCCTCAACCCCTCACCCTCACTCACCCTCACTCACCCTCAACCTCATGCTAAAGATTTACAAAAAAACCCATAAACAATTCTAAAAGCACTAACTCTAATGCTGCGAGACCTATTGCATTTCTAATGCTTGTTGTTACCTTGTATATCATCAAGAAGATATTATGTACAACTGAACGACTTTATTGTAAGAAGAATTAACATAAAAATTCTTTATCACACAGCTAAGGACGTTGCCGTTGTAAAACAGAAATGAAATGCAGTCCTAAAACATGCCCCATGGAACGAAAACGAAAGAAACATACCATCAGCTGTGAAAGTGTAAAAGCCACAACTGAAGCACGAAAGGCCAAAATAAATACATTATACATGTGCCCGAACGCAAACGAAATAATTCGACAGCCTCAAACAGACAGCATACCGTGTATTTATAAAGAAGAAAGCCCACAAGATAAGCGCATTTTTGTTGGACAACCTAAATTAAAGAAAAAAATCTTGAGATAATCCCGCAGATTCAACATCTATTTCTTGACTGGCACCTGCTTCATGGACACATCAAAAACGTAATGTTAGTAGTTGGTTTTCACATTACGCTCCTGCTACAATGCACTCTATACAGTTGTGTGCAAGTCCGGGCAACTCGGAACTGAACCCAGGCAGAACAAGCATTTACAATGCAATGGTCTCGGCATCATTAAAGGTAGAGCTATTGGCATTGCTCATGACATTTCTTTTTTTTCTTTAAATCATAAATAAATGGCATTGTGATTTACATTGCCAGCACACACCACTCTGCACTCAAACTCTGCACTCAACAGCACACACCGCTCTGCACTCAACAGCACACACCGCTCTGCACTCAACAGCACTCACCGCTCTGCACCTGCACTCACCGCTCTGCACCTGCACTCACCGCTCTGCACGCGCACTCACCGCTCTGCACGCGCACTCACCGCTCTGCACGCGCACTCACCGCTCTGCACGCGCACTCACCGCTCTGCACGCGCACTCACCGCTCTGCACGCGCACTCACCGCTCTGCGCACTCACCGCTCTGCGCACTCACCGCTCTGCGCACTCACCGCTCTGCGCACTCACCACTCTGCACTCACCACTCTGACAACTTAGGGATAAAAGTACGTCAAAGATGACCTTTTCCAGACACAACACCAGTTTGGGTTCAAATAAATAGGGCACTTTTGTGAAATAAGGATCAATGATATTCGTTGCACACAGTGCTTTAAATGGAAAAAAATAAGTGCAGGTACTCATCAAATGGAGTTAGAGGTGCGGCTAGTGGGCGGGGCTATGGGTGGAGTTAGAGGTGGGACATGATACAATGGTACTACTTCCATCTGTTGTGTATTCATACTGTTAAATTATATGCAATGGTGAATCCTTTTTTATTTAAATACATTTTTGCATGCTTAGGCTCTCCACATATAGGAAGTATTTTTTTTGGATGACATACTAGTGCAATATTCTTTTTTGAATTAATGATTGCAACAGCGTTACCAAGTCTACACCTAATGGCTTTGCCAATACTAGTTTATCTAGTGCAGCTTCTTGATGCCAATTGTTTTTTTGTCAGGGAAGTGGAATTATATGATTTCATTTCACATAAATAATGGATCTGCCACATTTGCCACATCTGCTGCATAATCTGAAGATTTTAACAAAAAACAATTGTTTCTACCCCAAACAGTAAAACAATTCGTAAAATAGTAGCAACACATGCTACTGTGTAGTGAAGGTCCTTTACAAAGGTTCACTGCTCACCTTTCTGTTGCTCATTGCTATGTTTTGGGGTTAAACTGAAATGCAACTAATGCCCGGACAGTATTACAAGTATAAAAATGACAAAATATTTAAAACAATCAGCAAATGTTCTGCATTACACCGCATACTTTGCCTTTTGTTGCTGCATACTTTTATCAAACCTGCTTGCACAAGGCACTTCTCCGAGGTTTAGATGCTGACCCATCCACCTAAGAAAATGTAGAGAGGACGATTGCAGCCGGTGAGCTCAGTAATCCACGGTCAGCCGGCAGGGCCAGCTTCACGGCAAGAAGAGGTTCTAGCTGTGCTTTAGGAGCTACTTGGGGTTTCCTGGTGAAGTGGAGAACCTTTGCACTAGAGTCCTGCGGCCTGCCTACTCGCAGGCAACTATAATGTCTACCCATGATCACGCTGCCGCTGGGGTATGCTAGAAAAAGGAGTACGAAAAAAAACACAAGAAGCTTTAACTTCAGAAAGAAAAAAATGAAAATCACGAAAAAACAGTTGCTTCGCGGAAAGAAATTACTCGGGACGCCCACTACCTTGAAAAAGGCCTTCCTAGAAAAAACAAAATATACATGTTGCTTTTGTATCGGTGTTCGGTGAACCTTTAACATGGATTTACAATCCAAACAGCAAGCTCCAAAGAGACAGTTGCATTTATCATACAAGTAAAAGCAAAGTCACGAAAAAAAAATGTATATTAATAATTGATGCAGGCATTCTGAATGCTTCTGCACAGACCATCAGCGGCGTGTAGACTGCATTAATACTGCTTAAACATTGGGACTTGTCAGTATGGCTAACTCGGTTTCAGAAATGTTTGCTGTATCCGGCCCATCGAAACAGTAACAGCAGCAAAGTATATTTTAATGTAGTGATTGCAACATCTATCTATCAATCAACAAATCAATCAGTCAGTATCTGAGTAGCTCTCTCATCACCACGGGTGTATCCAGGCGCTGTATATAGCTAGCTGCACTGCATGGGGTCTGAGGTTGAAAGGATGTCTTTGCTTTTGAGCCTGAGTGAGAAGTTTTTCTATGGAGTGTGGGGACCTCTGAGGCGCCGTTATAGCGTCATGGGACACAGCGCTTAGAAGCAGTGTGCGGGATGAAGAGGTGTGAGGGACGGACCTGCAGTTTACGGTTTTGAGTAACCTGGCAGCTTGGAGCAGCTCTGTGGGGGAGGGGCAGTGCCACCGCACATGCCAACATTTTAACTAGCAGAGAGGGAGATTTTGAAAACAAATAGGGGGGTGGGGGTGGGGAGGGGGGCTGCATTTTTCCCTTTCACTGAAGCAGAGGCAACACATTCACCAGAGTGCACACCTCCAATTCGTGCAAAGCGTTCTGATACCCGCCGTCTCGGGTCCAATTCGCGCTATATAAAACTATAAATAATACTCACCATTCACCAGGGTGCCCACTTAGCACTACATTATCCAACACTGTGCCAGTTAAGTTAGGTAACCGGTTCTCAATAGTGCTAGAGAGTACAGAAACATTGAGGTGTCGTTGCGGAAAGCAAAATGACGGGGCCCCTGTACAATGTGCTGAGTGCCACCTGGGTCGAGCATACACCACAGATATGCATTGGCCTCTGACTGGGTGAGCCCCCCTGAAGGCTTGGGACCTCGCAGCTTCTCGGGGGCTGAGTTACGGCCCTGCTGCGGAACCTCCTGGCCTACAGTAACACATTAGCCAACACACTCACAAGAATGCAGACTCGGCAACGTATTCACAAGGGACACACACTCTGTCAGACGCATTCGCCACGACATAAACTCACCGACCTGTTCACCGCTGCGCTCTCATGGACTCACATTTCAGTGCCCGCAGCGGGCGCGCGCACCCACCTGTGCCACGGATCGGCCTCACCCGAGAGCTATACACATATAGGCATTTACGTTTAGCTGACACTGCATTTCATTTGCAACTGGTTTATAAGTCAGGGAGGGAGGGGTGGGGGCCGGGGAGCGGCAGAGCACGACGGAGGAGAGCTGCAGCAGAGGGAGGGGGGGGGGAGGCGAGAGCACGACGGAGGAGGGCGGGGGGAGGCGAGCGGAGCCAAGCAGCTCCTAAAAGCAGCAGGGAAGGGAGGCGAGTGGCCTAATCACGATTACGAATGCGGGAGGGAGGGGTGGGGGCCGGGGAGCGGCAGAGCACGACGGAGGAGAGCTGCAGCAGAGGGGGGGGGGGGGGAGGCGAGAGCACGACGGAGGAGGGCGGGGGGAGGCGAGCGGAGCCAAGCAGCTCCTAAAAGCAGCAGGGAAGGGAGGCGAGTGGCCTAATCACGATTACGAATGCGGGAGGGAGGGGTGGGGGCCGGGGAGCGGCAGAGCACGACGGAGGAGAGCTGCAGCAGAGGGAGGGGGGGGGGGGGGAGGCGAGAGCACGACGGAGGAGGGCGGGGGGAGGCGAGCGGAGCCAAGCAGCTCCTAAAAGCAGCAGGGAAGGGAGGCGAGCAGCTACGAAAACACGACCACGTCTCTCCGAGGCAAGGAGACAATGCCTCGGAGAAACGCACGGCCATTTTCGGATTCGGGGGCGTGTTTTTTGCGCCCTGAGTGACAGACGACGTCACAGGGCTAAAGAATGCAAAAAATCACGCCCCCGAATCCGAAAAAGACGGAGCTTATTTGGAGGGACGGCTCTCTCCTCCAATGGCTGGCCTCCTTTTAGGAAGCCAGCCAATTGAGGTGAGACGGCCGAGGGAGGCGGGTTCCAGATCCCTACTAAGTATCATACGATCTCCTCCCGGAAATGCTGGCAAGCCAGCATTTCCGGTCCTCGACCGAATAAATGGGGAAATATGCGAGCGCTTAGTAACCAGGTTAACCTGCTATATGCAGCCAACAAAGGACATGGCATGTGAGTGTTGGGCAGGTTAGATGCTTGGTTCCGCAACAGCCGCGGATGTCCTTATGATAACGCCCATCACATACCGCACCCCCCTTTACCCATGTGTTAAACAAAAATATACATACCAAGTAATGAGGTTCATTACCATACATATGCAAAATGAGTGCTTGCCTTGCTTGCACTTTTTCTGCGTGTACCTGGGGCATGTCTATTCTTGTGTGCTTGTCCCACTGCTCATAGATTACCTGCACAATTTCGTCCTGAATTCAGTTAATCCAAACTGTTACTTCTCACATATAGTAATAGCTTCTACGTAAAGCATTTGTTGTCGAAATACTATGCGCTCCCAAATATATGAAAACATACAGTTTACGGCGGCCATTTATCGCAAACTAAGTATCTTACAAACTGGTGGGAACCATACTGAGGCCAAAAGAGCAGTATGTAAGTTGCACTGCAGTATGCAAGTTGCAGAATACAGAAACTTCGTTATGGACCTATGCCCAGACTGTTGTCTTGCTGTGCAATTTGGTGTCCGCCTGGAGAACTGCATGTTTAATATTTAGTTTTAAAACAAAACCTTGGAGGTTGATCACTATCTGCTGACAACACAGAATCAATGCAGCTACCCAAGCTTGAACTAGCAGTAAATAATATTGAGCTGGAAACCGCGATCAGTGGTCCCTTTACCCTGCCAAACAGTGGGCTAGCGATCAGACCCCACTGACTGATGAAGATTTCTATAATTGACCTACACTTTGAAATGTAACCTAGAAAACTGCTAATTTGCATAATAATCCATTACTAATGTTAACCTGTTATACAAACGCTACTTGTGTCAATTGCTGATACACCGAAGTTAGCCTGCAATATGGGCACAATTCCTAAACAAGTGAAGACACTCGCTGCACATGTAGCGACCGGAACAGCGGTAGGCCCAACGAGTGAAGCCTTAGAGTCAGATGAAAAACTGTCTGATCTTGGATCGCGACTGTCTGCTGATCTGTGTGCACAAAAGGCAGACTTTACTTTGGCAGCACTGGATGGGAAGCTGAGGGTATCGAGACTACACGGCGGCAAGGGAAACCGAGGGAGCTGCTGGCGGCGGCACACTGGTGATGTAGGAGGTGGAAAGAAGTGCATAAAACAATGTTTATTTCAGCTCTTAGAAACTGATGCATCGAAAGCAATGAGGCCAGCCTTTGACCCACGCAGTTATGACTTGTTAAGGGAATGCCCTTCCATGCACTCATGGAGGGTGCTCACGGAAACAAAAGGGAGGAAAGGGTTAAGGGTGGGTGAGGTAGGAGGGCGATTCAATGATGGAAACTTGGATAGAAGCTCCTAATAGTACAGATTCAAGACAAATCGAGTGAGGATGTAGCATAACACCCGGAGCGGCCGGATTTGGAACTGGGAAACCGGGTTTGAGTGTCGGCGTCAACTCTCCCCGTGCCTTAAAAAAACTAGAAAACTTAAGTTTCAATCCAAGGAGCAGTTAATAGGAAACCATGTGATTAATTAAAGTTTTACACATGCATTCACAACTAAATTCTTGCGGACATGGGTCAAGAAAAAAAAAAGCGGGGAAAGACTGAAGTAAAATATTAACAGTGTGCCTAAAGTAAAAAATAAGTGAGGGTGGTGGCCTTGAGGAAAAATCAAGCACAGCAAATGAAGAGCGAACCTTTCATCAAACCTTGTCATGAAGTAAACAAAACACAAGCACTTCTCACTATAATCCAAAAGCACAAGCAGAGGCAGGCCAAGAAAAAGAGTGCTCTCAAAAATATCCAAAATAACATGAAGAGTAAGAGCACATGTAATAGGAGCAGTCCTCATGGGAGGATCTAGAAGTCCAAAAGGAGAGACTACTAAGCATATTGACCAAACAATAGTCTGCTTTTACAAAGGACAGTAAGGGGAACCAAAGAAAAAGATGGATGGTGCTTGTAGCACATATTAGAGATACAGCATAACTCGAAGAGACAGCACATGTGCTACCTAGGCGAGACCTTAAAAGGTCTTTTGTGGAGATTCCTCAAACAGGGCAAAGTTATTACCTGTTAAAAATCAAAGGAATTCCTATCTCTTGGAATCTACTGCTGTTGCCACTGTTCTATCTGTCTATCTATCTCTATCGTACCCCATACTCTGCTGCAGAGGGCTTTTTCAAATTTGGTGTAAACACCAAGATTTTTGAGAGGCCTTTGGATTTTAGGGAACAGATGCCACAGGCCAGCACCCCACTCTGAAAAGTATTCCATCTCCAGTGCAGTTCACCATATCCCACTTTTATGGGCAGATCAGTATCTTGGCCACAGGATAATAGACGTATTGGAGGGCGTGGTTAAGTTTGTGGCTTTTATAAACAATGGCTGTTAGAGAGGAACAGAAGAAATTGTAAAGAGTATTTTATTTTGGTATTTCACCTAGAAAGCATATCTCCTATTGCATTAAAAAAATCACCCCTCATGTCTGTTAAAGCTAGTTAGGTCGCAAAAGTTTGTCATTCTGTAAATTGTGTTCTGGATCTGATAAGTTTGGGAAGCAGTGCACTAGATTACTTCGATCCTCCTACCAATACTTACTTATGATGCACAAGTTTTAAAAATCTAGAATAGGAGGTCTATGGCTATCCATCATCCTGAAGATCTCGAATCTAATGCGTGCGGAACTAACATTAAAAACAGACCTTTTGGAATATAAAAAAATAAATCTTAAAACTTACCCGTTCAATCTTAATAGCATATTGTAACAGGCTCTGTCACAGAAAACCTACACCAATCGTCTAACTAAAACATTGTAACAGGAGTTTTAAATGCAAGGGTAATTCTGCTTGAAGTTATTAACACGCAGTACAAGATACAAACTGTATATTCATATTCAAAATCACTTAACTTTATTACTTTTTAGTTTTTTTGTGGAAGCTCTTTCTATGAATGACAGCTGTCATGGCCCCTCAATTCATTTTTGTTGCCTTTTTTGCACTGGGTGGGGGAGTCGGGGGTGTTGAGGGCTGTGGAGCAGAGTGGAAGTTGAGGGGAAGTGGTTTGCATGCATGTTTCCACTTCTTTGTTGGCTTGACATCAGGAAGGGTTCATTTTAGGATTCAGAGAGTGATGGGTGTTCCTGACATTACCATCCTTGAAATTGAAGTAGGTTGTCTGTCTACAGCTCCTCAACTACGCCATATGAGGCTACATTTTCTCAAGTTGAAATGGAAGTTTTAGAAACAGTAGAAAGTATAAATATGATCTTAATATATATTTTGGTGGTTGTTCACTCCTTCATAATGGCACACGAAGGACAACAGGACACTGTCCAGATGTTGGATCATCTAATGGGGAAACTCTTTGCTTTCTCTCGACTGACAGAGAACACCCAGTTGTGTCACATACCAAGCCACCAGACGTGCAGGAAGCCAGAGCCAAGTTTGCCCGCAAAAAGATTCTGTGGATTTGTATTAGTTCTGTGTCTATTCTGGTCATTTCCCAACAGGTCATACCTTCTTGTACTGATGGTTGTACACTCGAAATGTCCTAAGATCATATATCATGAATAAACCTATATATAGGTTTATTCAATATCATATTTATAGTGCCCCCTCAGTAGCAGCACACTCTCAATAATGGAAACCTCAAACAAGTTTGGCCAGCATTTTAATTTATAGTGAAGTTTCCCCGAGTGTTGCTCCCTCTTTGTGGCTACAGCTTCTTGTAATTGCCGGTGCAGTTGGATGGAGAACTGTCCAAAAACAAAAACCACAGCTTTGTCATCCCTTCCACTTTTTCTTTATTTTCAAATTACCAGGGACATATCAAGCTTCAAAGGGACATCTTCTGGTCTGAACCGTGATGGGCAGAGCCTCCATTGATCTCGGTACCCTGTAGCCTGAAATGAGTAGTTCCCCTCGCTACTTCTACCTAACCCTGGTTGGTGGCTGCGTGTTTATAGTTTTTGGGGATGCAGTAGGTACACAAGAAGAGCGGCCTGTTTGTAAATCAGGTCTAGGGTTTTTGGGGTCAGAAGTGGGAGGGCATCCATGTTTATTATTTTCGGGTGTTTGGAATGCTTATAAACGTTATGAACGTTTGCAGCAATTGATGGAAATGCAGTGTGTGCATACAATAAAAATATTTTCTAAACAACACTGGGTTGCCTCATTACTATTGGTGAATTTGTGAATGACATTTCAAGAATGTGGATACATGTTGCCTACCTAGGATAACCGTAACCTCAGTTTTCTTTACTGTTCTTTGGTTTTGGTGCTTTTTGAAGGGAAGGCATAAGGCTTTCCCGGCAGAACAGCCCTGTGAAGGGTGTACTTGGTCATGTGCACATAGGCTTCACATAATCCTTCACTGTGTCACAACGAAGCGGACATTACCAGACTAATATGGAAAGGAAAGCCATTCCCTAACTTGTTTGATTGGAACCTTTGAATCTCAAAGATGCACTGACTGGCAGTGGCTCTTGGCACAACCATATGACCGTGCACATATAAGTCAGATTTTCCTTCGCGATTTTTGGGCATCTTGACATTTCTATCTGCATAGATTTCGGCTACTGTGAATAAGTTCAGGGTTTGAGTTGAGTACTGCCAATTTACGTCTGTGTAAAAACAATGCCTGAAAGCCCCTGCTGAAGTGTCTGACCTGCATGTAAGCCCACATCAAGCTCAAGGTACCAGAGCTGCATACATAATGCATTGAAGCTGCCTCTATCCTTGAATAAAACACTGCCCAAGAAATCTTATGCCACTGTCCAATTGGTTAAACAGCTAGCAAGATTGAGATCAAGTAGTCTGAGAAAAGTCCATGGTGTCTGGGGGTGTTGCATGTTTTCCTGGGGTCAGTTTAGAGGTCTTCCCTTTTTCCCCTAAAGCTTGTACCCACAAATTACACGTACATGCAAAACCTGTACTACAAAAAGATGTCCCTATCAATATGCTATTCTCAAATGTTCAACATTCTGCAAATATACCACAAGCGATTGCCGAAACAAATAAAGAGAACTATGAAGATATGTCTAAAACAAACATGCAACCATTAGTTTGGTGCATGCATAAAAGGATAAGAAACATTATTTGTTTAATTTTTATATATGTCTCTTATAGCCGCCATGTTGGAAAATGGCAGAAGTGTTGCTCTGAGGAGTTATTTGAAGTCCTCTGTCTCTGTAAGAGAGAAGTCTTCAAACATTTTTGCTCTGAGCCCCCCTAGGCAAAATGTTTTGAGGTCTGTCCCCCCTCCAAACCTTTATGGCAAGGATTGGGGGAGTAGGAGGGACATGGCTGCATGCAAGTGGCAGGTCTTATGAGATTATTTCAGGAGTACTTTTTCTATAGCTTATAAACTTCACTAAATATGAGACTTATAAAACAGCAAATGCATCAAACAAAAACATGCTTTACCCCAAACATACGTATCCCCATAATTGGGGCGGTGTGAGCCTCCCACACTCTTGGACCTCAATGCAACTACACCTGCTGCGCTAATGATCACTGTAGTCCTGAGTAACACGCTATGTCCTCTGCATCTTTTACTTCTTCCCCACCATGACGGACCATCACCTCGGTTCAAATGCTAGAAGGGAAAATAAGCTGCCATGCCCTTTTACAATGGTAGACAGTCATAATTGTGATGCAATGGGCCCCTGAAACCCCAGGGCCTGCTCCATCTGCTTCCTTAATGATAATCAGCAGTGGCCACTTAAACTCCTGGCAGCAGCGCCAGCTTCACTAATGAATGAAACTTTTAAAAAAAATTAAAAAACACTTGTATAGTCCCCTTTTCCGGGGTATCTCTCTGAAAAAGCTGTGTCTGGCCATTTGTAAACATAACAATGAGTCCCCATACAGTTCTCCCTAATCTGGCCTTTCTCTTTGACAATATCTATGAATCTCACTCCTTTCCTCTCTCTTCTTAGACCAATACTGGGAGGCCCCAGGGGTCAAAAGGATTAGGGCTCTGCATCTGAATGCAATCCTGCTGGCTTACCTCCCACCCCATGGATTCAGGTTTCACAAAGAAACTGCTCCTAATTGTTAATGCTGACTTTGAGGTGCCTTTGCCTGAAAGGTGGTAGTGCAGAAAGTTTAAAAAGAAATCAGCCTTCTTACCAGCTGTTAATTGATTGAGTCACTTAAAGCCAGGGTCACTGGAATTATGAGTTTCTGCAGCAGCAGCGTTTTCCACATAATTATGAGTTTACAGCAATTGCTACATAATCTACGGATTCCAACAAAAGAAACTTGATTCTACCTCACACCATTTACTTAAAACTTGGCAAAGTGTTCCAGAGCAGTGAAAGGCCCTTTGCAAAGATTGACTGGTAATCTTGTAGTTGCTTACTGCTGTATTTGGGTGTTTTATAGATGTGACACATAATCCACCATCTGCCGCATCATCTGCTGATATTAACAAAACAATGGTTCAAGCTCAAGCGGTTCCAAAGTTAGTAAAAATGCAATGACACACGGTGCCTTGCAGTGGAAGGCACTTTGCAAAGCTTGTCTGGTCTTCTTTCTGTTGCTTATAGTTTTATTTCGGTATTAAACTGGTCCTAATGAGGTGCAATCAATGCCCAGACATGTGTTACCAAGTTTTAAAATGAAAACATAATGAAGCAATTCTATTTTAAAAAAGTGCTACATAATTTGCCTATTCTTGCCGTATCATTTACACAACTCTGTCTCCTAATTTGGCCCTCTTCTGCCGCATAATTCCAGTGGCCTTGCTTATACCCTTAGCCTCAAGCTAAGCATTGTAGGTCCGTGTGAGGTACAGGCGCTCGCCAAGTCTAGAACTAGGCCCAGTAGCTCTCAGGCACCCATGACATTCCTACCGAATGTTAGAATGTTAGAATGTTAGAATGGCCCCTCGCGGCGGGATGCCTGGCTTTCACCTTGTGGATACCCTGCCGGGGTTATCTCACAGGGGAATACCAGGACGGGTTCCCTAAGCAAGCGCCGGGAAACCCTTTGTGGGTAGCTGTGCGCTATATAAGCTCAAATACATTTACATTTACATTTACATTTACATTTACTACCCACTCTTTGATGTGCGCATTTTAAATGTTGATAACATTGACACCAAAATGAACTTTATAAGTCTCCTGGTTCTTGAAATATTACATCATCACTGCAACACATCTGCCATTTTTAGGTCGAGCAGACCTGCATTCAATGCGTAAGCATTGATTGCTGTCTGCTTCAGACCTATTGTCAGCCGTATTTGGGAATGTGGACGCGACTCAGACACGCGCTTTTGCAGTCTCAGTTTTGACAGCGGGAGCGCGCTTCTGACCCGCGCTTGCGCAGACGAACACACGGCCCCTGCTCTCGCATGCATTAACGGCGCAAAGACACAGCCAGCCCCCACCCCTCTGCATACACACAGGCGCGCGCACACATACACACGCTGCCGCCCCCCACCCCCCTGCACACACACAGACACGCACGCATACACACGCCGCCCTCTGATTTCTTGGTATTATTCCAAAGTTCACTTGCCTCTGAGTCAGCTCATCGCCTTCCGTAACTTATTTTCCCGCTGAGCGCCCAGGCGCCTACTTCGGCAGATAAGCAGTGACGTCCCTCGAAGTCCTCCCAGTGCCAGGCTATTGGATCCTCTAACCTTGCTCCTCCCTCCAGCAGCCCCTGTTGATTCCGGAAGTCCTGTCCACGCTCAGCGCAAGTTGCACAACATGTCTGTAGTTACAAGGTGAGTTTGCTCCAGGAAAGCTGCGTAAAGGTCAGAGCTGTCCATGACGGAACTGGGGAACCAGGTTTGAGTGTCTGCATCGGTTCAACATCTTGCGATTCAATGTAATCACTTAATCTCCGGTGCTGCAAAACATTAAAGAGTCATTGTGTAATGTAACCTGTGCTCTTTTAAAGCGCTCCAGTGTCTTCGTTCAAGCTCGCGCTATATAAAATTACAAACAAAAAAATAAATTAATCTCGAGTCCGGGGAAAGAAAAACCTGGGAGGATGAAGGTATGGCTGACAGGTCTAATTGCAGTTAGAATGGCTGATATACCCGGCTTGGAATAGGCTAAGTGGACCTGTGAACGACATCTACTTGTTGTCAGTGCCACCTCTTATTTTCTTACTTCTTAAACTATCCCGTTTGTATCTGTAACGTGTACGTTTGTAAATCTCCTCATGTAACATACTTGGTTTTAGTGTAAAGCGCTCTGACATCTTTGGGTAAAGTTCGTGCTATACAAACATAAATAAATAACACACACGTTTTTTTGGGGTTAGACACGGGGAGATAAGTGATTTGATCACAATCACAGGATGTTGAGCCCACGCCGATATAACAGTTTTTTTCAACGTAGATTATCATAAATGAAGTCTGCAATTTTCTATCACCTAACAATGTTAACCTATCTTTGCAACAATCGCCGTACAGTCAGTGAAGTATTTGTTCTCACACTGCAGCGCCATGTTTGTCCATAACATAACGTGACTAAGAAGAAGATTAATTGCGTAAATGAAGGCTGGCTCTCAGCCGCTCTTAAAATAACCCTCAGGGCGCGCGCCATTGGTCCACTTGTCATGGGTTCCGCCTTCGCGTGGGAGGAGCTCAACATATCTTCAAGTGCTCTTATTCAGGTGTCTTGTTGATAGACCACTGTTTGTCGGGCTCGGGTAGAGTACTTCCTAAGCAAGCGTCACGTGTGCGAGGAGCGAGACGTAGTGCATATGAAACATCTGAATTGTGCATACACACCTGCATAGTCTGTTTATGTGCATTAGCTTACTTTTGTTTAAAATGATTGAAAACAGCCACATAATTGCAGTCACAGTCAACAGCATGATCGAAAAATACCGTGGCTTTGAACATCCCATAGGAATGAACGGGCCCAACTTGCATTGGCAAAGCCAACAGGCTTGTTCTTGTTGACTTTCGTGGCTAACACAATCCAAGGGCGAGGTGACAGATTGTGTCCATATACTGGAGGTTATCTGCCACCCTGATTTATCACTGTGTTTTCCCCAGCCCAACCTACACACCGTTCACATGGGGGGAAACACTGCGTGAAGGAGGGTGGGAAACAAGACTAGCAGATTACGTCAAAGGGTTCAGTGTAGCTTGCTAAAATATAGCTTTTTGAAGACTCTCCGCCGCTGGCACTGGTCACCAGAGAAACTATGCAGGGCTAAACTTTGTAATGATTTCAGACATTGGAGAGGCGCGTTACACAACAGTAATATGGTGCACATCTGTGGGACGGCACAAAACTTGACGAATACTGGCTTTAGGTATGGGGCAGTTTGAAAGCTGCCCTTCATATGCCCCCTGCCTGCATGGCGCTGCTGCATAATGTTTCATTTTTACCTGCACTAACAAAACATGTAAGATGATTGGCAATTGCTTTGGGCATTGCTAGATTGGTTATCCTACTAAAGGACAAGTACAAGCCTGACACTTTTAATTAAGTATTAATTATTTAAAAAAATTAAAAGCCATTCTTATTTGTAATATCCATATATCTACGTCACGTAAATACAAAACATGTTGCATTACAAATGCTATAGGTGTCACATTTGCGAAAGTTATAACTATTGGCATTGTAAATGACAAAGCTATTTTCAAAACCAACACATAAATAAAAAAATTGTCATTTGCAATACCAATAGCTCAAACTTTCCTAATGCGAGACCTATTGCATTGCAAATGCTTGTTGAAAATGTTGTCTAGAAAAATTCAGCTGGGATCAGCAATGTCTTCCCAAGCTCATATACTTCTCTAATGATCCAAAAACGCAAATTAAAAATGAAAATCTCAGGACAACAATATTTTTTATGGAGGTATAGCAGTGGGTCGTGATTTTATAAGACTGTACTATGTTCCTGAACAAGTCCACGTCCCTGGCAGATGATTATAACTGACCGAGACTGGGAAGAAATTGCAGCTGCACTTGTGTTTTTCTTGTTAAGAAAATTATTCACTTTCCTGTGTATAACCCAAAAAGCATTTTCTTGTGGCCAATTGTAATTCGTATTATGAAATCCTGTTACTTAGAATGGTTGTCTCAGACTTTCCACTCCCAGGAGAGCTTAATTATTTTCTGAAGTGACCGATCGAGGTCATTTGGGCAGGAATTGAGGGGGCAAACTGTACAAGTTTTGTGAACCCTGCCTTCGGCGGATGCTGCATTGAGTTTTGAATAGATGGCTCAGGCGACTAATGCTTCTACACCAGCAGCCTGTGTTTGGTGTCTGTTATTCAGCTCCAAGAACCGCACCAGGAGAAAGTGTGCTTTACAAATAGACAATATTATTTTAATGTCCATACTAAGATATTCTGTTTTTTGTCATACTGTTTACATCTGCAGAAACTGCACTAGATGTCCTAAAAATTCCTCCCCCTCTCCCTCCCACTGACTTTCAGAATAAACACTGAGATGTTCAGGGAACAACCATTGTTGAATTATAATTTGAAACAGCAGCCAGTGTTTCACTTATGCTGATGTGCAAAGGTAGGCATTTTATGCTATATTCAAAATCTTTGCTTATCAGAATAAGTAAACGTCCTGTTTAGGTCGAGCTAGAGAAAGCAATGCGAAGCATTGCGTCTAGCTCGACAACTAATGTTGCCCATTTCTGGGAATGTGGATACGAGTCGGACGCGCACTTTTTCTGTCTCAGATTTGTCCTTGTGAGCGCGCTTTTGCTGCTGGCTGCTTGCTGTGTGGGCGCGCTTTCGGTTAACGCGCTCAATTAGAAATGAAATGCTGTATGGGGACGTGCACGTCCAGGCCGGCGCCATGCACATCCCCTGCCTCAGAATCCCAGCAATCCATTAAAGTAATGGGGTAACCCAAAAGATACTGGACCTGGGTTTCTTGCGATATAGAAAAGTGGTCCAAGACCTCTATACTTTATAGTGACTCAATTAATCAGTAGCTTTTTTGAATCAACAAAATTAGGAGCTCACCACTCAAGATCAGCTCTATTCAAATAAATGTTTCTCATTTTACATAACAACAAATTGTAGATTAAAGGCAACAGCAACACAAAATATCTAGCCTGGAGAATTATTTAATAAACCAAGGTCCACACGTTAATCATTTCATACATTAATTTGATTTATATAGCAAAAGTTACCCCAATGGAGCGTGCAGATAGAAAAGGAAGTAGAAAAAAGTGTGTGCAATTTAAGAAGGAAAGGAATTCACAGAAAAATATTGTGACAAAATATATTCATTGATGATTGACTAAACAGCAGACGACAAATCAATTGACCGTACTGTTCAACCTGGCCAAGATGAGACACCATTTCTTTACAAGTATTAATAAATGTTCATGACTCCTCAGTGTCAAAAATGTCTGCACATCAATATACAGAAACACAAAAAAGGGGGTCCAGGTTTTTAAATAGATACGTCGACGTTTCAACTCGTCTTTACGGCCTGACGGTTATTTAAGCCTGAGCCATGCGAGTCTTCTTCAGGACGAAAAAGAAAGAAGGGTAACTTGGGATCATGAATGACCCATTCCACAACGATGGGGGCGGTGCTTATTCCCACATTCCCAGGGATTATTCTTTAATCCAATTAGTCAATCCGTGGGGAATTGATAGTAGATGTAGAAAAGCGAGCAATAGCGAAAAGCAAGGAGAAGCACTTGGTTCAATCAGGGCTCAATCTTCAAAACGGTTCTGTATATTTGAGGGGACCACTGGTTCTGACTCAGGGCCACTCTATATTGTAGATTCCTGTATTCCTGTATTCAAATCTCAATTCGGATGAGACCCATCCGAACTGAGATTTTAATACAGGAATCTACAATATAGAGTGGCCCCGAGTCAGAACCAGTGGTCCCCTCAAATATACAGAACCGTTTTGAAGATTGAGCCCTGATTGAACCAAGTGCTTCTCCTTGCTTTTTTTCCACTTTTCAGATTCCCAGCAAGTCAGCGCACAGACACAGCACATGCACACACACACACAAACGCACCCCCCCCTCCCACCCCAGTCACGGGCTCACGCGCACACACACAGCCCCCCCCTCCCCGACCCCACTCACTGAGTCTCTTGGGCTCCTCTCGTCCCGCGGCGGTGGCGGCTGCACGGATTGGTAGGCGGCGGGGGCAGGCACCGGCAATGTGCCTCGAGCCCCCTCCGCTTCTCTTCCCAGACTCCTGGTTTATTAGGTTTCGCCTATTATCATTCGCTTGCGAATGTAATAGGCGAAAATTTAAGGGCTCGATCCACTCGTCAAACCACTGCGGTTTCTTCACAGTGCATGTGAGTCACGTGACCACACAAGCACGCGCATCTCCCTAATCCGCCTGCCACACTTCTCCTCACCTCGCTCGCATTCCCGCCCCCCCACCATGCTCTCCCGCCCCCATCCGGCTTCCCTCCGCGCATCTGCCTGCCACACTTCTCCTCCCCTCGCTCGCATTCCCGCCCCCCCCCCCACCAGGCTCTCCCGCCCCCATCCGGCTTCCCTTGTTTACGTAAGGCACATTTACCAAAATCACGTAGTTGCTGTAAAATTGACGAGACATTTATTTTACGGCTCGCTTTAAGCTTTGGTCATCCGTCAAGTACTAAGTGTGCTGGGACCTAGCTTTCACTTTCATTAGTCTCTTTCGGTGTTCCCAATTAATTTGAGCAGAAATGCAAGCTAACTCAATACCAACCGACTGCACTTGCGCTTAGGGAGGTGGTACGTGCTGGTCACGTGACACTGTCGTCGGCACGTTGCAGTTTCCTGTTCCGAGGCCAGACGCTTCCGCAGACAGTATCCCTAGGTCTCAACACGAGGGATCGGCAACATGGTAAGCGTTAACCCAGTGGAAAATCGAAATAGGAAGCTGTTATAAGACCCTTACAGCGCTAGCGGTGGGCTGTCACACCGGCCGGATGCTTGGAAGTTCTTGGCTGTCTATAATGTGTCTCTGGTAAAAGCTTTACGGCTCTCCTGTGATGCTACCGGTAGCTGCTGACTCACGGTGTACCGGCGGCCATGGATGTGCACACAAAGAGCAGTACGAGGATGGGTGGTCTGCTTTCCGTGCGACTCTAGTGGCCAGACCCAAGGGAACACATAGAGCCAAGATAAAATCTCAGACTGCGGTACTTGGGTCGCTGTGCAGTTTAGTTTTGCACTTTAATATTTACCATCTCTAGTCCAGTAAACTGAAAAAAATGTACTCTGAGATACCATAAACTGGAGATTAAGGTGTGGTTGCTGTAAGGGGTTGGAATCACTAGAGACAGTCGAGTGGCGTCCTACAGTCAACGTACACATCATTGTTTTTCATACTCTACTGCAAAGAAATTGGCAACTAGGGATGGATTTAAGAGATATGTATTTCCACAGTTTTGAATCGTCATAAAGTAGTATAGAGGTTTAATGTGCCTCCTGCATAGCACAATGCGTAACAAGGAGATATGATTTTTATTTTATGTAGGTAGCTCAGTGGGTTACTGCTTTTGTTACAGATATCCTAGTCATTAGCTATTCTTAAATTACTATCGCACATTGAGATATGAATCGACACCACAGTTGCATGCAAATTACAAGGTTAAGGTTTACTACCTTATTGGTTTTTCCTCAATCTTTTGTTATTCTAAGGTTGTTAAAAAGGGCTCGTTTTGGTAGTGATAAACTCTTTTTTAGTGCACACAGCCACTGTGTTAAGTTTGAAATCCTGACTTTGTTTTTCCAGACCAATCACTCTTTATCATATAGTACCTACTGGTATTTATACTGTGTGTGTGTGTGTGATGTAAAGCTCTCTGGCACCATACATTGGGATGAGTAGCTATACAAAACACACTAGTAGGTGCTATTCACTTAATTATTAATGTGATTACTGGTACAAACAGATACATTTCTTACATGAAAGGGTTTAACAAAGTCAAAAACCTGCCTGCAAATTTTGTTTTCTTAACCCCTGTTAAATGGTGATCCGCAATACTCTCCCCCCGCCCCCCACACCCTTCATTGTGTTGGTATCTCAGTGTTATTTGGCTTAGGATAGTTAGGATAGATCCCAGCCAGGATGTGACTGCAATAAAAGTATGACTGGTGGGCCTTGAAGTGAGGCCTTTGTGTTGTGAGTAAAAAATAGAACCCCCTCCTGACCTCCTACAGGTTGTTGCTTTAAACCAGGTTTCTTCCTTCAAGTAGACTGGGAGCTGCTGGTAGCTCTCTGGCTACCTAGAACTAGCTGTAAGTGCAAGCTTTTGCTACGTTGAATTAATATCTGTATCAAAAATTTTTAGTCTGTGTTTTTGAGACGAAAATGTGTATACATTCAAAACTTAAACTGATCTTTGAAGAGCAATGGTTGAATTTCCCTTTTTTTAAAGCTGATATTTGAGTGATAAATAATGAGTTATTGCTGGGACTTGTTACTATTTTGTTACTTGAGTTCGAAATCCCTTAAATAACAGAATACAGTAGGCATTTGGCAAAACAGGAACTGTCTGAGGACTGTCTCAATTTACAATCAGTATGTGTCCTTATATACAAAACATGATGGTTATAAAAGTTTGTGGCATACCATACAGGTTCAGGAATGTTGGTTGCTGCCTTTGGAGTCATTAATTAATTGTCTAACGTTTACCACAGCTGGGTCTCGACCTCGTGTGCACACTTTGTGGTCAGTAGATAACCTGTCCATATGTCCTGCATGGGGAGTGCATGATCACGGCTAAGTCCTGATTGGCTATGTGTTCCTAAATCGTGTGGCATCTGGCTTTTTATGGTGTTTTAGGAGCTTTCCTACCCCTCCAGCCATGTGGGGCAAACTCCCTCGACCCTTGTAATTTGCAGCACCTATCCATTGGATTAATCAAGAGTTTACTTCCAGAGCGTTTGTCTGCCAGCTACACACCCTCCCTCCTGTGATCTATCAACCAGCAATCCAGGGCCTTGGTCTCACGGCCTGCTTGACTACATATTTGTGAGTAGAGGTTGATGTTCAGTTCACAATAGGCGAGTCTGTTATTTGGAGCGAGATTTCCTTTTCATTGCTGAATGCATCGATTTCCATATTTACATTTTTTATTATGCTCTTTGTGCTACGAGCTTTGCAATATGGCTATTATGTATTAACTATGTAAAGACATTCCAAAGTGAGAGCCTTTTTAGGTTTCGCCTATTATCATTCGCTTGCGAATGTAATAGGCGAGAATTCAAGTGCTCCATCGACTCGTCAAACCACTGCGTTTTTTTCACAGTGCATGTGAGTCACGTGACCACAAAAGCGGGTCACGTGACCACACAAGCACTCGCATCTCCCTAATCCGCCTGCCACACTTCTCCTTCCCTCGCTCGCATTCCCGCCCCCCCCACCAGTCTCTCCCGCCCCCATCCGGCTTCCCTCCGGCATGCTACCCGTTCACAACGGCTACAGAGGCATTTCTTCCCACGCAGGCCACGCTCCGTTCACGCATTTTCTCCGTCCACACACTAGCGATTTCGAAGGCTCTGCACCCCCAGTCTCGGGCCCGTTTGGATTCACTTCAAGTTAAAAGGAGGAGAGACAAAAACATGACAGAAGCAATTCTCACCCAGCGAAAATACTAGTGACATACCCGGAGTTAGAAAACACACACCTCCAAAACAAAACACTAAAGGAATGGGGTGTCACGTGTTCGCAAACGCGCTTCT
The DNA here is from genome assembly GCF_964263255.1 of Lissotriton vulgaris. Taxonomy (NCBI): domain Eukaryota; kingdom Metazoa; phylum Chordata; class Amphibia; order Caudata; family Salamandridae; genus Lissotriton; species Lissotriton vulgaris. The sequence continues at coordinate 985,325,419 of NC_141698.1, read as the reverse complement.
GCCCCTCATCACCTACGAAGAACTTTAAAATGAAACTACAAAACAATACCTCATTCTAACAAGTGGCACATTTCATGCACAAAGAACCATTACGCCCTGCTTTCAGGTGGAGTTTAAATTCACATGCAGCGACCAGGCCTCCTATACAAAGAACCATTACGCCCTGCTTTCAGGTGGAGTTTAAATTCACATGCAGCGACCAGGCCTCCTATAATTGAATTATGTTTCCGACAGCCTGTCAGGCATTTTTCTGGATCGTGTTTCATTTAAGAAAAAGGCAATAAAAAAGTATACTTTCTGAGAAGAAGCAGGTCTTTGGAATTCTTTGATCTCCGTGATTGCTAAAGACACATCTGTCACGTTGGGTTAAATCAAAGTTCAACTTCTGTACATTTGTACTGGGAGAGTGCGGGTTTTTATATTTATCCAATTTAACAGCATTTTTTGAGGTTGTTCCATACTTGAGGGTCGAATGAAGTAATGAACCTGCATGTGTGTATTGGTGGTCTGAATTTGATTCCAGGAGTGAGGCATCGCTGCAGTTAAGCTACTACACAACTGGAAACATGAACAAGAAATTCCCTTTTCCAGCACTTTAAATATGAGTCCCAGCTCAAGCACAGCGGCCAGGTGGCCCCGCGTCCCGTGTGAGTGCTTCGGGCAGTTTTGCCCCTTTAGCTTGCAGTATATGATGTCCCATTCTTGGACTTATAGTGTTGCTTTTAATGTTGAAAACATGGACAGAAAATCCCAGAATGAACAAGCACTGGCGTTGCCAATAGGTTTCGCATTTGGAAAGTTGGAGCTATTGGTTTTGTAAATGACATTTTATATTTATATATTGTTATTGACAATGCCAATAACGATATATAAATATAAAATGTCATTTACAAAACCAATAGCTCCAACTTTCCAAATACGAAACCTATTTGCAACGCCAGTGCTTGTTTTTATAGCCATCTCTTCATCAAGCGAAAGACCGACCCGCCTTTGTCCCAGAAGCGTCCCTGCCACGGAAAGCTTAAAGCGCTTTCAAGCACGTTTTTGCGACGTGGCCCCTCCTCCCCACCACTGAGGGTAAACAGGAAGTGTAGGAATGCTGGGGGACGTAGTCCCGCCCCAGCATAAGGCAAGTCTATGCCCGGGGAGCTTTAAACGCTTTTAATCACGTTGTTGCGGCATGCCCCCTTTGTGCCCTGTGCCATGATAACCTTACATCGATTTTAATTGCGTTGGTGCGGCCTATCCGCCACCAAGGGCAAACCGGAAGTGCAGGAATGATCGGGGGCCACCTCCATCCACCTTCTTGGGCAGCGAGGCGTCCCTTTCAGCAATACATCACTGGGGAGAAGAGGCGGCGCTGAGAGGTGAGTGTGGGGACGATTAGTGTCAAAGCATAACTTGTTTCTTTTCTGTCAAACGCTGTCAGAGACTGAACATCCAAGCCTCGATGAGATGCAAACTGAAAATAGGCCGAATAGCGGTGATAAAATAAATAGGTAATTATTCATAATAAAGTATCCAGCTGTTTTATACTTGAACACAATCTGCCAAGCCTGGGCTGCAAGTACATGACATTTAAAGTAGTGATTCTAACGGGAAAAAAGCCTAACTCCATTATCTAGGAAAGTTGTTTTTATTGGTATCCACGGCGAGCCTTTTTTCGGTAGACCAAGATGAAATCCGTGTGCTTCTATGCAACTTTCCTAGGTGGAAAATAGTCGTGCTGTGGCTAGCTCTTAGTTGAGAGCTGGTCGAGCAGCGTAAATAGTTTTACCTAAGGAGCGCCACTGCCCGCAGCACTATGTTGGACTATAACCTGCGGCTTGCAGTCCACGTCCACATATCAGCATTACAAATGGAACCCACTAGGCTGTCTCACTGAAGCGTGCAATCTTTCCCCCTTTGGTGTAACCTGCGGCTTGCAGTCCACGTCCACATATCAGCAACACAAATGGAACCCACTAGGCTGTCTCACTGAAGCGTGCAATCTTTCCCCCTTTGAAGCTGTCCTGGAGCCGCCCCCTCGCTCATCATTTCCTTCATCTTCCCCCCTGAAGCCCCCGTCGCTTCCCCTATCATTTCCTCTTTCTCTCCTCCTTGTCGCCCTCTTTCTTTCTCCTCCTGCCCCCTCCCCTTTCTCTCTCCTTCTGCCTTTCTTCGGGCCCCCTCTCCTCGTACCTGCTCGGAACTGGTAGTGTTGTTGCTCTGATAACACTGTCACAAAGCTTGTTCTGTAAAATCAAACCTGTGCCTCACAAATGCAATCATAATCCACTTCTTGGGATGGGGTGGACCGGACGGATCCAGCCGATCCCCGGAGGTGGGTATTAACAGGGCACCGCAGGCCTCTGGCAGGTGAAAGCGCCACGGAGGGGTATCGCCCTGCACGCGTGCTTTAGGGTGTGGGTAGAGCAGGCATCTACAAGGTGGAAAGGTCAGAGGTAACCTTCCCAGCACACCAGACTCAGCACTGCAATTGGGCAGAGCTGCCCCCTGGACGCAAAAGGGACAGGCAAGCTCCTGCGTTGCACACCTGGGCTGAGGCAGAGCACCCCCTGAGAGCGAGTCAGACAAGCACCCCCTGAGAGCGAGTCAGACAAGGCCTTGTCCAGCACACCAGCCTCGGCGCTGTACCCAGAGCTGCCCTCTGGAAACTGAAGGGACATACCTGCTCCGCTAACAGCGCTGTGCACTGTCCCCAGCGGTGCACACTTGGGCAGAGCACCCACTGAGAACATTTCCGGCGCTGCACAGCCTCCCGGCGCTGCATGCCATCCCTGGCGCTGCATGCCATCCCCGGTGCTGCACAGCATCCCCGGCGCTGCACCAGTTCCCATCCCAGCACTCTCCCCATCAGCGCCTTTTAAGCAGAAGAAGCGCCTTGTCAATGAACTGGAGCAATGACTTGGGACCACGTGTACTGTTCGGTGCTCCGCTGCTCTCTAGCAGACATACATGATATCATACACACATATATACATACATGTTATAAGCCAATATGAGTACATACATGCAAACACACATATATATATATATATATATATGCCACAAATCCTCAAACCTCCACGCCAACGGCGTGGCGAAAGAAGAAGCAGAACCCCACGTTTCAGGCAAGATGGAAACTTTATTGCAACCTTTCAATGACGCGTTTCGAGTACGATGTACTCTTGTTCACACACCGATAGAATATAGTAGGTATATATAGTTAGGATTTTTTTGAATAGGTATTTCTGAAAATTCTATCTTGAATAACTTTGGCGTTGATGGACGGAATTGGCTGAAATTTTCAGGAAAATGGCACATTTTGTTTTTGAGCGTCCCCTGAAAGTTTGGGGGGGGGGGTTTCGTCACGGGGGGCCGAGAAAAAAAGGGGGGGGGTCCCAAAACGTGTTTTTAACATTGAGTTTTCCATAGGGCGGTTGGACTCACTTTTAGCCCTAACGGCTGAATGGATTTCCACGAAACCTGGCAAAATTGTAGGGACTGGTACCCCGATGTGCCTTTGCTATGGCTCAAGATATATGCTCCAGTGGTTTTTCCGAAAATTAACTTTGAAAAATATATATTGGGCTACATTGGGCTATATATATGTTAGAGCCCAAATGTAGCCCAATGTAGCCCAAAGATGGCCACCAGAGACAAAAAAAACTAAATGTAGCCCAAATATCAGCCAGATGTAGCCCAACTATAGCCCAATGACAGAATGTCCCAGAGTGTTCTAAAGAACAACTAGAACGCTAACAGTCCTACTTATGACAAAAGTATGGCACACCTGAAGTCATCTTGAATGGAATAAAGTGGTAACACTTAATACATTTAATTTGAAAAGGAACAAAATGCGTGGTTTCATTTTGCCATAGAAATTATATATTTCTAGAAATGATATATATACATATCTCCAGAAGCAGGGTACAGCAATGGGGACATCTTTTGCGCCCACATATGCAAATATCGTGATGGGGGCCTGGGAAACTGAGGTGATCAAGAAAGATCAAGAAAATCCGGATGGGCCGAAAATTAAATTGTGGTGTCGTTTCATTGAAGACTTGTTCGTCATTTGGGACGGAGATGAGGAATCGTTGAAAAAATTCACTGAAACCTTGAATAACAACCGATATACTCTAAAATTTACATCTATGACCAGTCCCCATTCTCTGATATTTCTTGATGTGGAAATATTCATCATGAACAATAAACTTTGCTCCAAGATCCACAGAAAGCCAACAGCATGCAATAGCATCCTACATGCTAACAGTGGACATCCAACCAGATTAAAATGGAGTATCCCTTACGGACAGATGTTAAGGGCAAAAAGGAACTGCTCTGAAGAAGACTATCTGAATAAAGAAATTGAGAATATGAGCCTCAGATTCCTTGAAAGAGGATACCCAATTGAAGTGATCACCACTGCTAAAAATCATATGCATCTGAAAAAAAGAGAAGAACTACTAACCCCTAAGGATAAGAAACTCAGAAGAGATCAAGAGCACGAAACAGATCTGAGCAGTGGAACAACCAGAATTATTGTGGAGTATGACAACCAAAGCACACAAATGAAGAAAGCCTACAAAAAGCATTGGCCAATTCTTCGTTTGGACAAAACCTTGAATGAAAGCCTGACAGCAAACCCGAGTATAACATACAGAAAGACTTCCTCCTTAAGAGACATATTGACACAAAGTCATTTAGAACCATGTAAGGAGAGAAAACAGAAATGGCTGACAACACCTGGCTTCTGGAAATGCCACAAATGTAAAGCCTGTGAGCATGGGGAAAACATCAAACATTATGTACTACAGAATGGCAGAAAAGAAACCATCTATGACCATATTACATGCGAGTCCAAATGTGTGGTTTATCGACTCAAATGTCCATGTGGCAAATACTACATTGGGAGCACCATAAACAAACTCAAGTTAAGGATATTACAACATCTAAGGGCGATAAAAAACAAGGACCCGTGCTACCCAATGGCCACACACTTTACTCAGTACCACCAAAGTGACACCTCCCTCTTGAAGTATTCGGGAATCAAACTGTGCAAACTCCCGGAACGGGGTGGAGATCAACTACAACTGCTGAGACGCTTAGAGTCGCGAATGATACTAAACATGGGAACTGAGGCACCGTTTGGTCATAACTTGGATGCCGAACTATATGTACATCTGTGATCTGACCAGATAACAAAAGAACGATGCTGTCATTCGAATGTGTAGTATTCCAAGGGAATCGTGTTTAAATCACCTATTTGAAGCTGGAATGTGTACATGTTGTAAATTGTATAGAATTAGAACCGATTGATTTTGAAGATCCTATAATCAGAATCTGAGGGTAAGAATTGTGGGACAAAATTACCTAGAAAACATATGACATCATTAGGAGAAGATGAGTAACTATAAGAAGATTGGTACTTTACAAAAAATTTTTTTGGGTAGCTGCATGGGGAGAACTGACGAAATAATGCATGTAATTATAGATGAGAGGTTGTATTATACCTAGAGAATAACAATATGCATTACCTAGTATCATTACTATGTCCATATAATACTTTATTTAGTCCACTGTAGCAGTTTCCCAACCCTTCTTTAAATTCAAATACCGTCACTTCGTAAAATAACCGTCATATAGTTTCATGCCATCACTATTTCTTAATAATTCTTTTCCTCATTTTTGTGTGACTTATTGAATAGCTATGAATTAATACCATACGTGATTAGATGGATCTAATTGTAAATAACCATTGTCAATACTTTATTTAGAGTTATCGGTTCGATTTTTCAATGGTACTTCACATTAATTTTGAACACAAATATGTATAAAAGATCCACATTGTAAATACTTTATTTTGGAATGTATAGTTCTGATCAAGCAGTAGAGTACTTTACGTTGATTGTACATATTTGTGTATATACCTTTAAACATGTACTAGCCTTGTATATACATTGCTGGGTGGGTTGGTCAAGATGACCATGGAAATGGTAGAGGGTACTTACACTAGTCACACTATTTAAACAAGGTCTAGACCTAGGGACTCTATGGTCCAGTGGAAGGCAGGAGCCGAAACGCTTAGACCGTCCTTTGTTGATGCACGTTACATTTGCACTGGTGTGTAAATAAAAATACGCTAAAATCATCTGTTGCTGTGCCGTGTCCTTTGATCTACTAGATGTGGAAAAAAGAAGCCGTGGTAATATATATATATATATATATTCACTGAAAAAACCATAGGTTATAGACCATATATAGTTAGGAATTTGCATTTACAAAACCTTGAAAATTCACTGAAAAAACCATAGGTTAGAGACCATATATAGTTAACTGGACATTTTATTGATATAAAACCAATGAAATTCCATATATAGTTAGTTGCACTAACTATATATTTCGCGCATCCGCAATCCAATGCTGATGTCACATATTACATCATTCATGACATGGTCAGTGACATCACTGATGACATCACTGATGACATCTCAAATGACATCACTGATGACATCATCCAGTGTCTGTGTTTTTCTTTAGTTTAAATATGTTTTACATATTGAAGAATGAGTGGATGTATAAGAGTATGGATGAAGGATTTGATTGTATAAGTGAGTAAGTATGTGTTAGTATATCTGTGAAAATGTGGGGTGAGAGTTGTCCTGTGAGCATTGGATAACTATGAGTAACAAGAAGGGTCTGTGAGAACTGCCCCCCCTCCCCTCTCCCCTCTCTAGCGACACCGCTTCTGCGGAGTTGTAGATGGCGAGTGCCTGTCCAACTTACTTGTGCTGAGGAGCGCTGAGAAGAGACACCACCGCTGACCCCCCTTTAAGACGATCTTGCTGGGGCCCTGCGAGGCTTTGGTGGGGCAGTAAGATTAGGTGTACTCTCCTTTGGGCAATGCGACTTCCCTCCGGGGAGAGGAACCGGAAACCGATCCGACGCTGGTGCAGCTGCCCCTCGCTGAGGAGATCTTCCCTGATGGGGCGGCGCCGCGTTGAGGCGTCCTTCCCTTGGCGCAGGCTCAGTGGAGCGCTCGACGGCTTCCCTGAGGAGGCGGCGCCGCGTTGAAGACACCTCTCTCCTGCGCAGGCCCAGTGGAGCGCCGCTGTTCGGCGGAGGGGAGAGGCTGCCTGTGTAGGAGGCTAAGTCACGGTAAACTCATCTGGGCATCGTAGCGGAAGCGTCCTCTCCCCAGCGCAGGCCCAGTGGTAAGCCGGCCTTACCTGCGAGGGAGCGGACGTTTGATCAGGAAACTGCCGGTGAGGGGGTAAGCTACCCCAGCTGCCTGTGATGGCGATATCTGTCATTAATCACTACAAGCCACAAGTAAGCAGGGATTTGGGGGCTGGTGCGGGACACAAACTTGGTGAAATCTCCGCGGGGCCTAGTGGATGGCCTATTCTCCTGAACCCTGGTAGCAGATGTAATGTAAACCAAGGAAGCTTGAACTGATAAAACTACCCTACGGGATCTAGGGATCTGCCATTCGTAGAACTGCTACTGGCTCCACACTAAAGCTAAACAGAAGCCAGGGCATTGCAGGTTACCAGATCAAGTGCATAGTTACTGACTGAATTTAATGCATGTTCTTTTCTTTCCGGGAGTATATAATTCTGGCACCTGCTACATTAACGCATCTACCAATCTTACTAAAAGAGATATGCAACATGGTTTCCTTACTGTAGTAATGCACAATCTTGCTTCACTGAATAGATGCATTTTGTTTTCTTGCTGCTTGTTTTTATTTTTAGACTGCAAAGTAACTGCCTAAAATTTAGAGTATTAAGTGGACTTGATGAACTCATTTCCTCTGGGGGAAAAGGTTCTGTAACTAAATGCAATGTTGGGCTCTTATTGATTCAGCTAATCAAATGTGGAAGTCCTTAATGTGTTAAAGTGATACATTGCTAACGAAGTAAGCTAAATTAAGGAAGTTTTATAAAGCACTCTATTCTTTTCTAACAAAAGGTGTAGTGTCATTTTTCAAGTGGAGGGGCGCTGGGTTACTGGGTGAGTGTGACACAAGCATAACACATTTGCCTTGAAGTTAGGCCTTCCCATTCGAGCCAAGCTACCCCAGGTGGACCGGGGACCCCGGGTCCACAGGCAGCATTTATGCACCGAATTGTAGTGTAGTTCCTAGTTTCCCACTAGGCCCTGCGCATTGGAATAACATAAACAGTAGTATCGACGTGGAACTGCTTATATTCCAGGCCTCCACTGACTATGCTAAACTTAATTGGGTTGTGTTACCAACTAGCTCAGAGGTCACTGGAAACTTTCTTCTCTGCATAGGAAGTGATCAGCTTCCTTGGCACAGACAAGAAGGGATTCAGTTTTCCAACAACCGTGCAACATGACAACTTTGCTCCTCAGATCAAGAGTCGATCTCTAGGGTCGTGTGAAACAATAGACATAGATTTCACTCAGTCAGTCTAGTGCAGTTTACTTTCACAGTATGTAGAGAATAGAGAGACGGGCGTTTATCAATAAAGGTTAACATTTATTGAACAGTCTTTCTTCTCATACAAGAGAAATGTATTGCCACAATTGCAATAACTGTTATTATAAAAAGTACGTACAGTAAGATAAGAATTGCGAAATAGAACTGTAAAAGCATTGATATGGTTTCTTAGCCATACAATGGTTTAAAAGTAATAAAACATATATACAGTCATATATACATTAGGCTAACATACTCAACTGGTGCTTCTAACTAAGCCTACCCCGGTGTGCCTGACCTAAGCCTAACACGTGAGAAGGGGGAGTAAGTAAGTAGCTTAAGTTAAGTTGGTTTTGCCAAGGTTTGTTTCAAGAATTCTCGTCTACGGGTTTAGTCAACACCATACCTCTGAATAGAATGATGGAGGATTGGTATCTCCTTCAGGGGTCTCTCTCGATATCCCAGTCACCTGCGAGGGTAAACTGGAAGCGCCGGGACTGGATTTCTCTGCACGAGAAAGGCAGCGGCTTCTCTCAGCGCGTCGGGAGGAAGGAGGGGTGACAGCGTCCGCGGGCAGCTGGGCTGGATGTCTTCGCAGAGGACGGCTGCACGGCTCCTCAAGCGTACTGAACCACAGTTCGCGCTGTAGCGGCGATAATGGTAATCAGTAGCTTCACCACCACAGGATAGCAGGCTGCAGAGACAGAGTGCTAGATTTTACCAACACGGGGTCATGCAGGCAGCTGGCATCAGCAACAGGCAACGAACCGCACATTGCTTAAGGCAACGTTGGTAATATTTATACCTGACAGGTGCCGGGTTTGACGCAAGTTTGCTGGACATACGACGTCAATTAAAGATGTCACTAGGAAGTGACAGTTATCAGTTGCTCATTAGAGTTCCATTACTAATCAAAACATAGCAAGCGGGGATTTCCAGGTTTGCTAAGTTTTTATCTTGTTGAAGAACTCGGAGTGTTATCTAGGAATATCAGATAGTGACTGCTGCTCTGTCATTGCACTAATTGGTCGCAAAGGAAGTAGCAGAGAGTCATGCTGGAATGTGGCTCTGTTCGTGTGAGGCCAGAGATGACTTTACAGAAAATCGCACTTGAACGGTTATGCCAATATAGGGAATAAATGGATTTATAGCCGAATAGGGGCATAAGGTCACAGTATCGATCAGGAACCTAGATAAGCACATAACACCCACTCCACGTATTCATGTCCATCAAAATTACTAAAACTAAGCAATTAGATGCATGTGTAACAGTGTGTAACATAGCCCACCCCAAAATACATAAATGCATTCAAAAATAGGCGTACTTGAAATACATGGAATTTAGGTACTGTACGTTTTTTAAAGCATAGTAATCATTCAAAAAGTTATTGCATATGAAATCAATGAACGATTATGCATAAAGAATTACACATGAAGTATCTCTGACAGAAGAAAAGCGAGATAAATCATCACATAAAAATGCATTGTAATAACATGTGTGCTAGAGGCTGGTGTTATGTTATGTTGTTATGTCTCTAGATGTGTTTTAGAAATAGAAGTGTGAAGCTTCTGTTCTCTAAGAATAGTTTTTACGTTAAGCAAAGAATTGTTCGTGCCAAAAAAGGTCAATATTAGAAAAAATTGTCCAATTCAAAGAAAAATAGATTTCCAAAGCACTAGGCAGTTTTTGTTGATCAAAACTGAAGGCCGAATTCAGAGTTCATGGGAACGCTGTGTGTCGGAAAAGCTTCTCAAAAGTTATTGTTTCTCTATGGGTGAGAACATCGTATCAGACAGGCTCGCAAAGAATTGGTCTACAAAATCAGGTGATAGTTCAACCAAATTAGATAGCGCTGTAACTTGGCAGGTGTGAGAATGATTGCTGTCATCGAAGGCAGGACCAGCAATGCTCACAGAACGTTGTACCTGGGTGATGTTGCTTTTGTCACTCGCTCCACTGTTACCACTTGGCTGTAGTACAGGAGTCTCCACAAATGCCGTCATCAGGATTGGTAGCCGCTGGGGACAACACAATGCGTGAGCCGTTATTGGACTTAGCAAAGTATCGACGTCCATTGGTACTGCTGATGGAAGTGAAAGACAGATGTCCAACACGCATTCCTCGCCGCAAAGCATACACCGTAGCACAGGTAAAATGCAATTTTGCCATACCGGTCTGAATGAAAGGAACCAGGTCATGTTTAGATCTCTCAGCCTGGCCAATCCGAGGACGTTAGTTATCCTGTCCCTGTAGCGCATTGCTAGGATTGTCTCTTCCATTCCCATGGGAGCTATGTCTGAGCCGAGGCTTGCCATAACGTAGCAGGAGGGTCAAAAATAGAATCCCTGCGATGAGTCCAAAAAATAGTGGAATACCACCAAAGATGGAGTGCACAAAATTAGGAAGGATTCCCAAAATTGCCTGGAAGGGTGTTAGCAGTCCCGTAAAGACTGTCTTAAATATGCCTGGGATGCTTGTAGCACTAGACATGTTAAGGAGTTGGTCGAGCATTTGTACGAAATGCACGGGGCAATTTGTTGATAAAAGGTCATGAACCTCAGTAGCCGTCCTTGCGACTAGAAGATCATACGTCTCTTTAGATGACGTTATAGGCACTGTTGTCTGTAAAAGCACAGATTTCATTTTGCTTAATGTATCAATTCGTATAGAATAGAGATTCAGACGAGGCCAGAGGGGAGTCACTATGTCTGGAGGCCCGCTCGGGAACAATGCTTGCATACAGCATTTGACCATGGACGTTACTTGTACTAGATAACTTAGTCCGGGCGCGAGGCCACAGCACCTGTGATCCGTTCTTAGAATGTAACTCCCGTTTGCGAGTTGCATAAAGAAGGGCTCTATCTGAGTTGCAGGTGTGACTAGCTGGTGGCATGAAAGGTTGTTTGAATTCCCATCACATGCTCCGTGTAAATTAATACCCTGACACAAAAGTATACCGCTTAGTGTAGGTTTACAGTTCTCACCACTAATAAATACATTTTTGTCGCTGTCACTATAGCAAGAATGAGTGTATGGTAATTTCCATTCGGATTTAACATATCCCTTACCCAATTGTTCATACTGGCCAGCAGGTATGTACTCAAGGCATTTATGAAATCGGAAAGTTGTTATCGGAATTGTGATAATCCCGTGTATTATCCATTCAATGACAGGGCTCTCTGACATTGTCAATGGTAATCTCTCGAGTTTCTCGATGCTCAAGATTGTATAGTCTGCTCCTCTCTGTGCCAAACTGATCTGTTTATCAGTAAGGTTAAAAATGGAAAACAATGACGTTGTGTTTATCAGACGCCAAGGCACATAGCCTGAACGAAGATTTTGCAGCGTCCAGCCTAGTTCTATAATAGAGCGTAGTTGAGACTGGCCATGTTGTAACATTAGCAAATCTCTGTCTATCACATCCAAGGCAGAGGATACAATATTGTCCAAAGAATATATTCTGGAAGACAGAGTCATTAACCCATTGTCTACCACAGAAAGTGATTTCTCCAAATTAATACGATCAATTTCTCGTATTTTTTCAGCAGTTTCAATTTGCTTTACTTTCCAAGCCTCGTTGTAAGCAGCATAGATGCTGGTCGCTATGAAACGCTTTTGACGCTGTTTGCGTGGTCCAAGAATGAAATCGCGCAAATCAGCACCATCTTTTAATAAAGACAAGTGTTGCTTAATTTCAGCCAGTGTGGATGTAGCTAGCCATTCTAGGCAGAGTTTCCCTACACTGTATGTTGTTATAATCCCTGGATGTTGTCTCTGGGAGTATCTAGGGTCTAATCTGGTCAATTTTAACCCCTGTGTTTTATTCAGGAACCTATCTTGACAGCTATTTGTGTCTGTAGGCCAGATTAACCACTTTTTCCAATCAGGATGTGTTCTGTTGAAATGTAAAATTTGTGACACGTCTAACTCATTATCGGCAGTTGCATTTTCAGCTATTGGCTTTGGAATAGACGGTGTTTTAAGGTCTTTGATCTTAGCTAGGCCAAGACAAGATGTTTGGTGTACAGTGTCATTTAAAAATAACATTTGTTCTGGTATCATGCAGGTTCTAAATAGAGCTTCTAAGCCTTGCACCTGCCAATCTTTTGTACCCCAAATCGTTTTCGTTTCAATATTATTTTTCCAATAATCAAAACCAAATGTCATCATTTTGTCATAAAATGCTTCTGAATATATAAATTTAGAATTTGTCAGCATTGTTTTCATTCCTGTTTTCTCTAACAGTTTATAATAAAACGTTTCTGCATCACTGGTGTTAAACCCTGAGAAGTATTTGAATTTCTCAAAAAATGCTCTAGAACTGCTTTTAGGTTGTGTAGCACAATGTTCCCATTGATTATACATAAAAACATTTCTAGGCTGTGCAGATTTATGCAAGTAATGATCCCCATAGTGGGTGTAACAGAATAATTGCTCATAACTAGATGAACCTTGTAAATAATCATGATCTGTGAATCTAGCTGACATTACTAAATCAGACATCATGTCATTAATACTGTTAAAGTCCCAATCATCAGAGAATGTACTAGGAGTCACATAGTCACTTAAGGAAACCTTTAGTTGATGAGGATACTTCAGGATTTCGACCGGACCATAGATCTCATAGTCTGTTTTCTCCCATACTACCCCACCAGGTATTGGAATTGCTGTGACATTTACTGTTGACAGTTCTCTTTTCTTCACGTGGGATGATCTGTGTGGTTTCAGGACTAGGTTGATGTTCTGACTTGCTGTGTCCATTGTAATATATTTTCCTTCAATGAATTTTCCCAAACATAGTACCATGATGAGCCAAAGCAGGAGGAAAAATACACCTAGACCGAACCAGAACTCTAGCCAAGGGGAAATGAGGTAGATTTCCTTCAGTTGATGAAAGAGTTCCTTTGCTTTTTCTTTAAAAGACTTTTTTGTTTCTGGCATCACTTCGGGCTCATTTTCATCTTCAGAGAAGTTGTCGAAGTTGATGAAATAACCAGAGGCAGTTCTGTCAATTGATGGGATTGTTCTTTCAATCTGTCTCTCGGTAGCATTTTCTGATGCCACATTAGTGTAGACTGGTGTTGTTTCTTGACGAACTGTTTCAATCTGTGTTTCAAGAGGCACGAGTTCCATGGCATTATTGCATAGTCCTTCATTGTGCACTGCAGGCTGATCGAATGTGATGAGTCTTTCAGTTTGAACCTCTTGGATTGTTGCAAGTTTGGGTATTCTGTTGTTTCTTGGGAGTCCACTGGGCCTACTGTTGATTATAGGCCACATGCTTGTGGTTTTACCAGATCGATGGACACGATTCTGTTCTCCTTTTTACCAGCAAGGGGCGGTAGCACAACTGATCTTGTTCCGGTGACTGCCAAGACAGGTACTGCTTTTCTGTAAGAAGGCCCAAATTCCTTCTTAACCGCGATCTTTTCTCTGACTAGATCCCCAATCTTTGGAATCCAGACAGGCCTTGCTGGGGCTGTTGCGGGTGGTGCCTCGTCAGTGGTACTTGGCTGTTGCTTTAACTTTATGTTGCTTAATGATTTTCTTGTTTCATTCAGTTCCTGTAAAACAGCCAAACGGTCTTTTACTTCAAACTGCTTTGTTTCTTCTTGTACCACTGACATTTGACTATCGAAGTCCTGAACGTTCATTCTAATTCCGAACAATAGTTCGTATGGGCTGAAACCTTTTAGAGAATTTCTTGGCATGTTGTTAAGACTAGTCTGGACACTTATTAAATGTTTGACCCACCCAGCGCCTGAACCTAATACCTTCGCTGTTATAGATTGCTTTATGTCCCGGTTTTTTCTTTCTACCACACTATTCCCTTCGGGATGCGACGGACAAGAATACCGCAACCCAATTCCCATGCTAGCCATGGCCTCCTTATAAGCTCGAGAGCTGAAAGCAGGACCCTGGTCAGAATGGAACGTGGTAATTGCGTATGTGCCGATATGGACTCGCTAATCTTTTATAACCGTTCTAGCGTCAGCCTAGCGTTGGTGGCCTCATTATTTAAGTGTATTTCGTCTTAAACGTTGTACACTGGGACGCGCTTCTCTTCTTTGATAGCGCAGATAGACCGCCTTATGCTGTCTAGAAGGGATCCTGAAACTACACTGGCCTGTTCATTACTGCGATCTCTGTTGCAGTCTTCACAATTTTGAGCAAAACATTGAATATCTATACTCATTCCTGGCCACCAGTACTCTGATTGTAATTCTTTCAGAGAGGCTTTGATTGTTTGGTGTTTCAGACCCAACCCCATGTGTGCTTCCAGTAGGAGGAAGCCCCTCCTGCTCCTGTTTGGAATTACTCTATCCCCCACTCCAGGGATTCGAGCAAAAGGAACGGAGTTTGCATCGATTATGTATGCATAATTGAGTGGATAGTTTACGGGTAGTGCTGCACAGTCGCCTTTTACGGTCGTTCTTACTGCTAGCATGGTTTCCCCGTCTATATACTTATCTGTACGCTTTTTTGTGGCTACGGAAGCCGGGTTAGTTGCTTCCGCGGTGGCTGTATTAGCCAATGAATTCCCTGCAACGTGAACGCCATCACGTTGAAGACTCTGTGCGTGAATCACGTGAGTCTTTTGTAGTTCTTTGTGTAAAAGAGCTACCTCGTTCCAGAGCTTTTTATGCTTTATTGTGGCACTTGTGTCATCTTTGTAGTCGTTTTCGATCCAACTCTGCAGTTTATTGTTGTAAGAATTGACGCAAAAATGAGAATCGCACACTAAGTGTGGGGAATTCGCGTTCTGCATTTTCGAGCGCCATCTTTAAAGATCTGATTTCAGTTCTCTGAACCGAACAGTTTCTTACTGATTCAGTTTTTGTTACTTTCGGTCTGAATTTACCGCACAGCCAACGACCTTTAATAATCGCACATGCTGCATTGTAGGATTTACTCTCTACATTAAAACGCTGTACAAAGCTATCTGTATAGATTATACAGGCGTATTGTGGGAGAGGCAGGATTTCGATTGGCAGAGGATATTCTTCTTCATATTCTAAATCATTCAGTTCTTCGTATTGCGGGGCGAAATAGTATTTCACGTCTTCCGCTCCTAGAGAATCTATACACTGTATCCATTTCGGATCCAGTGACACTGTAGGCAGGTTTACTGGGCTGAATAGCGCTTCGAAGGCGGATTCCGCTGTGAGGATATTAATCCTTTTGCCGTGTGCTAGTTCTCGTTCATTTGCTAATGCGATTTGCACTGCGTTCACAGTTCTTTCTGTGTGACTGAATGTTTTTTCTGCTTGTGTGTACAAGTGAGATTTAATTGAAATGGGTACCTTTTCTCCCTCATTAGAGGTTAGGTACGTGAATCCGCATCTTCCTGGGATGACTCGGATTACAAGATCGATCGTGTTGTCACGTGTATCTAATTTTGTTTTTGCTAACATGTCTGTTTGCAGTGATCTCAAAATTTCTGTGTGTTTTTGAGTCCAATTGATTTGTTTTAAATCAGGTTTAATTAGTTCGTAGAGAGGTTTAACCCTCTCTGCGTAATTTAGAATGTAAGTTCTTCCGAAATTCAGAAAACCTAGTATGGATTGTAAATTCTTCAGTGTTTTTGGAGCTTGGAGTACAGCGCACTTCTCTAAGAAGTTGTCCGCTAGGCTTTTCCCTTCACTTGATAATTCGTACCCTAAAAACAGTACTGTCAGATGGGCAATTCGGGACTTTTTAAAGTTGAATTTGTAACCCTCTGCTGCGAACCCAAGTATAATGGTGTTCACTCTTTTCAAGTGAGTATCCAAGTCGTCGTCTGTGAGATAAATATCATCTACGTAAGATAATGCTTCATCATCATAGATTTGTAGTAACTCTGTTACCCTAGCTGAGAATAGTCCTGGGCTATTCTTGAACCCCTGTGGGAGTCGACAGAATTTTTTCTGTGACCCAAATGCGGAGAAAGCGGTCAAATATCTGCTTTCTGGTGCAATGTTTTGACAAAAGAAACCATTAGAAATGTCTAATGTCGTTTTATATTTTTTCCTAACTATATTATTCATTAGGGCTGCACTATGCGAATTTTGTACTGCAAAAGTTTTGCAACATGTATTAAGATGTCTGTAGTCCAAAACTAGACGATATGAATTGTCTGGCTTGGAGACAGGAAACAAAGGATTGTTCATTTGAGAGGTGCATGTTTCAATCACCCCCTGGTATTCAAGTTGATCTAAGATCTCCCTGACCTGTTTTTTAGCTTCTTGCTTTATGGGATACTGCCGTTGGGCAGTTGGTTCACTTTTTAATTGGATTTTGTGAGGCGGAGAGTCCTCATCCCATCCTACATGATTTTTATACAATGCAGGTGCCTGGGCTACTGCCCATTTCCTTGCATATGTGTATTTTTTATGAATCGGTATGTGATTCGAGAAGGCAGGCATAATTACTTCTTCGCCACGAGGGCACTCCCTGACAAACTCTGGGGGCCAATCTTTTTCAGCTAACAGAATATCATAGCCTTTTGAGAGCTTATCCCAAAACAGACCCTTAATTTTCCTAGTCTTATCACCCTCCATACGCAATGTTATTTCGTATATTTTATGGGGCTCGCTAAGTCTGGCGTCGGCAGTTTCAACCTGAATGTATTCATTCGTGTCCACTGTCTCCAGATGACTCATCAAGTTCTTGCGCGCTATACTGATCTCTGCTGCACTGTCCAACATTGTCAATGCCCACTCCCCGTTTTTCAACTGTGTCCTCAGTATTCTCGGCATGGTTGATTACTCTAATACTGGCTACCTTCTTTTTCTGAAATTGAGATTTCTTATTTTGAGCAGGTTCCTTGTCTTTGGACTTGGAGCGCTCTCCTGGGTCTGACCGTCCTCTTCTTTCCGAATTCTGTGGAAGAGATCGAGAGGGACGTGTATCAGTACTTTGATATCTATCAGGTTTTTTTATATTATCCCTTTTTCTAAGGTTATATCTTTTCTCAGAGGGCTCCCGTTGGGGAGACTGGCGTTCTCGAGTCGGAGTTCTTTCCCTCCGTCGAGGAGACCTTCCTCTGGACTGGAAAACTTTTTCCTTGGGAGTGGATTGTTTATTTCCATCCCAGCTCTTTTTAGGAGTGTTTAAATTATTTTTAATAAATAATTTTTCAGGATTTTCGAGCAGCTGGGGCTTAACTGGTTTTCCACCCAAGCTGTCTCTACCTAATTCTTCATAGCATTTTTCTATGATTTTTGCAAGCTCAACAGGATCTTTTATATCTGTTTCCCTCAACTTCTGGCGAATCGCCACAGATGCTGCTTCTCCCTTTACGTTGGCTAATAATATAGCCGTGACCTGCTTGAAGTCTTTCAGTAATTTCATACCTAGATTTAAAGCAGGTTCTGGACCGAATTCATTTTGAATCTGTTTTAGCACGTCTGGTATTACCGCCATAGACGGAACACCGTGTGTTTTTGTGTAATTGGAAGCAAAGACTGTACCCCAAGTGTCGCAGTCCTCCACGTGTGGTGCGATTCCCATAGGAAGGCAGATGGTCAAGATTCTGTGTTTCTCAACAGGGGTAGTATCAGGAAATACTGCCTCTATTTGAGTGATTTTCTGGGCTAACCAGAAAGGAATTTGTTCCCGTTTTACGGGTGTTTTACCAAGACATGATTGTATGTTCTGTGGTGTAATTTTATTTGTGTTCCCCTGATGAGGGGTCAGCTGATGTGAATTAACAGCTGGCTGGACTGTAGCAGTCCGCATTACATATTGGACTAATTGCCTATGTATTTTTATTAATGTGTTTAGCTGTGCTAACAGCTCTTCTCTAGACATTCTTACAATGTCAGGATGTGGTGTGTAGCTGGCTAGAACCGGCCACGTGGCTCCTGGTCTACCTAGTGGACCGAGCCTGGTAATGTGATTATTGTGTTTTAGGGCGCCATTAAACCAGAGCAGGTGCTCTTGAAATTTAAGTGGAATTTCAACCTCCTCGAAAGGGGCGTACTCATCCGGAGGTTCCTCTATTTTGTAATAGTGAAACTCTTGTGTTATAGCGTTTACCGCTGGAAAGTTTATCCATGAATAGAATACCTCTGTCTGCCGATACTCGTGAGCCTCTATCACGAAAATTACTGTACCACCTTGAGGTGTCAGTCCGTTTTCTATAAGTTTTAACGTTATAGATCTTCTTAAGTGGACCGGGATGATAATAGCATCCGGGTCCGCTTGTTCGGGACCTTGCTGAGTCGCATCTACTGCGGCCCCAGAGGTTCCGTTTTCTACTGACATTTCAAAAAATGCAGGTTTTTTGCAGAGTAGGTCTCCAAGGAGACAAAGATTAGATGCACAATATTTTGGAACACTGTATCCTTCAACGTTGAATAAACCAGAGCTTTACATAGGAATCTCTTCCTACTAAGGTCGGGCGGATTTTAACCTTTCACCCACTCCAGACGTCTATTGGAGTATTTACGGGAGAAAGGGGTTTGAAATATGCACGACTGAGTTACTCTACAAGTCTTACGTTAGTTTATCGCCTTACCAAACGTTAGGGCGCCATGTAGTGTAGTTCCTAGTTTCCCACTAGGCCCTGCGCATTGGAATAACATAAACAGTAGTATCGACGTGGAACTGCTTATATTCCAGGCCTCCACTGACTATGCTAAACTTAATTGGGTTGTGTTACCAACTAGCTCAGAGGTCACTGGAAACTTTCTTCTCTGCATAGGAAGTGATCAGCTTCCTTGGCACAGACAAGAAGGGATTCAGTTTTCCAACAACCGTGCAACATGACAACTTTGCTCCTCAGATCAAGAGTCGATCTCTAGGGTCGTGTGAAACAATAGACATAGATTTCACTCAGTCAGTCTAGTGCAGTTTACTTTCACAGTATGTAGAGAATAGAGAGACGGGCGTTTATCAATAAAGGTTAACATTTATTGAACAGTCTTTCTTCTCATACAAGAGAAATGTATTGCCACAATTGCAATAACTGTTATTATAAAAAGTACGTACAGTAAGATAAGAATTGCGAAATAGAACTGTAAAAGCATTGATATGGTTTCTTAGCCATACAATGGTTTAAAAGTAATAAAACATATATACAGTCATATATACATTAGGCTAACATACTCAACTGGTGCTTCTAACTAAGCCTACCCCGGTGTGCCTGACCTAAGCCTAACACGTGAGAAGGGGGAGTAAGTAAGTAGCTTAAGTTAAGTTGGTTTTGCCAAGGTTTGTTTCAAGAATTCTCGTCTACGGGTTTAGTCAACACCATACCTCTGAATAGAATGATGGAGGATTGGTATCTCCTTCAGGGGTCTCTCTCGATATCCCAGTCACCTGCGAGGGTAAACTGGAAGCGCCGGGACTGGATTTCTCTGCACGAGAAAGGCAGCGGCTTCTCTCAGCGCGTCGGGAGGAAGGAGGGGTGACAGCGTCCGCGGGCAGCTGGGCTGGATGTCTTCGCAGAGGATGGCTGCACGGCTCCTCAAGCGTACTGAACCACAGTTCGCGCTGTAGCGGCGATAATGGTAATCAGTAGCTTCACCACCACAGGATAGCAGGCTGCAGAGACAGAGTGCTAGTTTTTACCAACACGGGGTCATGCAGGCAGCTGGCATCAGCAACAGGCAACGAACCGCACATTGCTTAAGGCAACGTTGGTAATATTTATACCTGACAGGTGCCGGGTTTGACGCAAGTTTGCTGGACATAAGACGTCAATTAAAGATGTCACTAGGAAGTGACAGTTATCAGTTGCTCATTAGAGTTCCATTACTAATCAAAACATAGCAAGCGGGGATTTCCAGGTTTGCTAAGTTTTTATCTTGTTGAAGAACTCGGAGTGTTATCTAGGAATATCAGATAGTGACTGCTGCTCTGTCATTGCACTAATTGGTCGCAAAGGAAGTAGCAGAGAGTCATGCTGGAATGTGGCTCTGTTCGTGTGAGGCCAGAGATGACTTTACAGAAAATCGCACTTGAACGGTTATGCCAATATAGGGAATAAATGGATTTATAGCCGAATAGGGGCATAAGGTCACAGTATCGATCAGGAACCTAGATAAGCACATAACAGAATGTAGCCCAACTAGCCTTCCTGGCCCACCTACGGTTCTCCTCATGAAGTGGGAATATATCCTGTGGCTCATTGGTTGAGACTTTAACTGCGTACTTGCCCCCGTCCTTGACCGCTCACACCCCCCACTTCCAACCTCCACTGTGGTAGCGACTCCGGCTGGAAATACAAAGTGGACTTGCACAGTGTCTCTTCTAGACAGTTGGCGTGCATTATACCCGGATATAAAGGACTACTCCTGTAACTCCCTGCCCTCATGACTTGCATATGAGACTAGATCATATTCTCTGTCACCCAGCCAGTCACGCGAGGGTAGCGACAGGATAATACCTTGGTCAGACCTTTTCCAACCTTAACCCACTGCAGTTTCACTTGGACTGGGGAGCCCCTCGTCCGCCCATCCCCATGTGGCGCTTTCAACCAGCCCTGTTATAGGAACGTTTGTTTTGGGACACAACCTGTGAAGTGCAGACTCTGTACATGGTGGATAATTTGAGAACCGCAACGTGCAAGCCCATAGAATGGGTGGGAGGCACTAAAAGTAGTACTTCGGGGGCACTGCATTAATGCCGTGGTAGGAGTTTGGGCCGACTTGCATGGAGAAATAACTCTGGAGCAGCCCCTTGGCACACTAGAGGCGGAATGTCATAAAAACCCTGCGGGTCACTACACACTTGTGCCCAACTAGTGGCCCAACCGAGATGCTGTGATTTCGGGGTATGTCAGGCTAACATGCATGCCAAGCGAGACCAGTCTGGCCGACTATTGGTCTGGCTAGTCTGTAGTGTGAGCCCAATTGCACCAGTCACCATGCTTCTCCAATCCCTGACCTGTGGCCACATTTCCTGAATACACAACCCTCCTCTGCCACTAATACACTGCTGGTGATCGTAAATTGTTTTGCTGAACCCCATTTGCACAGCTCCACTCGTATTTCTATGCATGATGTGACACAAGATGGCCGCCGGGTAGGAGCTCTTGGTAAGAGCTCCAAGTGCTTGGGATCCCATTTTTGGATTTTATCCCTGTTAGCACCCAGCAGCATTTCCAGCATTTCGAGCAACGCAACTACCTCAACTACCTCAAGTAACTGGATTTGAATAATAACATCCTTACCTGTTTGACGGTGGCTGGAACCTTCTGAGGGTCCCCGATGTGCCCGGAGGCTGTGATCGTCGCAGGAGAGGACCGAGTCACCTCCACCTTCTACTTCGGACCCTGGGCTGTCCCTGGCCATCGGCAGAGCACGGCACGGATGCTTGTTGCCTGGAGCCCGCTGAGCTCTAGCAGCACTAGATGGACGACTGGTGCACATTGTGACTGCCTGCGAGTTGAGCTATTGCAGACCACCGGAGGTGTCCGACCCGCCTGAAATCACCGCCACTAGCGCCGGACTTCGTGGGTGTGGACCCGGGCCTGGATCCCTGCTGCAGCCGACATCGAGAGGCTCCGGACGGACGACTGGAACCCACTGCCCAAGGGAGTGCGAAGGTGTCCTGCCCGCCAGCAATCACCGCCTTAATCACCCCCATCCTGCCCGTGGACCCCGGACTGGGCGTCGCTCGGGCCGCAGCGAGGGAGATTTGTCTTCGTCGAACCGGGAGGATTGCATGGTCTACCGCCGGAGGTCCCGGGTGTCCATCGGACCGTTACTACCGGACCCTACGTGGGGAAGACTCCAGAGCAGGGTGGCTGGACCTATGTGTCCCGGTCGCGTTGGGAGTGATCACCCTGTCCTACCCTGCGGTCTGTGTGCCTGTCTGCTCGCTCCTGGGCTGAATCCCTCGCGCCCCGGCGACGCCCGGAGGAGGTGGCGTCCTGCTGCCATGGAGAGTTCGGCGCCCTCCCCACCCCAAACAATGTCATTGCCGCCAGGCAGGAGTCAAGCAGAAGGGAGTCAACGCGGACCGACCCAGCGCAAGTGATCGAGGGAGACCCCACCCCTGTGGAGACTCTCTCGGTAACGCGGAACATACGTTTTGTTTCAGCCGGATGCCCCCCCCCTCCCCCCAGAGGAACAGCGAGAATAGAGACTGCCCCCCAGCTGCCCGCTTCTACACTGGAGAGTTTGGCAATCAGGGCGTCTCCGGTGTGCCCTGCTTGCGTGATCGGGCAGCTACAGTGCAGCTCTGCTTTTAAAGTGCCTGATCTGAGCAGCCTCAGTGCAGCCTGACGACCATGATGACCACGATGTCCTGAAGGTATCTGCACGCAAAATTATTATTTTGAACATTCATGCCGGTTTTTCTTTCATTCTCTGACCGGAATCTTAAGGTGGTATCTGCATGCAAACTATTCTCGCTGACATAGCGGTCTTTCCACTTCCATTGTCTAAAATGGCTGGGGCCATAAACTGGAGCCATAAATCGCCTCCACTGCCCACCAGATGACCATGAGGCTGCATACCAATGCGGTCAGGGGTCATCAAAACAGAGATAAGTCTCTCTCCTCACCACCAAGCAACATAGAAGCTGAACGCTCTCCTCCCCACCAAGCAACATAGAAGCTGGACTAACTCGACTTGCCCCAGAGTAGAAAGGGAAACTAAACTCTCTAAAACACAACAACAGACAAAGGACCACTACTCTTGTCTCTCTATATGCTATTTTGGCTGCCATCTTTGACTAGTCCTCCACTTTGGTGGCCATCTTAGACTAGTCATCCTCCTCAACTGCCCATACCTAAGGCTATCCTCAATTTTTCTTTTCTTTTCATTCTTACAGCCCTGTAACCTCACACACTCACCCACGCAAACACCCCCCTCTTCTACCTACACCTCTTCCACCATGGGCAAGCACACATACAAAATTAACTACCCACCCGAGTTCACCCAAAAAAACGCCAAACGCTTCAAACACAACTTCCTGAAGGCCCACCCTGAAACCCCGTTTGTGGACACCTACTTTTCACTGATCAATGGAGCCACGAGCACCGATATCATCCTCTACACTCTACGTAGAGCACAGTGGAGGAAAGCGTTCCTCTCCATTCAACTATCTCCACCACCAGAAAATCCGCTCATGGCCTAACGCTTTCTATCACACCATCCCAAGGTTTCCCAGGCAGAGCCACCATCACCATCTACAACAACGGGACCATCCTATTCCAATGCACTGATAGGAACCTTGACCTACTCGACCACCTGTTCCCCACCTTCATAGAACACGTCTCCAACCGGCGGACCTCCATTCCTAACACCCCAGACTACACAACACCCTCCACTTCCATTCTTCAATCTAACATGCCTAACCTATCACAACAGCTGAACGACACACACCTCTCCCATCCCCCCAGCGCTGTAGTCAGTCACCCACCCGTTGTAACCTCTCCACACCCCTCATTCACTGGCGAAGTTCACTCCCCCTCTTACATCCTCCATACCCCCACCTTCCCTACCCCCCACCTCACACCTCCTTCGAGTCTCGCAGAACCCACCACCGCCCTGAACTTATCTCCCCCGCCCCGCGGTAGGTCCATCTCCCACCCTATCTCCCCCCCACTCTCACTCCCCACTACCCCACTCTCCCAACTAGATTCACAGAACACACCACCTCCCCTACCTTAACCCTCCTCCTCTCTCCCCCCATTCTCAGCCCCCACTACCTTGTAAATGTAAATGTAAATGTAAATGTCAAGGTATTTGTAGAGCGCACTGTCACCAAGCGGTTTCCTGGCGCTATTACTCATACCGCTGTGGAACCCCTCCTGGCTTTCCCTGTGAAGTGTCCACTCCTGGGCACCCCCAGGGTGAAGCCAGGCATCCACAGCGCTGTTGGGGCCGGTGTGGAGGTTAAGCAAGCTATTGCCCAGAGTTGCAGCGTGGGACCCATGATTAGAATAGGCACCGAGGCGAGAAATCAGGTCCGAAGAAT
The DNA here is from genome assembly GCF_964263255.1 of Lissotriton vulgaris. NCBI lineage: Eukaryota > Metazoa > Chordata > Amphibia > Caudata > Salamandridae > Lissotriton > Lissotriton vulgaris. The sequence goes on along the minus strand of NC_141698.1, from coordinate 985,301,069 downwards.
TAAGAGCCCAAGACCCGCTGAGGCGGGAATTGAACCCTGGTCCCGGACCAGAACTCTGCATCAGGGTCTGCCGCTCTAACCATTGAGCCACACTCCTCCACCCCCACTGTCTCCAGCCTACACTCATCCCTCAACCCACCTGCACCGCCTCCCACCAGCGTCCTCACCTATGCCTCCAACCTCCCCCCTACCTCATCCACACCCCTCACCCACAAATTCTCTCACCCATCGAATGCCACCCCACTTACTATTACCGCAGAGCCCTGCACTAACGCTAGCATATCCCTCCCCCGCCCCCCAGTTCCCTTTCCAGCTCCCTGCTCAACCACTCGCCCACGGCTCTCATCCCCAACACCATCCCCAATCCAACTCTGGACATGATTATATCCACCCTCTTACAAGTCAAAGAAGATCTCCACACCATCAAAGAACTTCTTTTCACACACCCCAGACCCCCCCTACCTACCACCACTTCTTCACCCAACAAGTCCCCCACCCTCCCCACAGACCCTCTCAATCAATACTCCCCGTGTTGGCCCTCTATCCCCGCTCGCAATCACACCTACCGCCCCCGTCGCGCCCTCAACACCCTTTCGGACCACAACGTATGCACCCTCCTTCGCTCATTTGACCCAGGACCCTTAAAACACACAACCACCACACACCTCCCCATACCCACAATTCTCACAAATCCCCTTAGGCCCCCCACTCTAAGCAACAGAAGTTTCGTCCCCAATGATCTCAGAAAAGTCCCCCTCTCTCTAGAACACTCGACCACCCTTCTCACCCCCAGACTCAAATGCATCCTACTCAACTGCAGATCGGCCCGAGACACTCCTCCGACATCGCGGATCTCATCATAACAATGGATCTTGACCTAGCCATTCTCACTGAAACGTGGCTAACTGAAACTTCAACACCTATAATGGACATACTAGTCCCACCCCCCAACTACCACATCATTAGACTCGACAGGACCGGCAAGACGGGCGGGGGAATCGCATGCATTTTTAGGAGCAACCTCTCTGTTACTAAAGTCACCTCCCCCTCCCTCACTTCCTGTGAACTCTTCTGCCTCGATATCTCCAGCTAGGGCAAACCTGTATGCTCTTTACATGTCATCTACCACCCGCCTGGGGACATCCTCACCTTCACTCAACAACTCATGGACACGATCTCATCCAACGCCGGTCGGCAGATCACTCAAATCTACCTGGGTGACTTCAATATCCACTGGAACGATCAGAAAGACGCAGTGGTGAATAGTCTCAAAACTTTCCTTAATGCGCTTGACCTCACCCAAATCTGCAACAGCCCGACACACTACATAGGCTTGCTCCTCGACCTTATCATCGCCAAAGAGGACTCTACCCAACTGGGGGCGATCCAACCCTGTGACTGGTCAGACCACCACATTATCACTTTCTTCATCAACGAAAAAGTTAAACTTAACCCTGCTCAACCCACCAAATCCAAGATCTGGAAAAGGGACATGAAGAATCTTAACCCTAACTCCTTGCCTTCCCACACCTGCAGTCTACTCCTTCCCCCTTCGGGCGCCTCTCATGTTCAATCACTGTCCGACCTCTACCTCGATTCTATGAACTCAATAATCAACGAAGCCGCCCCCCTGCAACTGAAGAGAGTCTCCACCAAAAACTCGAACCCTTGGTATGATGGTAGACTCAATGAAGACAGGCGTGCTATGCGAATGGCAGAGCGCACCTGGAGATCTGACCCCTCAGCACTGCATTTTAAAACGCTTAAGAACAAGAGAAATGCCTACTTTAGGAAAATCAAGCGCTCGAAATCTGACTTCTTTAGCCTCCAGCTGGACCAAGCAAAAAACCGACCAAGAAAACTGTTCGAACTAGTCAAAACTCAAAGCAAGATGCAACCCTTACAATCAAACAGCACAACTAGCGATATTCCACACTGTGAAGACTTTTCTGCTTTCTTTAAGCAAAAGACCGACAACATAAGAAGTGATCTCCTCAATGATGTAAGCCGATACTCCAGCAATATAGGTATACAAAAAAATCCCCCCTCGGCCAGTTCATACTTACATAGCTAATTTCATCAAGTAAGTTTATTTACCTTCTGTAAAGCATAGGTGAAGCAACAACAAGAGTTTCATTTTATATATTTTGTTTATTTTCTTTTTTTAAAAAGAGTATCAAAAGATATATATATTTTTTTTATACTTTTTTGAATCATTTTTTTGTATATACTTCAAGTTCATAAATATCATTTTAAATTCAATTCAGTTACAATTATAATCTTCACAGTGTTATTAGAATTCAATCCTTAATATAAAACAAAAACAATACAACCCTGCCATCCACACATCAACCAACAATCACACTGACACATTCATACATTTTCCACATTTATTCCAATCCCAACAAAAAGGCTGATTCTAAGGTTTTGAGTGACACAGATGTTATTCGTGTCTTGTCCACGCCAGGTCTACGCGCGTTTCGGTGGGTTGAGACCACCTTCCTCAGGACCAGGAAAGGAACCAAATTAGTTTGAAAAAGGCATCATTTACATTCACAAAATAAAGGACTGAGAAGTACATCTTCCCGTTTTAAAAATCAGGACGTCTCTCCAAAAAAGCCAAACAACGAAATGCTTGCCTCCCCTCTACAACTCAAGATAAGAAACTTTCCCTGAGTGAGGTACGTACTCATGATATAACTCGGGGATCTCCTTACTGAATTGACTGTGAAAATAAGCTTATTTACATGAGAACCCAGATAGTTCAGGCTACTATCTTAACCTAAGGTACCCTGCACACACTTAAGGAAGAGAGAGTAAATACTCTTTCTTGTCTGGTCCTGAGGAAGGTGGTCTCAACCCACCGAAACGCGCGTAGACCTGGCGTGGACAAGACACGAATAACATCTGTGTCACTCAAAACCTTAGAATCAGCCTTTTTGTTGGGATTGGAATAAATGTGGAAAATGTATGAATGTGTCAGTGTGATTGTTGGTTGATGTGTGGATGGCAGGGTTGTATTGTTTTTGTTTTATATTAAGGATTGAATTCTAATAACACTGTGAAGATTATAATTGTAACTGAATTGAATTTAAAATGATATTTATGAACTTGAAGTATATACAAAAAAATGATTCAAAAAAGTATAAAAAAAATATATATATCTTTTGATACTCTTTTTAAAAAAAGAAAATAAACAAAATATATAAAATGAAACTCTTGTTGTTGCTTCACCTATGCTTTACAGAAGGTAAATAAACTTACTTGATGAAATTAGCTATGTAAGTATGAACTGGCCGAGGGGGGATTTTTTTGTATACCTATATTGCTGTTTCTCTCTCTTTCCCCTGGTCATTAATCTAAACACAGAGAGGGTCCCATTTTTCATGTAGCCGATACTCCAGCCCCATCAGCATGACTACCACTCAACCTAAAAACAACGCATCATGGACGTCCTTCGACACCTACTCTGAAGAAACAATTCACAAACTGCTCGGCACCTTGAAGCCCTCTAATCACTTCACAGACCCCCTACCTGCTAATGCTGTAAAAGACTTCACCCCCCTGCTCCTCCCACTCTGGACTAAAATCATTAACAGCTCCCTTCAACAAGGACTCATCCCAGTCTCCCTCAAGGTGGGGCAAGTCACGCCTATACTCAAGAAACCTACAGCTGACCCGGCTGACCTAAACAATTACTGCCCTATCACCAATATCCCCACCTTGGACAAACTGCTGGAAAAATGCGTACACCTCCAACTGACAAAACACATTGATCAGTTTGACCTCCTCAACCCCCATCAATCAGGCTTCCGAGCGAAACCCAGCACGGAAACGGCTATGACGCACATAATTGATGACGCCCTCCAAATCCTTGATCGCAATGACTCCTGCCTCCTCATCCTTCTTGATCTCTCCTCAGAATTTGATACTGTCAAACATGAGAACCTACTGAAGCTGTTAAATACCAGAATGGGTTTATCCGGGACTGTTCTCAAATGGTTCACTTCCTTCCTACATAACCGATCTCAGAAGTTCAAGATCAACAACGTGCTGTCCTCATCTGTGCCTGTAACTTTAGGCATCCCACAAGGATCTTCCCCATCCCCCACATTGTTCAACCTCGTCATGGAACCACTCACCACCTTGCTTCAAGCATCTAATGTACACTTCCATATGTACGCCGATGACACTCAACTTTACCTCAAGCTACAATCCCCGGAAGACATCAAACTTCTGAACTCCACACTCAGAAACACCCAATCATGGTTGGCCGATAATCACCTCAAAACTAAATGCTCTGAAAACTGAGTTCCTTCTGATCTCCCCTCCTGCGAAAATTGCCATCACCCAAACCTGGCTCAATCACCTAACTGCGCTCAATGTCCAACCCACCATTGTGGAATCCGCGAAATCCTTAGGCATCACACTTGACGCCAACCTCAACATGCAGCAGCACATTAGCAAAGCAACTAAAGGAGCTAATTTCCAAATCAACACTATGAGGAAACTTAAACCCTTCTTCCCAGCTAAGGACTTCCAAACTGCTGTACAAGCCCTAGTCATCCCTCGCATAGACTACAGAATTGTGGCCCTCAGTGGACTCCCCCTTTCAACAACCGCACCCCTAAGAGCCTCCGTGAACGCTGCTGCGAGACTCATCACTGGTTCAAGAAAACATTCGCATATATCCCCTGACTTAAAATCCCTGAACTGGCTGCCTTTTGAAGCCAGAATACAGCTGAAAATTGCCTGTATGACACACTCGGCCGTACACCACAAGTCATCCAACTACCTCACTCAAAAGCTTTCTATATCAGGAGGCTCGAGATCCAATAGAAGTACAAAAAATCTCCTCCTGAAACCTCGAAGATTCCGGAAGGAAAAAACATACAAACGCTCCTTCTCAGGAATGGCACCCAGGATCTGGAATGCACTCCCTCCTGAAACCAGGCTTATCTCCTCCACTGGATTTTTTAAGAAAGAGGTAAAACCATCCTTATGGCCAAGTTCACCTGAACTCTATTGTTGCTGGATCAAAGACTGCACCGTTTTTGTATTATTGGTTACCTGATTGTTTATTGATATTATATTTTTACATGATTTCTATCCTATTTTGATTCTCACTTACTACCGACTACTATATTGTACCCAATAGTTTGTTTAATCACCCTCTTGTTACCCCTACCCCTTGTTTCTGTAAAGCGCTCTGATATCTGCAAAGATCTTGTTTGCGCTATATAAAACTTTGAATAAATAAATGCATTATATACCCATTGTTAAAGTTACACGACATATCTTGATTATTACACATCCACACAGCACATTCTCCTCCAGTTGGTGCACATTTTATGAAGAAATTCCTGTTTTCAGCACATGGTAAGACGTTTGGTACACAAACCAAGTATCTCCCAGGTGTACAATGCTCATAGAGTAGTACAACCCCCAGATGCCTCAACAAGTAGTTGGGGACAAAGATGGGCCTTTTCCCATCACATGCAAGTGAAAGGCCTGTTATAGTATTTCAGAGGTTAGTCAGATGCTATACACACAATAAATCAGCAACTTTTTAAAGTAACACATACCCTGACTTGGTGATAACTCAAAAGTTTAAAGTAAATATATGTCGCATGCCAGTAATATTATTTTAAACTAACTACACACAACTCACTCTTCTGCAGTGCGGTGCCCCTTTTCCAAACATGTTTTGCAGGATATAAAATTGATAACATCTAGTCCAGCCAACGGAGCACCACATTCATCCCTAGAACAGGCCCGAGTTACACCATAATGTGCGCCATAATTCCCATGCAGTATTCAATCCTTCGGAAGTTTAATGAAATAAAACATTAAACTTCAGATGGATTGAATGTGGTGCACCGATGGCTGGACTAGATGTTATCAATTGTATAAGCTGCAAAACATGTAAGGAAAAGGGGCACCGCACTGCAGGAGAGTGAGTTGTGTGAAGTGTGTTTAAAATAATATTACTTGCATGCAACATATATTTACTTTAAACTCTGCCCAATTGCGCTGCAGTATTGAACAAACATGTGGGAGCCACATCCCGTCACCCTGCAAGCTGCACAGCCAAAACCATATTTAAATTAATCCAATGATTTTTTTTTTAACCAAATCATTTCAGATTACCCCTTCGTCAGGGGTATTTAAAATATAAACATCAGTGAACCACCATCAGTATGATAATTACATTCCTCATTCCTAAGGAGAGTGTCTAATCACTGCTTTGGGAAAGAGATTGGGCCGCGAACTCCGGACATTAGGACGGATTGCTGAGCGTGCATGCGGGCAGTGGTGAGGACGCGGGCTGTGGGCGGAGCAGAGCAGAGTGGAGCTGAGGCGGCTGCAAGCTGCAGGCTGCGGAGGTGGCGGCGGCGGCGGTGAGGGCGAAAGAGGCAGTGAGAGCGGCGAAGGCAGGAGTGACGGCGGGGACGAGTAAGTCGACCGAGAGAGTGGTAGTTGGGTAGCCGAGGTCCGGCTGTTACTGTCCTGCGAGCCAAGGTGAGTCCCGAGTCGATTTAGGACCGCGGATTCCCGGTGCAGCTATGCGCCGCACTTGGTTCAATAGCAGTCGGCATTGAGTTACTCTACTCGGCGCATTGTGTTCCCAGCCAACCCTGACTCTTGTTCTGCTGTCGCTTGTCCCGCTTGTTCCTGAACTGCTTCCGATTCGGCTTGGTTTTTCACCCAGCCGCCCGGCCCGGCGCAACACCATCTGCCTGCGGCCGCTATTAAACACCTCTCCCAGCTGCCCCAGCCTCAGTCCCAGCTGCCTCTAGTCTCCGTTCCCTTCTCCGCCCCCCCCCTCCTGCCGGCCAGCCGCTCTCGGGTGCTCCTCGCTAGTCTGGTCCTGTCAGCCCTGGTTCTGCTCCCCCCGCCCCCACCTACCCATTGCCATCACTGCCAGCCCTACTGCCCAGACAGGAACTGGCCCGTGGCGGCTTACTCAGTACCCCCCCCCCCCCATGCTGCATCCCCACCTGGTTCTGGCTTGGTCCGCTAGCTGTGGATGCTGCACTTGGGATTGGGGGCCTAGGAGCCAGGCCTAGGCGTCAGGCCTTCGGAGTAGCCTTGGTAGTAGCGGATAGGTGGCTACGGGCAGTGAACGGCGAAGGGTTGTGTCGGGACCAAGAGAGCGGGGGGTGCCCGTGTGCGCCATGGCCATCGCCAACTGATTTTGTCGCCCAGGATAAGACGAGATTCAGCTGTCCTGGACTCAGGGCCAAGCTGGTTCTTTACGACCCCCCCTGACCCCTGGAACCACATCCTGGTACGGTTGGCAAACAAGAGACCGGACGGCAGTGGGACCACCTGAACTAGTTTTTTAACTCACAGGCCCCGAACAGTCACGCACAACAACGGAAGTGATGAGATCCGGGAAAATAAGAAAAGCACCCTCCGCACTAAAAAGAAAGAAATCAAAACGGCTGGCCACAGATGTGGAGTGTGCTCCAGTCAACCTCACAAATCCACTGACTTCTACGGTCACATTGAAGGCTCCTAACTCCCTATCAAACGGATGACAACACAATAGCAACATGCATCCCTCTCACGCACCATCCCCGAACGCTTCAAAATCTCTCTTTTGGATTACTTCAAAAAAACACCCGGAGGAGTCAAGCACCCTTCCTCTCCTCAAGCCTCCGAGGCAACTAAGTTTTGCGACCCTCACCAACCTACTGAGCCAAGCGTGCACTTGCCTCAATCGTCTCAAATATCAACCAACAAGCCTGTTTTAGTACCGGATGTCTTTATTTTTGGGTCAGTAGTTGATGATCAGAACACCGCTTCGGAATGCTTTGAGGGCCACTCAAAATCCTTCACCAAGTCACCAACCTTCACCAAGTCAGCCTCTTCCCACCCACGACATCTGCAAGCAAGAGGCCCGTTTTACCCAACCATCCCCCGCGAGTCTTATTTATAACTCTAGTCCCCAAGTACTGCAATCATTGCAAACAGAGAATTTTTCGACTACATTACCACAAAACTCTCTTTTAATTTTTCCACAAATTCACACACAAAAAGATTTAGCACCCACTCCGACATATTTAGTCCTTGTTCATTACAGGGCTCAAGCTTCCTGGAGGGGAGTTCAGAGTCAACTAAGCTCCAACAACGACCACACTCACCTCCAGCAGCAGCAATAGTTTTTTCAAAGTCCCCACAAAAAACCAATCCAAATGATCAACTGCTAGCGGACCTGTCCTTCTTTTTCAAAAACTCTCAAAATTCAACCAATCCTAGATTAAAAACCGAGCCACACCCCGATGTCACCACAACAACGAGTATCTGGCCTCAATTACTCCAAACTTTCCAATTGACAGTCACTGCCTTAAACTATCATTCTGACAAATTGGACACGCAGGTTGATCTATTGAACCCTTTAGCTCTGTTTAAAGCAGGGATCGATAATAAGCTGGACAAACTGAACAAACTAATAATAGGAGCGCAATCGTCCTCAAAATTAGCTCAGTCAGTCTGCTGCTGCTTGCCCATCATCGATTCTCTCTCCTCGCTCCCAGCTTTTTTAACCAGTGTCCTAAACGAAGTTAAGCTGTTGAAGGGAGGCCGGGTAACTGAATGTCTCGACCAGTTACCTCAAAAACCCCTAACACCCAACTTAGAATCGGTTAACTCCCTGATTTCACCCGCAATTGGGACTCTGGTGAGTGGGGAACAAAAACGTTCCTCGAAACAGACTGACAACCCCCAAGACCCCCACCAAGACCAAGGCCCTCAATCTTCAGTGGCATTGATTCCACCATCGGCCTTAAACCCATAGACAGTGAGTAGGCAAACTCATACTACCGGTAACAACGTGGTAGGGTCTTGTGTTAAACTAGCTGCTGCTGCAGCACCCAACCCTGAAATACTTCCTGCTCCCTTGCCACCTTGCAGCAAGAGAGAGCGTAAACGTCAGCGCAAACAAAGGAACAAATTAAGACTAAATCCAACAGTCGATCTCCCTAAATTATTTCCACTGTTTTCAACCGCTGCCAATAAAAAAGCCTTAAGTGTCTCACAACTACCACCAACGTCAACAAGTTTCTGCCAAAGCCCCCTCAGGGCCGACTTAACCTCAAGTGCCAGTCAACAGATTTCTGCGTGTCGTCACGATCATAATACTTTACCAGCGGAAATAGTGGCACTAGAGCCACAGCCTGGCACTGATAAAACAAGGAAGACAACAGTCACGATAACTCAACCCCAACTAGCTTCCCCTTCAAGACCACCTCACCCTGAAAAATTTAACACTTGATACAATCCCTTAAAAGTAATTTTTAATAACATATCAATTCCACTCAAAGACACTCAGACATCCAGGCAAGGTTCATGAGATCCCCCCCAAATCCATCTGGGATAAGACTCCGGCTCCTTAATTGATAAATCCACTCTGCCCAACGTAAGCCCTAGTACCAAGAGTGCCAAAAGTGACCTACAGCACTCCAAAATACTTCTTGCCCCTGAATATAAATCAAAAGGTCAGCACGATATTCTCAACAGATCAAACATTATTAAATTAGCGAACGGTGCCCCGGGTTTTGAGGCTCCGACATCGGACGAAATCGAGTCCATTGAATTCCTTCCACCCAGAGGCCTACAACCCTCTGAGGTAACAATGGTGTCATTTAGATCCGTTATTTGGGCACGAGCATTCTTAGCCCAAAAGGATACTTTTCAGCAATGAGGAATTAAAATCTATCCTTATTCCACCCCAGGCTATCCCACAGTGCTACTAAAGCAGCCAGCCTCCCCGACAAGAGCGCAATGTCTTAGGATTGGAGTTAAAAACAGGCCATACTCAATCCTAAAAAATGCCTTAGGCACAGCACCACTGACTGAAAATGTATGGACTAAAGCCCCCAATCCTGAAAACCCCCCAGATTGGGATGGCTTCCGGCTGCCCTGTCCCGTAAAATATCAGACTGACCATTTGAAAAACATTTTGCAGACCCAAATTCCAATGACTTGGTCCAATCAAGAGCTCAATTATCACATCCTATAAACCTTCTAAACCCCCAGTCACAGTCCTCTTTTACACTGTGTTCATGGAACATCAGTGGTCTCCATCAGAAAATGACCAATTTGGAGACGCACAACTTTACATTTGGGCACGATTTAAGAGCCCTTCAGGAAACATGGGCCACCTAAAATTGTCCAGTGATAGGCTTTATTGAATACTTGAAACCCGCAATTAGAGACCGTCTTTATGGCCACCCCAAAGGTGGTCTGTCGATCTACGTCTCAAACAATTTAAAAGGCCCGATCGAGCTATTGAATTATGATGAGGCCTGATTACTTAGAGTTAAAATTAGTTCATGGAACAAACAGCGATCGCTTTTACTTCTTAATGTTTACATTAATCCGAGCACGCGTTCGAAAAAGGAGCATTTAACACGCTTAATGAAAATCGTGTGTGACCTGGCTGCGGATCATCCCCATTCAGACTAAATGATCACCGGAGACTTTAACACTAACCTCTTTCAGGGAAACTCTGCTGACTTTGAAGGGCTTTTTCCAACCACATCAACAGAAGTAGAGGAACAGTCCAAACCACCAAACCAAGCATATTGTGGTCTAGGAGAGCTTTGTGTGTTGCAATTTTACAGTGCTGGCTTTTTTATAATGAAGAGTAGATCTACGAAAGACATTCCACCAAAGTGGTCTTGGACAAACGGCCGCAAACATTCCTATCTTGATTATACCATCTGTAATTCAGCCCTGTTCCAACACTTGGGTAACTATAGTATTTATCCTCGATCGGAAAGAGACCATCGCCCACAAGTCGTCACCCTCAATGTAAAGCCAGTGTATCATAAATTTGCCCCAACAACATGCATAGGAACTTACACCGAAAACCTAAAACGACTAAGATGGAGCTAAGACATCTGCGCTAACGATATGAAGGCATGTTTGGCCTTTACAACAGGAGGCACTGATTTGGCGGCCTCCCCCACTGTTTCCTAGTCGATCTTCTGTTCCCATCTGATAAGCCTTTTTCCATCCAAACAGCATTCCCATAAGGCTTCTTCTAGTCCCCAGTTTTCGATCTCAAGCCAAACTAGGGTACTGAAGAAATCTAGAAATAACGTCTTGCGCACCCTTAAGAAATCCCCAGGGAACAGTTAGCTCTTGAATGTGTAAAAAAACGCCCCAAAAACATTTAGGCAGGCTCAACAAAAAGACAAACGACTTTATCTAGGCCAATTCTGGTGCAAACTATTATGGGAGAGCAAAAATCGCAACCCAAGAAAATTTTGGACCTTAATCCACCGTTAAAACTCTAGTTCATCCACCTTTCGGACCGCAAACATTGCAGAAGCCGACTGGTCCGCCTTTTTGACTGACCACTTCAGGGCCACAGAGGGAACAGCTTCTACAGGCATATGTGCTCTCAACCCGATGAAAATAAGCCCGAGTAAGAGCTGGAGCAGGCCCACTGAATCTTTAGAATCTCAAAGTGAAGACCTGCAGATCACCCAAGAAATGGTCACCAAAGTATTATTAAAAGCAAGATCAGATGGAGCGCCTGGCCCAAATGGCCTACAACAGATTTTGTTTAAAACAAATATACCCCTTTGGTCGGGATACTTAATAAATCTTTTTAACTTTGCATTAAGAAGCTCAACTATACCGGACTCTTGGCGAGGCGCAATAATCCATCCGATTTACAAGTCAGGTTCTCATGCGTCTCCAAACAATTACAGATTAATTGCCCTTTTAGATATTGAGGCAAAAAATTAAGCAGGTATCCTACTGGAGGAGCTGAGAACCTGGGCAGAGCAGAATAATTTTATCCCAAGGAACCAAACCGGCTTCCCTGAAAATTCTGGCACCATGACTAACCTATTGACATTGTCCATAATTGTTGATAAAGCACTTATTACATCTAGGGCTGTTTTTTGCTGCTTTGTAGATTTTAAAGCCGCCTTTGACCGTGTCCCCAGGGCTGCTCTATGGGTAAAGCTAAAAAAATGGGGGATCCCAATCAAACTTCTGGAGGCGATTATCCAACTGCACTCAGGCACATGGATACAAGTGAAGTTGAGGACTGGAACACATCCCACCCGGAAAATCATGACAACTAGAGGTGTCAAACAGGGATGTGTGCTGGCCCCACTACTTTTTAATTTGTTTATAGCAGACTTACCAGCCACCCTAGAAGAAATAAACAGCCACCCACCCAAGATGGGAGGTGTGTCAATAAGTAAACATTTATACGCCGATGACTTGGTCCTTTCTAGTCTCACCCGGGTAGGACTGCAAAGGCTATTAAACAAACTACACAGCTATACCAACATGAATACTTTAGAGGTTAATCTAAAGAAAACCCTAGTGGTTATCTTCGGTAGAAAACGTAACCTCGGTGGTGGATGGCTATATAACAATATGAGCCTTACAATAGGAAAAACATATAAATATTTAGGGGTCAATTTTGAATCTAGGGGTACCTTCGCCAAACAACGTAGTGAAATTTCAGTAAAAGCCATGAATCTTCAGGTGAATCTTTCCAAGCTCTCAAAAAAACTGTCTGGTCCGAGTCTATCACCACTACTGGAAGTAATGAGAACAAAAAATCGGGCCCACTCTGTCGTATGGCATTGAAATTTTTAGGGGAAAACTAAATGCCAATTTAAACCAACATGTGACCAAAATTTATAAAAAAAAGTCCTCCACATGCCTAAAGCTGCCTCTGCCGCACAGATCAGATTAGAATTGGGCTTACTAAACTATGACATTTCTAACACTGGCACGTATTTAAATCTGTACCACAAACTTAGGCAAGCAGATCCAGGTTCATTGGAGTCATTACTTTGGTTAGACATCGCTCAGAAAAACCCAGGTGGTTCTTACGGGCATTTTTTTAAAGACTCCATCCAGCAAATGTCTGCGGGCGACCTATGGGATCTCAACCCCAGCAAGGCAGCCATTTAAAATCAGTATTCAGAAACGTATTCGAATGAGGTCCCTAATCACCGACAAAGCTCACTTCGCCAAACGTAGACACGCATGAGCAATAATGAACTCTTATGGGCTGGCCTCTCCTTCTTCTTATCTGTCCTGCACTTACCCCTTGTATTTAAAACTTAGCTTTATGGCTCTCAGACTGGGTGACTGGCAATTCTTAAAAGATTTACCCACCTGGCGTCGAACGCCAGAGGATTTATTGTGCAGAGGGTGTGGCAAGACGGCTGGAACTTTGGAGCATGTAGTATGTCTTTGCCCCGCTCTTATGTCCCAGTGTAGACGAAAACTGAGTGGAATAGGTTGGGAATCCGGACCCGTAGACAGGCAATTATCGCAGCTCTGACTCCTGCAAATACAGCTTTAAACATAGGCCTTACAATTTTTATACGCTATGCATACCGTAATTTCACTCAGTAACCGGAAGGGCCTGTCAATGCCTTTTTTAAAGAAATGGCCTATACTAAATTGTACTTTCTTTTACGCTGCTAAAAATGTTTACATCTGATTGAACTTTACCATAACCTGCTGCTACTTGTTGAGCACTTAATTGTACCTACTAGCACAATATTGCTATTTGTTAGTGCCACATACTTTCTATGTTGTAACGCCACTGTTGTTTTGCACATCATGTCTTTCTAACATACATATGCTATTGAAGTCCCCTAATGCAATTTGTAAATTCTCATTTAATCACAGTTTTCATGTTTTGCTTCTTTTATAAGATTATGTATTGTTGTTGGTATTTTTTGTGTGCTCTTTTATGGATACTTTATATCCAAATAAAGATATATTTTTCACATTCCTCATGTTAATAGATAAACTGAACACAACCTTATTACTTTAAATGAAAAAACTGCAAAACGCTGCCTGCGCACTCACCCACAATTGGCCATTTTACTCCATTGTAATCCTGGGTGCAATCTCACCTAGTAGGACGGATTAAATTTTGCTAGATGCAGCCGAGCATTTATAGAGAAAGGGAAAAACTCACGTTGTTTAAATGCATGCAGCTGTATTGTTACAAAGCTTATGGACATGTATCAATGTTTAACAGATGGAAGGTGAATGGGGAGCAAACGATGCTGAGTGTATCGTAAATGCAAGGTACTATGGGCATTCGAACGACCAGCAGTGAAAGAGTGGGTTTTGCGGACAGCATTGTATTACAGAAATGTGACCGTTTTTAGCAGAATGACAGGTGATAGATCACTAGCTGTAAGAAATTACAATCACATTAGTCCTCGTGGGAAAAACAGGACTTGCGAGAATCATTAGGATTAAGGGGCGGCGGACTATCTTTAAAGTTCACCTCGCAGTTGGGAGTAATATGATGTATGAATGACTCGTTGGAGATGGAGGGGGAATCAAAGGCCTGAATCAGGTTGTAAATATTACAGGAACACGACCCACTGTTTGTATAATCATTATCAAAATATGCTTGTTAAAATTTGTGCAGTTTCACCTTTGAATAACTTTAGGATGCGAATGAATATTACTTACTGGTTCTACTGAAATATTCAATTGACGGGTGAAAAAATTGGGAGGCCAAATTAATTTGAGCGTTTTATAAGGAGCGTTTTATAAATGCAAGGTATTGTGGGAATTGTAGTACCCGTAGTAACGGAGTTGGTTTTGGGGAAAAGACGGATTTGTCTTCCGGTGGATAAGTAGAAGGACATAGGATGATCATTAGTGGTGAGTAAGGGTTGATAGATTCATCACATTAGTCATCGCGGGTAACACAGTATCTGTAGTGAAACAGTAGGATTCACCATAATGACACGTGATTCGCCACCTGGTGGAGCAGAAGGGTTGATTATTGGCGGTAAAAGTCTGATTCAGTTAGATGCAGTGGTTACCGATAACACGAGAATGTGTGAGGACACATTATGGAGTTTTTAAGTTGGTTTAACTGACCGGTGCTGCTGGAACTATATGGGACTGAGTTATGATGGGACAAGTTAAAATTTGAAATACACATGTCATGGTAAAAGTATGCGCGCAAAAAAATCTTGGGTGACTTACAAGGTTGGAAGTTTGAATTGAACATTGTTGAAAATAAGAATACCAGTCAAGCAAAAAAATTGTGGGTGAGTGCGCGAGTACTGTTTTTAATTTTTTTTCATTTAAAGTAATAATGTTGTTTTCAGTTTATTTATTAACATGAGGAATGTATTTATCATACTGATGGTTGTTTACTGACGTTTGTATTTTAGATACCCCTGACGAAGGGATCATCCCGAAATGCATTGGGTTTTAAAAATAAAAATAAAGTTGTGACATGAGGAAAAACGTAATTCTCCTGTGTATTTTCATGGAAGTTTGGGAATGAGTAAAATGAATTGATGAAAATAAAGGTTTTAAGAAAGATAAAAGCATTGGAAAGATTGTGAGAACATTGAAGATTAAAAAGAGACTCGATTTATTGGATTCATTCAAGAATGGTTTCGGCTGTGCGGCTTGCAGGGGGACCGGCTCCTAACTTCGAGCATTATTATTTGGCCGCAGAACTGCTATGGCTGTCCCGGTGGTTGGCGGGCGGGCTGGCCGGCACTTGACAGAACTGGGCTTTCCCACGCCAAACTGTGCACACCGTACGATCCATGAATTGTTGCTACCAACGGGGAAACTCCCTCCACAATCCATAAAACTCCTGATCATTGCGTATACCAGCAACACCAAAAGCTGATGGCTCTCCGCAACTCCTTATTCACTAGAGATTCTGCATTGGTTCCATATGACCCTTCAGGGATCTTCTTGAAAGGGAGGGGAGAGAGCTTTGGGAAGCAGAGGAGGCAGATCCTGTAGGCACACTGTTCCAAAATGTTGCTTTATGCCATTTGAGCAGCTCAATGCGGATCATAATCTGCCCTTGGGCCACTTGTCTTATTGGATTCTGCTGGCCGAGCTGCAGTTCAATTGGCAGATTACAGACACAGAGCCTGACACACATACTCTAGTCGATACGGTCCACATACCGGGTAATGGATGGCGCTTACTCACACGCTTCACGTGCGTGATGGCTCACACACCGCTTGACATATTACGTTCCATCAGACAACATGGGTAACCTGACATCAGTCGTGCCCTAACGCAGAAAGAGTGGGTCAGGGCCTTTTTATACCCATGTAAAGTCTCTCGCCATGTTAAGCACCAGTATATACAACACAGCATTTTACATAGAGCATACCTTACTCCTGCGCGTGTGAATAGAATATACAGCAGTACATCAAGCTGTCCCAGATGTGGCTCCCAGGACGCTGATATGGTGGACATGTTTTGGACTTGCCCAGACGTGCAGTCGTTATTGAAGGAGGTCATGGTTGCCCTGGCAACTGTCATGGGGAGGAAGGACGTATTCTGCATGGAAATGGGGCCACTGGGGTTATTTAGGTGCAGAAAGGCGGGTAGTGCTGACAATCCATTCATAGATCTGACCCTACTCGTAGCTCGAAGAGCTATCGCTATGAAGTGGAAAGATACCTCCCGACTTATCTTATTGGTTTGCAGCCACTCTGAAGTGGGGCAAAGCCTAGTCAGTAGCCCTCAGTAGAGAGGAGGCCAGGGGCTTGCGCAGAACTCCCAATGCGCTGGATTTGGACGCGCTCCTTCATGAGTTACAAGTGCTCAATTAACTAACACCCTGTATAGTATGCTGAGACAGATGTTTGATATTCCCTTCTCTCTTCATTATGTCCTCCACCTCAAAACCTGCCCTCCAGAGTCTTTGCATATACATAATGCTGAAAACTCCGTCCTCTGTTGTGGGGACTATGCTTTCCTACTCACTGCATGCTCGAAGTTGCACCCTTGAACGCTCTCAACTGGTGCCGAACTGTTTACTTGCCACACATGCAGAGATCTTGACTGTTTGTACCTGTTATGACCTGCCAGTTGCATCTTTTTTAATTAATATTTGTTTATTATGTAAAAACTGAATCGATGTATCCTGTTGCAACACCTGCCATTGCTAAGAATTCTTAGACCCCCGGGGAACATATACATTGCTGTTGACTTCATTTCTATGCTGCCATAGTTATATTGTGGTTTGCACCATCAGAAAATAAATCATTACTGGCTATTTCTTTTTTACATTCAACGAACAGAAGATCTGCCCCGTAAAGACCTGCGCATATGCTAGAGTCACAAGTCATGTCCGACTCTGTATGTTGGCACAGTCAGGGATGATATTGGTGGCAAATTTGAAGGTTGAGTAAGAGCTGAAGTTGGGGGCCTGGACATCTCAAGCCTGACATGGTTCAAAGTTCTTAAACAACCCCCATTCGTCCAGTATGTTATTGTGAAAGAATATTAGTTTCACTTATAGTCCTCACTGTTTTCATCCAGTACAAGGTACTTCAATGAAGAGTTATTCAAACTGGCCAGGATTTCCATGTCGGATAACAATCATTACAACACTAACAGGTTGAGATTTTTTTTTTTACTTTCCACCTCCCCACCGTGCCATTAAACTGAGGGATTAAAATAAATACATTTTCGTAAGTAGCATACACCGTGAACTGAAGAGAATGTAGGTGCACCTAGTTTTTGACTGAAAACAAATCTAAGCCACATGAAGATAATGATTTGGCCAATCATAAATAGAACCGATGTCTCCTGTTTTCCAAAATGTGCAATTTGGGCACAAGAACGCATCTTTTTACATTTAACCCCAAACAACTTGCATAATAAATACCTCATCCATTTCAAACTCATTTTAATCCGGCTGAGGTAGAGAGCTGTGGCTCACCAGTGCTGTCAGGATGACAGTCCTCTGTAAGTTCTGGGGGAGAGCCTTCTAGAATCAGGTCATAGCTACATATTGAAGAAATAGAGTGGAAGGCGGAGGGACATGATGTTTGGCTGTTCTTTGCCCTTTGAGGATGAAATTGTGCCTTTCAAATGTACACGACTCTTAAATGTGATGCCTATGCATATCCTTGAAAAGGGGCCCACTTGTTTTGCTTGTCATTTGAGGATGCAGCTGAGCATGTTGTATTATGCATTAGGATTGCTTCTGTGCACTGCACATCATGGCGGAACACTAGTTAATGGTAGTAACTTAACAAGACTAATTTGCTTTTGTAACTTTTTCTTCTTTATTTCAACTTTGTTGTAGTTCAGTGCAATATAGCACAGTCTGTGATAGTAAAATAACATAAGGTGGTGGGTGAAATTCTGGAAAAACGTCCTATTTTTGCTGGTTTACATATGATCTAGTCTCTGTTTTGAGTGGCAAATTGGGCAAAAAGTGAGATGTACAGAAATTTGGTCCTAAGTAATTGTCAGTAGGGAATATTAAATCAACCCATCTATTTTCTGTTTTTCTAAATGTCTGTGATGTTGCTAGAGTTGAATATTTTATAAACGTCAATTCTTATGATGTCAGGAGGGTCAAAGGTCATTCGTGCTGTATCAAGTGATGTCTGCTTGTTTGATTTGTTTAAACAGACGCGAGATAAAACACTGAACGGTCAGGCTTTGATGGGACCTTCTCTGACTGTGTGCTTTTGGCCTGTCCCTACAGTGGTAGTAGAAAATGTTTGCGTGTAGGAGGACATGCACAATAGCGATCGATACGCCTATGATAGAAAGGGGTTTGGCTTATTTTCTGTAATTACTCGAGTTGTCTCTCGGTGATGTATTGCTGGGAAATAGGGTAGCATTGTATTTAGGTGAGAAAAGGGTGGGACTTATGAGTTTACTAGGAATGAGACGGACATGGGTAAACTGGGGTGAAAGATTTCATTAAATTGGAAAATAACTTCAAGTAGAAAAGGAAACAGTAATTTCATTTTAAAACGCTGGTTACAATTAAGCTACGTTTTCTCACATTAAATTACTGTCTTTGATATTATTCCTAATCTAATTCGCATGAAATATGAATCTTTCCCACAGTGGACCGAAGTTCGAAAAGACGACGAGTGAAGCCATTGGCAGATTGTCTTTTAGAAGCCCTGGATTACGATAGCTCGGACGACAGTGATTTTAAAGTTGGTGAAGATTCAGGTATTTGTTTCTAGAGAAGAAAGCACTTTTTATAGCCAGTAAACTGATATATTACTTTTTTCATATTCCTGTGAACTAAAATACTCATCAATGAATCTAAATACGTTATCCAATTATGTATTGTGAACAACTAGCCCCCATGTGAGAAGCCATCTACTGTGTGAACCAAATTCTCAAAATTTGCGGAATTATCTATAATTTGCCGTGAGCAATGTTTTGATGGGCTATTTTATCATTCTTCTGTGTAAGATTATACAATCTAATCTTGTAGTGTGTGAAAATGTTGTGCATGCAAATGGTGGCGTCATCTTGAGACTTACTTTTGATTTTTAGCTATTTCCTTAGCTTTGCTGGAAATGCATTTTCTTCATACCTTATAAATTGATCAGTTTTTTGTATTAAACATCTCCTGATTGTAAATTAGTTCCTGTAGATGATCTGTTAAATTATGTGATAGTAAAAACTAAAAAGATTAAGAATGAGTAGGAAAAGTAAGAAAAGTGAGAGCAATGGTCTGTATATTTAACAGGCTGAACACAGGATTAAGGGTGACGTGAGCTTCCATTTATCATTTGATGGCCAAAAGACTTCCACGAAAGGTAGCAGAGGCGAGGGTACCGAAGAAAATGAGAGAGTTGGAGGAGTGTGCTATAAAGAAACAGGTCTTAATTTCTTAACACTTCAGATGAGCACAAATCAGTGTAAATGGTATGTCAAGCAAAGTAATTGGGTAAAAACATCTCGCATAATGTTCATTAGAAAATATGATTATGTATTACTCTTGCTTAGCTCAGTAGTGTCGTTCTACCATACTAAAGCTTCATAGCTCCCACAGAATGACCACTATATCACTGTGGGTAGGCCAACATGAAGTGAAATGTATGTGGGATTCTAAAACGTGTTGGAAATATGAGAATATCCGTCTATCTTCATGGCATGAGGTTCTAGGCAGGCTTTTATTTTGAAACATAGAAGCGTATAAAGCAATGATCATCATAATTTGGAATTCAAATAACTACAGCAATGTATTGTACATTAATTGTTGAATAGAAGTGAAAACCCAGCAGCCAACCAGGCGTGTTAACAGTGGAATAGTACAAGAGATATTTCTTAGACCAGTGGCTCTTACCCTGTGGTCCGAGGACCCCAGGGGGCCTGTGCAGCATATCCTGTGAGGTCCGCGATTGTTTGTCAAAATGATAGAATATTAGAATTTTTACTTTGAAATTAATAAAGTATATACATTTAGAGAAGCAAAATTTAAAATGTAACAAACGTTTACCATATTTGAGAATTAAAAACAAAAAATGTGCTTGAGCATTTGTTTGGGGTTAAACTTGCTTTTTTGTGTGTATTGTTTTAAAGTTCAAATCATAGTAATTGCTTAGTTGTGGGCCCCCGACTTCCAGTAATGAATTAGTGGGGTCGCTGAATTTAATCATTCATTTCACAAAAGTCAAAAGGTTTTAAACCGCTGTCTTCGACCATTTGTTTAGGTTTTATTATTATCTAGACATGCCATGAAATCTGTTTTCCTTGTTAATTTGCTTAATCTTACACCTATTTGTACAGGTTCTGCGCGCAGTGGAAATGAAAGTGATGATGCCTCAAAGGAAAGTGTAGAAGGATCCAGTAGTGACTCAGATGAAAATACTCTTGAGGAAGAGCTGGCCACAATAGCAGCGGATGAGGAGGAAGAGAAAGGGCAAATTGAAGAGGAACCCACAAAAGGCTCTGGAAGTGATAACAGTCTGGAAATAGAGAATCCTGTTAGCAAAGACGAAGGGGAAGACTATGATTCTGAGGAGAAGCCTAAAATGAAAAATGAGAAAAGATCAGAAGTAGATACTGGTATAGAAGAACAGACCGATGAGCCTAGAAAGTGGAATTTGCGTAGAAACCGCCCACTATTGGATTTTATTTCAATTGAGGATCTGAATGAAATGGATGATTATGATAGTGAAGAAGACAATGACTGGCGTCCAACTGCTGTTAGAAGGAAAGGCAAAGCTGCATCTCACAAAGAAAGGGGAGATGGGGAAGATGATGATGGGAGTGGAAGTGAGGAGGAAAATGAAGAGGATGAGAATGAAGAAAATGACAGTAGTGACAGTGAGGCCGAAAGAAAGCTGAAGAAAAGAAAAGTTTTAAGTAGGCAAAGTGCTGATGAGGAGGAGCTGACCAACGATAGTCTGACCCTTTCACAAAGCAAAAGTAATGAGGTATGTTTGTTACTTTCTTTAGAATCCAAAGAAACAATCCTCTTTTTCGATTCTATTAACCCCTTCACTGCGGCGACTATTCCACCGCAGTGCTAAGGGGGTGGGGGGGCCGCGCGGCGGTCCCGTGCTCGTGACGGAACCGCTCCGTCACGGCACACCGGTGAGCTGTGCTGTGACGGAACGGTCCCGTCACGGCCCCGCGCTAGAGAACGTTAGCGCAGGCGCGGCGAGAGGGCCGTGGCGGAACCATTCCTTCCCCACCACAGCCACCCGAGGCTCGTGACGGAACGGTTCCGTCACGAGCATGGGAGGGGTTAAGGAGCAATGTGGAAGGATGTTTTCTTATCATTTTTATGTTATGTTATTGATGTTTGTTTAATGGCTACTTTCCAAATGGTTATGAGGTTTATATTTAGGCTTTCCTGTTTTCATTTTCTATTTTTGGTAAATTCTGGTGTTTTTTTTCTCAGTGCATTCAAGTGATTTCAATACCTTAAAAAACAGTGGTTATCAGTGGTTACACATTTTCGCGCCATTAAAAACAGAAAGATTGTGTTTACGGTGCTTTTGGAATATTTTGCTTGTATTATTGCTTTGTTTCTGCACTGATAGTGCATAGTATATAGACAGTGTACGTATAGTGTATGTGATGTCCAAATTCATTTTTACAAATCAAACTTATTGTAGTACACCATATAATACTTCTTCAGTGAGCCTTTGGTCATGCATGCTCACTCTTTCCTTCCCATCTAAATGTTTTTCTCTGAAAAGGCTCTCTCAACATTGATACTTGAGATAGGCAACGCCAAAACAGCCAGTAGACAATACTAATTCTGTCCACTGACCTAGCTTTCCATGCCAATGCTGATGCACCTTAAGATTGCGATTCTCTGTGTCAGGTTCTTCACAAATGCTTTGAACTGGGTGCATATGCCCTCAAAGTTATTGAAACGGTCAAAAATGTAGCAGCACTTTTGAAAGTCCGGACAAAATTCCCATTTACGGAAGGGATCTAGGACTTGTGCAGAGTACCACAATGAGGCTTCGTTGACTTCAAATGCCATGGTTGTGGAAGAGACATTCTTCTGCATCATTGTAAGCCATTTCTCATACATTGTAAAATAAAATGTCCTGAATTTCTCCTCAACATTACTTTTCTTACCAAGTGGCAAGCACTCTAACGTGGAACATGTTGCATTGCCAAAGTCACTAAAAGTGTCGCTCAGCCTATTCTCAAGGATATGTTTCACATTTTCACCAATTATGCTGAACACTTGGTAGATTAGAGTGTTTTTACACTTAAGTTTTTTATTATGTCCGCTACAGCAGTAAAAAATCTAAGAATGTAGTAGTGTACTTTTTGACATCACTATCAATATGCAAATGAAGATCCTCACATTTCTTTTCTTTGGCATCATCACTTATAGCATTCATGGCTTCTCAGACTAAGAACCAGCAGCTAAATGACACAGTAGGGACGACTCTTACTTTGATGCCGCACAATGCACAAAATGAGAAATATTTGTGTGTTACTTCCAGCGCATGACAAAACAGTGCACCAGAATGGACTAAAAAGTCAATAGCATTCTTCATTAACTCTGAAGATTGTAAAGATTCTTTTAGCAAATCATCAAGCAAGTGGGAAGGAACTCTTACAGGGAAGCACTTTAGCTCAGGTATCGATTTTGACAGGTCATCACACAACCTTTTCACATACATAGCTGAATCACTGCAAATATAAAAAAAGCACTCCAATCTTTGTTGAAATTGGTATGAACTTTCTGCAGTAGAATTCAAAGTGATGATGCGCTTCATGTTTTCCAAAGGTCTAATGTCATGTTTTCACCATTATCCCAGATGCTTGGTCACAACACTCTTTTCACATATACCAGTCACTACACCTTGAATTGAATGTTTAAAGCCTGGGGTGTTTAACAATTCCCCTACTATCAATACTGACTCGCTAGAGAAGGGGGCTGATATATTAAGGGGTTTTACCCATATTCTGTGGGTAAATGTGATGGCAAGATCTGGGTTCGGAGACCTGTCTTGTGTTGTGGCTAAACACAAAATATTATTAAGTGTAGCCAAAAAACAGAAAGAAAAATGTCTTTCTTGAGTCCCCTCACTCACCGGAGTTTCCTCACGGTGACATGCTTCATCATTGGGGCCATCCCAGTTCTCTACGAAAAGGGGCGTGCTACGACTTGCGAACTACGTAGGAGCACTTTAGTTGTGAAGGACTATGTGTGGTGCAAAAAAATGTAGCGAGGTGGTGTGGGTGAGCAAGTGAATTTTAAAAATACTGTGCTAGTGGGCCTCAATAATTTATTCTGCTCCTAGGTTGGTATATTATAAAATGGGGTTTATACTGTGGACCGACCTCTATGAAGGTAGGTTCAGTATATGGTCAACATGTTTCACGCTACCCCTGGCGTTTCTTCAGGACCATACAGGGACCAGCCCTGTATATGCCACTCCTAGAAACCTAAATCAAGGTTAAGGATTGATTAATGTAAAGAAAGTATTTACAATGGTGAACGCTGCTCAATATAAACACATGCGTGGTTCAAAATACATACGCGGTAGCTTACTGACGTATGTATTGCTCATTGAAGAACATGTAAGGAAACGAATAAACAAAGTTTAAAAACACCTTACCCCTTTCTCTAAGAGATCGGGGACATGTAAGTCCTTCATGACGCACGTTTTCGGATACATATACATATATATGCATACTCTATATGGTGCAATTTGCTCCATATTGGTGCGTTCAGGCTCTCGGGTCCAGCGTGTGGTGAAAAAACACGCAAAGTGATTGTGACGTGAAAATACCTGTACAAACACTAAAAAGTGACTTACTGTGACAACGACGGTGAACAAACACTACATATAACACATAAATCAAAGTAGAATCTCAATATTTACATTTGTGGGTGCTTAATAGCACTTCATGGTCTCTGAGGGGGGCGGTGTCGCTTCGGTGGAAGCAATGCTGCAATAGCAGGATTAATAAAGCGCGGTTAGTTTTCAAAAACCAAACAAAGTTTTTTACGAGCGGGCAAATTTCAGGAGCCGTACTCTCTCGGCTCTGATAGGAGAAATGGGGTAGTTCACTTACTTCCTGATCAGCAACACCGCACGATATTACCTAGCTGTTGCTCCGTCGGACCGCATCTTAGAGTGCGTCCTGCGGGGATCGCTTATGTTCTCTTTCGCTTCCGGGTTTGTAACCGGAAAGAGACTGGACCACTCTGTCTCGGAGGCCATCTTGGGAGGATGCGATTTCTCATTACTCGGAAGTGATTTTCTACTGACTCTCGTTTTTTATTCAAAAGTGAAGAAATTGTCACTTATCGGTAGTTGATTGGGAAATCGCCACAAATCTCGTGGAAAACAGATGTTAGGCTAATGTTACAGAAAAAAGCTGTGATGAGAGTGGAAAATGTTCTTAAGTTAAGACTCTGTTATTTGTTGGGTTTGTTGGGCTGAATTCACACGGTGATCATAGTTGCATTACTGGGTTACCTTGGTGAATAAGTCATATTTTAGAGGAAGGGGAGGACCTATCTAGATCCCCTGTGTTCCTATGGGAGTTCGATTCTGTATAGTTCCAGCGACTTTGTAAAGGCACTTGATGTTTCAGGTCTTAATGGTTAAATGCACCCCAGGGTATGTCATTGTTTATCCCATGTACATCCGTTTGAAGCTTGAACACCCAACGTTGTTCACGTTCATGCAGGGGTCTCTCTAAATTCTCTTTGTTCTTTACGCATTCCAAAACCACCCATCTGAGATCATTTGGTGTGTGATTTTTTTCGATAAAATGGTTGGTCATGCGTGTAGTGGCCCTTTTGCACATATTACTTCTGTTCTCCACAATTCGGGTACTGACTTTTCTTGAGGTCATTCCCACATAGTGCAGATTGCTGGTGCAGGTGATCAGGTAGACTTCACAGGCCAATATGGTAGTTTGGGACTGCACCCAGACCCTGCAATGGCAGGTCTGAGACACATATTTCAAGCTGCTTTCGTGGGTGGCGCAATCAGCGCTGCAGGCCCACCAGCAGCATTTGCTCTACCAGCCCTGGGCCTGCATGGTGCACTCTACTAGGGACTGACAGGTAAATCAAATGAGCCAATTGTGGGAATATCAATTCATATAGTCAATTTCCCATAGGGAGTATTCGCGCTGTGGCAGTGGCACAGCGCCCAGAACGTTTAATACCAACAAAAACAGAGGAGACAACAGCGAAAAATGGAAGGGAGACTCTCGCCAATGGCGCCAGGTCTAACACGTTTCCCCTCCTGCTGAAATGTGAGGAGAACTACCCAGCCACTTGCGGGTTCTCATCACTAAGGCGGAAAAATCTGGCCAGACCATCAGCATTGGCGTGTTCTGTACCAGGGCGGTGTTCCACCGTAAAGTCCATACTCTGTAGGGAAATGGCCCACCTCAACAACTTGGGATTCTCACCCCTCATCTGCATTAACCATCTGAGGGGCCTGTGGTCTGTCTGAACTCGGAAGTGAGTCCCAAACAAGTATGGTCTCAGCTTCTTCAGTGCCCAGACCACAGCAAATGCCTCACGCTCACGCTCACTTGCACTCCGCCTCTGTTCCTATGGTAGTAACCTCCTACTAATGAAGGCCTCAGGTTGGTCTAGGCCCTCCTCATTGATCTATGATAGAACAGCCCCCACACCATGCTCTGAAGGGTCTGTCTGGACAGTAAATTCTCTTTCAAAGTTCGGGCACCTGGAGCACGGGTGCTGTGCACATGGCAGTCTTCAGGGTGTCAAAAGCT
Source organism: Lissotriton vulgaris (assembly GCF_964263255.1). Taxonomy (NCBI): domain Eukaryota; kingdom Metazoa; phylum Chordata; class Amphibia; order Caudata; family Salamandridae; genus Lissotriton; species Lissotriton vulgaris. Next base: position 985,275,041 of record NC_141698.1, on the reverse strand, counting down.
TTCTGACAGGTGTCTGTCCAGTTCACAATTTTTGGCTGCTTCTTAGAAGTCAGCTCAGTCAAGGGCGCAACAATGTTGCCATATCCCTTGACCAACCTCCGGTAGGAGCCCGTGAGTCCTAAAAAGGCTCTCTACTTTGTCTGGGTCGTGGGGGGTTCCCAAGCCAGGATCATTTCAATCTTGAGCTGTAGGGGTGCTACCTGGCTGCTCCCAACCTGGTGTCCTAAGTACACCACAGAACCCTGCCTAATCTGGCACTTACTCGCTTTAATTGGGAGGCCTGCTTTCCACAGCGCCATCAATGTTTCCCAGAGGTGGCACAAGTGGTCCTCTCATGAGGAACTAAAGACCGCAATGTCATCCTAGGTAGGCGGTACTGAAATCTTCCAGCCCAGCCAACACCTTGTTGACCAACCTCTGAAAGGTGGCAGGGGCGTTCTTCATCCCAAAGGGCATCACCTGGAACCAGTAGTGCCCATCTGGTGTAGAGAATGCTGACCTCTCCTCAGTCCCATAAGTCAAGGTGATCTGCCAAGACCCAGACATTAAATCAAACATGCTGAGGTACCGGGCAGCCCCTAACCGATCTATGAGCTCATCCGCTCTGGGGATGGGGTGCACATCAGTCTGGGTGACTGCATTGAGCCCTCAGTAATCCATGAAGATACGAAGTTCTGGGGTGTTACCAAGCGCTGCAGCTTTTTGCACCAAGACCACTGGGCTGAGCCAAGGGCTGCTAGAGGACTCAATCACCCCTAAATCAAATATTTTGGAGACCACCTCCGTAATGTAGGCCCTAACCCGGTGAGTCACTCGGTAAGTCTTGTGCTTAACAGGAGAACTGTCCCCAGTGTCCACGTCATGGACACACCAATCAGTGACACTAGGCACCACGGAAACCAAATCAGAAATTTGCCCCAACAGCTGGCGACAATCATTCTGCTGCTCAGGGGTCAGTGTGGTGAAGAGGACCACACCCTCCACTGACCCATCTTGCTCCTTTGCACACAGGAGGTCAGGAAGAAGCTCACTCTCCTCCTCCATCCCAGCATCTGTGGCCAGGAGCATTCCCACTTCAGACCTCTCAAAGTGGGGCATCAGGCGATTCACATGCAGGACCCCAAGGGGTTCCTGAGTGTCTGAACCAAGTCATCCACTGCACACCAAAGACGGCCAAGGTGGGCAGTGGACGGCGAAGGTGGGCAGTGGCAGTGTCCCCCTGAGCTGTTGGTGGCAAGCCTGACCAATTGCGCAAGCACCTCTACCAGGTTCTCTCACCAATTTTAAAAACGGCAAATTGTTTTATTTTACGGGAATACTTTTAATAACTAAGGCAATACACTGAGGGTACTGGGGGGCAGACAGGCAGACAGCACTTACCTGGAGGCCTGAGCTCGGCGTTCCTTCCTCCCCGCCCTGGTCTGACGCGGTAGCTAGTACCGCTGAGCGGAGGGCGGGCAGGTAGAGCCAGGCACTTCCGGTTGTTGAGGTTAGCGCTCTAGTTGTTGGGAGCGCTCTAGGTTAAAGAAGCTATGCCCCAGCGAACGCGCAGCGGAGGCACGCAGCGGGCGCGCCGTCTTCGCGCCAAAGACAAGCCCGTCTGCGCCAGTCCGCGGCCGACCGGGGCTAGGGTCCAGACCCCTTACCGATACTCCTGCCACAATTACATATAGTGCCAATCAACTCCTGGCCCTAAGGCAGGGAGTTGGGGAGGAATGCTGTCATAGCATTACAATGGTCTCTAAACAAGATCGATGCAACCATTGTTCTTTCACTCTGGCCCAGCAGCGCAATATGGCGAATGCTGAGGAGAGAATGAAACTATCTCTCATTAACTGCCGTTCCCTAGGGAAACACAAAATGGAGGTCCATGACCTACTAATAGATGGACAGCTAGATGCCCTGTTTCTTACAGAAACCTGGCGTAACAAAGACTCTGCAGCCGACATAATAGACGCACTACCACCTGGGTATGAGATCAAGAGGATTGATAGACCCGTGGGGCGTGGAGGCGGAATAGCTATAATCGCCAAAATAGAAATCTGCTGCACGCTGAAGCCAGTGGATATTAAAGAAAGCGAATCCGGCTTTTTTTCCATCTCGAGTCAAGACAGTCAAATCCTGAAAGGTTTTCTGATCTATAGCCCCCAGGTCCAGGGACCAGATTCACGGAAAGCCTGATAGAACATTTGATACAACCTGCCTTAAAGTATGAGAGGCTGCTGCTTTTGGGGGATCTAAATTTCCATTTTAATGATCCCACTAACATAGAAGCCCGGGAGATCCGCAATGAGCTTGCAGCTATGCAAATGACGCTTAAATCTGAGCTCCCCACCCAAGAATATGGGAATTTATTGGATCCTATTTTTTCCAATTGGGAAGTGTTGAATATAGATACTCCGGTGGCTGTGGTATGGTCAGACCACTATCAGATCCCCTTTCAGATTGCGGTAAAAAGGGGGAAAGCACGTAAGGTCGACGAGACAACGAGACGCAGGAAATGGGTAGGCTTTTCCAGAGCGAAATTTAATGACCTTATGGAACAAGGTGGACCCCCAGTAGGTCAAGAGATAGAGGTAGCCTGTGAAATATTGGATAACCGCATTCTGAAAGCCCTTGATCATACAGCCCCGTGGACCAATAACAGACCATGGAGGCAATCTAAATCTGCACCTTGGTTTGGGCCCGAGCTTGTCAAGGAAAAGCCGCATGTAAACAATTTGAGAGACGCTGGGGGAAAGGTTATTCGGTGGCAGATAGGATGGCCTATAAAGCTAAGCTTAAGGTCCATCATGCCACGATTAGGAAACATCGGACGGCACACTATAAAGACAGGATAGAGAGTGCGGAGAACTCAATGAAAGAACTGTTTGCTGTGTTCAAGGAAGTTGGCTCCCTTTCCAGCAGCGCCAGCCCATTGGAAGGCTCGGTGGAATCGTGCAACCGAGTGGCTCAATTTTTCGCTGATAAAGTGGGAAAAATGTATTCTTCATTTCCAGCGGAAGCTAGAACAAAGCCCACGACAGAGGATGTCACTGTTATCTCTGAAGGATCTGAGTTACTAGTATCCTTCAGCACTCCCCAAGAGGACATCTTAATTGACATAGCCTCCAAAATTAAATCGGGCTCCCCTAAGGATCCAGCACCCGCTAAAATACTTAGGGAAAGTTTAAACATCCTGGAACCTCACATACGCTATTTACTGGATCTTTCTTTTGGTTCAGGCAGTGTTCCATCAGTATGGAAAGAGGCAGTGGTACTTCCGCTAAAAAAAAAACTCATATCAGTGCGGAACAATTAGACAATCTACGACCAATTTCCCTCCTTCCCTATTTTTCTAAAATCGCAGAGAAAGTCGTCAATAAGCAACTGACAGAGCACATAGAAACCTGCAAACTTATACACCCTACCCAATCAGGTTTTCGGGCATCCTACTCGACCGAATCAGCCCTACTCCTGTCCACTGAAACCATACGCAAGTTGGTGGATGAAGGCCATACCACAGCGCTGATCCTTTTAGACCTAAGCGCGGCTTTCGACACTGTAGCACATCACATCTTGCTGCAGTGTCTGAAAAAAGGAGGAGTGAGGAGCAGAGCCTTAGAGTGGCTAGAATCGTTCCTGCGGGATCGGAGCTTCCAAGTCGCCCAAGGCCCTCATCGGTCTAAGAGTATTATGTTAAATCAGGGAGTGCCACAAGGGTCTAGCTTGAGCTCCACCCTCTTCAATCTCTATGTTACACCTATAGCTGAGATTACGGAGAGGTTTGGGGTTCAAGTAGTGACCTACGCAGATGACACTCAACTTGTGGTGTCTCTTGCACAGGTAGATGGGGCAGCAGCGAGCAACTTCTCAGGGTGCCTCCATGCCGTAGCAGACTGGATGGCTAATAACTGCTTGAAATTAAATGGCAGTAAGACAGGTGCTGGTGGCGGGACATGCACCATCGGTATGGACATCGGCATGGTGGCCACAAGTGCTGGGGCCTCTTCCCTCACCTAGTGAACAAGTGAAGAACCTGGGTATCTGGATAGATAACAAAATCTCCTTTGAGCAACACACCACTCGGGTGGCTGGACAATGTTTCGGCATTTTGAGAAATATGCGGAAAACATTGGACTTACTCCCCACAACAGCCAGAAAGACTGTAGTCCATGCTCTTGTTACTTCGAGATTGGACTATGGGAACGTTCTGTATTTAGGAGCCAGCAACAGATGTATCACTAGGCTTCAGCGGATACAGAATATGGCGGCCCGCATGATCCTGAAACTACCCAGAAGAGCATCATCTAAAAGCCCTGGAATCCCTCCACTGGCTTCCGATCAAAGATCTTACTGCTCAGCCATCGCATCATGCAGGGAAAGGGGCCATCCTACCTGCTGAACCCTTACATCCCGGGCCGGGATTTGAGATCTTCCGGGAAAGGGCTGGTGAAGGTTCCTAGGTTCAGAAGAGCTTGGATGGGCGGACGCTCCTTCCGAGTACAAGCTGCCCAACACTGGAATAAACTCCCACATAAAATGAGAGTAGAAACGTCAGAACGTATCTTTCGGAAACCACTCAAAACCTACCTGTTCCCTCTGGCTAGAGAATGAGGAAGTTCGTAAGAGAGAACTGGGTTGGATGATTCGTCTGCTGGTTAGGGCTTGCCACACTCAGCGCGGGGACACACTGCTCCCAGTATAACAATGCGCTTTATAACATTTATAAAAGTAAAAAAAAATAAAAAAGTAGGTAACAGGACTTTTGCGCTCCACCACCACAAATGGCCGGCCCACTTATCTTGAAGCACCCGGGCTCCACTGGGGCCAGGACCCAAACCTTTTGACCAGGCTGAAACTCGATCAGAGTGTCATTCTGATCGTGCCAGTGTTTCATCTCTTCCTGGCTGGCTTCCAGATTTGACTCCGCAAGCTTTCTGAAATGCCAAGTCTGGTTCCTGAAGGCCAGCATGTAGCTAAATACATCCTGGGGAGGTTTCCTGGGAGATGACTGCAGCCTTCCTTGACCAGACTCCGAGGTCATCTTACCAGGTGGCCATAGAGTACTTCTAAAGGGCTGAACCCGAAGGACTTCTGTGGCACCTCACGGTAAGCAAATGACAGGTATGGCAAGAGGACGTCCCACTTACGCCTCATGGGTTCTTATGAGCCCATAATCATGCCCTTCAGGATCCGGTTGAATCTCTCAACCAGCCCATTACCTTCATATAATGGGAGATGAAGTTGGTTCCCCTGTCAGACACCACCTCTCTGGGGAACCCCACACAGAAGAAAATCCCCATCAGTGCACGTCCCACCACGACGACCGCCACTGTCCTGAGCGGGATGGCTTCAGGGTACCGAGTGCCATGGTCCACCAAGACCTGGATGAACCTGTTGCCTAAGGCTGTCTTTGGGTCCAGTGGCCCCACAGTGTCAATGCCCACTCGCTCGAATGGGGTACTGACAACTGGAAAGGGCTGGAGTGGGGCCTTGATCTCCCCCCCTCACTCTTACCACTTGCCTGGCAAGTCTCACGTGTCCTGCAGGAAGCATATGAGCTCCTGCGCATCTAGGGCCAATAAAAGTGGGTTGCAAGGCTCTCAAAGTTGTTGCTTTGCCCCAGATGTCTTACCAACGGTATGTCATGAGCCAACCCCAGTAGGAAGGCTCTGAAGCTCTGGGGTACCACCAGCACGTGGGCTGACTCAGGCCCAGCAGCCTTAGGCTCGCTGTAAAGGAGGTTGTTCTCCCAATCAATCACATGTGATGCGGACTGATCACCTGCTGCCTGGGCTGCGGCCTGTTGCCGCAGACCCTCAAGAGAAGGGCACTTCTTTTGTTGCGCACAAAATTCCTCCCTGGTGGGCCCTCCTACCTGCTGCCAATGGGTCAGCTCGGGCAGGTCCCCCAGTTCGGCTACCTGCTTCCCTGTATGTTCCAGGGCATCCCCCTCAAGGTCTGCTCCCTCCTGGACCGTGGGAACCACAGGGGCTGGATTCCCATGCCCACCACCCCTTCTCTTTAAGGCGGCAGCCTGGGCCGTAATTTCAGGCTCTAGGTCGTTCTGAACATCCTTCTTGGCTGCCATGGACCGGGTGGTCGTACACGCCCACTCAGGCAGACCCAACATTTCCAATTGAGATCTCTTCTCCACTGTAGCCCACGGGGAGTTCTCTAAATCATTGCCCAACAAACAGTCTCCAGGCATGGCGATACTCACGGCTACTTGAAGACTTCCTGAGACGCCCACCCACTCGAAGGGAACCTGAGCCATCTCACACTGGTTCTCAGAGTTGTCTGCTGACACTTCTGGGCAGAATGCATGGGGGACAACCTGCTCTCTGGACACCAACCGGTAGCTGACAGCAGTGAAACTGGCTCCTGTGTCTCTTAGAGCCTCCACCCTATGGCCATTAATGGTCACCCACTGCCTGTATTTTTTAGTGTCATCAGGCAGTGTAGGCTTAGGGACCACCTCAAAGTCTCCTAATGAGACAAGGGTCAACTCTATGGGATCCCACCCACCTGGGGCACCCATCTCCTCCCCACCCAAGGCTGCCCTGGCAATCTGGCGTGGTGGTGCACGGGGTGGTGCGTTGGAGTCCCTCTGGGGACACTGGGGGTCATAATAACGGTGGCCCACTTGACCACGCTTAAAACAAGTAAGGGGCCCCCTCTGAACAGGCCTACCTGTCGAGGGCGTTCGCTTCTTCTCAGGGGGAGGCTGGGACACCACTGCTTGTTTCCCTTGGGAATTACTTTGGGGCCCTCTTTTGAACTCCATCCATTTACCCCTGTCCCCCCACTTCTGTGCTGGGGACCCTGCCCACCTTTGGTGAAGTCTCCCAAGGGACCCTAGCGAACCAGGGTGCTCACCCAGTGGTACGCCTCCTCAGTAAGCTTCCTAGGGTTAGTCAGCTTGCTATCAATAAGGTGCTGGCGTAGCTCTGGAAAGCAGTTACTAGATAAATGCTTCAACGCAAACAAATTATACAGTTTCTCAAAAGTTTCTACTTTCTACCTTCTATCCAGCGATCTATTGATCTGCAAAAATAAAGGCACATATTCAACCCAAGTGGTACCCTCTAACTTCTTGCAGGTCCTAAACCTCTGCCTATAAGTCTCAGGGGTCAAACCATCGCGGATCATCGGGGCCTTCTTCATATAGGCATAAACCATCCTACTTTCCTCGGGCAGGTCCAACAAGGTATCCCTCCCCTCACTCACAAAGCGTCCCCACAACCCGCTCCCCAATCCTTCTCAGGGACCCAGTGGGACACCATGGCTAATTCATAGGCTGCAAACCATTGCCCAATATCTTCACTCTTGTGGAAATCCTTAATGACCTCCTTTGGTATATACACTCTACTCTCAGTATGTAATACAGGTATGCTGCCACCAGAGGGGGAGATCTCTACACTCTTTGCTTTGATCTCCCAACTCCCTCAATATTCTCTCATGCGCAAACTTCATTTTCATTATCTCAAACTCCAACTTCTTTTTCTCTATGTCCCTCTGACCATCCATTTTAAGCTTAGCCATCTCCATATTATGCCGCCTAGCTCCCTCCCTGTCCTCCATCTCTTCTGGAGACAGACCCCTTGTGGACATACTAGTGCTTGGGCTGGAAAGCGCTTTTCCTCACACCAAATCTACTACTTCCACCGGCTGCTCTCCTGAGTCCTCTTCCCTCTCCACAGACTCTCCCATATTCTTAGGGGCATCCCTGGCTTCTAGCCAGGCCTTCAGCACCTTTTGATACTCCTCCTTTTTAGGGAGACCTGCAATAGGGACTGTGAATTACTTTCAGGAAATATTTGAGCTGCTTGGCATTCTAGGTTTCTAATTTCTCTTCTTCCCAGGAGAGAGCCTCCGAGGCATTGGGTCTGGGCTTGCCCATTGTAGCAATAACTGGCGATATCAATCAAAAATAGAAAAAACGTATGTGGTTGTGTTATGGTCTGCACTAAATAGTAGTGTACACTATAATTACTGTATGCGGATCACAAATGCAAGTCCAGATCCTCACCGCTGACTACCAATGTTAAGAAATGGGTGTCTCTAGTTGGCAATGGCTGGCCACTGTCCAAGTAGGGACCCTTGTTCCGAAATCACAGAAGGGGGCTATACCCTTTGATAACCCCTTCTCAACCCTGTGGTAACATAGCACGAGCAGACAGGCGTATCTCTGAGACAGTGTGTGAAGCATTTATGACCATACACAGTAACACAGTGAAGAACACTACAAAGGGACACCACACAAGTAGGTATAAAAAAATAAGTATCTTTATATAGACTTATCACAATACCCAAAACGACAAAAAGCCACAATACTGTAAAAATGGAAATACTCTTAGAATGCTGCAAAAATAGGTCAAAGTGTTCAAAAACGAGTTCAGTTCAAAACAGTGGTCTCTGCGACCCTTTTACTCGCAAAGTACCTGGATTGGCAATGCAAATATGAAAATGTCGCAATGAAGCTGTAGCGTCGATTCTTTCCAAGCGAGGCCGGTGATGCATTGATTCCTTGCTGCGAGAGAGGAGGTGATGCACCCATCTGCTGATGCGAGGGAAGGCGATGCGATGAACTTCTGCACACAAGGCCGGTGATACGATGAATCCTTGCCGCGAGGGAAGAGACGATGCGCCGGTCTGCTGATGCGTACTGTGAGCAGGTTCAGATGTGAAGAAATGTCGCTTCGCTAAGGAGCAACAATCCTGGTGCGATGAAATTGGCGGACGCGATGTGTCCACGCTGCGATGTCATGATGCGCCGATCGCTGGGATGCAACGCTCATGATGCGATGTGATGATCTTGATGGTGCAAGCACTCAGCGGCAGCAGTGCGATGTTACTCAAAGGTGCTCTCAGCTGCAGCGGCCCGCGAACATGCGGTGCAATGATTTTATGCTGCGAGCACCCAGCGGCACAAGCCCGATTCCCAAAATGGAGCTTTTGGCTGCTGCAGCTCACAAACGTGCGTTGGCGGTGATTTCAGCCTGCGTACTCTGCATTAGAACTAGAGGCGCTGGAATTCTCAAGAGGAGCCTCACCTGCAAATAGAAGTCCTCGCTGGGAGGATTCAGAAGGCTGTTGGTGAAGTCTAATGTGCCTGAGACTTCAACAGGAGGCAAGATCAACTCAAGCCCTTGGGTGATTTCTTCAGCAAGATCTATGAACGTTCTCTCCAAGTCCTTTCCCCTCTTCTTCCAAGTCCACTGGTAACCACTGCAGGCCAAACCCAGAAACAGCACACCGGCACAGGGGCAGTCCAACTCCTGCAGATTCCTTGGTCACACAGACAGAGGTTTTTTCTTGACATCCAGACGTAATAAACATTGTAGGGGTTTCAGCACAGATATTTATACCCCAAAAGTGTTTGTTCTAAGCAGCCACAAGTCACTGAACCCAGCCACAACTGCTCAGGCCTGGAGCACTTTGTTTACAAGGCTGCATCCTTCCTTTCAGAAAGAGGGGTCTGCTAACAGACGGAGGGTGGGAGGTGGAGCCAGCATTCACCCTGCCAGGCACAGCCCTGCTCAGATCAAAAGGGTCACCCCTCCCCTACTCCAAATGCAGATCTCTCTAATCAATCCAGGTCTGACTCAGCCTGCTCTGTCCCTCCCAAACCAGACCACCAATACACATAACAGCAGAGCATACTGGAAGGCTTAGGCAAGAAAATACGTTCTTTCTAAAAATGGTATTTTCAAACGCAGAATGTTAAAACCAACTTCACTATAAAATGTATTTTATCATTCTGTGTTCAGGCAGACTAAACTCTAATTTCTACCATGTTCCCTGAGTCAGTTAGGATTATAAGGTGTAATAATCAAACTGCCCATTCTGCCCTATGGAGAACAGGTAGCCTTGCAATAGTGAAAAACGAAAATGGCTGCAATTCATTATTAGGACATGCTACACATACCAAGACATGTCCTACCTTTCAATAACAATGCACCCTGTCATAGGGGTGACTCACATGATGGCAAGAGAAGGTTTAGGGACTGGAAAGTGGGTTCACTTCACATTCAACATGGCAGTTCAGGACTGCACGCAGACACTGCAATGGCAGGTCTGAGACACATGTTTGAAGCTGCTTACGTGGGTGGCGCAATCAGCGCTGCAGGCCCACCAGCAGCATTTGCTCTACCAGCCCTGGGCACGCACGGTGCACTAACATGTAAATCAAATGAGCCAATAATGGTAATATCAATTCATATAATCAATTTACCATAGGGAGCATACACGCTGTGGCACTGGATGGCAGTGGCACAGCGCCCAGAACGTCCAATACCAGCAAAAACAGAGGAGACAACAGCGAAAAATGCCAATGGTGCCATGCCTAACAAAAGTGATATTGTATAGCCCCCTTCAGGAAGAAATAAAAATCATTCTTTCACTCTCCTTTTCCTTTCTTTGAATGGCATTTAGTTTGTGGTTGTGCAGGTGTTTATATGTTTACACTGGTGATGGATAAAACTCCACCTTTCGTTGGGGTTTTATCAGTTAATATAGGTTTAAACCTAAAACCAGATAGCCTATTTATATTGCAGACTTGACAGTTTTGGCACGTGGAAATTGTCATCTTTGGTGTGAAGTAGAGCGTCTTTCTTAGTAGATGCTATGTATTTAGAGAAGGACGTTGATTCTTACAAGGGATTGGTAAGTAATATACAGAGGGATATGTAGGTCAATATATGACTCCGCACAGGCAACCACAGCAGAAGGACACGTCCTGCTCTACGTCTCCAGACCTTCATTCAGTGCCCTGTACTCTTCCAAAATAATTACCCAGCTCTGACGATGCTTCGCAGTGCCCAGTAGTCCATCCATATTCAGCGAATTAAATTCATTTCTGCAGTTGCCCGGGCTTACTAATAGAGGATCACTATCTTTTAAACAGGCACTGGCCACCACTGATGTTAATTAACAGCATTCAAATCCAATTCAGCTTGCTCACCTATCTTTGTCCTGATGGTGAACTCAAATAATTGAGTTTGAAACACCGTCGACCCCTTAAAACTTGAATTCCTTTAACTCTGTAAAATTTTGTAAAGGAGTTCATATTACTGTTATCAATGCAATGTTTTTATTTTAATTTCACCCTCACTTCACGCTTATTGTCACTTATTGTGTGATGACCTGAATACTATTGTTTTGGAATAAACACCTGTCATAAATTGACCTACATATTAATTAAACACCTGTATATTACTTACATCTCCCTTGTAAGATTCAATTTCCTTCTCTAAACACATAGTGCCCCCTTCAGGGTCACTTCTGAATGGACCTTTAGGCCACACCAGAACCATTGTTTCCCCCAAACAGCTTACCTCTCCAGGTTCACATATTGGGGTACCCTTGTTTTCTCTATCCTTTCTTAGTAGGTAAGCGTGACTTCAGACCTGTTTTTTACTGGATGGGTGTGACCACAGGGTGTTACCAGGTTACTTGTGCATCTTCTCCATTGGTAGGTCCGTCCTTTTTGCAGTCAATGTTTTTGAACATTAATTGGTTCCTTATGTGCGTTGTTGGGTATGCAAATAGCCATTTAGTTGAGTCTTTTGGCTTTGCTGAATGTACCTTCTTTGAGTGTGCTTCTACAATCATGGGGATTTCCAATTATTATATACAGTAGCATTGCTGTGTTGAATATGTGTGAAATATTCGGGTTAATAATTTTTGATAGATGATATACTAGGTATGTCATCTCACATCTATGATGTACATAAAGTTTACTGTAAACATTTTGTGTAAACGCTTTTGTGTAAACACATGTTCAGTGTCTCATTGTCCTCCAAGCCTTTTTCACAATATAATTGCCTTGTGTTTATCCAATAAGCTCTAATTCCTGTGCTATTCTCTTGTCTTTCTCATTGTCCTCCAAGCCTTTTTCACAATATAATTGCCTTGTGTTTATCCAATAAGCTCTAATTCCTGTGCTATTCTCTTGTCTTTTTTATTATATCAGTTCGGAGTATAAATATTAAAATTCATCAAGACACTTTCATTATTATTATACAAAAAAGGAAAAACGAAATCAAGAACAGACAAAAATATACATATTCGTCCCCTAAGCTGATCAAATTTAGATCCCGTTCTTAAATTAATCCCTCGATGAAAGTCAGACTCTATAATTCATACCCAAGGGGTAGCCCTATCACTCGCCCCAAATTTTATGAAATTTTGCAGTAACCCCTACTCTTTGGAAGTATACATTTTCTTTAGTTTCAATTTGAATCCTCTTATGTTTCTACTGGGTGAAAACTGGAGCTTCGACCATTTTCCATTTTTGCAAGGTCAAAGATTTAGCCACTAAGGATGCATTAAAAACAAAACTGTTGCCGCCGAATAAATACATTGAGCATGGCACAGATTCCAAAAAGGACCAGGTTTGCATCAGGGACTAAAGATGCCAGGAATTTTCTACTAAGCCACTGGAAGACCTGCTTCCAGAATTCGATTAAAGCTGTGCAAGAAAAACTGACATGACACCAGTCTCCAACTTGATAATTACACCTGAAACATGCCCCTGAGATAGATGTATACATTTTTTGTAAACAAGATGGTGTATAATGAAGTTTCCGAATACAAAAAAAAGCCATACGTTTGAAATTAGCACCCCTAATGCCTTTGTGTGCCCAGATGTAGTACGCTCCATATATATATATATATATATATATATATATATATATATATATATATATATATATATATATATATATGTATATACACTTTGTCTTATATAGGAAATAGGGATGACATTATGTTTATATATTGTATAGTACACTTAGGTGCTGTTTTGGTGTTTTTAGTCAACATGTGTGATGGTTACCACATCAAATTGCAATGCAGTGCTGTGATTTAATGAAACATTATTTGTTGCTTTGATACATTTTCTTGTGAAGTTACATGTATTTCAAACTGCATTTGTGCATATTATTATTTTCTGGTTATCCCGAGTACAATGGTTTGTAACGCATTCATGCGGCTATACCTGAATCCGCAGATACAATGATGCGGTTTTCACATAATACCTATATAACACGGGACATTGCAACAGATGCGCACATTATCAAGCATTCATGCAGATTATGTTTGTCAGTTAACTTTCACAAGAAAATGTTCACGCATTCATGCGGTTATTTAAAATTTTCAGTTAAATTGCTACTGCAGATTCAACGATTTAAACAGAGCGAGCCATGTAAATATGTCGATAGACTAATACAAATATTTGTACTCTGTATTGCAACATTGTTACATCAATATGGCGCTACATTGCACTGTGCCTTTAATTAAGGCTCCGTTGTTTTAATGCTTTACCATGTGACTCACGTGTGGAGGTGGGACCCAGATGGGTGGGTCTTCACTGCAAATGATATAAAAAAGTTTCCACTTTGTGCAATGTGGTGTGTGAACAAGACTACGTCAGTAGTCGAAACGTTGCATTTGGAAGGCACAAGAACAAAATAAAACATCTTGCCTGGAAAGCGTGGGGTCTGTCTCTTCTCTCGCCGCTGTGCAGTGGAGGTTTGAAGATTTGTGCTGATATTACTGCGGAAGCTGGCTGTCTCCGCTGACAGCACCCCCTCCTCTGTGAAGCGGCTCTTCGAACAAACAACCAAACGTGAATGCGGATTCCTGGAGGAATACGACAGCGAAAAGCCCCCTGACACAAACAATTGACGGAGTACTCAGATTTCTTCACGCCGAGGGAGGCTAGTTTGATTACCGGCCACCGCGGAGAGCAGAGAGAGACGGGTTCCGTTTAATCAATTAACGTCAGGTGAGGAGGCAGCGCTTGATTCCTAGGCGGCGTGCAAGAACGCTTTGGGTATAATTCACTCTGACCCAAGTTCTTTGATATCGATGTGCACATTTAAAGACTTCCAAAACTACACCACTTAACTGGGCTGCTTGAAGTTATGGCAGCCAGCTCTGAAACGGAACGGGAGGCGGCAGCAGACGCTTTGTTTGCACAGATACCACGCGGAGCAGGGAGCAAACTTACTCAAGCTAGTGCCGCCACTACAGGCAATCAGGATGTGAAAAAAATGTTAACTTTGTTGGAAAAAAAGTCTCGCTCAGAGATCACGAAGTGGTGGGAGCACAAATCGCTCACAAAATATGAAGAGGTAGGACGAGTCCCAAGAGGCCTGCGAATCATGCTGGCACCAAGCTTTGTGGATCCAAACCCCAATATGCTTAAGGAATGGGGAGAACTCAACTTGGGGGCATCAATGAATCTAATCAAGCTGTTGATTAAATATGCCATTATAGACCGCGCTGCATTGTTGGATGAAATAATGCAAATCAATAAGGATTTGGATGCAATAAATGACGCAGAAACCCAAGCAAAAATTACCAAAGGGCGCAAAGACATCAGCGAGCGTCTTAAACATGAGGATAAAATCAAGACGCGGAAAATTAACAAATTCGCAAGGGACCTCAATGATTATGAGACCGGACAAATATATACTTTTGCTCGTAAATATGACCAAGCAAAAAAACAGCGGCAAATACAAAAAACAGCCTTAAAAGCAAAAGCAACTATGCCACAGCAAAGTTCAGGTACAGCAATGGAGAATCTTGAACTAACGTCAACAGATACCATTTCTCTAGCTGGCTCATCCAGTACATGCGGGTCCTTGTCGAGTCTTACAGAAGATAATCCTTCTCTTGAGATTCTTGATTTAGGTGAGGAGATTGATTTTTTTAGTGGAGGCTCAAATGCAAGCGCAAGGCCCGCGGACACGCTCCCGCAATGCAGGAAAAGGAAAAATGCAAGGCGGAGGGCAAGAAGAAAGCGCGCCAAAGGAGCCGCAAGTGCCAAAAAAGAAATGGTTCAAAAAGAAAACCAGCAAGCAATAATTGACGCAAGCACAATAGTCAATTTATCGGACATGACGTTAACCAATGCCGAAGAACAGATCCTAAAATTAGGTTTGAACTTTTGCCCCGAGAGCTCATTTAACTACACGAACACTAGAGCTGATGTCTACCTCTACATAAGAAAATTAAAATTGCAAAAATTCTATGCGATCAAATCTAAATCCAACGCAAGTACAATGGATGCCAGTAATAAAGCAACCAGTGAGCAAAGCCAAGCTTTGGTACCTGCTAATGATGCGAGAACACTCATCACCTTGTGTAATCTCAGCAAGGCCATTCCAACATTCAATGAAACAAATGCAGATGTTCCTGACACCCAAAGGGAACTGTGTGAAATTGATGTTCCCCAGAAAGGTGCTGGTGAAAGTCCCTTCAAGCCCAAAAGTAAATTCGTCCCCGTCATGCCAAAGGATGCGATGGACATCTATCATGACTGTATTGTGGAGGATTTGAAAAAACTAAATAGAAAATTCCACTCTACAAAGGACACGTCCAACTTTCCAACCAAGGAGTATCACAATCTAATGAATAAACTATCCAAGAATCAAGAAATTATTGTGAGTCCCTCAGACAAGGGAGGGAACATTGTGGTGTGGCAAAAGGAGCAATACATTGCGGAAGCAAAACGCCAGTTGAACAACGAAAATTGTTATGTACTTAGCAACGGCGTCCAATACAAACAGGCTAAGGAAAGCATCAAAAAAATGCTGTTAGGCTATAAAAGAGATAGCCTAATCACCTCTACTGAATGTGCTTTTTTACTAAAGGAGCATCCAGTCATTCCGCACATGTATTTAATTCCCAAAGTGCACAAGAGACAAAATCCAACTCCCGGGAGACCCATCATTTCCGCAATAAACAGTATGAGTGAAAATGTTTCTAGATACATAGATTTTTATCTACAAGAACATGTCCAGGGATTACCTAGTTACATCAAGGACACCGGTGACTTTTTATCCAAACTGGAAGCCATATCATGGCAAAAGAATTGGTGCATAATAACCCTGGACATCGAATCTTTATATACATGTATCGAACACCATACAGGAATTGAAGGAATCAAACATTTCCTGGGGCGTAAGTCTTGTGCCTACTACAGCCACAACAAAATGATTTGCAATTTAGTATTGTGGTGTTTGAACAATAACATTTTCTTGTTTGGCAAGGATATATGGAAGCAAATACGTGGTGTAGCCATGGGTTCCTGCTTCTCTCCCAGCTACGCGTGCTTGCACGTGGGGCTGTGGGAGGAGCAGGAACTTCCTGGCATTGCAGGATTTGAACATGTCAAATATTGGATGCGGTTCATTGATGACATTTTTTGTGTGTGGGAGGGCGATATCAGCAGTGCTCAGATTTTTGTTAATGCACTCAACAAAAATCGATTTAACCTATTTTTCACTTCTAGCATTAGTGAATGCGCTGCTGAATTTCTCGATGTGTTGATCAATGTTATCAATGATCAAATCATTACTGCCCTCCACAGAAAGTCCACTGCTGGCAACAGTATCCTTCATGCCAGCAGTGGCCACCCCAAACATGTCATTATGAGCATCCCGTTGGGGGAACTGCTACGCCTTAAACGAATATGTAACACCCAGGCAAAATTTGAAGAAGGGGCGTCTGCAATGCTCGCGAGACTAGAAGCAAGAGGTTACAGTAAATCTTGTCTTGCTACTGCATTGAGAAAGAGTGGAGAAAGAACCAGAGACTCTTTGTTAGTACCCAAACCCCCCGAGAGTGATACAACCTCTAATCCTAGCAGGCTTATAACAACCTACAGCCAACAGCACCGCAAAATTAAAGCCATTATAAACAAACATTGGGCAGTCCTTAAAACTGATGCGGTGCTACGTGAGTTAACTCCTGATAAGCCTACCATTACATTTAGGCGCGCTTTCAGCATGCGTAGCAAATTATCACGATCCAGTCCTGAACTACCTATAATGGATCAGTGGTTTGGGAGAAAGGGCTTTCATAAATGTTCCTCCTGTCGGGCATGCAAGTTCGGACAAAATACCACCCATTACCGCACTCCGTTTTCTGATACCCATTTTTCCATCCAAGGCAACTACAATTGCCGCACGGAGTTTGCGGTATATGTCCTAACTTGCACATGTGGCCTACGTTATGTGGGCAGCACCGGTGCACAGGTGCATGTCAGAATACTGCAGCACCTCAGAGCTATAGTTAACCACGATGGAGCATATCCAGTGGCGCGTCACTTTAACAGCAGGCACAATAGGGATTTGGCATGTCTTACCTATTATGTCATTGACGCCGTGGCGCCCCTCAGACGAGGAGGTGACCGTGAAAAACTATTGCGCCGGTTGGAAACACAATACATTATTAAGCTCGACAGCAAACAACCAAATGGGTTGAATGCAACGGAGGACCTGCATAACTTCCTGTAGGAATGTACAATTTGCACACACATTCTGTATGATTATGTACATAGTGGTTAGAACGTGAGCATAACAAATACAATTGTATATAGGGTGTATATATATGAAATCCTGAATAACAGCACCTACTTTTAGGTATCCTGTAGCCCTGTTTCCTAAAAGGTCTGGCTGTTGTAATTGTTTTGAACAGCACAGTTTTTTAAACAAACACTTGAAACTTTTTTCTTTTTTGGTGATTTCTTTTGACACTGGTTATTCATTCGAGCACTCTTATTCTTTTTGTCGATACACAACATTTGATGTAAATAGTTCCTATATAAATATGATTTTGGACATATAAATAATGTATAAATGTATATACACTTTGTCTTATATAGGAAATAGGGATGACATTATGTTTATATATTGTATAGTACACTTAGGTGCTGTTTTGGTGTTTTTAGTCAACATGTGTGATGGTTACCACATCAAATTGCAATGCAGTGCTGTGATTTAATGAAACATTATTTGTTGCTTTGATACATTTTCTTGTGAAGTTACATGTATTTCAAACTGCATTTGTGCATATTATTATTTTCTGGTTATCCCGAGTACAATGGTTTGTAACGCATTCATGCGGCTATACCTGAATCCGCAGA
Organism: Lissotriton vulgaris; assembly: GCF_964263255.1. Classification (NCBI taxonomy): domain Eukaryota; kingdom Metazoa; phylum Chordata; class Amphibia; order Caudata; family Salamandridae; genus Lissotriton; species Lissotriton vulgaris. The sequence goes on along the minus strand of NC_141698.1, from coordinate 985,257,118 downwards.
TACAATGATGCGGTTTTCACATAATACCTATATAACACGGAACATTGCAACAGATGCGCACATTATCAAGCATTCATGCAGATTATGTTTGTCAGTTAACTTTCACAAGAAAATGTTCACGCATTCATGCGGTTATTTAAAATTTTCAGTTAAATTGCTACTGCAGATTCAACGATTTAAACAGAGCGAGCCATGTAAATATGTCGATAGACTAATACAAATATTTGTACTCTGTATTGCAACATTGTTACATCAATAGCGCCAGGATACCCGTGGGGTGACAGTAAGCGCTATATAAGTTTTAAAATCAATCAATCAATCAATCAATATGGCGCTACATTGCACTGTGCCTTTAATTAAGGCTCCGTTGTTTTAATGCTTTACCATGTGACTCACGTGTGGAGGTGGGACCCAGATGGGTGGGTCTTCACTGCAAATGATATAAAAAAAGTTTCCACTTTGTGCAATGTGGTGTGTGAACAAGACTACGTCAGTAGTCGAAACGTTGCATTTGGAAGGCACAAGAACAAAATAAAACATCTTGCCTGGAAAGCGTGGGGTCTGTCTCTTCTCTCGCCGCTGTGCAGTGGAGCTTTGAAGATTTGTGCTGATATATATATATATATATATATATATATATATATATATATATATCACCTTATGGAAAAGGTGCAATCGTTACAGTTAACGGCGTCGTCGCATTATCCCAAATAACTGCAAAAACAGAAAAGAGGTCTTAAAGATGGATTTGAAAGAAACAGCATCAAAACATGAGTTTAAGCATGTTGTAAAGACTCATGTATATAGTAATACGTATAGCTCAATGTTTTGAATGTTTTTTTTACTTATTATTTTTCCGTCCTTGCGACGTATCCGCAACCATCGCGACTTTGTTGCAAAGATTCGCAAAAACTGAAAAAAGGATCTTTTTATAGGAAAATTAGCAATATTTCAGTTACTATGGTGGCTCTGACAAGAGCCTTTGTGTTGATTGTGTGTATGTGACAGCTACACATAAGACTGGATGCAATATTTCAGGTTACTTAGAAAAACCCTGCTGCCTGCGTCTGTAAAGTGCACTCCCATCATTTCTATAAATTCCATGCATGTCAAAATGCAGCTTGTTGTTATTGATATTATGGTAACCTCCTCTCTGGCCAAACCAAATAATCTCCACATTTGGTAAGCCCAAGCCCCTGTCAATAACCTCTTTAGGTCTCGCACTGGGAACCGATCGCGAAGCAATCGTCGCTGCGAGACTCTATTGCAATCGTTTCTGCTTTCAAGGAGTCAAGGGAGACAGGAGACAAGTGATGTGCACGCGTGCGTAAACGGATCAGGTCACGCGCGCTTCCTGTCTCCCATGGCTCCTTGGAAGCAGATACACACGCATGCACACACACACATACATACAAACACCCACCCCCACCGCGCGCACACACACACACACACACATAGAGAGACCCCCCCGCCACGCATACACACGCACGCACGCACACAGAGACCCCCACCACCGCACATACACACACACACAGAGAACCCCCACCGTGCGCGCGCACACACACACACACACACACACACACACACACACACACACCCACACACCCACACACCCACACACCCACACACACACACACACACACACACACACGCCCCCGGGCGCTTACACAGACACATCCCCTACCTCGGCTCTGCGTGGCTTCTGATCACAACTTTCTCAGGGACAGCCAACGCGCACGGCGACGGTGTCTCCTGGGCTACAACCGTGGTTTCGGTTTCGCGGCCTAACCTGGTTTTGTATTGTGAACGCAATCAGGTCTTTTAGGTCTCCCTCATTGAAACATATATCATGATCTACCTTCTCCGAAACAAAACCCTTTAAGATGACAACTGTGCGTTTGATCGTTGACACCGTCATTTGGTTCCTACTGAGAGCTCATTGTGAGCTGCCTATGATAAAAGCCAATACTGCTAACCCCTAAACACTAGTGTTTTTCGTAAATAGACATATGTAGTAGTTGCTGATAAAAAGAAACCCTCAGAAGTCCATCACATAAGGCTGACTGGAATCATCTTTGTGTGACTATCATTCACAATCACATTTTCAGCTGGGCTTAAAGTCTGCTTGAAAAGGGCCGTTTTTTGAGGCAGACCTGCACACAAAGGACCGCAAATTCTCCTTAGAGAACAACACGGTCGCCCCCGTCCCTCTCCTACCTCCACCGCTCGTAAAATGTGTCTAATGGAGGCTTTTACCTTTGTGTGGAGAAAATGTTTCATTAATTTTCAATAAAGTACTTGAATGAGGATTACATTAAATAGTGCCAGAACAGTCAATATCAGCTTTACTTACTGGAATACATTTTACATTTGTTGACTCGTTCTGAACTCTTCAACAACATTTTTTGCAGGATCCCCTTAGGTATGTAGATGACCTCATCTTAACTGCCAAACATGCCTTTGTATAGAAAACTATTTCAACAGTGGCCGAGTGGAAATTTGGGGCAACCACAGTAAGAATCACATGCCTGTGTGTCAAAGGCAGTTCTAATAGCATACCCACCCCACACATTTTATGTTACGTTGAGGAGTACAAATACTAAAACCTCGATTCGTTTTACACATATTTAAACAAATGTACAATTACTTCTGTCATATTTTAGGAAGTTATAATTCCATAGCTAAGTTAAAGTACCTATTACATACCAAGAGGACTTTGATTACATGGCTTAAAAGAACCTCACAATGGCACTATTGAACCCTATGCCAGGTTTCGTTATCTTCTCTCTATACAGTCACAAAAACTTGTCTTAATGGAAATAATGGCAGTCTGCAATAACCAGTTAAAACCTCCTGAAAAGCCTCTGTTAAATAGCTTTGAATTTCCAGCAGCAGCTGAAGTAGAAACTGTTGTTGGCAGGAAGAGGGTAACAGCCTGTTCTGTATTGGACCAAGCAAAATGAGGAAGGTCCCCATTTTATGGCAAGCATTAATGCCAAAATGCCAACATAAGTCGAAACCAGGTACCACTGTACCTTGGCTACCTTTATGCAATGGATAGCTAGAATTGTGTCGAGGATGGGCACCAATATGTCATGGATGCGCTATTACTATGCTAGAGATGTATGTATATATCTATGTATAGGTATTTGTTGTGTGCGAGCAAAGCTAGTGAACAACGGTATGCTCAACAAGGGCTGAATCACCAAGGTACAATTCAGGTACATTTACATTGAAGTAAGATGTTTGCATGTAATTATAATTGTAATTGGATTTATGTAGCGCTTACTACCCCTGACAAGGCATCAACGCGCTTTACGGTGGGTAACACACTACTCCAGAACCTAAGGTTAGTCCAGTGGTTATTATTTGTTATTGCGATTAGTTATATGCGCACAAGAAAATTTGCATCCACTTAAACCAGTACCAAGTGGTGATGTAGTGTTCTCTCAAAAGGCTCCTTTCTGAATTTCAGAAAGGTTCTGGCTGTTCTGGTTTTGGTGGGGATGTTGCTCAAGATTCTTGGAACATAGATGGCGAAGGATTGTTTTCTCTTTTTTGCAGATTGTTTTTCTCCAGTCTACCACTGTTACTGGCTGCTGGTGTTGTACTCTCCACCTGAGCTAGTTAATTTGTCTGATCGGTATTGTAAGGTGCCAGTGACCTTGTATGCAATGCAGCTTGTCCGGAAGATGATACAGGCTTGGAAGGGGAAACATGCAGTTTAATCAGTGTTTGATATGTGCTGTTGCATGTAGAATGTAGTTTCAAGGACCAGCGTGGTGTTAGGGAAAATGCAGAGTAGGGTGAGGTATCCAACTTGGTGCACGATGATTAAGGTGTATAAAGTTCTTCTGAAGTCATTTTCAAGGGGTCCGTGTAATAATTCATTTTCTTCAGGCGAACAATTGGTATCATGCTGTCTTCATTTTCTTGCCAATATCTTGTTTGTGATTTGCTAACTGTGTCTGCTGGGGAATTGACACATCTAAGTTAATTTTGTGATCGTGTCTTTCTATTGATCAACAGAAGGAATTTGTTTTTTTGGGGTTGAATTTTAGGTGAGCAGAATATCTTATCTATCTATCTCTATCTATCTATCTATCTATCTATCTATCTATCTATCTATCTATCTATCTATCTATCTATCTATCTATCTATCTATCTATCTATCTATCTATCTATCTCACTCTCTGTCTATCACCCTCACTCTCTATCTATCTATCTATCGCCCTCCCTCTGTCTATCTATCGCCCTCCCTCTGTCTATCTATCGCCCTCCCTCTGTCTATCTATCGCCCTCCCTCTGTCTATCTATCGCCCTCCCTCCCTCTGTCTATCTATCGCCCTCCCTCCCTCTGTCTATCTATCGCCCTCCCTCCCTCTGTCTATCTATCGCCCTCCCTCCCTCTGTCTATCTATCGCCCTCCCTCCTTCTGTCTATCTATCGCCCTCCCTCTGTCTATCTATCGCCTTCCCTCTGTCTATCTATCGCCCTCCCTCTGTCTATCTATCGCCCTCCCTCTGTCTATCTATCGCCCTCCCTCTGTCTATCTATCGCCCTCCCTCCCTCTGTCTATCTATCGCCCTCCCTCCCTCTGTCTATCTATCGCCCTCCCTCCCTCTGTCTATCTATCGCCCTCCCTCCTTCTGTCTATCTATCGCCCTCCCTCTGTCTATCTATCGCCTTCCCTCTGTCTATCTATCGCCCTCCCTCTGTCTATCTATCGCCCTCACTCTGTCTATCTATCGCCCTCCCTCTGTCTATCTATCGCCCTCCCTCTGTCTATCTATCGCCCTCCCTCCCTCTGTCTATCTATCGCCCTCCCTCCCTCTGTCTATCTATCGCCCTCCCTCCCTCTGTCTATCTATCGCCCTCCCTCCTTCTGTCTATCTATCGCCCTCCCTCTGTCTATCTATCGCCTTCCCTCTGTCTATCTATCGCCCTCCCTCTGTCTATCTATCGCCCTCACTCTGTCTATCTATCGCCCTCACTCTGTCTATCTATCGCCCTCACTCTGTCTATCTATCGCCCTCACTCTGTCTATCTATCGCCCTCCCTCTGTCTATCTATCGCCCTCCCTCTGTCTATCTATCGCCCTCCCTCTGTCTATCTATCGCCCTCCCTCTGTCTATCTATCGCCCTCCCTCCCTCTCTCTATCTATCGCCCTCCCTCCCTCTGTCTATCTATCGCCCTCCCTCCCTCTGTCTATCTATCGCCCTCCCTCCTTCTGTCTATCTATCGCCCTCCCTCTGTCTATCTATCGCCTTCCCTCTGTCTATCTATCGCCCTCCCTCTGTCTATCTATCGCCCTCCCTCTGTCTATCTATCGCCCTCACTCTGTCTATCTATCGCCCTCACTCTGTCTATCTATCGCCCTCACTCTGTCTATCTATCGCCCTCACTCTGTCTATCTATCGCCCTCTATCTATCGCATCATCACAGCATCACTCAGGGGCACCACAATATCACTATGCACTACCACAGCATCACTGAACACCACAGCATCACTCGTCGCCACCACAACATCACTCGTCGCCACCACAGCATCAGTCTGTGCAACGGTTCAACAACAACTGGCTCAAATATGTTCTCTCAATGTTTCAAGCTTAGTTACAAATGTCACAATTTTTTTTAATATTTCACTTCTGTTTTTGGATTTTCATCACAATAAAATACACTGAACATAATCTTCACAAAAGTTGTTCACAAAAGTTTAAGCTATTGCCATTATAAATTACAATAGCTTTTATTTAAGTATTAATTATTTAAAAAAATTAAAAGCCATTGTTATTTGTAATATCAATACATCTGTCACGTAAATACAACACATATGCATGACAAATGCTATAGGAGTTACATTTGCGAAAGTTATAACTATTGGCATTGTAAATGACAAAGCTATTAATTTCGCTATTTTCAAAAGCAACACATAAATACAAAATTGGTCATTTACAATACCAACAGCTCCATCTTTACTAATGCGAGACCTATTGCATTGCAAATGCTTGTTTTTTTATGCAGCCTATTTAGCCCAATAGACATAGTTGTGACCCAGAATCCACACACTAAGCATTTTGAAGTGCAGGAGCAATAGTAGTCAAGAGAAGGCTTGAGCTGAATGAGGTAGTTTTCCAAATTAAAAGCAGTTAAAATTGAAGTATTTTTGTTTAGAAAAAAAAATATATATATATATATTTATATCATCGGATGCGGTCAGCATGAAAGTGAATAAAATTAGGTAGTGTGTTGGATGCCTTAGCAACAAGTCCTATCGTTGGTTGTTGTTTAAAAAACAATGTAATACAGACATGGAAATGCTTTTGAATCTTTGGAGTACGCCACATCTGCTGTATCTTATTTGAAAGTTTCATGTTCTTTCTAGAATGTGCTGTTAACTTGTGACCTACTGGTTCTACTGGGTTGCTAGGTACACTGAGCGAGGAGCGTAGTGGGGTAAGGGTGTTAAATTATTGATTTAGGCTCATTTACATAATTGTACTCACAACATATTAATTGTGGTAGAAACCCTGAGGCTAACCTTTTGGTATAAAAGAACCAAACCTTCACAAAGTTTGCACACATGTCACCTAAGGCCCGCCCCCTCCCTTCACCACTGTGCAAACGCGCCTTGTAGCGTGTTTTAAGAGGACGTTTTAATCCCCCTGCCCTATTATGTACTAGGGCCTTACAGAGGAGGTCATGCTAATCACAGGGGTACCCCAACGTGTAGTGTTCCCTATTGTATGTAGGTGTTTTCACTGTATTCTAAGTGTCTTTTAGCATAGCACTGGCTCTAGGCTTGGTTAGTTACCACCAGTACCCGTCTGAAAAAGTTGTCGGCATAGGATGATTTTGGAGCAAGGCTTCTTTCTGCTCCTCTGTATGTTCTTTCTGCACATGTCTTGCTTCATCCTGCACGTTTCTTCGTCTTTGTGGACTTTTGTTGCTTCTTTCTGCATTTCTTTTGCTTCTTTCTGTGCGTTTTTCTTCTTTCTTCACATGTCCTACCTCTGTAGACTATTTAGAAACTAGCCTTTGAAAAACCTTAGAAATTCACTGAAAAAAACCATAGGTTTTAGGGAAAGTTATAGTCAGTTGGACATTTCACTCGTACAAAACCAGAGAAATTTCCCTGTTATAGTTAGTTCAGCTAACTATAACTCGCGCCCCCGCAATGCACTGCTGATGACTTAACATATTACATCACTCATGACATTGTAAGTGACGTCACTGATGACATCTCAAATGACATCTCTGATTACATCATCCAGGTTATAATTTGATGCATCTTCTCACACCCTAATATAACCTTTGATACACCCACTCTAAATTACAGACTGCCATTCTCAAAACCATAGACACTCCAACAGCAATAACTACATACACACTCACTGATTCTTAGGTTTACACACACATCCACTCACTCACCCGTATAGTCACTCATACTTATGGTCACTCAGTACAGTACTATCATATGCACTCATACACCTATATAAACACTCACACACCACCACTTATCCATAGAGGTACTCGCACACCTAGTCAGTCATGCAGATAATTAATCACACTGCCATTTACTCACCTATACAGTTATACACACATCAGCTCAATCACTCATACAAATACTAGCACATTCTTACGCTCTTATACAATCACTGATACAAGCACACACTCCTCCATACAGCCACTCTCACAATCACACACTCTCACTTATAGCCATTTATATGCTCAAACACACACATATACTGCCTTTCACATATGTAGTTACTCACACATGTACCACTGAGATATACATTCACTCACTAACACACCCATACACACAATCACCCACCCATACAGTCCATCACAAATGCGCTCTTAAAACCATGCACCCACTGAATCACCCACTCACACATCCATGCAAAGTCACACACACCCCACCCACATAAACACTCAGGTACCGATACAGATACTCAGACAACCAATCAATAACCCATATAGACCATCGTGTAGCTATTCACAAACCCATGTAGGCGCTTACACACCAACAGCCAGACAGATACAGACATTCACACAGTTTAGTCACTAACCCATGCATTCAGTAAGATATGTTTAATCACTCACTTATAGAGACAGTCACGCACCTACTAAATCATCCATTCAGACACTTATACACCCACTCATTCGTCAATACGCCTTTCCCTATATATATTAAACACTTAAACTTTACAGACACACACAGTCACTAGTTGATGTTCGCCACGCAACAAAAAAATGATTTGCGAACCCCTATTGATAATTGTAAGAAGTCTCCTTCCTTTTCGCAATTCAAGCAAGTTTCCTCCACACAAATTTATGACCTCTTTCTCACCATCAAATCAGGTTCCCTACGGATCCATCCACAGCCTCTTTTTCAAAACTTTTCCCAGATCAACTAGCCCCTAAACTCAGACATCTGGAATCCCATGTTCAACACCAGTATCTACCCAGCAACCTTAAAAAGGCAACCATCAAACCTCTGCTGAAGAAACAGCATCTCGACCTGCTAGACACAAAAAATTACAGACCCATCATGAGCCTCCCATTCCCAGCAAAAATGTTTGAAAAATAATGAACACCCAGCTAGCTCACTTCATCGAAGAAAACAATCTCCTGGATGAAACACCGTTCAGCTTAAGGAAAGGACTCGGCACAGAAACTGCCCTTATCAGAGCTGCAGATGAAATTAGAGCCAACCGAGACCAAGGTGGAACAGCAATTTTGATACTGCTGGATTTGTCAGCAGCTTTCCACACTGTCGAACATGGCACTCTGATCGACGTGTCTCAAATATGGGCATTAAACTTAAAGCAAATGATTTACTGACGTTGCTCCTGCCAAACCGCAGCTAGGGAGTCTCGGCAAATTTAACTCCCCATCTTTTTTCCTCCCATGAGGTGTGCCTCAAGGAACTTCCTTGAATCTGACACTGTTCAATTATCTATGTGTCGGACCTGTCCAAGGTCATCAAAGCCCATGTGATGGGGTTGATCTTATGCCGATGACACACAGCTGGTGCTTGCAATTAACAACGATGGAGGAGTAATTGCGGCCAGTTTTCAATCGGGTATGCTCGCCATCAGTTCCTGGATGGCCAAAAACTGCCTAAAGTTGAACTCCGAAAAAACTGAGGTTATGATCTTTGGCAATCTACACCCAACATGGTCCCCCACTTGGTGGCCTACGGCCCTGGGCCCTCCACCCCCGTACCCCCCCAAAGCCCCCCCCCCCCCCAGTACTGAAAGTAAGAAACTTAGGCGTCATGTTTGACCATAAACTGACTTTCTAAGCTCATGCCAATGCCATCGTCTCGTCCTCCTTCTACACACATCAAGCGCAGGAAAAACCCCGATTAGCACCCTTGTCATTTCCAAAATTGACTATTGCAACGGCCCGCTCCTGAATGCCCTGAAAAAGATCCCTAACCAACTACAGATGGTACAGAATGCCGCTGCAAGGTTTTTTCAGTGAATTTCAAAGGTTTTTTAAATGCAAATTCCTAACTATAACGTCTGAAACCTATGGTTTTTTCAGTGTGTGTGTATGTATATATATATATATATATATATATATATATATATATATATATATATATATATATATATATATATATATATATATATATATATATATATATATATATATATATATATATATATATATATATATATATATATATATATATATATATATATATATATATATATATATATATATATATATATATATATATATATATATATATATATATATATATATATATATATATATATTGTCCAGTTCCCAACGTGCACAGCGCAATCAGCCACACCAACAAACAGGAACCGGCGAGACCCAAGATGGTGCAAATTAATCTTTTTATTTAGTTTTTAGCCCAGCACCAGTCCGCCATGACGCGTTTCGGCTAGAGATAGCCTTGATCACATGACAACGTCACGAGGGATGACCACCCTTTTTAAAGTGCAAGTAGTGCCATCACATGGTATAGAAAGTAAGGAAATACTCAACTTTCAAAAAACTACTACATATGTAGTATTACAGCATAAATGCGATTATTGCACAGAAAAAGAGTCTATTATCATTCTTTTCACAGTATTATTTAAATGACTTGTTTTGGAAGTATTTACAGTAGGAAACCTCAGTAGTTTGATTTACACTCTACAAATTCATGGCAACGGCTAAAATAACTTCATTATGTACAAAAGTTAAAAGCCAATAAATAATCATATTGCCATTAAAATTCATTCCAGAAAGTACTCAAGCGTTTAGATAATTCAAACACAGGTTCATTAGTGAGCACGAAAATTATAAAGTAAGAGCCAGTTGTCACGGATTCCAACAATGCTAGAATGAAGGTTATACTGCCCAAGTGGGCTATCCATCACTGAGGTCACCATTATTGATGTAATTGTGCAAATACGCAATATCAAGTGCAAAACATGTTAGATGGCTATAAAGTGCTACCATAAAGTGAAACAGTGCAAAAGAAATGTTAAATCATTATGTCTTCATGTATTAAAACCAGGTCAATGCGAGGGTCCAGGGGTCAAGCTATACTTTTAAACTCTTAAAATTGCTAGTTTTAAGTTGTTATTACAGGACAGTAACAATTCATTGAGGATAAAAGTGCAATGTGCAAATAGCAAGGTGATTCAGGTACTACAGATAGGTGTGGCAATCCTCCCCCATGTTAAGCCCGTGAGGTGCTTTAGTGTCGAGTGATATGATGTAACGAGTCTCCAACTTTCTAAGTAGGGACTCCCTATCACCTTCTTTGGGGGGGAACACAGTCTATCACAAAATATTTCAGAGCGGAGGTATCCTTCCCATGTGTTTGTTCAAAATGCCTGGCCACAGGATATGTAGTGTCAGTATGGGTAATAGCACGCAGGTGCTGCAAGATCCGCTTATGGACTTGTGGCCTGGTGCTGCCCACATATCTGAGCCCACATGGGCATTCCAACACGTAAACCGCAAACTCTGTTTTACAGTTTAATTTTTGTTTAATTTTGATGGGGGAAGGGGACAAAGGTGTAAATACCTCCGACTTGCTTACTCCATGTTTGCAAGCTTTGCAAGTGGAGCATCGCAAAAATCCCTTGCTATCATCTAGCCATGAGCCTGTAATTACCTCTGGGCTACTGGATACCAGACTGTCTTTCATAGATCGTGCCTTCCGGTACGTAATGCTAGGGTATTTGGGCATTGCAGGGCCAATTATAGGATCATTGGATATCAAAGACCAATTGTCTTTGATTATTTTGTGAATGATCCTATGCTGATTACTGTACCCAATAATCAATCTCGTTTCCTCACCAGATCTATCGGCGGGAACAGCTGGTTGGCACCTAGGCCTAAGAGTTCCAACCTCTCTATTCTGTTTGCCCTGGCAATAGCATTGTCTATTGTAGCTGGTTTGTAGCCTCTCTGAAGGAACCGAGCCCTACACTGAGATTGTGCCACTCGACATTCCTCTTCACTACTGCAAATTCTTCTGACACGAAGCATTTCCCCGTAGGGAATGCTCCGTATCAGGTGTGCAGGGTGATGACTGCCTGCATGCAGTAGGGTGTTCCCTGCCGTGGGCTTCCGGTACAACTTAGTTTGGAGAATGCCTTCCTGGACAAAGATTTCAACATCCAGGAAAACAATGGACTGTTTACTAATGTTGCTGGTGAATTGGATGTTGAGATTATTATTGTTCAGTTCTTGTATAAAATCTCTCACCTCAGTCTCAGTCCCATCCCAAACAAAAAACAGGTCGTCAATATACCTAGACCAGAGTTTCACCTTAGTATTCATAGCGACAGAATGTTCTACCATCAGGACCTGCTCCTCCCAGTACCCCATGTGCAAACATGCGTAACTGGGGGAGAAGCAGGCCCCCATAGCTACACCCCTGGTCTGAAGAAAAAGCTGCTTAGCAAACAAAAAAACATTATTATCTAGGCACATTGAGATCATCTCTATCAGCATTTTCGAATGTTCATTGAAACAGGCTTCCCTCTTCCCTAGAAAATGCCTGATAGCTTTTAGTCCGTCTTGATGGAATATACTGGTGTATAGCGAGGTAACATCCATAGACACCAGGATATAAGTGGAATTCCATCTGAAATCAATGAGTCTCCTGAGTAGGTCAGTCGTGTCCAGGACAAATGAGGGCAGACTTTTTACGTGGTCCTGTAGAAAGAAGTCAATATACTTGCTCATGTTCTCCAAGAGGCTGTTACATGCAGAGATAATGGGTCTGCCTGGAAGCTGCTGATAGTTCTTATGGACCTTGGGGATGAAATATATTACTGGAGTAACCGGATGGTCGTTCTTTAGAAATTTGTATTCCTCCATGGTCAGCAGGCCTTTACTCCGCCAGGCAGACAATTTACAATAGGTTGTGTTCCTTGCTGCAACAGCATCCTGCATAGTTATTCGTTTGTAACAGTCCTTGTCATTGAGCTGCTTGTGAGCTTCTTCCAGATACATTTTGCGTGGCCACAAGACCACGTTGCCCCCCTTGTCCGATTGTCTTACGACCAAATGTTTGTTTGCTTTTAACTTCTTTATCAGCTTATGGTATTCACTGTCTTTGTAGTTGTAACGCTTGAATGTTTGTGAGTTCTTAATTTGTAGCTCCTTCAATTGTGAGATTACACGCTCATGGAATATATCAACATTGTCTTTGACCATGAGGGGACAAAATTTGGATTTAGGTTTGAATGGGGTCTGACAAATCGTTGGAAGGGGCTCACCTCCTAGTGCTGTTTGACTCTCTGTTTGAACTGTTTGCTCCTCTTCTTGGAGTGCCATGAACTCCTGTGTTAATGCTGCTCCTAGAACCACCGTTTCATTAGCTTCGACAACAGATGTAGGACCAGAAATCGACCCCTGGGTCCCAATGTGGTTAAAGGGAAAAACCTGCGGAAACTTATTGTATTTGCCCACTTGGGCTGTATTATTTGTACATTTGACTGCACAGTTATGAGGTATTATGGCAATACGACACATTAATGACATTTGCCCACTTGGGCGTTATCTAACAGGCTGCAAGAAAATATTGAAAAATGTAAACCCCAGTAAAGTTGTATTTTATACTCGACTAGGGTTAGCAAAGCTCTGTCCAATTTAGAAGAGCACAAAGCGCCAACGATCAAACCGTTGTCGCATATTATTGGGGATGCTCCCCGGCTTGTTACAATCACTTGTTGGTTAAGAGTAATATAAATATGTCATCTGAGCCCGCAAAATGTTATTTAAATTGCTGTGCATTGTCAATGATTGACAGATAATGTTTTTTCATGATAAGTGTGTAAAGGAAGTAACTATAAGTCTTTCTTCTATTACCTTGATCAAAATGTGTTTCCGTTCACGTGACCCAGCACTTTTGCACTTTAAAAAGGTGAATGGTTGTATTGTAACTTTGGTGAACAAGCCTGCTGGTCAGGCGAAACGCGTCCGAGGGTTGACAAATAAATTAATTTGTCTGGTACATGGTCAAGCCAGCGTGTGGTTCTTCTAGTCGTTTTGTGGTGATTTTGAAAGACCCGGCATCGGAGGTCTTTGATTCAGGCGAGACACCCGTTGGTTGGGAGGCGGTGACGATATATATATATATATATATATATATATATATATATATATATATATATATATATATATATATATACATACATGTATGTATGTGTAGTTATAGTGTTGCAGGGATTCTTCTCTGGAACAGAACTTCCTTGTCGCTACATTCACAATGATAAGCCGAGGGTAATGACTATAATTCATGCATGTACCTACTACCTAAGGGTTTGTATCCACTTACAGGAGAATGTTTCATTCAAGCTGTGAATTGAAATGTTGATATACGCAGTGAAATAACTCCATGTTTTAACCAAGGCGCCAAAGGCGTGTCACCTATAGTGAATGGGTGGTGTTCTAATTTTTCTAAATGCTAATTCGCGTCTTTCATGGCCATCAATTGTTGTTAATTTGTTAAATAAAAAGGTAGAAACAGATCACTACAATTCAAATAATACATTTGAACGTGCCCATTATTTAGTGTTTGAAGCGTCCAGCTAAACTGCATAATAGATCTAAGTTGACTGCCATTGATACAGCGTTGAGATGCACTCTGCATATGACCAATAACAGACTATACAATGTTGTTCAAGTTGTAACTACAAGATAACCCCATATTAATACTATTATCAACAACAGCTAGCACTTTTTCCAGATTATCGTGGTCAATTTGTCCTAAATGTGCAGCAGCTTCCATTTGGAATAATTTCCACATTTCATTATAAGTAGCATGTATGAATCCTCTAGAATGTGGTATTTGGGAGCTAAAGGAAAATTGGAAAAATTCATCTCCTCGGACAGGAGAGAAAGATATTGTTTTTCTGCAGACTGTGCGGAATGTTCCAACAATTGTTGGCATAACGTTCTCACCTAATAGGTGGTAACAATACCAGAATGTGTTGACTGAGAGCATTGAGAATCGGGTCTACTTGAGGAATTCAAAAAACAAGCAATACAACTGTGGCCACAATAACCCCCTGCCAAGACTTGAAAAGGAAGAATTAAACATACCACTGCACTAGGCTATTTAATTGTTCTTCTGTGTAATTTGTTAAACTTTGCCAATTATTAAGGCCGGGAGCAAAGGGAATGGTCGGGGCATTCATTTCTTTCATTTTGCTCAATCCCATACAAATAGTCTTTTGGATTGTTTCATTAAAAAAATCACGTGTGTGTGTGAATTAGGCTAGAAACAAGGTTTCCATGCCCTCAACCTGCCAGGACTTCATACCCCAAATCAATTTCAAATCAATAGTGTCCTTCTAGTAATCATAACCTTCAAGGGCCAACACATTAACAAACATTGTAGTACATGTAAGCTTAGTTTGAGTAAACATATATTTCCTTGGTGGTGATAGGGTTAATTTAAAATAATATGACATGGGGTCTGAAGTGTCATATCCCGTATAATAAGTATATTTATCCATTTGCTTTTTGAAACTTTCTGGAGGGGGGAGTTGGACAATGTTCCCATTGAGTATAGTTAAAATGGGAATGCTGTCTACCAGTTCTATGTAGGAAATGGTGTCCATAATAGTGGTAGCAGAATATCTCAGTCTAGTTGGCAGAGTTAAGGTATAAATCTTCTGATTCAAAAACAATATAATGCTCTAATTCAGAAAACTACATCACAATCATCCTAATGTACCTCTGGTAACCCCAGTAACCCCGGTACTATTACATCACCCATAGAAACCTTGAACACTTATGATATCTGTAGGATCTTCGTGCAACCGAATATGTTGAAAGGGACTTTATCCCAAACAGTCAGGTACAAAATCAATCCACATGAAATCCAAGGAAAGTTTGATCCAGACATATATCCAAGGAGGGACTAGATAAGTGTATTTTAACCATGAAATACTAACACAAATCCGTGCCGGAGGTGTGTTCAAAACAGAAAAATTATTTAGATCCCATATAGTACCCGAAGGTACTCAACAGAAAAACAGGTGGTTGGGACTTAAAAAAAAAAAACAGATAGACTAGCCAACAATGGATTAGACACTTGTATTGTGTTGGGGAAATTGTCGATGGAGGACTCAGCCTCCCCCTCCCTCAGGCAGGGAGTATCCGCGTTGGTGGTGCTCACAGGCTGTAAAGAGAAGTCTTGCGAAAAGGAGCTGCTATTCCATAGCATACTTTGAATTATGTTATGTTGTTATGTTATGTTATCAGATTCTTCTATAGCGCAACAGCTACTCCAGAAGGAGTGTCCCGGCGCTTTGGCGAAGAAGTCCTTCGGGGGAGGCAACATAACTGCAAACCATAAGGAGAGGCGGGGGCCTATCTGGTGAAGAGCCAAGTTTTTAAAGCCTTTCTGAAAGACATAAGGCTGGGGATCTGTCTAATAGAAAGGGGAAGCTCATTCCAGGCACGAGGAGCCAAGTGATGAAAAGAGCGGCCGCCTTGTCTGGCGCGTTTAATGGTCGGAACAACCATTTTAGACAAAGAGGCGGACCGTAAGGCCCTGTTAGGCTTGTAGAAGACAAGACGTTTCCTGATATAGCTAGGGCCAATATCATGAAGGGCCTTGAAAGTCAGCGTCAAACTTTTGAAAAGGACCCTCTTGGCTATAGGAAGCCAATGCAGTTCTTTTAACAAGTCTGAGGCACTAGCGCGTCTGGGGAGCCCGTAGATAGCCCGGGCAGCTGAGTTTTGGACTACTTGAAGTCTCCTCACAAGGTATTTGGGGAGACCTAGGTAGAGAGCATTTGCGTAGTCTAATCTAGACCCTACAAGTGCTTGAACAATGACCCTTCGATGGTTAGTTGAGATCAAGGGGAGAAATTTTCTGAGCATCCGAAGGATCCCGAAACATTTCCCCGAGAGACAGGATATTTGAGGCCCAAAGGTTAAATCATTGTCGACAATGATTCCTAGATTTTTTGCCTTGACACTTGCGTTTGCAGGTGGAAACAAGTCTTGCGGCCACCAGCTTTTCCAATTTGGTTCAGTGGCACAGCCAAAGAAAAGCAGCTCCGACTTGTCGGAGTTGCATTTTAAGCCGTGTCCTCTGAACCAACCAAAGACTGCCTCTAGGCAGCTTCTGATGCGAGTCCCGTCAAACACCTCATTCTTGTCATATGTGAACAAGAGCTGGGTGTCGTCAGCGTATGACACGATCTGAGCGCCGAAAGACTCCGCCACCTCTGCAAGGGGGGCCAGAAAGATGTTAAAGAGCAGGGGGCTAAGAATAGACCCCTGAGGGACCCCTACTTCCAGAGGTGCCATAGCGGCGGAGTGTGGGGGCGCCCAGATCGTTTGCCGACGGCCGGCTAGAAAGGATTTAAGCCAGAATCCACACCGTCCCCCGAAGACCGCATTCCCAGAGTCGTGTTAGGAGGGTATCATGGGGAACGGTGTCGAACGCCGCCGACAGGTCCAACATGACCAACATGGCCTTTCCTCCCGCATCCAACACCTCTCTGATAGCGACAGTGACTTCAAGTAACGCGGTCTCCGTGCTATAATTAGCACGAAAACCAGATTGAGTGTTGTGCAACAGATGGTTCTCCTCGATGAAATCAGAGATTGATCTGTGCACATGCCTTTCTGCCACCTTCGCTAGAGCAGGGAGGAGAGATATTGGCCTGTAGTTGGCATGAACGATGGGGTCAAGGGCTGGTTTTTTCAGAAGTGGAAGAATGAGGGCACTCTTCCAAGCCTGAGGGACTACACCAGAAGACAGTGAGGAGTTAAGGATGGAATTGATGAGGCCATTAAGGGCTGGGGCTATTTTGTTGAGACAAGAAACTGGGCAAGGATCAAGAGGTGAGCCCGACTTCAGTCCTGTCAGATGGTCTAATGAGGAAGCAAGACTCAACGGGGGGAATTCCCAGAGAGTGGGAGCTGAGACAGGTTGTGAGGAGGAGAGGGCACCTGGTGGAGCAACCTTAGATTGTTTAGAATAAGCAGCAAGGGAAACTTGGATGGATGTTATCTTGTCTACAAAGTAATGCGCCAGTTCAATCAGCCAAGGTTCTGAGTGAGACTGAGCGGGGGTGCCTAGGGACGGGGAAGTAAAATCTTTGACAATTTTAAAGATTTCCTTACATGAGTTTTCTGATTCATCAATGCGACGTTCAAGATAGGATTTTTTTTCACTCCACAACAACTTGTGGTAGGATCTAGTCAGATTTTTAAGTTTTACTTTCTCTAGAGGATTGTAATCCTTCCTCCAGGCTCTTTCAGCTCTCTTGCAGTTTTGGCGCGCTTCCCTAAGCTGAGAGGTGAACCAAGGGGCAGAGGGCCGTTTGTTCCCAGATTTAGCTATTTTCTCGGGCACGAGAATCGCCAGTCTTGCCACATGCCACTCAGCAAAATGGGCTAGATCATCTTCCACGTCGCCTGACAGAGTGCAGGGTGTGCATGTCATGGCCTGCAGTAGCATCTCATTTGAGAGAAGATGGAAAGGTCTAGAAGTTCGTTTGGAAGAGATAGTAGGTTTCGTTCTAGAAGGTGGGGCACATGAATGGAAAAAAGTAATTAAATAATGATCCGACCATAGCACCGGCTGTGGAGCTAGTGCGTTAATAGAGATGGTAGAGTAGACTTGGTCCAGGATATGACCCTTATTATGCGTAGGTTCGTGAATAAACGGTATTAGTCCTAATGCAGTAGGAACATCCATAAGTTTCATTGTATCAGGGTTAGTGGCCTCATCCATATGTATATTTAGGTCGCCTAGGAGTATGCAATGCTCCGATTTGAGACAAGGGACTGAGAGTGCTACCTGTAATTCGTCCAAGAAAGAGCCTAAGGGGCCGGGGGTTCTGTATAAGAGGATGCCGGTGCATGCCTGAGAGGCGGACAGATGGAGTGTGAAGCCAAGGGCCTCGGTTTCCTGAATGTTGTCAATCGGAAAAGTGGTGCAGCGCAGCTGATTATTTACTATGATAGCAACACCGCCCCCACGCCCAGATGATCTATCCCTCCTGATGATGGAATAGTTTGGAGGGATGGCATTGACTAAGTCAGGGGCCGAGGTGTCATTAAGCCAGGTTTCTGTTAGAAAAAGGCAGGATATATTAGAGTTATCAAGCAGGTTCCAAATGTCCAGCGCGTGGCAGCCCAAGGAACGTGTGTTAAGAAGTAGGCAGACAACTGAGGTCGATTGGTGAGTCAGTATGGGCTTTTCATATTTGGAAAGACGCCACCCGCAGTCCGTGCAGCCTTTCCTTAGAGCACGACTACCTGGGAAAACATAATGGCAGCGACCTACCGGTGGACGAAGGTTTAGAAGGGTCTCCGAAGTGTAGGAAAGCGACATGATCTGAACAAATAAGAATAGTGCACCAAACAGGTATAAGTGCCAGCCAGCCGTCCTGCCCCATCTGCTGCCGGAACGCTGACGGGCGCTCGGCCATGTGGTGTAGTTTGACATGTTCAATGGAGACATAACAATTGTCTATAACCAGTTAGAGGTGGCAAGACCACAGTTTGTGTACCTTGAAGGCCAAGGACTGAAACAGGAGCTTCTGCTACCGCCTGCTGGCATCCTTCCTCAGTCGGCAGCTTTGGTTCTTGGACGGTTGCCCTTGTTCTCCTGTAGTGGGCGATTCCTTTTGTTTCCTAAGTCTATGTGGCATTGTGTTGCAGTTTCACCTCAGTTCCTCTTGTACCGGAGTCTTTGTGACTTTAGGATGTATTCTCTCTCTCTCCTTCTTTGGATATCCCTGTTCTTGGAGTGCTACTCATTTATCTACTTGTCTTCCTCCCGCTCACTGGCAGGGGACGTGGGTTACCTTCTGAGGAGTGGATATACTTTTGCTGTACCCTGTATGACTTGTGTCTACAGGAATTTCTATTTATTTTTGTGCAGATTTATCCTTGTGTACGTTTATATTTGGATGTCTCGGCATGTATATGCATATCTCTTCAATGGCTCTTTTGCCAAGATCTTTTACTTCAGCTATATCTATGTGTGTGTTTGCACATATGGTCGTCTGGCCTTCTATACGGTGTACATCACAGCATTGTAACAGCACCTTCTCAACAGTGGGTCGGCCTCGAAGGAAGTCCAGGCTTGACATAACCCATAAAGTAACAACAAATTTGACTTTCCCATTGTTACTTTTTGCACAAACGTTTCAATAGGGGGGTCCTCGTTGTATGCTACCAAGGGCCATTCAGGTGTTCTTCACAGAAATCAGTGTACCTGTTAGGAGTCAGATTGCTTGGTCTTTGTGTCAACTTGGTCACAACATAAAGACTGTGGTCCCTCATCCCAATAGCTTGTGTTTTCCTACTCTGTAAAATCAAGTTGGGAATATACGTAGACTACCGTACACCCTTATCTGTGTAAATTAAGTGGTCCACGTTTAAGAAATCTAAGGAAACGGGGTAAATGTGTAAATCTATTTTTAGGGTGACTTTGTCAGACAAGTTAAAAATAACCCGCCAAGTAAAAGGTAAGCAGTAATACTCCGCGTTATAATTATTTTAGGAAAAACGTAGGAATTCCGTACTTTAGTCTATTAGTATGCTAATGAAAACATTGTCTGTCTAGGCAGAAGACCACAATATTAACTTCAGTAAAGCAATTAAAAATGTAACTCAAATTGTCTTTTGACAAATGCATAAGTTTCAGTCTTGGTTATTTAACTTTCCTTGCTGCAGAGCAAAGTGACAACAAATGAAGTTGCAGAATATCAATGGCTTGAGACTTTATGCTACCTTTTCAGTTCCGCCAGTGCACAGACCAGAAGTTTTAGGATTGAAAGTCGGAATTAAAATTCCACATGATTACTGCAATGTTTTGAGGGTATGGAACTTAAATAAAGAAAATGCTATTTTTACATACAGAAAGGTACACAAAACCTTTGTGACTGGTGTCTTAGGGAGTGCAATCTTTTTCAATGATTGTGCCTTTTTCCTAAATAACAGTGGACATCCTAAGAGTATAAGATGTGTTGTTCCCAGCCACAGTGTGAGTGTAAACATTTATATGGCATATTCCACAGTGAACTCCTCTTGGCGCTGATCACGTCTTTGCAGCAGCACTTAATCTGTGTACCAAACCCAGAATCTTTCTTAGAATGGGTGCTGTCAACTGTGATTGCTGGTGCTGGCCACTTCCACCACTGGTCCCACCCTTTTTAGGTCTCGCCTGGCGTTAGGAGCGCGCATGCACCGCTCTCGCCTTGCGAGAACCTTTTGGAATCAATATGGATTCAAGATGTGCATGCGGACGGACAGAAGATGTGCACGCGGACAGACAGAAGTGTACGCGTGCGCTCTTGGCCTCACCCCCTGGGACTGGATTGTTTTCTCGGGCCTTGTGACACAAGCACTTTTTTTTCCTCTGTTGAGCGCTCTTATGTAATGTCGGCTGTCCGGAAAAAGAATGCTTAGTATGCCTGTTCCACAAGAAATGTAATTAGGCATGTACCCTCAAAAACGGCATCTGTGTGTCCGTACTCTGTTTTTGCCTGAGATTCCTTGCCTGCGGTGGGGTCTGAGAATGGGGACTGAGCACGTTTGCGCCGAGCGAATCCAACGTCTTACATGGCCACTTGAACTCGTCTTCTTGTCTGGTCAGCGATTACAAAATAAATGTTGTCTGCTACAACAGAATACCGCTATTCCATCCTCAATTTTTCAACACTCAAGCTGCATATTACCGTTGAATTTAAAATAAATTTGCATGTTACCTCAAAAATCGCATCTGTGTGTCCGTACTGTTTTTGCATGAGATTCGTTGGCTGAGTGGGGACTGAGCACGCATGCGCTGAGCGAATCCATGGCTGCCTCCACGTGAACGTCTTCTTTAAAGCTGCTGCAGTGGCTTGCAATGGGGAAGATCCGGAGCCTTAAGTTCCGCAACAGGGCTGGCATATCACCGCTGGAAGCGATTGGAGACGCAGTAGTGGTGCGGGACAAGGTGTTTGACTCCTAAGGAAGGCTGGCAGTGGGGGGGGGAGGCTCAGGATCTATTGTAGTAGACAACGGTTGAAGTACATTATAAACAAGCGTTTTGCGAAGCTAATAGATCTGCTCTTTTGTGAATGATACTGTAGCACGGATTCTGCTCCTACACAGAACTGTGCACAGAGACTCAGGACCTCAGTGAATTAGGGTTTGCCAAAACTCACCATAGTACCCAAAATCCCCTACCAGACTAGCATCAGTGTCTCATTGGCTGCTCCATAACCCCAATGATTAGACAACCCAGAACATGGAACTTAGATTACCTCAGGCAATGTGGAACACATGAACACTCTTTTGTAATACTAACAAATCAGTCCAAAACAGGGAGTAAATGAAGACACGTGCAAGTTTGAAATATTTATTTCTAATGGCGTGTTCTCATGTGCAGTATCTTAGATAATACAAGCAGACATATTATAAGCAACACAATTATCAGCATAGTTACTATTCCATAAAATACAATGGGAGAAATCATGTTATAATGCTACATGGAAACAGGTTTAAAATATACCTATATTTCACCCTCCCTTGCTAGTAGGTTATTTTATATCTACAGGAGGTCTCTTTTAGATTACAAAGGCTGCCCCATACCTCTGGTATTTAGCAGAAGTGGATCACATCAAATTCTGCACAAGCTCTTAGCATACGAATGTTCTCCAAGTGTGTCTGAGCATGCCTACGCAGTGCATTATTAAACGCGCCAAAATCAGAGATGGCCACAGCTGCATATATGTTATGCCTAGAACGTGCGCTGATCAGTCCGAACAACAGCCACTGTGTTGAAATAACCTTGAAGGCCTCGGCACTCACTGTTCAGACTAAGCCTACCAAGCAAGGCTGTTAGTACAGAAAAACATGTTATTCTCGTGTGAAGCAAAACACTCTGCCAAACTCTAAACCTTTATTATAATGTATGCCGTGTGCAGAAGGCAGCATAAAGGAAAAATGGCGTTTAAACTTCTAATAAGCTCATGTCAACTTAACACAGTGTGAATGCAAGGCTCAGCCCCATGACACCCTCCCTTGATCTGAGCACGGATAAGAAGGGGGCAAATTTGGAAAGCAAAGTTCAAGAACAATAGTCAGAACCAAGTTCAAATTGCCACATGTGAAAAAACGGGAGCAAACTGCAAAAATAAAAAGTACTTTAAATCAAGATATTGTATCCACGGGCATAGGGAAGTCAATCAGCCTGGGTGCAAAAAAAAAAAGGAAGACGAGAAAAAAATAAAAACTTCCGATGTCCAACATGTGACCAATGTCCTTGAAGAGAGAGAAGCGATAACGCACCTCAATCCAACAATGTATATGCAAAGAATGTCGCAACAGCCTCCAATAGGAAGTCTTGTTCTCA
This sequence comes from Lissotriton vulgaris, assembly GCF_964263255.1. Taxonomy (NCBI): domain Eukaryota; kingdom Metazoa; phylum Chordata; class Amphibia; order Caudata; family Salamandridae; genus Lissotriton; species Lissotriton vulgaris. The sequence continues at coordinate 985,234,247 of NC_141698.1, read as the reverse complement.
TCTGAAAACATTTCAGTCATCCAATTTAGCAATGGGAAGGAACATACACGTCCCTCAATAACTGGAGCCTCTAGCACCATCCGAGGACAACTCGGGTCTTCTTCAATATAACTGCGTGCCAAAAAATCATGCGCCGCTGCGAAAGCATTAAGGGAAATCCACCAAACAGGCTGGAAAAAATCGAATGGAAAAGTGCCTGGAACACACCAAATATAGTCTAAAAAGAAGTCACAAGGCCACTTCTAACAACTCTAAAAAAAGTGAGCCAGCCCTGTGGTGGAGGACGCATTAAAGACAGTGTGAATTAATTCACCGAAATGCAAGGGCAAATCCGTATTTAATAAAGCATGCACCTCTGTGCAGGTGTTTGCCACGTGAAGGACAACTGTTTCACGAGCAGATGTGAGGGCGACTTCTTTCGGAGACAAAAGAGCTCTTATACGTCTCATCTTGTTGAACTCTGCTTTCAAGGTCGGAATAGACAGCCAGATGGAAACATCCAGCTTCCCATGTGGAGGAGGAAACATTACGTTTTTACAGCAAACAACACGTTCACTGACAGTAACCACGTAAGGAATGCCGGCTTCCATCCCACAACAATGTTCATTATTTAAAAGTAAATAACTACCGTTTACTAATAACGTGAATGTGGGTATAATAGCAGGTGCCGGTGTACCTTTCAAAATACAGGCTAAATTTGGCTCATTCTGATTACAAGAGCCATGCAATTGGATATTCCTACAAATTAATGAGTGATCTGGTGTTGTAGTGCAATCCTCTCCATTCAAATAGACCTCTTTACCCTCCCTAAGGCACCTATAGGTAAATGGTAGTGACCTAGCTTCATGAAGATAAGCGGTGCCCAAAGGTTCTTATCTGCCAATTGCGTAGTACTTCATGCAGGCTTCGAACTTGAACAGGGGAAACGGTAATGTGATCACCCCATGGATCAGCCACACAGCTGAATTTGTTTCGGCCACAGAACATGGTAACAGTTCTAATTTTTCAATATGTAACATAGAAAAAGTTGCATCTTTCATTGACATAAAACGTTGCTTTTCAGGCAAATTAAAAGGGGCAAACAAAGATGATGTATTCATATAATGCCAGTGCATTTTTCCAGATTTCAATGTCTGCAAAGTCCGGGCAAACTGCATAATAGAACGCAATTGATTTTGGCCATGATACAAAACAGACACATCTTCTTGCACAATATCAACAACAGATAAAACTATATTATCCAATGTGTAAATGCGGGAAGAAAGCGTGTTAATGCTGTTACCTACAACTGCTAGCACCTTTTCTAAATTAGCTTGATCAATTGCTCTAATGCAGGAAGCAGCCTCCATCTGGGACAGTTCGTTGTAAATAGCATATATCCATCTTTTTGATCTGCCGGAAGCCGTGCCTTTGACAAAATCATTCAGATCAACATAGTCAGTCAATTTAGATAAATGTAGCTTAACTGATGCTAAAGTGGAATGTTTGAGCCAACTCTGACATAGTTTGCCTACAGAATAGTTAGTCACAGAATGGCCACTCTCAAAACGGGGATCCACTCTAACCTGTGTATAGCCTTGATCTAAACCCAGAAAACGATGCTGGCAATAATCTGCACTTTTGTGCCACAGCGGCCAACCCTTAGGATCCAAACTGGATATGTTAAAGGTAGAATTCAGTAACAGCGTCTGTAATTCTCTAATTGAAAACTTGGTATTATCCCAACCAGAGTATTCTTCTAATTCAGGAAAAGAAGGAACATTTAATGTTTTAGAAGTAGCCAATCCAAAGCAAGTCGTTTGGGAAATTGTAGAATTCAAAAACAACATATGGTTCGGGATGAGACATGCACAATGCAAAGCCTCAGTGCTTTGCACTTGCCAACTTTTAGAACCCCAAACAGATTTAAGATCAATAGTATCCTTCCACAGTTCATAGCCCCCAACAGCCAATTGGTCTAGAAAGGACTTCGAATATAATCATTTCGTGTGGGTAAGTCTAACCTTGGAAGTGGACTTCTCAGACATTTTAAAATAAAATGCATTGACATTTGACTGATTAAAATCAGTAAAGTAAATGAACCTCTTTAAAAGAGAAGGGGAGCTGCCTTCAACAGGAGCAGGACAATGTTCCCATTGCGTATAATTAACCATATTACTCCTGGTGTTAGCTTTATGTAGGTAGTAATTGCCAAAGTGTTGATAACAAAACAAATCACCATAATTTGCAGAATCTAAATACAAATCTTCAGCATCAAAGGCAGCATACTATTTCAAATCCGAAAACAAAGCTTCTACGGCCTGAACATCCCAATCATCCAAACGTATATTTTATTTAACCACATCACCCATAGAAACCCTTAGAACATTTGGGACATAAATAACCTCTGTGGGTCCGTGGATTTGAAATCTAATAGCATCCCACACAATCCGATCTAAGACGGGCCAAGCAGTAATGTTAACAAAAGCCAGGTCCCTCTTCAATCTGTGTGATGAGGAATGGGGTGCCAATGTTCCATTAATATGTCTAATACATGTTCTCTCTTCAACATAGTGTCAGTTGACGAGGTGGAAAAAATACACCACAAATCCAATTGACATGAGTCAGTAAATCAAAAAAAGTACCAACCAAATGTAGGTCCAAGGGGGAAACAGAAAATGTTTTTTAAACCATGTTGCAAAAACAGAAATTTTTGAAGGGGTCTTCGATGTGTGAGAGTCGGTGTCAAATGAAAATCTGGACTCTGTAGCCAAACAAGTTTGCAAATCAGGCATTGATAAGTCTGTGGGGTAAGTATACTCAGTCTCATCAAGACGAGCATCCGGTGGAGAACTCAATAAAGGACTGGAAACTGCAGGCATCTCAAGGGCAACGTCAGGCCTGGAAATTGGAGCCGGGGCCAAAACTGAATGTCTCAGAAAGGATGGACAGGAGACTGCTGGTGTCATACTAAGAAGAATCGGCCACTCTGTGTAGTTTGACATTGTCAATGGAGATGTAACTTTTTTCTTTACGACCTGGAAGTGGTGGTAAAATTACTGTTCTTGTGCCCAGCACGCCAAGTACAGGGACCAAATTCTTGCTTGTTTTCGATCTTCTCTTGAACCAGTTCCCCAACTCGTGGTAGCCAGCATGTTAGACGGACCGGGAGGGTCGGCCGAGGATAGGGGGAGAGGTCTCCGGGGAGAACCGTCTCCAGCGATCGTACAGACAAGTAACTTCCCCCCCACAGACGTACACCACACACGGATAAGGTTCAACGATACTTTATACGCAATTCTTTTAGTACGGTAGGATGGTACAAGGAGGTCTGGACTCAGGGGTCCCCTCGGTTCTGGTCTCTGGATTGGGAAAGGGGTAGCGGGACAGTCTTGTTACCAATCGGTTAGATGAAATAGCTCTCAATCCTCGAGCTCGGCGTTCTCGATGATCGGGCCGCGGCGGAGCCAGCAGGTCCCGAGATGGTTGAAGGTAGCGACGGTCCGCGGCGAAGCCAGCAGGTCCCGATGAAGGTGGTGGTTACAAACGGTCCGCGGCCACGCCAGCAGATCCCGACGACGATGAAGGTTTCAGAAGGTTGCGGCAGCGCCAGCAGGCAGGACGATAGTTCGCAAGGCAGGGCTACGGCAGCGCCAGTAGTCCGTCAAGGATGAGTTCTTCACTGCGTCTCTCGACTCCAGGATACAACTGCCTTCCTGCTCTGGAGCTGCCCCAGTTATAGGTCTGGCGCCCTTTGATGTCCGGACCCTCGCACTTGGAGGTCGGGAGGTCCGGGATGAGGGAGTCCAGACACCCAGCAGGGGGGTGGAGCCAGCGCCTGGGGGAGCTGGGGGTGATCGGCACTTGGCGGGAGAGAGCCATCGACACCTCTTCCTCCCATTGACCTGCCAAGTAGTCCGCTCACCTCCTGGGTGGATGGTGGTGCCGGAATGTCGGGGCCTGGCCAGGCCCAGGGTTAGGGTGGATCGGAGGCCACGCGGCCTCGTGGTGCTGTGTCCAAGATGGCGCCCAGGTCGGGCGAGAGGGCCGGTAGGGGATCGGGCCCATGAGGTCGAGATGTTCGGAGGCAGGGGTCCCAGAGGGGACGGAAAACAGGTAGTGGTGGCGTGTAACACTTGAGGGGCCGGGCTCGGGCCTGGTCGTGCGGGGAGGGAGCGAGCCCTTCATGTGGCCTGTCCAACATGCGTCCCCCCCAGCTGAAGGCGGGGAGAGTCACCCATCCTCTTGGGGACTCTCCTCGTCGAGGCGGAAAAAGCGTGACAGGCCATCTGCGTTGGCGTGGTCTTGCCCAGGTCGATGTTCCACAGTGAAGTCCATTCCCTGCAGGGAGATGGACCAACGTAGTAGTTTCGGGTTTTCCCCCCGCATCTGCATCAGCCACTGCAGGGGCCGATGATCGGTCTGTACTCGGAAGTGGGTGCCGAAGAGGTAGGGCCGGAGCTTTTTGAGGGCCCATACCACGGCGAAGGCCTCCCTCTCGATGGTGCTCCAGCGTTGTTCCCGGGCCAGGAGTCGCCTGCTGATGAAAGCCACTGGCTGGTCAAGTCCTTCGGTGTTCAACTGGGAAAGGACTGCCCCAATGCCATGGTCGGAGGCATCCGTCTGGACGATAAATTCCCGACTGTAATCGGGGGCCTGGAGCACCGGGGCGGAGCACATGGCGGCCTTCAGCTTCTCGAAGGCCGCTTGACAGTCTGGGGTCCAGTTGACCTTCTTTGGTTGGTTTTTGGATGTGAGTTCCGTGAGGGGCCCCACAATACTGCCATAGTCTCTCACGAACCGCCGGTAGTAACCTGTGAGTCCCAAAAAGGCGCGTACCTCGGTCTGGGTGATGGGAGGCTGCCAAGACTGGATGGCAGCGATCTTGAGTTGCAGAGGGGCCACCAGACCGCTTCCCACCTGGTGTCCGAGATAGGTCACGGACCCCTGGCCAATCTGACGTTTGCTGGCCTTGATCGTGAGGCCAGCTCGTTGAAGGGCTTGTAGCACCTCTCGGAGGTGGTGGAGGTGGTCGGACCAGTGGTGGCTGTATACAGCGATATCGTCCAGGTAGGCGGCGCTGAATTCTTCAAGCCCCGCCAGGACCTGATTAACTAGCCGCTGAAACGTTGCTGGGGCATTCTTCATGCCGAATGGCATGACCTTGAAGTGATAGTGTCCATCAGGAGTGGAAAATGCAGATCGTTCTTGGGCCCGGGGTGTGAGGCCGATCTGCCAGTAGCCCGCCGTCAGGTCGAAGATACTGAGGTAGCGGGCAGCTCCCATGCGGTCGATTAGTTCGTCTGCCCGGGGAATGGGATGTGCGTCTGTTCTGGTGACCGCATTCAAGCCCCGGTAGTCGACGCAGAACCGGAGTTCTGGGGTGGCGCCGGGGGCGGCTGCTTTGGGGACCAGTACTACTGGGCTGGCCCAGGGGCTGTCGGAGGGCTCGATGACCCCGAGCGTGAGCATCCTGGCCACCTCCTCTTGGATGCAGGCCCGTACCCGATCTGGTACGCGGTAGGCCCGGTGGCGGATAGGGGGACTGTCCCCAGTGTCCACGTCGTGTACGCACCAGGGGGTGACCCCTGGGGTGAGGGAGAACAGGCTGGCGAACTGCAGCAGGAGGTCTCGGCATCCTTGGCGTTGTTCCAGGGTGAGGGCCTCCGAGAGTCGGACCCCGTCCACGAAGCCGTCCTTCTCCCGAGCCCGTAGGAGGTCGGGGAGGGGTTCGGAGTCCTCCTCGGCTCCATTGTCTGTTGCCATCAGGAGGCTGAGTTCTGAACGCACAAAATGGGGTTTCAGTCTATTAGCATGGAGAACCCGGAGAGGGTTCCGCGAAGATTCCATATCGATGAGATAGGTGACAGGGCCCTTGCGCTCGATCACTTTGAAGGGCCCCGTCCATTTGTCTTGCAGGGCGCATGGTTCGGTGGGGGACATTACCCATACTTGTTGGACGGGTTCAAATTCGATGGAGGAGGCATTTTGGTCGTACCACCTTTTCATGTCCTCTTGACTGGCCTCCAAGTTTGCTTTTGCCATCTCTCTGAATCGCCGGGTCTGGTTGCGGAGGGTTAGGAGGTACTTGAAAACATCTGGAGGGTTCTTTAGAGGGGGCATTTCCCAGCCTTCTTTAACTAGGCTGAGCGGCCCTCGTACCGGGTGTCCATACAAGAGTTCAAACGGGCTGAAGCCGAGGGACTTCTGGGGGACTTCTCGGTAGGCAAAGAGAAGGCACGGTAGTAGCACATCCCACTGGCGACGGAGGGGCTCTTCCAACCCCCCAATCATCCCTTTGAGCGTGCGGTTGAACCGCTCAACGAGTCCGTTTCCTTGAGGGTGATATGGGGTCGTGAATCGGTAGGTGACCCCACACTGTTGCCAGAGGGACTTCATGTATTTTGAAATAAAGTTTGTGCCCCGGTCACTGACGACTTCTCGGGGGAAGCCCACACGGGAGAAGATCCCCATCAGGGCCCGACCGACTACCGGGGCTGTCACAGTTCGCAGGGGAACAGCCTCAGGGTAGCGGGTGGCGTGGTCCACCAGTACCAGGATGAACCGATGTCCTTGTGCTGTACGGGGGTCGAGGGGCCCCACAATGTCTATCCCCACCCTCTCGAACGGGGTGGTGACCACTGGAAATGGTTGCAGGGGGGCTTTCAGCTTGCGGCCGCTCTTCCCACTGGCTTGGCACGTGGGGCAAGACCGGCAGTGCTGGAGTACATCGTTCCTCATCTTAGGCCAGAAAAAGTGGGTCACCAGGCGACTGTAGGTTTTATCCTGACCCAGGTGGCCAGCCAGGGGGACATCGTGGGCCAGGTTTAGCAAGAAGTCTCTAAAGCGGAGGGGCACCACTAGCACTCGACTGGCCCCTAACTCCGCGATTCTCTGTTCGCTGTACAACAGGTCATTGTCCCAATAGACCCAATGTGTTCCGGAAGTATCCCCTGCGCTCTGAGCGAGGGCTTGTTGGCGGAGTCCCTCGAGGGAGGGACAGGTCCTCTGTTCTTGGCGAAACTGTTCTTGGGTGGGCCCCCCCTCTTGATGCCACTGATCCAGGCCGGAAAGGTCCTGAGGCTGACCGGGCCCCTCGGGAGTTTGTTCTGGCGGGACGGCACGGTCGGCGTCTTCTACTGGAGCGACCGGGGGAGGAGGTGCCGGCCATTCAGGTTCTTCGGGCCGGGGGATGGCACGGGCGGCCATGGACCGGGTGGTGACGCACGCCCAGTCCGGGATGCCCAACATCCCCAGGTGCTCTCTCCTTTCTACGGCGGCCCACGGGGAGCTTTCAAGGTCATTCCCCAGGAGACAGTCTACGGGGGCGTCATCTCGGACCGTCACTTTCAACATGCCGGAGACTCCTCCCCACTCGAAGGGGACGCAAGCCATCCGACATAGACTCTCCGAATTGTCGGCGGAACGGACAGGGCAGAGAATGTTCGGCAGGATCTGTTCTGGGGTCACCAGGTGACAGCGGACGGCTGTTACACTGGCCCCGGTGTCACGTAGGGCTTCGGCCCGGCGTCCATTAATGCTCACCCATTGACTGTACTTCCGGGTGTTGGCGGGTAGGGGGACCCGCGGGACCATGTCTCTTCCCCCTAAGCATGCTAGAGCCATGGCGGCTGGCTCCCACTCTTGGTGTTCTTGCTCATATTCTTCATGTTCCTCGGAGATTTGTTCTTCCCCCAGGGCGGCGGCAGCCATCTGGCGGGGTCTCGGAGTCTGGCTCTGTGGGCAATTTGGGTGGTTTGCGTAGTGGCCGACTCGCTGGCATCGGTGACACGTGACATTGGCTCTGTATCCCGGCCGCGCTGGGGTGTTGCCCCGGTTGGCCGGGGGTGGGGTGCTGGTAGCGGGGGCGGCCGGAGTGTTGTCCCTTCCTCGTCCTTGGCCCCCTCCTCCTCCTCGGGGACGGTGCTGACCGTGGTAGTTCCGGTTCTGTTCATAGGACCCGTTTCGGCCCACTCGGGTAATTTCCCACCGGTCAGCCTCGGCGGCGAGCTGCCGTGGATCAGTCAATTTGCTGTCGAGGAGGTGCTGCCTGAGCTCGACGAAGCAGTTGTTTGATAGATGCTCCCATACCATGAGATTGAAGAGTTGTTCGTTAGTTGTGACGTTGCTTCCTTTGATCCAACCCTCGAAGGCCCGGCTGAAATAGTTCACGTATTCCACCCAAGTCGTACCCGGGATTCGGGTGCAGTCTCGGAACCTCTGGCGGTACATTTCGGGTGTGAGCCCATAGCGGGTGAGGAGGGCAGCTTTCATGTGGTCATAGGAGGTCATCAGATGATCTGGGAGCTGTAGCAGGGCATCACGGCCCTCATTGAGGAACCTCCCCCATAGACCGGCTCCCCAGTCGCTTCGATCGATCCGGTGGGAGGTCATAGCGATCTCGTAGGCCTTGAACCATTGCTGGATGTCGTCCTCTCGGAAATATTCTCGGACGACATCCTTGGGGATGTGTACCTTTTTCTCCGTTGCCCCTGGGGTGCGAGGTTGCTCGGGCACCCCTAATTCTTTGTTCTGCTTGCGTAAGTCTATCTCAGCTAATTTGCGCTCATGTTCATATGCCAGTCTCTTTTCCTCGAGCTCTCTTTGTCTCTGTTTCTCTTCCCGTTCTTCTCGGAGCCGCAGATGTTCTAGGTTCAGTTTCTGTTCGGCTAACTTGAGTTCACCATCCATTTTGAGCCGGGCCATTTCTAGTTCATGTAGTCGGGTTCTTTCTCGTTCTTGGATCTCGTCTTGCGAGAGACCCGTTCTTCGCTCCTCGGGAGCCGTGGTGTCTTTTTCTGCTGCTGCGACATTTTGGTCCGGGGGTCTGACGGCCCCGGTTTCTGCCCAGGACTCAAGGGCGTGCTTGAAATCGTCTTTAGTACTTAGACCGGTGGTAGCGATACCTAGTTCAATGCAGAATTGTTTCAACTCACGATGGCTGTATTCTTCCAATTTCTCCATCTGGAATTTCTCGGTGGATCCGCTTTCTTTGGTTGTCATTGTGATTTCGTCGTGGGGTGAGCTACTCTCTGTACGATTATGCGGTGATTCGGATCGCGCCGCTGGCCACCAATGTTAGACGGACCGGGAGGGTCGGCCGAGGATAGGGGGAGAGGTCTCCGGGGAGAACCGTCTCCAGCGATCGTACAGACAAGTAACTTCCCCCCCACAGACATACACCACACACGGATAAGGTTCAACGATACTTTATACGCAATTCTTTTAGTACGGTAGGATGGTACAAGGAGGTCTGGACTCAGGGGTCCCCTCGGTTCTGGTCTCTGGATTGGGAAAGGGGTAGCGGGACAGTCTTGTTACCAATCGGTTAGATGAAATAGCTCTCAATCCTCGAGCTCGGCGTTCTCGATGATCGGGCCGCGGCGGAGCCAGCAGGTCCCGAGATGGTTGAAGGTAGCGACGGTCCGCGGCGAAGCCAGCAGGTCCCGATGAAGGTGGTGGTTACAAACGGTCCGCGGCCACGCCAGCAGATCCCGACGACGATGAAGGTTTCAGAAGGTTGCGGCAGCGCCAGCAGGCAGGACGATAGTTCGCAAGGCAGGGCTACGGCAGCGCCAGTAGTCCGTCAAGGATGAGTTCTTCACTGCGTCTCTCGACTCCAGGATACAACTGCCTTCCTGCTCTGGAGCTGCCCCAGTTATAGGTCTGGCGCCCTTTGATGTCCGGACCCTCGCACTTGGAGGTCGGGAGGTCCGGGATGAGGGAGTCCAGACACCCAGCAGGGGGGTGGAGCCAGCGCCTGGGGGAGCTGGGGGTGATCGGCACTTGGCGGGAGAGAGCCATCGACACCTCTTCCTCCCATTGACCTGCCAAGTAGTCCGCTCACCTCCTGGGTGGATGGTGGTGCCGGAATGTCGGGGCCTGGCCAGGCCCAGGGTTAGGGTCGATCGGAGGCCACGCGGCCTCGTGGTGCTGTGTCCAAGATGGCGCCCAGGTCGGGCGAGAGGGCCGGTAGGGGATCGGGCCCATGAGGTCGAGATGTTCGGAGGCAGGGGTCCCAGAGGGGACGGAAAACAGGTAGTGGTGGCGTGTAACACTTGAGGGGCCGGGCTCGGGCCTGGTCGTGCGGGGAGGGAGCGAGCCCTTCATGTGGCCTGTCCAACACAGCAAACTACCGGAATCTGCAACGCAGCATTAGATGTGGAGGGCAAGTGTTCCTTTGCAAGACTGTCTCTCGTCTCTTGTAGATTCTGTAAAACATGACAATGTTCATCTACGTCAAAGGGGGTAGCGACCGCCGCCTGGTCTAGACCTTCAAGGTCCGGGACGAACATTTTGATACCAAAGAGCATTTCGTATGGGGTCAGCCCACCCAGAGACCTTCTAGGGAGATTATTAAGTGCACGTTGTACGCTATTGAGATGGGCCAGCCAGTCCCTGCCAGTACCTATAACCTTTGCTGTCAAAGAAGGCTTTAAATCTCGGTTCATTCGTTCCACAACACTATTACCCTCAGGTCGGTATGGAGACAAAAACTTGACTTGGACCCCAATGAAGTCATGGCATCCTTGTACGTCTTAGAAGCGAACGCTGGACCCTGATCCGAATGGAAGGTGCCACAGGCAAAAATCCCTACAAAGATACGCAAGTCTCTTATGACCGTTCGCGAATCAGCGCTGCGGTGTGGCCACACTCAAACAACAAAACAACTGCCAATACAGTATTGGCAGTTGTTTTGTTTATTAGCAGGTCAGTGGCTTGGCCTTACTGTTGGGAGCCCATACCCAGTAGTGTTTTGTGCACACCCAAACAAAGCGTGTGCAAGAATCAACTGTAACTAAGATATAGTTATACGCAGTATCAGACGAAAAAGCACCGCAGTGAGCTAAATAAACATAACCAAGTGGTTTATTAGAAATGTACAACCGTGTCTGGGGCGGACGCGTCGCAGTCGAAGGCTTGATCTTCTGGCAAATGTCACATTGAAGGATATAATCACGCGTCTGTTTGTACAGCCTCCACCACCAGAAACGTTGTTGCAACTGAGAAACAGTAGCCGAAACGCATGCATGCGCAGACGCAGCACCCTTGTGAGCAGCTGTAATCAGTGTGGACCTGCGGTCCGCGTTGGGAATCAATCTTTCAGCAACGTCCGGTATTTTCACATAAGGAACTTTATCAGGACTTAAATGATAAGAATACTTTGAAGGAAACCCTTTAGGATATTTACTTCCCTTCTCAGTAGCGGCAGTTGCTGCCAAGATGTCATCATCAATCTTACTTTTGGAACGTGTAACCGCTGCAACCAAATATGTAAAAACTGCTGTTTTAGCTGCCTCATCGGCCAAATTATTGCCAACGGCGTGAACTCCCACACGCTGATGACCGAGAGTATGAATTACATACACGAGTGGCAGCTGCTCTTTGAGTCTAGCCACCCAGACCTAGATAATTTTGTTTTATTGTGATACCCTTGGAATCATGAGTCATTCAGAATCCAAAAGAACAGGTTTTCATTGTAAGACTGTACACAGTAATAAGAGTCACTCACAATAAGAGTAGTCACACCAGGATCAGGATCTGCGTACTCCAATGCAAGGAGTAGAGCACGGAGCTCTGACAATTGGGCGGTACAGATCCCTAATGTCTGCGTCTGTATGACATCGGACTTGAATTCATCATTCACCATGGTACCAACCACAATGGCGCAAGCTGAGACGTATGTGTGCTTGGACCCATGCGCAACGTGTGCTGAACCATCAGTATAAATGATACAATGGAAATCCTCCAAAGGCCGCATAGTCAACTGGGCAGGATGAACAAACTCATACTGCAAAAACTCTTGCGACTGTAAAGAGGCGTCAAAAATGAACGTGACATCCGGAGAAGTCAATGATGCTGCCCATTGTCTCCACCGTGGGTGCAAAGCCTTAGAACTAGGTACACTAGCCTTCGTCACTGCCTCTAGTGCAGGATACGGGGTAACAACCAACATGCGTTTTCCCTGTGACAGTGCACGTTCTTTAAGAATCGCCGTTTGCACTGCTGTCAAAACTTTTTCCACAGTGGAAAACCGCATTTCATCCGAAGTGTAAAAGTGTGACTTGTAAGCGATAGGTACTGTGTCACCATCGTTAAAATTAAGGTATGTGAAACCCACTGCCCTGGGGATAATTCTTATCACAAGGTTGGTGTGGTTATCGCGAGTCAATAAGAATTTAGATTTTAACAGATCGGCCTGCAAAGATTGCAAAATGGCTGAATGTTCAGGCTGCCAGCACGATTTGGTAAAAGTAGGTTGTATCAAAGCATACAGTGGCTTAATACGCTGGGCATATTCGGGAATGTATGTACTCCCGAAATTCAAAAATCCCAGCAAGGATTGTAATTTCTTCAGTGTTGTAGGAGCGCACAGCTGTGCGCATTTCTCCAAGAAGTGAGGAGCCAACCCTCTACCTTCATTGTTGAGCTTATAGCCCAGGAACAACACTGTGTACTCTGCAATGTGAGACTTTGCAAAGTTGAATTTGTAACCGAAGTCTCTTGCACTATGGTAATCTCCTCTGCGCTGTCCAACAGCATCAGTGCCCATGTCCGATTCCGAAGCTGCGTTCTCACTATCTGTGGCATATCTCGCTGTCAAAGCGGCAACTGTCTTTTCTGAAACCGGGGTCTTTTCTGTGAAGAATCGTTCTGCTTGCCTTTTCAGTCTTTCGGGCGGGGCTGGTCGCGACTCTGCTGGCCACCCTTAACCTCTGCCGCCGCCTCCACCACCGGACGAAGAGGCCGATGTGTCCTGTAAAGAACGAGGAGAGAGTTGATCAGGAACCTGAAACCTATCCGGCGACTTAATCGTAGTGCCATCGCGCAAATCATAAACGCGCTCAGTAGACGCAGGCACTGGTGATGGGGGACAGGACTCCTGTTTCGGTTGTTGTTTCCCCTGTTTTTTTATTTCTGTTCCAATTTTTCTCTGGAGCTGTGGGTTGAACGTCCATTTCAGATTTCGCACTCAGAGCTTGTTTTTTATCTTTAGCAGAAAAGGGCTTGACAACTAAACTATTGTGGCCAATGGTTTTAGAAGCCGCCGTAATAATTCTCGGTAACTGTCGGGTTTTTCGGCATCGGGGACCTCGCGTAAGGCATTAGCCACTTGAAAGTTCACCGTATCTCCTTTAATATTAGAAAGGACAAGATGGGAAACTACTTCAAATGTGCCAATGAGTCTCATTCCCAATTCAACCGGTCCGTGTTCGTCCTGAACACGTTTAATGACCGTTGGAAGGACAGCCATCGACGGAGTGCCGAAGCACCTCGTGTACACTGCCGCGAAAATTCTACCCCATGACTCGCAGTCACCGGCTTCCGGTACCACGTCCTTGGGTAAACTAATTGTAAGAATCCTGTGTTTTTCAACGGGAGTCGAATTAGGAAAAACTGCCTCCAGCTGGTCAAATTTCTCTGCAAGCCAAAAAGGCATATCATCCTTATCTTGGGGACGCTTGCCCATTACTGCATTGACCATCATTCCGTTCGGTCCAGCTGAAAGTGCCGCAACACCAGGGGCCCTCCCTGGAAATTGCGGGTGATATATTGAACTAGGGCCCTGATAACACTGATTGCAGAGTTATATAGGGGCCTCAATTCAGCAAAGGGGACTTGACCCGCATGAGGATGCGGGGTGAATCCAGCCAAAACCAGCCATGAAGCGCCTGGAATGGACAAAGGTCCCAATCTAATCGCCGTTATACTGTGGGGAAGGGCACCATTAAACCAAACACGGTGCTGCCATGCAGAAATCGTAATCTCCTGTGTCCTATAAGGAACATATTCCAAGGGCACGGCTGTGTGAGTAAAAGTCTCAAATACGGGAGTAGCTGCCTCCACAGTGGGAAATGTCACCTATGAGTAGAAAATCTCAAACGGGTAAGCAACCTCAGCACTCACCACCAAAATAACCGCCATGCCCTCCAAACCAACGTTAAAAGCCTGCAAATGATTGCGGACCGCAATGCGACTATGCTGCGGTATGTCAACGTTAGCCATAGCGACACAGAGAAGAAGAGGTCAAATGTAAAACAATGTAGCACAAATGGGTAGTAATTCAAAAGGAAACCGTTTTGATAGATTCAAGCTTGAAAGACCTATTTAACTATAGGTAGGTTTATCCGACACTACTGTTATCCGGAAACAATATTGAAGGGGCTAAGGACTGATAGAAGTACTACTCAAGCATCATGTAATAAGACCACCATATTGGGCGCCATGTAGCAGAGATTCTGCTCCTACACAGAACTGTGCACAGAGACTCAGGACCTTAGTGAATTAGGGTGTGCCAAAACTCACCTTAGTACCCAAAATCCCCTACCAGACTAGCATCAGTGTCCTTTGGTACCTTTGACCAAATGGGGACCTTTGCGTCTAGTCAGGGTTAGGGGCTACACTCCTAAAATAACCCCTGCTAACCCCCTTGGTAGCTTGGCACGAGCAGGCAGGCTTCTCTCCGAGGCAGTGTGTAAAGCATTTGTGAACACATACAGTAATACATTGACCACACTACAGATGGACACCATACAGGTTGTATTATAAAAATAAGTATTTTTATATAGACTTAACTCGAGACCAAACGACAAAAATCCACAACACTACTCAAAAATAGACTTAAAAATAGGTTGTTCACTTGAAATCTGTCTCTAGCAACCAATAACTTTAACGTTAGTTATCACAATGCCGTGACAGGAAAAATGCCAAAGTACGGCGCCGACCGCGAGGCGTGCAGCGTCGAGCCCAGAATCAAACAGACCCCCAAAGAACGGTACCTTGGAAAAGCGATGAAAAACAAAGACCGCTCAGGGCGTCGGGGAGGTACGGCTTCATTGGAGCTGCGCGGCATTGGTTCCTTACGACCCCAGGGGAGGTGTAGACTTGGTTACTTACTGCAGCAGAGGGGAGGTGAGACGACGGTTCCTTACTGCGGCGGGGAGGTAAGGTAAGGTAATTTTATTGTGCATGATTAATTAAAACCGTTGCATATATTAAATGAATAAATGGTCACTTAAATCAAAATACACTCGTCGAGGAGGTGAAGTCACTATGGCGCCGAAACCACGGTTCCTTGCTATGTCATGCTGTCGATGGATTCTCGGTCAACCACGTCGAGGATCTTCTCCGCGATGTCAATGTCCTCTTTGGAGTCGATGTTGCCCTGAGCTCATGGCTTCGGTGCAGAAGACGGCATCGCTCACCGGCGTCTGTGTACGAATATCCTTCTGCAACAGCTAAAACCGCAGTTCTAGATGCGGGCAAGCAGAAGGGGTGAAGTCTTGTATCCTGATGATATTCTGCTCTATCTCACCAATCCAAGGGGCTCCCTGATAAGTTTCCTGGATGTGCTTGCCATATTTGGGAGGTACTCCGGGTTTGCAATCAACTGGTCTAAGTCGGTGCTCTTTGTCCTTAGAGGTGACACGCCGGTGGTCCCGGACAACTGCCCGGTAGAGGTCGAGCCGTTGGGGTTTCGATACCTCGGTATCTATGTTACACTTGACCCGAAATTACGGTAGGATAACAACTTGGGTCCCTCTATGGCTCAACTTAAGAGAGACGTGACGCGCTAGCGGGCACTTCCGCTGTCTCTTTTGGGCAGAGCAGTGCTCTTCAAGATGATGGCCCTTCCCTGATTTTTATACGTGCTCAAGAACGCTATGGACCCCGTGCAAGTGTCTTGCTTCAAGGAAATAGAGGCTCTCCAGAGACAGCTTCTTTGGGATGGTAGGCCCTGTATAGCCTTTTCCAAGCTCACCCTCCCCTGGTATGATGGGGGAATAGGGTTGCCCGACCTGCGGAAATATTATTGGGCCTCTCAGTTGGCGACAGTAAATAATGCTATATAAGGGGCCCCAGTGGACCCCGGCTATGCAATGGACTGCTGGCAAATGCCCAGGGGCGAATTTACCAGGGCATTGTATGCCAGATCTTGACGGTTTCCCCTTGTGGGTCCTATGGCACACGTTGTGCATGTGTGGCAGGGGGCTAATAGACTCCTTAAGTGGGAGGGGAGACTAACACTTGCCTCCCCACTATTGAAGTCGTAGAGATTAGGAAGCCTTTAAAAAAGAAATAACTACGGCAAAAGCCAAATACTTTGCTGATATTATTCTAAAATCCTCCAATAGCGCCAAGAGCATTTTTAAAATAGTGAATGATATCACTAATCCCACCTGCACAAAAAAGGAAATTCCACCAACACAAGATCTCTGTGATGGGCTATCTGTGTTTCTCGAGTTAAAAATAAGTAAAATCATTAAGGGGCTAGAGTCAAGCAATATACCATCACTGGAAGATCCGAATGGGAACTCTGAGTCAAGAGCGGAAAATGAGAGACCTCAGATAGCCTTGACCATTTTGAAAGACTATCCGTGGAAGACTTTATTAATTTAGCCCTCCGTGTATCCTCAGGCTCCCCGCTGGACCCATTACCTCATAAATTATGAAAAACTTTAGGGGCAGAGCTTTTTCCAGCACTCAGGCTGATCTGTAAGCAATCTCTTGAGAGTGGAACAGTGCCAACATGCTGTAAAAAGCATTGATCACACCTCTCCTGAAAGGTAAATGACCTCCGGGCTCTACAAATCTGAAAAATTGTACTATTCCGACAGGTCGAGTAACTTGGAAAATCCCCTCAACCCAACTTGACCTCTGTCTCTGAAAACGGAGCAAAAGTGACAAGTTAACAAGATTTAAAGGCATCTTTATTGCTCAGTCCCTTTGTGAGCAATAAAAATGCCTTTAAATCTTATCTTGTCACTTTTGCTCCGTTTTCAAAGACAGAGGACAAAAGTTAGTTTGTCTTCCTACTCGCCAGAAAGGGCGAGTAGGACCTAAAAATAGCTCGTCCTCATCCATTTTCCCTCGCAAATGCGAGCGGGCGAGTGCATTTGTCAAACCCTGGACCTTCTCCCCGCATCCGTAACCCCGCATGCTGTCACAACGCGGTCGTAACAACGACCACGTTGTGACAACGCATACCATTACCACGCCAGTCGTTACAATGACTTACGGAGGGGGGAAAAGGTGTTGGATTTTAATTCCAACACCTTCCCTACAGTCCGCACAGACTGGAGTTGGAATAGTACATTGTACTATTACAACATCCAGCGCCCCCCTCCGCAATTCGTTGTAACGACTTGCTGGGTAATGGTATGCGTTGTGACAGCTTGCTCGTTAATAGTATGTGGGGTGAAGAGACATATTCCTCTTGAAAAAACTTCATTAGATCGAGCCTGTCCTAAGAATTACAGGCCTATTTCATTGCTGCCCTACCCAGTGAAGATCATAGAAAGACTGGTCAGCACAGAACTCTCCCAGTTCTCTGAAGTTAATGGGAAACTGGAGGATGTGCAATTTGGCCTCCGCCCAGGACAGACACTGCCTTCGTAACCGTACTGGACGATCTTCGAATGCGGGCGGAACGGGGATAATCAACCATTTTAATTCTGCTGGACATGTCCGCCGCATTTGACACGGTTAATTAACCATGAGGTACTCTTAGCCAGGCTCGCCAGAGCAGGCGTGAGAGAGCTAGCACTGGAGAGGTTCAAATCCTATCTTTTAGATAGGTAACAGGCGGGTGCCCTTCCCCAGTACCAATCTCAGTTAATGAAAGTCCAGCATGGTGTGCCACAGGGTTCTGCAATCAGCCCCATCCTATTTAATATCTATATGAGGCCTCTGGTTGCAGTCATGAAATCACACAATATCAATTTGGTGAACTATTCTGATGACACCCAACTGATTCTTCCTCTGGAAGGCCATCAGGATACATTTCATAACTGCTTACAAGATAAAGCTCCCTGGCTTCAAACAACTATTTGCAATGTAATGGGGAAAAACTGAGATCCTCTGCTGCTCAGTACGGAAGGTCCCCCATCCAATACCTACTGGGTTTTGGCCACTACCAGTGACAGCTTCTCTAACCTCTGCAAAGGTTGTACGCAATCTTGGTATCAGCTTTGATTGTAATTTTAACCTAGAGTCCCAAGTAAACAAGACAGTTGATAGTTGCTTCTCTCTGATGAGTGCTACAAAGGATTCTTCCACTGCTCCCTAAACCGACTAGACTGCTGGTAGTAGGGAGTATTATCCTTCGCCGACTGGATTATTGCAATGCCTTGCTGCTGGAGTCTCCTAAATATTTGATGGGTTGACTCCAGAGAATTTAGTCAATGGCGGCCAAGCTGGCACGAATGAAACCACGCCAGTTTTCGTCATCTCAGACCTTGGCCGAGCTCCACTGGCTCATCCATGCAATAGGAGCTTCAGGGGGAAAAAAACAGGACAACCAGCCCCCTACTCAACAGGTTCACTATCAATAAATGGCTGTCCCTGGATTGATACACCATAAATAATTTTCAAATCACAGACTGAGAGGGTCAATTCCTTTGCGACCTCACCTACAGTGACCAATTCAGTAAATTGGTCACTTTACTGTGGTGTATCTGACTTCTAAAAAAGAAATATTCAAACTACCATGTACAGACCTTTCATCCACAGAAAAAATGTGAGAAGGAAAGAAGGCACCTCACTGTAGCAACACCAAAGGAGGCAACTGACTGGTACTCGCCAGAAAACCCACTTCTCATTGGTTACCTTCTTTCCGAAAGGAAAATTGTGTGTATAATTGTTAAGACTAAGCCTCAACCCAATGAAAACAAGAAGAAAGAACCTAAAAGTAAGTGTACTTCCTATATGTGCAAAAACAATCCACGTGTTCAAGGATCCCGTGAGAACATAAAGATAATCCTCACCATTAAAAATTGGTAAAGCTTACTTGCTGCTAATACCCTTTATTCCTTGCTTGTAAGCTTTTCCACATAAAAAAATGACTCCTATCAAGTCATAAGTAATAACAACTAGCCAACATGTTTCGTTGCTGTTATCAAGTTTAAGCAACTTCGTCAGGGCTAGGGATCCAAATTTGCGTTTTCATGTGGGGTTTGCATCAAACCATCAGGTTGCGTCACTACAGCATACCTGCAACCTCAATCAAACGGAAAACACGCGTCGCAAGATCGCGTATCCGCAGGGTGACTGCCACCATTTCTTGTCACCGCAACCTCGGACCTGTAGCGTTTCAAATCGTCCGTCCGAGCTCCACTGGCTCCCAGTTGTGCAGAGGGTACAATTCAAATAGATCTGGCGGAAAAGCTTTTAGCATCACCGCAGCTTCGGCCTGGAATAAACTCCCAGTCAAGCTTAGACAGATAGGTAACCTGCTGCCATTTAGAAAGAAGCTGAAGACTTGGCTCTTTTCTAGACCGTAGTCTATGTCTGTGACCTTCTTAGTGCTCTCAATCTTGTACACGTCACCACACTTTAGGGTTACTGATCTCCCTTGCTCAAGCGACAGGATACCCTTATGGTCACAGTGCGCTCTATAAATTCTGTATACAATACAATACAATTCCTATGTTAGTGGGGGGTTTAATGGAGGACCAGATTAGTGAGAAAAATGTAATTAGATGGTGATCAGACCATGCACATGGTGTGACTGTGAGGTTGAATACTGGTGGGAAAGTTTACCACACCTGCTTTAAGTTATGACCTTTATTGTAGGTGGCCGAGAACACGTTGTTCAAAGTTCTTACTACTTAAAATATCGGTTAAACTCATGGACGGCTGCCCTCCCGTTTTCTCATTCGCCCAATAGTTGAGATCTATAATTATCAATATTTTTGCATATTCAATTACCAAAAGGGAGATAAGTTCCACCAAAGTATGTGGAAAAAGGGGCATGTGGCACGGGGGTCTGTAAATCAGAGCACAGGTTAGAGAGGAGGTTGAGGAGTCAAGTTTGATTGAGCCCGTCAACAACTGGGATGTCGGACGATTTAAGATTAGTGAATATCAGATTTTTCACAATTATTGCTGCCACACCTCCGCCTATTTTGCCAGCTGGTCAATTAGCATGAAGTAAGGAGTAATTTTCTGTGAGAGCGGCTATATCTGAAATGGAAATAGAATTTATAAAGCGCCATGGCTAGTCTGAGGCCTCCCAGTGCTGCGGACAACACAGAGAGACCGAAAGGGAGAGAATTAGGTACAGAAAAGAACAGTTTTTAAGAACCTTCGAAATAACAGGATGTTGGGCTCCTTCCGCAGATGCAATGGGAGGGCGTTCCAAGATTTGGCAGCGTTATAAGAGAAGGAGCGCCAGCCCCATCTAGCTTTCCTTATTCTGTGTGTGGTGACTAGGAAAGAAGACATAGAGTGAAGTTTCCTGGGGAGTTGGAAGGGGGTAATCGTAGATTGGATTATCGCTGGGGCCTTCTTCCAGAAGACCCTGTTAGTCAGGCCATTGGCCATAAACTGAATCATTGCCTTGATTGGCAGCCAGTGAAGGCTCCTTAGTGCTGGTTTTGCAGATTGCCGACGAGGGGTCTGAAGGAGCATGCGAGCAGCGCCATTCTGAATGATCTGGAGCTTATGAATGGTGGCTGGGGGGGCTCCCAGATAGAGGGAGTTCCCCTAGTCCAAATGAGAAAGGATAAGATCTTGGACCATGAACCTTTTTGCTTGGGAAGGGAGAAGGGGAAGGATCTTGCGAAGCATCCTCAGGAGGCCATCGCAGGTGGCTGAGATCTTAGTTGCGTGGTGACTGAAGCTGAGCGAGCGGTCAAGCCACATGCCAAGGCTCTTAATCTGGATCTTCGGTTCTGGTTCCAGACCGAAACAGTTCGGCCAGAGCAGAGCAGGATTGAAGGAGGGGGAGTTTCCTAGGAGCATAAGCTCTGTCTTGTCCCCGTTGAGTTTAAGGCAGGAGAGTTCCATCCATTTGGCAACTTCCTCTAGGCAGGGGCCTAGGGTGCTAGATGACCTCTCTGGTGGTTCAGTGCCACCACGAGCTGCATGTCATCTGCATAGGTGAATATTTTAATGCCAAATGGTTGGACAATCTCAACCAGGGGTCTCATATCGATGTTAAACAGCGTGGGGTTCAGGGAGGAGCCATGAGGCACCCCACAGATGAGAGGCAACCGGTTGGAAACAACATCTCCCTCAAAAACCTGAAAGAACCGGTCGCTGAGAAAGGACTGTAGCTATGTTATAGCAGTGCCAGTCACTCCCACGTTCTTTAACCGGAGGATCAGAGTGTTCTGGTTAACCGGGTCTAAAGCGGCTCTGATGTCAAGGAGGATGATCGTTGCAGTGTCTCATTGATCCAGTATCCTCCTTGCCTCCTCAGTTACTGCAAGAAGGGCAGTCTCGGTCCCTAGTTTAGGGCGAAAGCCAGTTTGGGAATGATAGAGAAACTTGTTAGATTACAGAAAATCTACAAGAGTGGTATTTATGTTTTTCTAGAATCTTGCTCATCCAGGGGAGGAGCGAGATGGGGTATTTGGCTAAATTGGACTGGTTGAGGCTAGGTTTCTCTAAAAGAGCCTTTACCTGTGCGCATTTCCATGCCAGGGGAAACTTTCCAGATGAGATGAGTTGACAAGATCAAGGATTAAAGGGCAAATGGTGTCGGCCACTAAAGTTAGGGGCTGAGGCGGGGCGGGGTCAGTTGGGGAGCACGATTTTATTTTTGCCATGATTAGGCCTAGTGAGACAGGATCCAAAGGGGTAATTGCCGTAATGAGATTTGTGTTCCAGCAAGTGGTTCTGGGGTCGGAGTCACGAGTTGTAGATTCTGGAAGGCTGGAAGGGACATATAGATGTTGTGAATTTTCTGCTGGAAAAACTCAACCAAATTATTACACCTTATGAGTGCCCCGTCTGATGTAGGTTGTTTCTGACAGTTTAGGAAAAAGGGGACCCCTATATACTAACAATGCACTTGCTATACATAGGGAAAACTAATTAATTTGAGAACAGTCTATAGCCAAGTGGAAAGTTCTGAAAATACAAAACAAGTTCCATATAAAAAGACCACCAATAAAATGTGGAATAATATCATCCAACAATATGAAGACTCACCACCCAGATAATAAGTCAATTATTCAATGTATTATTCATAAATAGTATAAATATTATATCTTTTTATAACATTTTCTTATCCTTTTTCATTTGTATACTTCTTTTTTTCTTATAAAGCTAGTTTACAATTCATATACATAAACTCTTAAAATCACAAAGCAAACAAACAATTGGCACTAGACATGGCAGATGATGGAGGCAATGCGGCAGGGTAGTTCACTACGCGCGTTTCGGCCAAATAGCCTTCCTCAGGTGACCGTCTATTGCAAAAAAAGGTTAGATCCAGATCATACCACGAAATAGAGAGAGCATGTAATTGCCGCCAGTTATCAACACACTAACGTTCCTGATGAAGCTATTATTGAATGCAGATAGGCGTGATGGTCAAAGCCACAACATAGAGTGCCGATAGTGGTGATACCTGAGAATTGGCTCGTTGTATGTAGCGTATATATATATATCCACGGTCAATGATATAGGCGACAGGGATAAGAGTAGTGACTCCTATTTGATAAAAGGAACAAAACTCAAACACGGGCTCTGTGTATGTCCCGTATGTGCACTCCCAGAGGATTCTGTGGGCGCGAAACTTTTTGCGGAGAGAAGCGATTCAGTCAGTGATATTGTAAGAAGGGAAAGAATCTTCTAACCTAAAACTGACGGCTGACGGGTAGCCGAGAGCCGGGGTTCTGTTGGTTCTTCATAATTAATATTATTATTATTTTTAGATGTGAATAATGGTCTCCGGATACAGCTCTCGATAAAAACAAAACACCACGTAACTGTCGGTGTTTGTCTGGATGCAAACACCAACAGTTCAATAAAGGGTCTGATGTGATGAGACAATTAAGTGTCCTTAAAAATCACGGCTATACCCCCGCCTCTACCGACCTATCGATCGATCCTTAGTGTTAGATAACCGGGAGGGAGGGTTTGAATAAGGACCGGGTCAGCCGCAGTATAGAGCCAAGTCTCTGTTAGAAAAAGAGCATCAGGTTTTAATTCGACCAACAGTATAGTGAGTTCAGTAGAATGTTTGGAAAACGATCTACAGTTCAAAAGCAACATCTTTAAAGGCGGTAAAGTAACAATGGGCTTCTGAGTTTTGATGCATGGCTGGAAGGAGAAGTTGCAGTGCGGGCACTGGGAGTGTCTATTTGCCACATTCAGGGAATGCGAGCAATTCACATTGAGGTCTCTTTTCAGCATGTGAAGTGCTTGGGAGCTATACAATCCAACAGTTCCAGAAAAAGATGCAGGGGTTGTGGCCCCTGGGCCCATTCGGCATGTATGGGCGCAGACGGGCTTACCTTTGGCATGCCCGCTGCGCGGAAGATTGGTCATCGGCCTAAGTATCGGCTAAGGCTCTGCCGCCACCGGTCACCTGCCCGGAAATGGGAGGAGAGAGAAAGTTGCCGGATACTCCCTCCACAACAAGCAGGTAAAACCCGTGGTGGACCGGGGAGCAGTGCGGCTCAGAGCAAAGAGGCGAGTGCGAGAACTAATGCCAAGTGAAAAATGAAATGAAATTAAAAGAGCAGCTGGGGAGGATTCATCTGTTAGCAATGTTTCTGATAGTAATAATTCCGGCTTATCTGAGTTAAATAGTTGATATATTTCTAATTTGTGTTTGACCATGGATGTGGTGTTTAGAACACTTCTAACCAGATCAAGTTTTTTTTAAACAATCCTGATACTGATCCTAGTGGGGAGGGTAAGAGGTTTAATTGGTTCAATAATTGGGCTGTTCTTATTAGTAACCCTAGGTTAGAAAGGTGTAGTGAGATGGAGAGGTTAACCAAGTTTAGGTCTCTAAGTTCATTAGACGTGTAGGTGACTTTTTGGGCACAGCAACTGGTCCCTTGCCCCAGCTGGCCGCCGACAGGTGCAGACAGACTAACCTTCGGCGTGCCCGCGGCACCATTGTGCTGCTTCCAACGTTTAATCTATACTACTATTATAAAGAGAGAACACAAACCTTTTGGCAAGGTAAACTCGGGAACCACGGCGCCAATCCACACACCCAATACATTGTTGTAATCCTCAGGGTGTGCAGATGGACATAGGCTATAGAAAAAAAAAAAAACGTAAATTGAAAAATATAACTTAAAAAAAAATAGTGCCCTGAAAGTAGCACCGGCCACGACGTAGCGCTGGCCGCAACGTACGTGATGACAAGGAGGAGCGGCGGTGAAGTGAGGAGCTCGGGGGGGAGCGGCGGCTCAGGTAAGGCTCTGGGGCACGGGACGGGGGGGAGCCGGTGCGGGAGGCTTGCCCGGAACAACTGCGGTAAGGCTCAGGGTCTGGGGGCAGCATTTCAGACTTGCGTGCACTCCCCCCTCGGACCCCGCCCGCCACGACATTGTCCGGGACACAGACAATGTCGTGGCGGGCGAGGGCCGGGGCGGGAGTGCACGCAAGCCTGAAATGCTGCTCCCAGCCCCCTTCTGCCCCAGGCAACACTGGGGTGGGCTGCTAGTTACTTGTATACAAGTACTCAAGATTATCTTGAGAATTGTAAGTTTTCCGTCACACTTTTTCCACTTTTTTCAGTTTTCGTATTCTTTTTTCAAGGCTGGTGTGGGCGGACCAACAAACCAGAATACTACATTTTTATCATTTTCGTTACAGTGGGTACTATGTGGTCTATAGTTTGTTCCCAGTGTTTTTAATTAGTTCACTTTGTCTTAAAAATCTATTATTGCCTTGCAATTCTTTACTTTTTAAACATTTCCGTCAAATGTATTATTAAAATCTATAGATGTCTCTAGTTTCCAGTTTTGGCGAGTGACTAGACATGGGGAGGTGGTATGGCCCTTTTTAATATCCGCGATGTTAAAATACCCATAGATGGGATTCAATTCCAATTTTGGAGGTAAAGAGTATGTCTAGAGTGTGTCCCGCTCTAAGGTTGTGGGCAGTTAACTAACTACATCAGGCCCAATAGACTCAAAACATTGAGCAACTTCGAGCTGTTCGGAGTGCCCTGTTCTGTAGTAGGGGATGTCTGTGTATAGTCCTAATCTGTGAATAGTCCCGCCCATGTGCGGGGACCCCGGAGCAATCAAAATATTCTCTTAAGTGGTCTTCTGCATAGCCACTTAAGAGAAAATAAAAGACAAATAATGCAGCCTGACATTAACAAGGCTACATTGGCCAGCACTTCATCCTGAAGTGAAAAGGATAGCCGAATAATATCATTACATTTTACACATTTTACAGAGTTTCACCACACATATAGAAACTCCCCTTCACAAAAATCCTTTGCATGAAAGAGAGGAAGGATTGGACAGACAAGACTCATAGGCTGCCATTATGTGTCTGGAAAAGGGATACCGTGCCTTTAAGGAACTCTCCAGAGACTCTCGGTCTAGGTATCCCATGATGCACAGCCAAAGGCAAGTTACTTTCAGGTTTTTTTTCCGGCTCCTGCTAGCAGGACCCTGGAGCATTGAGCTCTACCTTTTTGGGTATATCTTCAATTTTTTTATATTTTCCAGTGAGAATTGTGTTTCACTCGACGTCTGGGGTCTTTCTCTTCCAGTTGCTGTCTTTTTTGACCAGTTTTACCACCTCTATCTTGTCGAAATGCCAGCTTTATTCGAGTGTGGTAGGAAGAAGGCCAAGTCAGACCCCCAAGTCAGACCCCCACAGAGTGTGCCTGCTACTCATGTACCTGACTCCTGTGATATTTGTCATTCTTTCTGCAGGAGGACCCTGCGTGACAGGGAGAAGATCCGTCTCCAAGGCCTGAAGCAGAGGAAACATCAGGAAACAGGTGGGACCTCTGGGCATGGAGGGACTCTATCTTCATCCTCTGCCCGTGCATCGGCCTTTGGGGGATTCTCCAGTCAAGAACAGGCCCGGAAACGGCACCGTTCGTGGTCGATGTCGAGGGCTTCGACGTCCGCGTCGAGAGGTATGACTACAATCTGTTCCCCCTCGACCCAGGGCTCTGGGTCGAAGCGACGTCGACATCTAGGGGTAGGACGTCAAGACCTTGGACGAGGACTTCACGGCGTCAACACACCGTCGTCGTCGTGCTGAGTCCCGAAGAGGCAGGCGCTTGCTGTCGAGGAGACACCGCCGTTTGCCTTCAACGTCGAAACGAAGATCGACGTAGAGGAGATTAAGATTGACGTCTAGACGATCAACGTCAAGACGATCGACTTCAAGATGATCGACATTGAGGGAGGCAAAGTAGACGTCAAAGAGAAAGTCTACTCCCCGGACGGGGTCTAGTGTGGTGAGCGTCTCTTCATCAGAGAGTTCCCGATCGCGGCAGTGCCGGCGTTCCTCCTCAGGAGAGTATACCTCCAGAGCATCCTCTCCGGGGCCTGCTCGTAAGAAGAGGAGATTACTTAGATCTCCGGACTCTGATTGCTCGAGGACCTACACGCTCTCAAGGCCTAGGACACCTACTCCACCACAACAACTACCTCCTACTCCTCCTCCTCTGCCTCCTCCTCCTTTACAACCGAGACCTTTGATTCCGGCTCAGCCACCTCTTCTTCCGCAACAGCCGGTGCCGGTGGGTCTGGCGAGACCCAGGAAAATGAGGTCCCGATCAAGGGGGAGGCATCGCTCTCGCAGTGAACGTAGATCTTCCACCAGGTCACAACGTCGTCGTTCTAGGGAGAGGTCGTGGTCCAGGCATACCAGATACACAGACTCTTCCTGTGACAGGAAGTATCCGCCTACTTTGTCTGACTCTCCTCCAACGAGGCTGTCGCCAGTGGGACGTGCTGTTGAGGGGAGCTGCGAAGTTGGGGATAGCACTGACGGTGCCCACCCCTTCCCCCTCTGTCATCTTTGAAACGCTACAGCGTAAGCACCTGTCTCGCCCTTTGCTGCCTTTGGTGCAGGGTTGGAGGAACAGGCCATGGAGCTGTTCCTGACACCGACATCAGTTAAGTCTGCTTCATCCCGGCTTCATAAGAAATACAGGCCCCCGGATTCGTATCCGGCGTTCCTGAGAACGGATCCTGCCCCGGATTCGGTTATTGTTACAGCGGCAAAGAAGCAACACTCCACTGCTCCTTCATCAATGGTCCCTCCAGACAAGGAGAGCAGTCACATGGATTCGGCCGGGAGAAAGGTCTGCAGCACGGCAGCCACTTCTATGAAAGCTGCGAGTTCGACAGCACTGCTGGGTCGGTATGACCCCTCCTTGTGGGAGTCCCTGGATCAATTCATTGAGCTCCTCCAGAGGGACAGGAGGGAAGATTTTCAGGAAATCTTGAATGAGGGCATGATGGTTTCCAACCAAGTCATCAGCGCGTCTGCGGATGCCTCGCTCCTGGCTGCTCACGGGTACTGCCATGGAGTAAACTTGAGACGCCACTCTTGGTTGCGCCTTACCTCTCTTAAGCCAGAGGCGCAGCAGCGTATTGCCAACTTGCCCTTTTTCGGCACTACCCTCTTCGGAACTCATGTGGATGAGGAGATGACCCGCATGAAGGCAGAAGTTGAGACGCTGAAGGCGGTTGGTTTGGAGAAACCAAAGGACCAGCGTAAGTCTTTCCGCCCCTTCCAGAGGTGCTACTCATCCCAACGAGTCCAGCGAGGGCAGGGTCGCCAAGCTGGCCAACAGAAGCAGCAAGAACAACAATATCAGAGGCAACCCTTCCAGAAGCGTCGGAGGAGGTAGCAGGCCTCATCGGGGAATAAGGATCCGGCTGGGTCGAAGCCCTGAGGGATTACTTCCCCCTCGTCTGTTACCCACTCCGGTGGGGGGAAGCATTCAGAATTACCCGGCAGAGTGGAGAAAAATTACTCAGGACAAGTGGGTGCTGAATATTGTTTGCAAGGGATAAAGTCTTCGTTTTGTCACCCCTCCTCCAGCTATTCCACCGGTACGCTCGCAGTACCAGCTGCGCGAGCTCTAAGCGGAGGCCGATACCCTATTAAGAAAAAGGGCGATAGAAGACGTCCCTCTGTCTCAAAGGGGAAAAGGTCTACTCCAGGTTCTTTCTGGTGCGCAAAAAGGACAAGAACGAGTTCAGGCCCATTCTGGATTTGCGACAAGCAAACAAGTGGATCCGCAGGGAGAAGTTTTGCATGTTATCCTTGCACCAGATTTATCCTCAGCTGCATCGAGGAGACTCGCTTTGCGCAATTGATCTGCAGGATGGGTACTTCCATGTACCCATTGCACAGAAATATCGGAAGTTCCTACGCTTCCTAATCGGCACCAACCACTATCAGTACACCGTACTTCCGTTTGGTCTGAAGTCTGCTCCCAGGACTTTTTCGAAATGCATGGCAGTGATGGTGGCGGCGCACCTGAGAAAGAACAAGGTGTTTGTCTACCCGTACCTAGATGACTGGCTGATCAAAGCCTCCACTTTCCAGGAAGTACAATTGAATTTCAACAGGATGGCTTTTCAGTTGAGCCAACTGGGTCTACACATCAAAATTTCCAAGTCTGTTCCGACTCCTGTTCAGTGTCTGCAGTACTTGGGAGCCTTCATCGATACTCTCAGAGCATGCATGTGTCCTTCGGAGGAGCGACACTTATCGATCCTTCAGAAGGCTCAGACTCTCATGTCTGTTTCATCAATGACGATGAGGTCAGTGTAGTCTCTCCTGGGGTCGATGGCTTCTTGCATCTTCCTTACGCCTCATGTACGCCTCCACAAAAGACCGCTGCAGGAATGTCTGGAGGATCAGTGGGACCAGAAACGAGGGAGCTGGGAGGACAAGATCATACTGTCCCAGCACGCTCAGCAGTCACTGAAGTGGTGGTGTTCAACAGATAATCTCCTCAAGGGGGTTCCATTCCTCAAGAATATACAGACTATTGTGACAGATGCTTCTCTCCAGGGCTGGGGAGCGCATTCTGACCATCTGCAGATCAAAGGAACGTGGTCCCAGGCGGAGTCCACATACCATATTAATTTTCTGGAACTCAGACCTGTTCACTTGGCACTGAAGGCCTTTCATCCGTCCTTCCAGACCAACTCCCTGCTTGTACAGACAGACAATACGACCACGATGTATTACCTCAACAAGCAGGAAGGCTCGAGATTGCGCACATTGTCTCAGGAAGCACAGGCGATCTGGCACTGGCTGTTAGCCAGAGGACTGACGATAACGGCTACCCATCTACCAGGTGTGCAGAATGCTCAGGCGGACGCACTCAGCAGGCTCGTTCAGGAGAATCACTAGTGGGTTCTAAACAACGAGGTGCTAGGAAACATCTTCGAAAGATCGGGCACTCCAGACGTAGATCTGATGGAGCAAGTATTCGCACGCTACGCAACTTGCTTGAATTCATAAACCTCTAGTAACCTTAACTCTGTAATCAATTTGTTTGTCTCACTAATATTGCACATTTTACACTACACGGGTTGTCCCAGAGAAGCTTGCTTATGTGTTTACTAAACAGTAATAATGCTTGCCTTTAAAATGGTCGCTGCTTTGCGGAAATTTAGTCTGCGCATGCGTCGGTCATACCCATGTGATGTGACGCACTCTCAGTTCTGGAGGGAACTTGTTGCTCATGCGCAGTATTGCTAAAATGGCCGCTTTGTTTTCTCACATGCTCCGTGCTTGCATTGCCGCTTTTGCAAAAGCTGTCTGTTCTGCCTAACTCTTAATGCTATAGTATAATAAAGTAAGGGGTGTAGTATAGCCACTCACGGTATACAGTGTATTCATTTTTTTCTGTGTTTCTAAAATTGTTTTCGCTTACTTTTCATGTATCGTTCTCCGTGGGCCTGAGAGGTGCTTGCTACTCCATATTTGAAGCTTCTATGGTCCCAGTCACATGATGAGGGAAATGAACCTGACCGTAGTGGAAATCAGCCAGCTGGCAGCCAAGGCTAAGATGTTCATGAGAACGCGACCTGCAACCCAGCAAGACGAAGCTGAACTGTACCTGCACTTGCTACATTTGTATAAACCTTACAGTGTACCCTATTGTCTTCTAAAATCCTCATGCCATGGGAACTGGAATGTAAGGGGTGGGTTCGAAAATTAATATTAAGCCTGAGAAAGTCTAAACTTTAGGAGGTACCATGACCTAACCTCCTCCCTTGCAAAATCACAATTTAGGGAACCTTTCACTTGCAACATTTGTGGGTGGTACATTCACCCGAAAACAGTATAATTAGCTAGGTTTAGCTAGAGCAATTGTCCGACTTGTCCGAATAGCTGACCTGTCACTGACCCAACAAACTCTATAGGTGATTGATACAGAGAGCTGCGGAGCACTCTGTCCGTAATTTCCACAGACTCAGTCGAGGTTTTGGAAACCTTAAGGGCTCGTAAAG
The DNA here is from genome assembly GCF_964263255.1 of Lissotriton vulgaris. Classification (NCBI taxonomy): domain Eukaryota; kingdom Metazoa; phylum Chordata; class Amphibia; order Caudata; family Salamandridae; genus Lissotriton; species Lissotriton vulgaris. Next base: position 985,204,053 of record NC_141698.1, on the reverse strand, counting down.
CACTTTGCTGGGAGATTCGAGAACCCAATCGGGGTTATTGGCAGATTTCGGTGCAGGGAGGGGGTAGCGCAGGCGTTGCATCCGAAGCTGCAGGTGTTGCTCGTACCCGTTGGTGAGCCCAGTCCTGATCCAAATCCTGGGGTTATCCTGTCCTGACTGTCCATGAGCTGTACCTGTTTGCCTACTGGCAGCCTAAGTCCTTGAGGGTCCTTTTCCCACCTGACCCGTGGCCACCGTTAGTCTTCAACCTATCCTAGGTAATTATATCTGTGTGTGGGTGTTCGTCTATCTAAGCTTCTCTCTCTTGTCTCGAATAAAGACGTCCTTTACCCTGTTTTTCTACAAATAAGATTTTCGTGCAAACTTGTGTATTAGCATGTTCTATTCTCGCCCTACCCTTAGTCGAATTCAGAATCGTATGCATGTAAATGTAAATGTATTTGAGCTTATATAGCGTACAGCTACCCGCAGTGGGTTTCCCGGCGCTTGCTTAGGGAACCCGTCCTGGTATTCCCCTGTGAGATAACCCCGGCAGGGTATCCACAAGGTGAAAGCCAGGCATCCCGCCGCGAGGGGCTGTTGTGGAGATTAAGCAAGCTATTGCCCAGAGTCGCAGAGTGTGAACCCGTGAGTCGAGAAGACACCGGAGCGAGAATTATCGAGTTTGTGGAATTTTTAGCCCAAGACCCGCCGAGGCGGGGAATTGAACCCTGGTCCAGGGCCGATCTCAGCTTCCGGGTCTGCCGCCTCTAACCCCTGAGCCACACTTCTCCACATATATAGTTTGTTCCATTCTTACCCTCCCTTTAGAGAATAAGCCCATCTAGACAAATCAAATTGCATAAGTTTCGTTTCTTATAAACCGTCCGTGATAACCGAAAGTCCGCTTTGATTAGTATGTTCCCTTTCTTTACCCGCCTTTAGTGAAGTTGTGAAAGTCTGGCTGATCTAAAATAGCGTGTTCCTTATTTTTCCCTTCCCTTATTTTTTGATTTCTAAATGTTTCTTACTCTAATTCATAGCTATACTATCTTTTTAATCCTAGTTATAGACAGTTTGATCTGTGTAAATTTGTGGCTCATGGCTATAGAGGATGAAGAAAATTAGATAAAGGTTTTGAAAACTTATTGCGTCTGTGGTTATTATTAATTTCAACTGTTTTCAATTGTTGCATGGTAGTTGTATGCTATTTACCTACTCCCAAAACTAGCTCCTGATCCATTGTGATCTTAGGTACCTGTTACAAGGATTGGTAAGTCCTGTACACGGAAGTTAGAAAGAAGAAATCTGAATTGCTGATGACAGCGTGTAGGTAACCTGATTAAAGTATACATGAAAATTATTTTATGGGCTCAAGTGTGCATTATGTTTGGTCGGGTGACCTGCGCGCTCTATCAGATCTGTTCGCCACCGCCGAAAACAGCAAATGCTGAGACTTCGCCTCCAGGTTTTACCAATCGGGGACTCTGCGGAATGCGCTATGGATCAGTTGGTCGAACAGCTTTCTGTACATTTTTCCACCCATTCCTCTGATTCCGGCAGTGCTCATCAAGCTGTCTCAATCCAGAGCGGGAATGATCCTCATTGCTCCGGAGTGACCTCGACAGTAGTGGTTCACAGACCTGCTCCACCGATCTCTCCAACCCCATCTGCGGCTTCCTTGTCGGCCGGGGGTGGAGGGGGGGGGGCAGATTGTGCACCCCAGCCTCTCACCGTTGTTTAGCGGCATGGCTCCTGAGATAGTACAATATGGCCACTTGAACTTGCCTGACAACTGTATGGAAATACTTAAGGAGACTAAAAGGCCTTCCACCAGGACTTCCCATGCCTACAAGTGGAAGAGGTTCTGCATTTAGTGCACATCCAAGAACGCTGACCCGACCTCCAGCAAGGAAGATGTCATCCTTCCATAACTCTTGCATTTAGCTCAATCTGGCCTCAATTTCCAAGTTTCCATTCTATTAAGGTTCACCTCGCAGCATTAACTGCGTATTTCATGCTTCCAAGGTTGTCATGAGGACTCACCCTAAATTTCTCCCTAAGGTGATATCTGATTTCCATGTCAACCAGACGATCACATTAGCGACGTATTTTCAGCATCCCTCCTCTCTGGCGGAGAGGTCCCTTCATTCACTGGATCTGAGACGGGTGTTGAAATGTTACTTAGATAAGACCAAGGACATTCATAGGTCAGATCAGTTGTTTGTCAATTACGGTTCAGTCAGGACTGGCCTTGCCACCTCCAAACAGTCCATATCTAGGTGGATTGTGTCCTGTATACAACTATGCTACCAAGACTCTAGGGGGTTAGCCTAAGGCTCATTCAACTAGAGGCAAAGCTCCTACTACGGCTTTGCTACGTAACGTTCCCATTGCAGACATCTGTAGGGCGGCTACGTGTAAGTCTGTCCACACATTTGCGAAGCATTACTGCCTGGATTCTGATGCCAGGACAGATGCGCAAGTTGGGCAGGATTCGCTGAGGACTTTATTTGCTCAGTAAGGATTTTTTCTTTAGTTTTCTTCCACCGCTGGATTCAGTTTTGGGATGGGCTTGCCATTCTATTCACAGATTATGACTATACACAGAGATCCCCTACTACAGAAGGAGTAGTTTTTTATCTGTAACTCCAGTTCTGTAGTAGGGGATTCTCTGTTACAGTCATAAGCGACCCACCCTCCTCCCCGGTGGAAGTAAACATTTTTTCCTCGATGCTACAGGCTTGGCTTTAAGAGACCTTCAAAAAGAACTGAAAGTAACTTGCCTTTGGCTGTGCATCATGGGGTACGGAGGGTCTCTGGAGGGTCCCTTAAAGGCACGGTATCCCTTTTCAACACACATAATGGCATCCTATGAGGCTTGTCTGTCCAACCCTTCCTCTCCATCATGCAAAGGATTTTTTGTGAAGGGGAGTTTCTATATGTGTGGTGAAACTCTGTAAAATGTTTGAAATTGAATGATATTATTTGGCTATCCTTTTCACTTCAGGATGAAGTGCTGCCCAATGTAGCCTTGTTAATGTCAGGCTGGATTTTTTGTCTTTTATTTTCTCTTAAATGTCTAGGCAGGACTGCAGAAGAAGACGACTTAAGAGACTATTTTGATTGCTCCGGTGTCCCCGCACATGGGCGGGACTATTCACAGATTATGACTATAATAGAGATACACTTAAGGCGTTAAAGAAAGCCCTCACTCACCACCTAGTGATGACATGCTTCATCATCGGGCCCCACAAAAGAGACAGAGTGTCTCTTTTGTGTGCTACAACGCCAGATTTACTACGGAGCGGGTTGGTGAGTTCAGGCAGTGTTGTGCAAAGAAAACTAGTGAGTGGTGGATGGTAAAAAAATAGTCTGTAGTGTATCAAAATTAACTTTATTCTAATGATCACTAAGGACGGGTTAATAAAAACGTATGTGTTGGAAATTCGTCCACAATTAAGTGGTAGTTTCCTAATTATCAGTCGACATGTTTCAGCCACGAAACGGTATGAATTTACCTGGCATTCATCAGGACTCAGCGTGTACTAAATCCTGTTGGAATGGACTCTCTAAGGCCCACCCTTACCTAGGGACGTGAAAGTGAAAATTAATAAAAAAGTGTAAAGTGCAAAAAAATTAGGAGGAAATATTGTCTTCCTAATTACTCCTGGTTTAGGAGGATTCCGGCTTTACGGTTTCTGCACCTGTAGATAAAAAAGACAAGGACATACATGTAGGACAGAACATACATTGAATAATGATGCTGATCACTTATATCAATCCATTGTGCTCCAGAGCGTAGTTTAAGAGACATTTTGTGGTAAAATAACAATATAGTTATCACCACCATGGTCCCCAAACTTTTGACTGCTAAAAGTGGGTAGTGCTGTGTATTATACGTGCTATGAAATAGTAGTGTTGCTTAAAAAGGAAGGGTATTTCCATGATTTCTATCAAAGTAAAATGCAGGCGCGATCGCGCTAACAGATTAAAAATTCTCACTTTAGTGGTGTTAAGGATTCACACCATGGGTCACAGGAGGGGGGTGGGAACGTAATTGGCACACCCTGCGATTTGTCGGAACAAAGGGAGTAAACGCACAGTCAGTCATACAACATTGGATAGGTACTTAGCTTAGTGGAGCAATCAATGGACGATTTCTGCTTCTACTCACGCCCTCGATGCTCGGCACCCACTGTGTACCTGCATCTACCCTCAACTGGACCCCGAAGATGTGGACGCGAGGCCAGGAGAGCATTAAATGGATGTTTTGCGCTAATCGGTTTCCGGGTGGGCGCGGTTGGACTGCGTTGGAGCCCACGTGTAGGCCAATCAGGGAGTTGTATTTTAGGAAAGCCTATTATTAAGCATCTCCTGGTCATTCAATATATTATGTTAGGCGCCTTGATGCCCATTGGGCTGAGTTCAGCGCGTTATAAATCTAATTTCATTTCATTCATTCATTTCATTTTATTTTCATTCATTTAATTTCATTCATTTCATTGTACCGTCATCTGACGAATATCGTTACGTGATCACGTAGTTATTCAGGCCAATCAAGAGCGATGTTGTCTGTTGTTAAGGAGACAGCAGACTAACATACCGAAGCGTTCATTCTCTCTAGTGAAATAGAGGCTTGGTCAGGTGCTCCTATCGGGAGCCCGTTGTTATAGGGCCCGGGAGTTTGTTGACATTGACGATCAAATGGAGATGTCAAATGTCTGCACGGCGCGTGGGAGGGGTGCAAATATGTATTAGGTATTAGGTGACAGAGAGGTTATTTTTGCAGAACATGGAGTTAGATTTATCCTGTAGGGATGCTGGGTGGAGCGCTCCCTTCATTACCATATGTCAGTGTTAATATGGACATAGGTGATAGGGGTTCGGTCACACTACTCTTCCTGCCTCTTTTTGTTTGGACATATAATAGAGATACTCCTACTACAGAACTGGAGTTACAGGTAAGAAACTACTCCATACTTTGCGGAAATACTAAAATTAACAGGAATCATTTCACTGAACAAATGGATGTCATTTTTAATTTCTTTAACATTTTTAAATTTATATTGCATATACACAAAAAAATTACATGTTGCCAAAGCCAGATCGAATAGTTTTGCCAGCACTTTCTTAACAATGATGTTCTTATGGTTTATCACGCTACGGTTGCTTAGTAGAAAACTGCATTTGCCTTGCTTCTCCTCCATTACTCTAGTTTGTACCAGGCCAAAAGCCTAATTGTTCAGGATCTGCTTTGGCTGAAAAACTCTTATATGGTTGTTGGATTTGACAATAAGTAGTGAGACAAGTTTAATGTGTTCTTCTCTTATTATGGTGAGTTTTATGTTTAGCTCAAATAAATTAATTGCATTTGAGAGATTATATTGTTTCAAGTGGATGCCCTGTTAGCGCTATATTTGTCTTTTATTTTAAACGACATATGTTTTTTCCACATTATGAGATAAACGGGTGCTTCATGAACGTTGGTAAAGTCCACTTATGTCCAGTTTGGTAAAAGAGAGAAGGAATAGTTTTACATATGTTGCTATAAACATATAAGCATTTTATTTTACTCATAGGACTCATTGATCCTCGAAAAAACTGGAAAATGGAACTCCCAGAAAATGGACCATATTCTCATCTGCTGTGTGTGTCTTGGGGATAACAGCGAGGACGCAGATGAAATAATCCAGTGTGACAATTGTGGAATTACTGTTCATGAAGGTAACAACATACAGTTTTAAAATGTACTGCAGTATACAAAGGAATGTTGATGCTTTTTTTTAATGTGGTCCATCGTCTGTGTTTAGCAGATATAGGTATATTTCATCTGTTTCGCCTAATGTATTCTTTATTTCGAACTGTTTATCTAGCTAGTAGAATGACTCCTTATTTTTTGTTTTTGCTTTATAAGACCATCCAACATTTCTTAATATAAAAAAGGTTTGGTAGAAAGTAAGTTGTTTCAGAGTGACTCTGACTACCTTTTAAGTACGGCTTTTAGATTCATTTGGAGCAAGTCTGACTCGTCCATATATTCCTGGTTTTGAGCTCCTTCAGTTTTTTTTGCAACAAATTCGATTCTTTTAGCCACAGGTTCACAGGTTCTATCTCGACTTTTGGGCGGTTTGTTTATTTCAAGTATGTGAAATGTATTTGGGCTCAACTAGTCTCTATATTGGTGTAATAAACCGGATCAAGTATTAGCATAATTCACTAGATGAGGTGGGCTAGTTTTTGTACTGAGAGGCGGTCACAATTTATGTCATACGATGTCTGACACCCTATAGGGTAATTTCTGACCAGTTTTATCCTCTTAGTGGGAATCCATACATTTCTGGTTGACGCTCCCCTTATCAGTAGTTGGACGGATCACATTACCAAAAATGTTTATTTTACCCCAGCTACTTTATTACTTTGCAGTGCTCCTGATCAAATTGCCTTAGTCCATCTTTCATGAGATGCACAGGTTACTGACTTAGCATAAATGGCGTACGGGTTGCACAGGCTGGCATTGCCCAATTACAGCTTCCCACATATGGTGGTTGTCTAGCAGTCCCTGGTCTACAGCTACACTAACTGGGCAGCATATTGGAGTCACTGCAGATGGTAAGGCATGTATCTGAAAGAGACACGTTAGTGATCGATTCCTTACCTTAGAATATCCCCAGGCGTCAGACTGGATCCGGAAACTTTTGCGTAGCAATACCCCTGCGCGCCGGTAGGCGTTGTCTGCGGCTCCGCGTCCGTCGTCGGCGTCGTGAGCGCCGGGATGACGTCGTCGGAGTACTTAGACGGCGCCCATGCGCTCTGACGTCAGTTCTTCTTTTTTCCGCGCCAGCTAGCGCAGATCCGGAAGAAGCTCTACCCCAGTCAATTTTTGACAGAACATTTTTGATCCTTTTTGATCTCTCTCTTTTTGTCGATTACTCGACTATCGGTGCCAGGGATGCCCGGGTTCAAGCCTTGTTCGAAGTGCGGTCGACTCATGTCGGTCACGGACCCCCATCGCCGGTGCCTGAAGTGCTTAGGCCTCGACCACGACGATCGATCCTGCTCCGACTGCCGGGCCCTGACGTCGAAGGCTAGGCGGGAGCGGTCCCGCAAGCGTCTCGAGCTGAGGCAGTCGGCCCCGCGCCGCTCCCGGTCCCGGTCCCACGGGAGGTCGAGAGACAGGTCGCGAGGTCGGAGTCATCGACGCTCCGGAAGTGGACACCGATCGTCTGGTTCCAAGTCCTCAGGTAAGAGGCATGAGAGGTCGGAGCGACGTCATCGATCCTCCGCCCGCCCCGACGCTCGCACGATGCGGCCGGGGACTCGGGCGACACCGCCCACGCGGCTTCGCGGGAGTCGCAAGCGTCGCCGCCTGCCCCACACCTTCGGGTCCCTGGGCACGGCGCGACGCCGGAGGAGGTCGAGAGGTACCTCATGGCCATGAGGGCCCTCCCTCCTCAGTCGGTTCCCGTGGCGCCTTCGGGCCGATCGGTTCCGTCTGGAGGTCCTTCCGGGTCGGGCGCTTCGGCCCCGACGCCGTCGGGTGCTTCGGCCCGACGCCGCTGGCGACTTCGGTCTCGGCGCCGCAAGACCTCGCTGGATCCGGCTCCGGATCCGGGACCTCGCCGGTCGACCTTACGACCTCGCCGGCGCCGTCCCTTCAGGTGTTGTCCCCGGCAGCCGATGTGGTTGCCGCCCCCAATGTCTCCTACGGTCCTACTCAGGCGTCGGAAGGGCGCCGCTGGGCGCCGATTCCGTCAGCCTTTGGAGATTTTTATCTCCACGAGGAGGCCCTGGCTGCTAATCCTGGTCTCCAGGACACAGGTGACGAGGAGCATTGGGAGGGGTCCGAGGACCCTCTGGCAAGTGTTTGCCAGTCACAGCAGGACTGGACATATGAGCTTGGGGAGGCCAGTGGTATTGACACTTCGCCAGACACTGGATTTACATCGCCCCCGACTGTGGCTTCGCAGGCGGGTTCTGCTTACAGCGTAGTGTTGACGAAGGCAGCTAAGGCCTTAAACCTTCAGTTCCCCGTCGCGGCCGTGAGGACTAATCTCCTCACTGAGGTCCTCAAACCGCAGTCAGGCTCCGCGGAGCCCCTCCTGCCGTTCAATGAGGCCTTATGTGACGTTCTTCTGGGCACTTGGTCCAAGCCTGCCACAGGCCCCCCTGTGGATAGGAACGTGGCCAGACGCTACCGCCCGGCACCGGGCGACCCATGCTTTTTGTCCACCCATCCCACCCCCGAGAGTCTGGTCATCCAGACCTCAAACTCCCAAACCGCATTCCCGTCGGCCCCGCCCGACAGGGAATCCAAGAGATATGAACAGTTCGGGAAGAAGGTTTTCTCGTCTGTAAGCTTAGGGCTGCGGTCTGTGAACACCGCCTGTCTCTTGGGCCGCTACACCCACACTCTGTGGGACACGGTTGCGGAGGTGCTGCCTAGATGCCCGGAGGAGGTCCAGGCTAAACTCAGCCAAGCCCTTGCGGACGGCCGAGATGCAGCACGCTTTTCTATCCGGTGTGGGCTGGATACAACGGACTCCCTGGGCAGGGCGATGGCAACGACAGTGGCGGTTCGACGCCACGCCTGGTTGAGGTCCGCCAACTTCTTGGCCGATGTCCAGGCTACACTCCTGGACATGCCGTTTGATGGCCGTCGCCTCTTCGGCGACAAGGCAGACCATGCGCTGGAACGTTTCAAGGACTCCAGGGCTACGGCCAAGTCCTTGGGCCTTACGGCCCCACGCCAGCAAACGGGTGCCTTTCGCTCCTTTCGTGGCCACGGAAGGGGCGCCCCACCACGTACCGTCAGCCACACACCGCAAAATGTCCAGCGCGGTGGCGGACGTGGAAACCGTCGTGGCGGCGAGGCCAGTCCACACCTCCCTCAGCAGCACCTGCCTCAAAACCTTCCTAGTCCGAGTTTTCAGGCCCATGTGACGCCTGTGGGAGGCAGGGTTCGCCATCACCTCTCCCACTGGCATACAGTCACTTCGGACAGGTGGGTGCTGCAGATTGTCCGAAGGGGCTACTCCCTCCCCTTCGAGGCATCCCCTCCATCCATGCCACCACAATACCACCGTGTGTCGGGGGATCACTTGCAACTTCTGCAAGAGGAGGTCTCGGCCCTCTTGGCCAAGAGGGCCATCGAGCGCGTTCCTGGGCCAGAAGTAGGGTGTGGTTGTTACTCCCACTACTTTCTGGTCCCCAAGAAGGGCAAAGGGGGCCTACGCCCTATCTTGGACTTGCGGAACGTCAACGGCTTCCTCCGGACGGAGAAGTTCAAGATGCTCACTTTGGCTCAGGTCCTGGCTGCCCTGGACCCAGGAGACTGGATGGTAGCGTTGGACCTGCAGGACGCCTATTTCCACATCCCCGTCCTGCCGGCCCACCGGCGTTACCTGCGGTTCACGGTAGGCCAAGAGCACTTTCAGTTTACCGTGCTCCCCTTCGGCCTTACCAGCGCCCCACGGGTGTTCACGAAGGTGATGGCGGTGGTCGCAGCTCATCTGCGCAGGCAGGGGGTATCAGTCTTCCCCTACCTCGACGACTGGCTGTTGAAGGCGGGCTCGCCCCAGACAGTCGTCAGCCACCTCCAGACTACGGCCGACCTCCTGCACCTGCTGGGGTTCTCCATCAATGTGCCGAAGTCACACCTGTGTCCCTCTCAAAGCTCCTCTTCATCGGAGCGGTTCTCGACTCGGCGCAGTTTCGGGTTTATCCACCCGAGCAGCGGGTTCGGGATATTCAGGCTCTGGTTCCCATCTTCCAGCCGTTATCCCGAGTCTCGGTCAGGTTGACGCTACGGCTTCTGGGACTGATGGCCTCCTGCATCCTTCTGGTGCGTCACGCCAGGTGGCGGATGCGGGCTCTGCAGTGGGACCTGAAGTTTCAGTGGGCCCAGCATCAGGGCAACCTGTCCGATCATGTCCTGATCTCGGAGGGCACTGCGAGACAACTGCAGTGGTGGCTCACGGACCGCGACTGGGTCAGTGGCAGATCCCTCTCCCTACCCCACCCGGAGCACGTAGTTGTGACGGACGCGTCCCTCCAGGGCTGGGGGGGCCACATGGGAGAGGCGGAGTCCCGGCTCCATATCAACTTGCTGGAGCTTCGGGCGATTCGTCTAGCACTGAAGGCATTCCTCCCCTCTGTCCGGGGACGAGTAGTGCAAGTGTTCACCGACAACACCACCGCCATGTGGTACTGCAACAAACAGGGCGGGGTGGGGTCGTGGACCCTTTGCCAGGAGGCTCTGCGCCTATGGCAATGGCTGGAACATCAGGGCGTGACCCTGGTGGTTCAACACCTGGCAGGCTCTCTGAATGCCAGGGCGGACGAACTCAGCCGTCGGTGCATGATGGATCACGAATGGCGTCTGAGCTCGGACGTGGCACAAGGTCTCTTTCAGCAGTGGGGAGAGCCTTGGTTAGATCTATTCGCCACAGAAGAGAACGCGCAATGTCATCAGTTCTGCGCGTTGGAATTTCCAAGGCGGCACTCGCTCGGAGACGCTTTTCATCGCGAGTGGAGCTGCGGTCTGTTGTACGCCTTTCCGCCTATACCACTTCTGCCCAGAGTGCTGAAGAAGATCAGGCGCGACCGGGCCCAGGTTATCCTTGTGGCTCCGGACTGGGCACGAAGATACTGGTATCCCGAGCTACTCCGCATGTCAGTCGATCCCCCGATTCGTCTGCCTCTTCGGGAGGACCTTCTGTCGCAGCAGCAGGGGACGGTCCTGCCCCCGAACCTGTCCAGTCTCCACCTACAAGCTTGGAGATTGAGCGGCGGCAGTTGAGGCCATTTGACTTGCCTCCTGAAGTCTGTGATATCATTCTGGCAGCCAGGCGTCCCTCCACAAAGTCGGTATACGCCTGCCGGTTGAACAGATTTGTGGCATGGTGCACAGCAAAGGCTGTGGATCCTCTCTCTGCACCCCTTTCGGAAGTGCTGCTCTTTCTTCTTTCCCTTGCCCAGCAGGGCTCTGCTCTGGGCACTCTTAAAGGGTACCTTTCTGCTCTATCCGCCTTCTTGAGGCTACCAGATCAGCCTTCTTTATTCAAGTCCCCTATTGTGAGTAGATTCCTGAAGGGCATCACACACATGTTCCCTCCTGTTCCCTTCGTGATGCCCCAGTGGGACTTGAATCTTGTTCTCACTTATCTGATGTGTGCTCCCTTTGAGCCACTTCATAACTGTCCTCTTCGTCTCCTTACTCTGAAGACTGCATTCCTGGTTGCCATCACCTCTGCCAGGAGAGTGAGTGAGCTCCAGGCTCTTTCTTCTTCTCCACCTTTCCTGTCTGTTCATCCTGACAAGGTGGTGTTACGTACACGACCTTCCTTTCTGCCCAAGGTTGTCACGGCCTTCCACATCGGGCAGTCCATCACTTTGCCCACCTTCTTTCCGCCTCCGCATCCCTCGAAAGAGGAAGAGAGGCTCCACCGTCTGGATCCAAAACGTGCGCTCTCCTACTACCTAGATCGCACACGCCAATTCCGGGTGGATGACCAACTCTTCGTTGGTTACGTGGGCGCGAAGAAGGGAAAGGCTGTGCACAAGAGGACCATCTCTAGGTGGATCATCTTGTGTATCCAAGCATGTTATTCCATGGCGAGGAAGGAGCCCCCGGCTGGTTTGCGGGCTCACTCCACTCGGGCCACGGCAACGACAACTGCCCTGGGCCGAGGAGTCCCCCTACAGGACATTTGCCAGGCAGCTACGTGGGCCTCGCTGCACACGTTTGCAAGACACTACTGCCTGGACAGTCAAGTCCGGAGGGATGGCTTCTTTGGCCGTTCCGTCCTCCAGGACTTTCTGGTGTGATATTGGTTCGCAGACCCACCACCGGGGTTGGTATTGCTGGGGTATCTATTCTAAGGTAAGGAATCTATCACTAACGTGTCTCTTTCAGATGCACAAGTTACTACTTGTGTAACGATATATCTGTAAGAGACATTAGTTAGTGATAGATTCCTTACCGACCCACCCATCCACCTGTTCTGCGAACCGATATCTAGGGTTAAGGTCATCCCCTTTCAGGGCCCTAGTTTCATGGCACCAGTGTTAGTTCTATCATGGCTCTGCGTATCTGGCGCAGAAAAGCTGTCTGTCAGAACTGACGTCAGCGCGCATGGGCGCCGTCTAAGTACTCCGACGACGTCATCCCGGCGCTCACGACGCCGACGACGGACGCGGAGCCGCAGACGACGCCTACCGGCGCGCAGGGGTATTGCTACGCAAAAGTTTCCGGATCCAGTCTGACGCCTGGGGATATTCTAAGGTAAGGAATCTATCACTAACTAATGTCTCTTACAGATATATCGTTACACAAGTAGTGACTTGTGCGCCGGTGGCAGGATTCCTCCCTACCCGCACTGGTACCCTCCATATTAATTTCCCTTCATGCTTACAGGAAATGGCTGTTGAGGGTCCTTCAGATTGTTTCTATTGAGATCCCTCCAGAATACATAGTCCCACTCCATTTTGAGTTGTGTCCTTATGATTACAGGCTCAGTGATGAAGCTGGACTGTTCTTGGACACATTACAATATGCCTGGCTCATATACCTAGTGTGTTCTCATGGAATGTAAGACCAGTGAGTGGTAATTTGTCAGCATACAGGGACCTTAGGTGTCAGCAGAAGTGCCTCCTCTTCCAAACTATCGAGATGCCTAATATTTATAATAATATGCAGCCTTTGTGATGTGCACGCTAGATTAGTGATGTTATGGCTATGTGGATTGCGCTTGTGCCTTGTGGATGAAGATATGACGACATTTGCACATAGTGTGTATAGAGACCTAGAACATGATGTTCAAGGCATCTTGATAATGTTGTGCGAAGCTGGATGTGTAAGCAAATTAGTTTCAGAGAAACCAATCTAATATTATTATGCATGCAAATGTGTGAAAAAGTTCACAGCTGAAATGTTATTTTCTAGGACAATGTAAAGAATAGGCTGCCTTGCTACATGGACCTAACCTGGGAATGTAACACCTCATCCTAAGGGTCGATAAATAAAAGGCATCCAAAAAGCCGGTATATCATTATATCATTATATCATAAAAATGGAAAAACTACTCCTAACATAATCTAAAAGCAAGCTTCCTTTTAAAAATCCCTAAAAGCTTTAAAGTCATTATACTGTTTGGAATCCCAAGTACTCCGAAAGCCATGGTGCCTGGAAGAATGAAAATAAAACAAAACAGTTTTGGACCAATTAAGTTTATTAAACAAGCCAAAATGTTCCCACGTGAAAAAGGCTAATTATTTCATGTGTTCCAGGTGGCAGACCCAACATTGTTGTTGCCATTACTGCAGACGACGATCCCAGAGGCACACCTTAAAGCAGATTTATGGAGCAAAGGTGATTCCATACAATTCCCACAGTAGCCGCTGAGGGAAGTCCCTACATCCTATATGCATATTGTACAGCCGATGTCCAAATCACTAGGAGCCGAAGCATTCCATGGTTAATCAATAAATGCATTCATCAGCAATGGAAGATACTGGGGCCAACAATACTAATGGGCCGTTATCATGTCCCGCAGTCCATCAGTGTCCAATGGCACAACCAGTTGTGATCCTAGGCCTATGTCTAATACGCATTCGTGGCCTCAAAGAAGCAATAAGCCACACAGGCTGGAAGGACTAGAACAAGTGCTCATCTAGTTCCTGAAGACAAAGTGTGTCAAACGTGTGAACCATGTGCTCACGGCATCGTAGCACAAGCAGTGCTGTCTCCATTCCGAATTGAACTGGGACGTCCATTGTGGAGCAGAAAAATTTAATTGAGGATTCCTGCCAAAAGTAGCTTCCAGCAGGGAGTCTGAGTGATGGAATAACTTTTGAAGATTGTCTGAAAGATGCTAACCAGTCCAAAGCTGATACATTTTTAAAAACTGCACTATTCCTCTAGTATCAGAAATGTTAAAGATACCATGGACTAGGTTCCCAAAATGCAGCTGGAAGTTGGTGTAGAGTAGTGTCTGTATCTCAGATGAGGATCCTGCAGCCTGGAGATCAAACGTCTTTCAGGCCAAAGTTAAGGCCACATCCTGTTGAAAAAGCAGGGCTTTCAGTCTGCTAAGAGAATCAAAGTGTATTTTACAAACCTTTATCGAAGGCCACAGTGCTGCCTCCCTAATTTTGTGGGCAGGTGGAAACAGTACTTGTGTAAGGAATTAACCTTCACCAGATAAGCGATGCCTGATTCCATTCCACAGCAACCTTGATCATTCAGCATCAAGTAGCTCCCATTCAAGAGCAGTTTGAAAACCGGACATATCGCGGCAGTTGGGGAACCCTTCAGATAACATTTCAAGTTCGCAACAGAAATATAGCATGCCTTGTGAATAGACATGTCTTTGCAAACTTAGGACCCACTTAAGGCTTCCTCACAGTTGGAACCACTCAGAAAAACTACTGTGCCCCCTTTCCTGTATTTAAACCTGAACAGTAATGCCCAAAACTCATGCATATAACATTCCCCATGTGCTTTGTATTTGCCTTCCTCTTAGTATTGGAGACAATATAGGAATTGGAAAGTCATGACCGGTAGGTTGATATAACCATGGATAATCCAGCCTGTGGATGGTGTCTCTGCCAAGGTCAAAGGTGATTGGTTTAATTTTTCAATGCGCAACATGGTGTATTTGGCATCTCTGCATGCCATTGATGTCTTTCCATCAAATCATATTCAGAAAACGGGCTGGTAGTACGTGGCCAGAACGTAGTAATACGATGGAACGTAATTGTGACTGTCCTGCTGAATTAGGTTGATTGCAGAAGACACAATGTTGCCCAATGAATACATTCTGGATGATAAAGTGGTCATACCGTTGTCAACCTTACACAGAACGAAAAAATGCAAATCTGGCTCCCCTCTCGATCCCGTCCCAGCTCTTATCTTCACGCAGCTATGCCCACTTATCACCTCCCCCTTAGTCTCCATTTGGAATACTTCTTTTTCCTCTGGTGTATTCCCTTTAGATTGGAAGCAGGCAATGCTTGTCCCCATACTGAAGAAAGTGGATGCTGACCAATCCGTACTCGGCAACTACCGCCCCATTTCCCTCCTACCCAAGCCTGCCAAGATCTTGGAAAATGTGGTACAGGAGCAGCTGGCCAACTATCTGGAATCTAACTCCCTTTTGCATGATTCTCAATCCGGATTTCCTGGAAGTATCAGAGACTATAAGAGAAAGCGTGGACAGAGACGAGGCGGCCATGTTGGTCCTCCTCGATCTGTCCGCGGCTTTTGACACCGTGACCCACTCTATATTACTGAATAGACTACATGATTTAGATATTCAGGGCACTCCACTGGCGTGGATAAAATCCTATCTAACAGGCAGAACACAACAGGTATGGTGCCGTCCCTTTCTGTCAAAAAATAAGATGCCCCTCGAGTGTTCAGCACTCAGCCCTCTGTTTTTTAATGTCTACATGTCACCATTGGCAAAGGTTGTGGAGAGCTGTGGTGTCAGAGTGGTCTCTTATGCTGATGATACTCAGCTTATCCTCTCATTTAGAGACCACTCTGACAAGGGGCTCGACAATTTGAAATCTTGCCTTATTAAAATTGTGGATTGGATGACATCTAACACATTAATACTGAATACGGATTAGACTGAGGTGCTGTTTTTCAATTCAAAAACACCCCTGCTGACGTCTACATGGTGGTCGACTGAGCTTAACCCACCACCTATCCCCGCCCACTCTGCCCGGAACCTTGGGTTCCACTTTGACAATGAACTGTCATTCAAAACTCAAATCCAAAAGGTCACATCTGCTTGTTTTGGCAAACTAAAAATGATTAAAAAAATCTCCCCTTATCTTTCAAATGATTCAATGAGGACGGTGGTGCACGCCCTCACATTTGGATTATGCCAATAGTCTGTAAGTAGGGGCACCTACATACCTTTGCCATCGACTGCAAGTCGTCCAAAATGCGGCGGCAAGACTGATTTGTCATGTCCCCTATCGGCATTCCATCTCCCCTTACCTGAAGAATTTACATGGCTTCAAATCTCCTATCGCATACAGTTTAAAGCCCTGGTCCTAGCTTTTAGAGCGCTCAATGGTCATGGGCCGCGCTATCTCCGAGACAGACTGAAGCAGGTCCACTCTGCCCGCTCTTTAGGATCCAACCATCTCCGTCTCATACTTCCTCCCCATTTTCAACGTTCAAGAAGAGGTGGTAGAGCTTTTGCGGTAGTCACCGCCAAGCTGTGGAACTCCCTGCCGCTGGACTTCAGACTTACCAAATCAGAATGCCTCTTCAGATCCAAGTTAAAAACATACCTGTTCTCACGCTGCTAGTTGCCTAATCACTGATGTCCCTGTCCTTAGCGCCGGGACACCCCCGGTGGGGGTTCGCCGTGCTCTCTATCAAATTCCATAATAATAATAATATAATAACCACATCCAAAGCCTATTCCAGCCTTACCCTGTTGATCTAGCGCAATCTCTCTGCAGCTTCCTGTTGAGAAATCTTCCATAGCTCGTATATTCCATACCAGAAGCACTTTTGACAAGGGTTTTTGGGACCTAGCAAAAGATCCCTGAGATCCAGGTCATTAGAAAGAAGGGGCAGATGTAACGCCAAGAATGCCCTAGGGAAGAGCCTACCCCATTACCTGATGGGAGAGAACAAAGGACCCTGTCTTTGTTTCAAGTTGGACACCCCACAAGGGATGTGAGACCACTGCTTGTTGTTGCTTCTGCATCCTGGGACCTCAGCGTCTATTGTCAGCGTGAAGCTTCAACTCCCTCTATCTAGTGTTGGCGTGTTTTTTTTAACTTTATTTATAGTTTTATTGATACATTACATAGTGCAGTTAAGGCATTACACAGACATTTGCATAGTTAAAAAGGAAACAATGATTGTGGTACATGTGTTGTGGATCATCAGGTCAAAGTCCCAGCATCTCTTATAACACGGTAATTACTGTATCAGACTTGGTTATCTCCGTAACATCGGCTAACATCCCACTGCAACTTTCTCAGGCAATTATTACTATCTAAAAGCACAGTTCAAATTAATATATTAGGAATGTATCACAGTACAATCATATATTGCTCTCCTTCACTCTTGCGCACTATCCACCATCAGCTACTCCGGCAGACATCTAATGGTATGCCCAGCCCCGTTTGTCCTTCTCTGCGCAAATCATCCGGCCTTCAAGAGCGAGACCCATCCTCAACCCTTATATTGTTTTCTGTGTCACTTGATACCTCCGAGATGCTTAACAAATATGCCTGAAGAGGACCCCAGATATCTCTAGGCCTGCATTTCGTTGGTGTTGTTTCAGCATGTACATCCTGTTCCTGGCAGTATGTGAGATCTGTTAACCACTCCTTAAATTTTGGAGCTCGACCTCGGGCCCCATCTACAGGCTACTCAGCGTTTGGCAAGCAAAAACGCTACATCAAACATTTTCCTGTGTTGTTTAGGAATCAGCTTAGTATAACCCAATAACATAATCAGTGGGTCTCTGTCACACGGGTGACCCGTTATGGCCTGGAGAGCCTCATACACCTCCGTCCAGTAGGACCATACACTCGGGCACTTCCATGCCAAATGCATGAAACCAGCTCCTTCCGCCCTGCAGCGTAGGCATCTATCATCGTCTGCCAGACAGTATTGGAGCTTCAATACTGGCGTATAATAGTCGTTGAAGGAAATTATAGTGTATCACTTTCAGCCGGCAGCTCGCCGATATGTGGGCAGTCATAGCGCAGCAGTAGTACCATTGATCATCTGTAATATCTTTTCCAATATCCACCCCCCACTTAATGCGAGCCGGGCTATCCAACTCTGGGCTATGTGCCCGTATGTCCCTATAAATCTTCAACACCTAATGTCCATCAGCTCCCGTGCGTAGCATTCTGTCCAACGTGGGTGTTGGGGCTGGTTCAGCCGGATAATCCGGCAGCACTATTCTCAGACCTTGGGACAAGCGCATATAGTAAAACACGTCAAGTGGGCTAGGCTGGGAGTCCTGAAACATTTGCTCCTTAATTCGCAGTTTCCCATCCAGAAACAGATCACCCCACCTTGTTATCTCGAGTTTTTTGCACATCACCTGAAACCCCTTTTCATGCAGCAAAGGCATAAGTGGGTGGTATGTAAGTGGCAACAATGGAGAATATAGAAAGGTCACCTGCAATTTGTTAGTTATCCATCGCCAGGCATCTACTGTGCAAGCTACAGTGGTGGGCTTAGTGTCTATCGCTGTGACCGGTCCATGTATGAGGCCGGAGAGTGGAAGCAGATGTGCCACCCAATCCTCCGCCGCTAGCTGCGGCATGTAAGGTGTTGGATCCATCCAGTGGTACGCATAATGTGCCAGCGAGCTTATGTAATACACCTCAAAATCAGGGACGTCAAATCCACCCTTATCATACGGGAGTATCACCGTAGCCTTTACCTTCCCAAAACAGGCGTAGCAACTCCGAACGTAGTGTTGTGAAGAAGTAGGCACCTGGATAGTAGGGTATATTCAGGAAGAGCTAGAGGAAACAAGGTAATATTACCATTTTTATGAGTGAGGCTCTACCCGCTAGGGACAGTGGCAAGGAAATCCACTGCGTTGCTGCATTGTCTGTTAGTTTAGTGATTGCGGTCCCATAATTTAATCGTAGTGTCAAGTCTTTATCCGTTGACACCTGTATACCCAAATATCTGAGGTCCGAGCTACACCACTGCAGCGGGTAGTCTAGCTGAAATTCTTTGACTGCCGCTGTGAGGGGAAAAAATTGCTATTTACTCCAATTTATCTGCCTGACATTCTACCAAATACAAAGAATTCCCTTAACAGGGGATTAAGATTCGTTTGAGGGTCTTTAACATACAGTGTCAAGTCTTCTGCATATAGCGATATTCCAAGCTGCCGTTGGAAGCAATTGAAGGCACTTGTCTTGTGTTATTGCCGTATGCGACAAGCCAATGGCTTGATCACCACCGCGAAGAGTAAGGGGGAGAGGGGGCATCCCTGCCGGGTGCCTATCTTGATCGGGAGATGCGCGGATAGGTGGCCATTAATCAGAACCTTGGCGGTAGGCTGTGTATACAACAATTGGATCCATGAGATAAATAGTTTAGGAAACCCCATTCTATTTAGTATGATGAATAAGAAATTCCATTCGACTGAATTGAATGCCTTTGTGGCGTCCAGGGACACCGCAGCCACCGGTACTTCCGGTGCTATAGTTTGGATCAGTGACAACAGGGTGCGTAAGTTGTGGCTTGTGGAGCGTCCCGATACAAAACCCGCTTGATCCGGGAGCACTATTGTAGTCATAAGCAAGGAGAGACGCTTGGCCAATACCTTAGCCAATATTTTAGCGTCGCAGTTCATAAGGGACAATGGGCGATAAGAATCACAGCTCCCTGGCTTTTTCCCAGGTTTCAAGAGGGAGGTAATAACCACCTCTCGCATCGAACCCGGCAAGACTCCAATCTCCAAGGATTCTTCATACTCTTCCTTAAGGACAGGCGCCATTATAGCAATGTATTGCTTGTAGAATTCTGCAGGCAGCCCGTCCCTTTACCATTTTGTAATGACATAATCGCCTCTCTAATCTCCTGACTCTCCAGAGGGGCTGCCAAGAATTGCCTGTGAACATCACTGAGCCAGCACAATGCTATGTCCTCCAAATACTGATCAGTACCCTCAACTTCGTGCCCTTGGGTTCTGTACAGTGTACTGTAGTGGGCCTGAAACGCCTGTAAGATGCTCTCTCTGTTCCGGCATTGGACACCCTCTAACGTAGTGGTCTCTTGCACTGTGTTACCGAATTTAGGATATTTAATGAGTTCCGCTAGAGCACGTCCGGGTGTTCGCCCTCACAATATCTGCGGGCCACCCAATGCTTCCCCTTGAATTTCATCTCTGTGCGCTTCTTCTTCAAATTCAGATAGCTTTTGTCTAAAATCCTTATGCAGTCCCTTAACCCCAGTACCTGCGCTCTTCCAGCACCCTCAGTTCCTTCTCCAGTTTGCATATATTCCCCCTAATTTCTCGAAGTATCCCAAAGCTTTTAGATATGCAGAACCCTCTCACAGTAACCTTAAATGCTTCCCATATTGTCTCTACACTGTCCACCGATCCTTTATTACGAGGGAAAAAAATTGTAATCTCCTCTCCCAGATCCGCACTAAAGACAGCGTCCAGCAACGCCGTGGGTTGCAATCTCCACGTGGGTCTGACTCCATCCCACCCCAGAGGTTTCAATTGTACTAGGACAGGGCAGTGATCTGAGTAAGTCCTAGCTAAGTGTATCGACTGACAGTCCTCTAGAGAGGAAACAACAATCCAGCCGGGCCCATGTGTTGGTGTGAGAGGTAAAGTGCGTGCTCTCTTTCTTCCCTGGGTGGAGGAGACGCCAGCTGTCAATCAGACCCACCTCTTCTACAATACCACATACAGCATCTGTGGACGTCGTATTATACTGCACATTTCCATCCGCTCTGTCCAGGGAAGGTATCAATGCCAAGTTAAAATCCCCCCCCAGAGTACATGAGTAGAACCAATGTTGACAGTTCTGCCCCATAACATTGTGAAGAACTCTGGTGTATCCACATTAGGGGCATAGCAATTCACTATAGTGATCGTATCGGTACCAAGCCTGCCCCACAGTATAGCATACCTTCCCCCTGGATTGCTAAATTCACCAAATTGCGTAAAGTGAATGGCTTTCTTGACCAAAATAACAGTGCCCCTGGAATAGGAAGAATATGATGAGAACACCCTAAACGTTGCCCATCGACCCGCAAACGAGTGAGTCGCACGGGGTGGAAGATGAGTCTCTTGTAGTAATGCTATGTTCACCTGGTGGCGGTCTAGATAAGCTAGGAACTTTCTACATTTTCTGTCATCATTAAGACCCCGAACATTCCAGGAAAGTACTGTCACATAAGGTATTCTAGCATTGTCAGCCATTACCGAGCAGTGTCATAAATCCCGTGTCCGTGAATGTTATGCCCTGTGCCACACCTATATGATCCTCCGTGTACCTACAACCATAAGTTTGTGCCCTGCCCTGTTCTGCATAGGAAACAAACTCACCCGTCCCTCCCCCCGTTGCCTGACCTACCCCAACTGTGTCAGGTATGACTTTCTCAGCTGTTCCAACTCTAGCCAGTCGGACTTGTAACGACCATGCCTGGTTAGTCTGCATAGACGGTATTTCACCCCTCCCCCCCCACCCATTGGAGCAACCCCGACATGCCAGAAGAATCGTCTCCCCCCCCCCCCCCCACCCCCCCTTCCCCTCCAGCCCTACAAGAACTTTGAACTGGTCCCAAAATCAACATTGTTCTCCTGTGGGGTACACCCTCTAGGGGAAACACATCGAGAGCGCACAACCACTACCCCCGCCTCCAGCCACTATTCCTGTACTGCCCTCTGGTTCGGCTGGGGAGAGGCAGTGGCCCCTGGAATACGTTACCACTGGCTCCAGTCCGGTATATCGATGTCGTATGGAGCAGCTCGTGTGTAGCAGCAGTTCCAAACAGTCCCAAGTGTAGTCGGTAGCAGAGCAGGAAATAATCCGGTACTGTTCAGGATAATGTTACCCCATAGCGGATCAGGCCTCTTCTTCAGCATCGGTCTGATCATCCCCGTGCGCAGCCGCTCCACCCCTGGCTCCCTTTTGAGCTTTTTCTGACGTTCTTCAGGTATTCCTCCGCTTTATGGGGATTTGTAAAGAAATACTGCTTCGCCTGATGTGTCACCCGCAGCTTCGCCGGATATAACAGCCCATAGTCTATCTGCGCAGCTCGAAGTTTTTTTTTTGATGTCGAGGAACTTGCGTCTCTGTTCTTGCACAAGCAGGGTAAAGTCAGGATATATGGAGAAGTTTATGCCGTTATACATCAGTTGTTGTGCAGTACGTGCTCCTCTCAAGGTGGTGTCACGATCGCGGTAGTTCAGCAACCGCACAATTATGGGCCTTGGCGGAGTACCTGGTTTCGGGATAGGCCCCAATGTTCTATGCGCTCGCTCCACTATGAATTGGGCCGAGAATGCGTCTTCACCCACAGATGCTCTCAGTAATTTCTCCACATATAACTCTATCCTACCAGTGTGTGGATTCCGGAATGCCCGTGACGCAGATGTTGTTGCGTCGGCTACGGGCCTCCAAATCCTCGGTCTTTGCCGCTATTTCTCGGAGAATGTTATCCATCCGGGCTAGTTGGGTCATGTGTGTGGCCGTGGTATCTTCAGCGTCCGATAGGCGCTGTTCGGCAGCTGTTAATCGTTCCTCATGCTGATCCACCTTGTGGACTAAGGCATCCATTCTCGAGGATATCTTGTCTACCTTGGCCACTACCGTGGCGAACCCCTGGCGCATCTCCTGCAGGACTCGCTGGATGTCCGATCCGCCTGAGGACTCTTCGGTGCTGTGCTCCGCCATTCCTGCGCCACGCGTGGCCTGGTCCGCTTGCGGCACTTTCGCCCCTTTCTTGGCAGCTTCAAATGATAGTTTAGTTTGGCGATTGTCTTGTCGGACCATGATGTCTCCGGCCGGTCAGTTCCTCAATGCACGGCTGATGTCTCTCATGGATCTCAGAGGCGTATAGGCCGTCAAGGCGTCAGGCCTGCCGCCACGGTACAGCCCTCGGGCTTTGCTAGCCGCCGGGTCCGCCTCTCGCAACGCCGGGGCTCCTGTGCCGTCCCGGGGAGCAGCTGCCACCGCTGGTTTCTTGAGGTCCGCAGGGATCTGCTCCAAAGTCAGATAGAGTCTGCCCAAACACATACGCTGCCTATAGAAACACTTTTTAGCGCCGATATTCACCAGTTGGTGAGGATATTTGCAGGATATTTGCTCCAGGGTGCAGGAGCCTAACCGTTAGGCGGCCATTCTGTGTGTGCGCCCTCTAGCGCCCCCATGGTTTTTATACCATAAAGTTAGCCTCGGGTTCCTTACATAATCGATGTGTTGCAAGTATGATAATGCAAATGAACGTAGAACAATACCTGCGATTGTGCAAAGTAGTTCTCTTTCTCCCTAGGATGTAGATGACCATGACATTTTACACAGAATATGTTCATGCTGTTACGTACGTCATGTGAAAGGACTTTTCTAAGAATCCTAATGCATAATCAAATGAGGCTAGTTTCTAAGAAACTGATCCACATTTATTTAGCACATTAATAGGTAAAACGTCAGTGCTACAACTGTTATGCAGAGCAAGGTAGGACAAATGTAGGTGAAAGGTCATGTAGCTACCTAGGCCTAGATTGGGGTACACTGGGGAACATGACACCAATTGACTTGCATCGAGTACGCATCAGTGTCTCCACTTTGCACACAGCCTCCTTGGGGTTTCTGGGTACTTATCTCGGGTGGTTCCTTGTGTCCCCAGCTCTTCTGAGTATCTACTCCCGACTTTGGTCGAAGTTTGCATTCCACTTCATTAGTATATGGTTTGGTCTCCCCTTGGAGACCACTGTGTGTTTGTGCATACTTATCGGTTTACAATTGAAGTATTGTATGTATTGTGTTGATATCTCCGGGTAGGAGACATACCAATGCGTTAGTGAGTGTGTGTGTAATAAATATACTTATTTTTATAATTACACTGTGTGGTTCTTTTTCATTTAACCTACACTATGTCTATATGATTAGTTCTGGTGAAAGAAGCTGCTTAACACTCCTTCTGGACTAAGCCTGAAGGCAGCTCTCCACAGCTACCTCTTGGAGCGCTTTCTATGGTTGTCTAAGACCACTAAAATCACCCTAAGGGTTGTCTGGATTATTGCAAGGTGCTTCACTTAAATAACTGTGCACCATATACTAAGCCAGCCTCCTACAGTAAGCTAGCCTCACAAAGGTGTCTCATAAGCTGGAGTGAGTCTTGCAAGTATTGAGCTAACCAACAGAAAATGTTGTTTGTTTTATGTATGTATGTTCGTTTTGGCTGCAGCAGTGTTGTGATACTTGGGCAATTGATCAAATGCTTGATTAACAGGTCTACTTTTTTTTATACCAGCCTAAATGAGAACACTAATTAGGACTTTGAATGAATGCATTGGGCAGAAGCTGAATCTCCACAATTGCATATTAATATCATTGCTACAATATGTAATGATGGTTTGTAACAGTGTGTTAGAGAGGATTCTTCGACTGTCTTTTGGATGTTGCAAGCACTGAAATGGTAAATACTGCGCAGCGATCCACATTTTGCAACTTTTGACAAGTTAAACCTTACATTTTGAGCTCTTAAAAGACATTCTGATTGAGTTTTCTGCACTTTTTAGGCTGCTTTGCCATTGAAGAGTGATAATTCATAATGTAGTAGGTCTGGCCATCGGAGCCTATTCCCAGAGGCAAGAGTTCATGCAATCTTGCTCTGACACAGTTGTGTTCTGTGATTTTAATAAATTACTATTTTATCCTCCTGTCGCCTGAAACTCTTATAGAAGCTGTGCAGAGAAATCACAGGCAATGCTTACGCGTGAAAAAAATAGATGACATTTTAGTAAGTCATTTTCTCTGAGAACTACCTGAGGGTTGGAACGTGTTCTGTAATCCAAGTAAAGCTGCTCGGTGATATTGTGAGTTCAAGCTATACTTTCCCTTTTACATTTTTTAACGCTGTCATTTGTTGGGATACTTTAGGACAGTGGTTCCCAATCTGTGCACCACAGCACCTCAGTGCACCGTTGAAACAAGCTAGGGGCGCCGTGCACCAAGCATTACAGTTTAGGAACCTCTGCACAGTTAATCACACTGGCCGAGCCCCTTTCTCTATTATGTGTTTGTGGTCTCTATTAATTCACAGATTGTCCCATATTCCACGTATCCCCTTTCCACTCTGTTACAAAAAGTACATTTTGTCATCTCTCTGGGGCTCCTCACTCGGAAGTGTCCTGTAGACCTCACCGTCATGGTAGTAGTACATCTAGAATCATTCTGGCCCTAGTTCTTGAAGCTAGTGTATTGAGCATGTTGGAAAGCAAGCTTGCTTCCATAAACAAATTGATCCTCACCAGCATGTTTTCTTATGTGATGGGCTATGCAGGCACTTTTACTTGCATGGGGGTGGGGGAGGAGGTGAGAAGAGAATTGGGCTTCCCAAATAATCTCTGATGGTAGGGAGGATTAGCCTTTAGAAAGAAAGAACCATGTTATAGCGATGTAATCCCCCTCGCCCCCCACCCTCAATAACACACTTATGGTACATAAAAAGGGCTCTTTTGCCTACACTTTCCTGCATGTCTGGGTCAATATATGAGAAGCCAAACAAGCCAACTAGTTCAGAGACGGCTCACTAACAAAACATTGCTTCATTTAAGCAGGTATTTGACTGTTAGAACTTCAATGTCACCATCGTGTGGCATGCCACATGTTCTACACGTTGTGTATCTTGGTCATAAAAAGTCTTAATGGCTCACTGAAAGGGATTTCAAAGTCTTCATTTCTAATAATCAATATTCTTTATAATGAAATTGAGAGAAACCAGGACGGTTGTATCCGGAATGAGCTGAATACCCAGTCACAATTTTATTCTGAGACCTGTATTTGTATGTTTTATTTAATGAATTCAAGACTGCGAGCTACTCATCCTTGACATAAGACGACTTGAGCGCTTTGTAACAATAGCAGCCTTGATAAGTGATGTATTACTGAATTTTGTTAAACCGGAGCACCCATCACATTTAAATATGGGACTTGTATGGACTTGAAATCTAATTCATCAATTACTTGGCCATAGTGAAGTTCTAAAAGTGTGCACGTATGCACTGTATTGCAAATATTATATTAAGCTCACCATCCCTATGTGGGGCACTGAAACATGATTGCAATTTTGCATCAAAGGGTGTTTCCCAACCCTCTAACTGCATTCACTTTCTCATGCAAATGCTATTGTGGCACCTTGGAGGGAGTACCCCGGATGACCTCTTGGAACGAGTGGCAACAGTTTGTTTCCTAGCTGAGTTTTTGCCACTTCACGCTTCACTTGGAGTGCGGAGTTCCACAAAAACTCTGCAACTACCGGCGGAGCAGAGTTTACCAGTGCACTGCTGTAAATAAAATTAATTCCAGCAAAGACCCTTGCCAAGTGGCTTCTCCCCTCTCCCGGGTGGCTATTTGGTGGATCCCCAAGCAGGGCTCCACAAGGGAAGGGCACCATTGGAAAGGGGGGGGGGGGGGGGGAGGTTTCTCCCCTTTCCAACAATACCTTTGTAAAGTGTTTCGGTGCTCGGGGGGCTGAGAAAATCCCACGAGCACCGAAACATTGAAACTGAAACTAAGTTTCTTTTTAGTTTTCAATGTAATGATGACAGCGTGCCATCGTCTTTACATTGAAAATTAGAAACAGGCCTTATCAGGGTGGGGAAACTCTTCCCCACCTCCTGAGGCCACCCCCCCCCCCCCCCACCCCCCCCCCCACAAAACAGGAAATCCCTCTGCTGTTTGCAGCAGAGGAATTTAGTGCGCCTGTGCACATGACGGAATGGTTCTGTCCTGAGCACAGGAGTAGTGGTGCTCATGACAGAACCATTCCGTCATGAGCACCGAAAGTGTTAACAGTCCAAACAGATGATGGTTGCTCCTACAAACTATGTATTTATATTATGTATATTTGTTTGGGGGAAAACAGTAGCCATGTGATGCAGCTCAAAGCTTGCCCAATTTAAATTTACCCTACGAACAACTTCATTTCACTAGGCCCATTTCATTAACAAACTCTCAGAATCACAATAGTCTAAAAAAATGTCTCTGATTTCTGTAAACCATTGTCCTCTGATTAATCTTTTCGTTGAGCTGATGGGGACTGGAATACTAAGAAACGTGAGCAATTATTTTATGAGGACCCGGAATAAAATAAGTGTTACCTCAAACCTATTTTAAACACTTTCTCAGGCACAAATACAAATGCCTTGATACAAGAAATATGACCAAAAGAAGGAGACCAAACCAATAAAGATAACTCATGAAAAACATTTATCTAAAGTTTTGTATTATTCGGACAAGTCAAGAAAATACATTTCAATTCAGATTTAATAACAAGATTATCGATACAAGTAGTCACACAGCACTAAACAGAACATTATTAGACAGCTGAAAAAACAGGACAACCTTTTGAGGTTCAGTTAATCGTACAAAGCAAAGCTGATAGGTTCAAGTTCGTCCTCAGTTAAACTTGGTCAAGTCTGATCTGCAGCACTATGTGCCACAGTCTGAGTCGGATAACATCTCAGCCGAAAGGTTATCTCCCTGCACACTTTACTAGCCGGCAAAGTACAGGATTCAAGGTTACAGTTAGATATACTGCAGATCATAAAAGTCTATTCCACCCAGTGTGGGTGGAAAGGGGCATAGGAAAGATAATAGGAATCAAAAGTCTGTCTGACGGCATGCCAGGCAGGAAAGGAAAATTATAGCTAGCCCCTGCTCCTTGTCCGATGGGGCCATTATACCTCCAATTTTCCAGGTTTACACCGCTTAACGTATCAGTTCCATCAGTCCAGGGGTTCTCATTGGTCACTCATGGTGGGCTATTGTGGGGGGATCAGTGAAACACACAAATCCGACAGAATTAATTCATCCTTTTTTCAAATTTCATTAGGTTCATTGAAGTTCCCATTCAGTCATTTCCACGGAAGTAGGTGGAGCTTTACTTTGCTTACAGTCCATCCATTCCCAGGTGCCTTTCCCTGGGTTTGCAACAATACTGTTACATTTCTATTGATTATGCTTCTTAGTGAGAAGTGAGTCCTTGGTTAGCAAATACAGAAATTAAACTCCACAGAAAGTTCTCATAGATCTTAGGTGTCTGCCTCACATGATTTTACATTAACGCTGGGTAAAAGAAACATTTGAGTCCTACATAAAAATGAAGCTGATTCACTACTGGTTAATTCCATTGTAAATCTCACATTTTCATATATGCATTTCGATTTGCTCCATTATAGTAGTTATAATTTCTTTCAGGTACTACATCTCAATATTAGGTAGTACTAAAAAAAACTTTTTTCTAAAGCATTATTTGTACTTTATCTTTTATCAACTCATATTATTTACGTGTCACTCTCAATATTTGTGTAATATATTAGGTAGATGCTACTGAAGCTCAGATTTGCACTACGTCAAATCTCTCTAGTTTAGGCGATTTTTCATTTCAAGAACTTTATTATGCGTACATAGATTTTAGGTCTGCAACACATTTGATTGTTATGTTAACAATGTTTTATTTCCTCACAACTCGTAAATACGTTCAAGTGGAGTTCTCATGTTATCTCTTTAATTTTTGTTTCCATTTTCGTATCATCATTTAGAACACTTTGCATGTTTTGCGATGCAGTATGTATTCTCACGTTTTTCGACTCAGCAGGTAAACATGTCTTCATCAGGAAATATTTGTCATAATGATTTTTACAGGTGAGAATTGATAAAGGTAGACATCGGATAAAATCCACGTTCCATCAATCCCCCCTTACATGGCAAAGCAAGCCATCACATAATCTTACATCACAAATGCTGTCGCTCAGGCTACACCTAAAAAGACCTTGCAAATACTGCTTCTAGCTTTATTGTAACACATAGAAGTAGCTTCTTTATCTAGCCGAACAAACGTACCCAATTTAGCAATGATGAAGCTGTCGCATTCTAATGATTTTCTGAGTCCTGATATGCTTGGGTGCTTCTGGAATACTCTGCTTCTGTGTGGTAAGCTTCTCTAGTATACAAGTTGAATAATAAGAGACCATTTCCCTAAGCAGTATATTTTCAAGCTGAATATTGCTTGTGATTTTGTTTCCTTCTCAATAATTAAAGAGTTGGGTTTCTGCCTGCAACTCTTTTTCTGCTCATTTCCTAGGGTGCTACGGTGTGGATGGAGAAAGTGATTCCATTATGAGTTCAGCTTCAGAAAACTCCACAGAGCCATGGTTCTGCGATGCCTGTAAGTGCGGAGTGTCTCCTAGCTGTGAACTGTGTCCTAATCAAGATGGAATCTTTAAAGAAACAGATGCTGGAAGGTATTAACATTTTTATGTTTCAATGAAATTTTAAAGTATTTTTCACGCCTGCCAGACCTCCTCTAGCTGCTTGTGGGCTAAAGCTTCTTGAGGACCATAACAAAAACGTAGTGATGATAGTAACCAACTATTGCTTACCATTGGTTAGTTTTATTGTTACTGTTATTTATTTGCTTCATTTTCTATGGCTTGCCTTCCACTTCTTGTGGTTTATACTCCCCATGGAGAATAGCCATAGCTGACCAAATGCACTGGAAAGGAAAATTGATCACAAAGGGAGTATGTTGGCTTTGCCAATGCTTGTGTTATAGGAGTTACATGAAATAATTGCTACTTAAACATGTATTTCGTAATGGAAGTCTGCAAAAATACAATCCTAAGTCATATTAATTGCTATTTTTGATTTTCATGAACGTTCAATAATATGTTCCTACTGTGTTGCATGACCTACCCATGCAGAATCTTAAGTTGTGGGCTTCCTGTTCTGGAGAATCACTTTATCTTTCTATTTCTAACATTAATATTAAACATGTGCTTTAAAGTTTCTTTAAAAACTGGCTTTAGGACCTAGGCATCCTGTACTGAAAACCATAACCATGGGAAAAACCTGTTCGATTGCACACCCTTACTCGGGCACCACATGCTGTTTAGAATACCCACAATTTATTGAGAGTAGACCCTGATACTTCATCAGCTGTAGCACAGTAAAGTGATCTCAACAATTGAATGCAAACAATGACAGTATGCTAGAACACAAGTCTTGCGAGTGTCTTCATATGGGTTAACATTATCTGGCAATAGGGATTGTTCCCATAACATGGACAATCACATGGCTGGAATTATGTGATCAGTATAGGTTGTGTATTTATAGCGTAAGGAATTGGATGGTGCAGGCATGTAGAAAGTTTGACTTGCGGAACTTAGTATGCTTATTTGCATAGACAAATGTAAAAGTCTTTAGTATGAAGCCGTAGGCGAATAACATTAATTTGTGGAATAGAGTGCATTGAAATAGATTCATGCTCTAGAAGAGGTAAATACATCACTTGTGATTAATGCAATGTAAAATATCCACATAAATACATTATGATTACATTTAGGGTAATGTACCCTCTGCCATACATTAGACGGATATAACGGGTCACATAAGATTTCTGTGACCACATTGAGGGACGAGACTGAAGGCTGAGTTACTTTATATCGTCTTGGAACTTTGAGGTGACTTGCAGTATACTTAAAATGTACATCAGGGATACTTTATTCCTTATAATACACCATTATCCTTCCCACAAACAGCTTAAATCCTCAGTGTTTTTCTCTATCAAAAGAAAGAGATGGGATATTTGCAGACATGAAGAATAAAAATAGAATCTGTAATGCAAAATTAACACAATGAAAAACAGTTAGCTATTAGTTACAAAAAGATATTGATATCAATTCAATGCAAGTCAACATTTTAAAGAAGGTTGTAGATCGGAACATAATAAAAACATGCAGAGATTTTTTATTTAATATATTTATTTATTTGAAAGTTTTATATAGCGCGGACAAGATCCTTGCAGATATCAGAGCGCTTTACACAGAGAAGTACATGAGCATGGTTAAAACAGATACATCAATAGGTCAAATGATACAAGTAGGTGGCCGCTAAGCCCAAATAAGTGGCTACAAGGCCACACATGTGAGTAATAGAGCAGTTAATGCAAAATCAAAAGGGTCAAACAAGTAGTATAGATCGTGCAGAGTACTAACAGATAGTAGTTCAGGTGTATTTAGCCATGAGGATAGCTTTTACTTCATTTTTAAAGAGTGTGGTGGAAGAGATAAGTCTTGTTTCGGGCGGTAGAGAGTTCCAAATCCTGGGCGCCATTCCGAGAAGGAGCGCTTATATGTTTTTTCCTTCCGGAATCTTCGAGGTTTCAACAGAAGCTTGTTTGAGCCTCTGGTATTTCTAGTTCCTCCAGATATTGTCAGTTTCTGAGCGAGGTATCTGGGTGAGTTTAGATGTACCCCCTTGTGTGTCAGGCAGGCGATTTTCAGATGAATTCTAGCTTCAAATGGCAGCCAGTTCAGGGATCTCAAGTCCGGGGTAATATGGGAGTATTTTTTTGACCCAGTGATGAGTCTCGCTGCAGCGTTTAGAGAAGCTCTTAGGGGTGCGGTTGTAGTTAGGGGGAGTCCACAGAGGGCGATGCTGCCGTATTCAATTCGAGGTATGACTAGTGCTTGTACTGCGGTTTGGAAGTCCTTGGCTGGGAGGTAGGGTTTAAGTTTCCTCAGAGTGTTGATCTGGAAGTTTGCTCCCTTTGTTACCTTGCTGATATGTTGCTGCATGTTCAAATTGGTGTCGAGTGTTATGCCTAGTGATTTTGCTGAGTCCACGATGGTGGGTTGGACATTGAGTGCAGTTAGGTCTTTAAGCCAAATTTGAGTGGTGGAGGCCTTCGCTGGAGGTGAGATCAGAAGGAATTCAGTTTTCAGGGCATTGAGCTTGAGATGATTATCGGCCAGCCAGGATTGGGTGCATCTGATCGTTGAGTTCAGGAGCAAGATGTCCTTGGGGGACTGTATTTTGAGATAGAGTTGGGTGTCATCAGCGTACATGTGAAAGTGTACATTGGATGCTTGTAACATGGTGGTGAGAGGTTCCATGACTAGGTTGAATAGAGTTGGGGATAGCGAGGATCCTTGGGGGACACCTAGCGTTACGGGTATTGGCGATGACATCCTGTTGTTGCTTTTGAATTTCTGCGACCTGTTGTGAAGAAAGGAGGTGAACCACTTGAGAACAGTTCCAGATAAGCCCATTCTTGTGTTTAGGAGCTCTAGTAGATTCTCATGTTTAACAGTATCAAATGCTGAGGAGAGATCAAGGAGGATGAGGAGGCAGGTGTCGTTCCGGTCTAGCATTTGAAGTGCGTCGTCAATTATGTGAGTCATAGCCGTTTCTGTACTGTGCCCTGCTCGGAAGCCTGATTGATGCGGGTTGAGAAGATCAAATTGATCAATGTGTTTGGCCAATTGTAGTTGTGCACATTTTTCCAGCAGTTTGGCGAGGGTGGGAATGTTGGTAATGGGACGGTAGTTGTTGAGATCAGAGGGGTCGGCTGTAGGTTTCTTTAGGAGAGGTGTGACCTGACCAACTTTTAGTGAGTCAGGTATGCTCCCCTGTTGGAGAGAGCTGTTGATAATTTTAGTCCAGAGAGGGATAAGCAGGGGGGTAAAGTCTTTTACTGCTGCAGCAGGAAGGGGGTCCGTGAGGTGATTGGATGGTTTCAGGGTGCTGAGCAGTTTGCCAATTTCTTCTTCTGAGTATGTGCCAAAGGTTGACCATGAGGCATTGTTTTTTGGTTCAGTGGCTGCTAGGCACTGTGGTTTGGAGTAGAGGCTTGCGTCAATAAGGAGGTCGCTCTTTATGTTGTCAGTTTTTTGGGAAAAGAAAGCAGCGAAGTCTTCGCAGGAAGGCGCCTCACGCGCAGTGATGGATGGTTGGGGTTGATCCTTGGATTGTGATCTGATTAGCTCAAACAGTTTTCTCGGCCGGTTTTTTGCTTGGTCGAGCTGGAGGCTGAAGAAGTCTGATTTTGAGCGTTTTATTTTCCTGAAGTAGGCGTTTCTCTTTTCCTTTAGGTCTTTTAGGTGCATTGCTGATGGAGCTGATCTCCAGGTACGCTCTGCCATTCGCATGTCTCGTCTATCTTCATTGAGTCTCCCGTCGTACCATGGTTTCGAGATTTTAGTAGAGGTTCTTTTTAGCTGCAAAGGTGCAGCCTCATCAATTATGGAGGTCATAGCGTTGAGATACTGGTCAGTCAGTGTTTGAACGTTCGAATCGCCTGCCGGTGGCAGTAAGAGATTGCACCTGTTAGGGGGCAGAGAGTCTGGGTTGAGTTTCTTCATGTCTCTTTTCCAGACTTTTGGCTTGGATACTTGAACCGGGTTAGCTTTAACTTTTTCATTGATGAAGAATGTGACAGTATGATGATCCGACCAGTCACAGGGTTGGATGGAGTCGAGTTGGGTGGATTCCTCTTTGGAGATGACCAGGTCGAGGATAGAGCCTTTCACGTGGGTCGGGCTGTTACATATTTGGGTGAGGTTGAGGGCATCAAGGAAGTTTTTAAGACTATTTACCACTGCGTCCTTGCCATCATTCCAGTGGAGGTTGAAGTCACCCAGGTATATTTGGGTGAGCTGCCGTCCAGAATTGTTTGAGATCATATCCATGATTTGTTGAGAAAAGGTGGAGTTGGAGTTATCCCTGGGTGGGCGGTAGATGCTGTGAAGAGAACATATCGGTTTGCCCTCACTGATAATGTCAAGGCAGATGTATTCCCAGGTTGTTGGGGATGGTAGGGAAGTAGAATTGACTTTCTGAACAGTGATGTTATTCCTGTAGATGCATGCAATTCCACCACCTGATTTGCCTGTTCTGTCTAGCCTGATAATGTGGTAGTTGGGAGGGACCAGAATGTCCATTATAGGTGACGAGGATTCAGTTAGCCATGTTTCGGTCAGGATGATTAGGTCAAGGTCCGTTAATAATAGTAGATCAGCAATTTCGGCAGAGTGTTTCGAGGCCGATCTACAGTTGAGGAGGGTGCATTTGAGACGAGGTGTGATGCGGGTGGTAGTTTTTTCTAGCGAGAGAGGGACTTTTCTGAGGTTATTGGGGATGGAGAATCTGCTGTTTAGTGTGGGGGGTCTAAGGGGATTTGAGTGTATCGTGGGAATGTTGAGGTGTGGGGTGGTTATGTGATTTTGGGGGGCTGGGTCGTAGGAGCGTAGAAGGGTGAGAGTGTCACGGTCAGAAGTAGAGTTGTGGGTGCGACGGGGGCGGTTGTTGCGATTGCTAGCTGGGCGTGAGTTCAAGTTGGGGGAGAGTTGAGTGGGAGAGTTAGTCGGAAGGGTGGGGGACCCGTTGGGCGGGGAGGTGTAGTTGTGTGAGGGGGGGCTGTAGGGGCGACGAGGGAGACGGGGGCAGTTGCTGCGCCTATGGACAGTAGTTGACGCCCGGTTTGGGGCGTGTTGAGTGAGGGAGTCAGCTGGAGGGCAAGGGGACACGTTGGGAGGGGAGGTGGGTGCTGGGTGCATGGGGTGGGTGGCGAGTAGTTCCTTGATGTTGTGTATGTCTTCTTTGATCTGGGTGAGGGTGGCCATGATGATGTCCATCGTGGGGTAGGTGGTGGAGGTGTGGGCGGTAGTCGGAGGTGAATGGTCGACCAGGGAGTTCGTGTGAAGCTGGGAGCCTGGGCTGGTGTATGAGGAGGTATGCGTTGTGTTAGTGTACGGGAAGGTGTTAGGGAGGGGAGATGTTCTGGGTGGGAGGGGTGTGGATGAGGTAGGGAGGAGGTTGGAGGTAAGAGTGAGGGCATTGGTGGTAGGCGGGGGGGTCAGGGTGTATGCTGGGCGACTGAAAGTCGTGGTTGGAGAGCAGGAAGGGTAATGGGGGCTGAGAGTAGGAGGGGAAGTGGGGTAGGGGGTGGTCCTGTTGTGGGGAGGGGGAGTTAAATTAAGAGAGGTGTGTTCTGCGTGGTTGGCTAGGGGGTAATGTGGTCTGAGAGTGGGGAGGGATGAGGGGGGGGATTCGTCGCCTTGTGTGTTGTCCTGGTGCTGGACTAGGTTAGAAGTGTTGTGTGTGAGATCTGTGCTGTTAGGGGTGAGCGGGGTAGTGATGCCCGCTGTAGGTGTGATAGGAGTGTTGATGATATATGTGGAGGTCTGGGGGTTGGTAAAAAGGGTGGGGGTGTGAGCGGAGTATGTGGAGGAGCGCTCTGTGTCTGTGTTTGAGGCGTGTGTTACAACTGCATGGTGCTGAACTGGGATAGAGTGGTTGTGGGTGAGAGATTGGCGATCAGGAGTGGTAGGTGTGACCCACATTGAGGGGTATGTGGCTGTGAGGTCATGGTCGGTGGGACTGTAGGGGATACGATTGTTGGACCGCGGATGGGAGAGGTGCTCTTTGAAGGTGGGGAACAGGTTGTCTAGCAGTTCCAGGTTCCTGTCTGTGGATTGAGCTAGAATAATCCCGTTATTGTAGATGGTGATGGTGGCTCTGCCTGGAAAGAGTTGGGATGATGTGATGGAGAGAGTTAGGTTGTGGGCGGTTTTCCTGGTGGAGGAGACGGTGAGTAGGGTGAAGAACGCTTTTCTCCATTGCGCTCTACGTCTGGTATGGAATAGGATATCAGTGCACAGGGATCCATTGACCGGTGAGAAGTAGGTGTCAGCAAAGGGCGTTTCAGGGTGTGACCTCAGGAAGTTGTGTTTAAAGCGTTTAGCGGCTTTTTTGGTGAGTGACGGTGGGTAGATGATTTTATATGTGTGATTGCCGATAGGATTGCCGATAGGATCCATGTTGCGAAGATGGTTTAGGAGGGAGTGGGGGAGTATAGTATAGTGGTACACATGTGCGGGAAAACAAGTCCATACATACAGTAGATTACATAGTGCAAGAGTATTACTACTGATCAATCAGCATAGCCCACATGTAATAGTGTGCATAGGAACATATACATACAGTAAGTTATAGAATGCAGGAGTGGCACTAGTGATCAATCAACATAACCAGGATATACGAGTGTGCATCATAGCAATTACATACGATATAACACATTAGAGCACATCTATAAGGCATTACAAAGTACCAAAGCGAAGTAAAATACTGGGAAAGGGTGCAGATACATGTATCAAGTTACATGGCTCAAAAGTGACCCTAAGGGGCAGAGGTACACTAGTGATCCACCAGGGATGAATGGCTCAAGAGTGGCCCTAGGGTGCAGAGGTGACACTCGCATGCAACCAGAAATATATGGGCTAGTAGTGGTGCCTTAGCGGGAAGAGTGAAAATTGATGCAGGTTGAGTAGCTGTGCAATAGTACAGGATTCATTAGTAGTAAATTAAGTATGAGGTAGCAGTCTGTGCAAACAAGAGGGGGG
This sequence comes from Lissotriton vulgaris, assembly GCF_964263255.1. NCBI lineage: Eukaryota > Metazoa > Chordata > Amphibia > Caudata > Salamandridae > Lissotriton > Lissotriton vulgaris. The sequence goes on along the minus strand of NC_141698.1, from coordinate 985,168,129 downwards.
AAGTAGGAATAGTAATGTTATATAAGGTGAATATTAAGTATGAGGTAGCAATCTGTGCAGAGTAGTGCAGAGTATAAGTGCAAGTGGAATACTGATAGAATATAGAGACAGGGTCCAGATGCAACAATTAACGTGCGTCAAAACTCGAGAATCTAAAGTGACAATGGTTGTCAAACCAATAGTATGAGGTAGCAATCTGTGCATTTATAAAGACATACAGGTAATAGTGGCACTCGTGATGAACCCAAATATATGAGGTAGTAATCTGTGCGTTACAAATGTTCAAAAAACCAGTGTAGGTATAATGCTGCAATGATATGCATACACTCTGTCATATATAAGGTAGCGATCTGCGCATTACAAAAGATCAGGATAAGGCTAGGAGTGTAATACTGCAATAATAGGGAGACATTCTTTCATATATGAGGTAGCAATCTGCACTAAACAATGATCAAACTAAAGGTAGAAGTATGATACTATGGTCGTAGGCTGGCATTCTTCCCACAAGTCTAAAACACTATAGTCCAGTAGATACTAGTCTAAAATGGCCGACAATTAGCTCCAATCGAGACAATAGTCCTCTGTTTGTTGCTGTGCAGGCAGGGGAGGTATGGATATTAGTCCTCTGTTGGTTGCTATTACTTTGAGCACCGGGGAGGAGATTCCACTTTCTGTTAAAGTATGCAGAGCTCAAGGATAGCTGGGAGGAATTCTTATCTCTGTGTGGGGGAGTTAAGCTGAGGGGCCACGTGAACAACAGAGGTAAGGGGGGATTTATTACTACAGTTTTATAGCCCCAGCCATTTTGAACAAAGGAGTTAGATTTTTTTAAAAAGAGAGCAGGCGGATGGGAGAAGTAAATACCTTAAGTTTCTGTGATTCTTTAAATATTGCCAGTAGAGTTATACAGAGGCACTGCTTTAGCCCATGATTGGCTGAATCCTTTCCACTTCGTCGATGTGTGTGGCTGTATGTACTGTGTAATCTTGAGTCTCAAAAACAGGGCTCCCAGCCTGTATTATTCTGATGATCAGCTCAGCCAATTGCCAGGTATACTCCTTCAGTTCCTGCTAGCTCACTTCACTCACTCGCTCCTATTGAAAGAGTTCGTTTTTGAAGTTGAACTGAGCTTAGCTCTCGCAGGTCCGCTTTGAGATATTGTGCCCCCACTGTGTTGGCCAGCAACTAGTGATCAGCATCGCTCTCGGTCCTCCAGTCCGCCAGTATTCCTCTGCTGTGGTGTGGGCGGGAGAGGGGGGGGTTCCGTCGTCCCGGTGCTGGTTTCCGTGACTTTTGTCTCTGTCGGGATGTGTTCCTTGCTTCATGTACCCTGCTTCATGTGGTGAGAAGGGTCCTGTGTTCCTCCCGTTTTGGTCCTGGTCCCAGCTGTCAGCTCGGATTCCTCTGCTGCGGCGGGAGGTGGGGTAGTGTTTGCAGAAAAACCACACGCTGACTTTTGGTGCAGCGGTGAACTCGGATGCTCGGCTGCTGGGGGAAAGCTTCGAAGAGCTTCGAAAACCACACGCTGATTTTCGGTGCAGTTAGTCCAGGTGCCAACTCGGATTCCTCTGCTGCGGCGAGGGGTGGGGTAGGGTCCGGTGTTCTTCCTGTTCTAGTCCTAGTCCAGGTGCCAGCTCTGGGGGGGGGGGGGCTCCGTTGTTCCCGGTGGTCCTCCTACCGATCTCAGGGCTGTGACCAGCGACCTGTAGGGTGCTCTGTTGAGGGAGCCTCGACCACCTTGGGTCCCAGAGTATCCGTTGATAGACGAACCCCTAGCTCACGATCCCCTAGTTCCCGATCTCCGCATCTGCCTCTGTTCGGGGGTAGGGGGGGGGGGTGCGTTCCGGTGTGCGTTCCGTATGTACTGGCTGTGGAGGATATCGGGTGGCGATTACCAGCTTCCCGAGCCTCTCTCAGCCCTCCGCTGTCCTTTGGGCTCCTCTGCTGCGGTGCGGTCCGTTTCCAGCGTTGTTCCGCGTCCCAGGGCTTTCTCAGCTCTCCACAACTTCTCTGTTGTGGAGCTGGCGGGTCACAACAGTGTCCAAGCCGTTACTCCTGTAACTCTTATTGCTGGAAGGATCGCTGGCCGCTGCTAACAGGGATATACCCGGTTAAGGGATCCCAAGCGCGGGGAGCTCCTTCGGGACGCTCCTACCAGGCGGCCATCTTCCTTCCTTCTATTTACCTAAAGAATGCAGAAAATCAAATATTGCCATAAATATCTCCTTTCTGTTGATCACTGTTCATCTAGAAAAACAGAGAAAAGCGAGGAAAATTCAGGTTTTAGCTTTGCTGTTTGAACTGCCGTTTTGATATGAATATAATCTTTGATAGTTCTTTTAAACTATTCAGATGTAATAATAACATACAACGCAATTCAATTAATAAAAGAACGATATAGAGATAAATATATAGTAAAATACAATAAAATATAAAAAAATGGTTTAGCTGCTGGCAGTGTTGCTTAGGCTCCGTGGTTACCGCGGCATTGCAAAATCTGAGTTTAAGGCACTTTATCAGTTAAATTAAGCAAAATTCATCAGGTGAAGTGCTAAGTGCCTTACACGATTATATCATTAATGCTTCAGGAGCGTCTACCTGGCCTCAGTCATCAAATGTTTCTTTTGGCTACTTTGTCCATGAATTTCGTGGAATCTCACCGTAAATCTGTAATCTGCTCCCCCTGAAGCAGTACTTGATTGCCACCTGACAAGATCGAATATTAAATTCCTGAAAAATCGGTCTGAGCAGCAGTTTTCTTTCCCTCTCAAAGGAAGCACAGTTTTCCTATGACATGGGCCAGAGATTATTTTTGGTAGGAGCAAACTAGACCAGATTTGTCGGTGGTAGCATGTTTCCACCCATGAGCCCCCTTCCCCCTATAACAAATAAACCCATCTGAAGTCTTAAATATTTTATTTTGAATATCTTGAACAGTGGCAACAATAGGTAAAGTTGTGGCTGCGGCTCTGCATAAGTGGATAAAACAAATTGAGTGTTGGTCTTTGCCTTTAGAGTGTGATGGTCGCTTTCGCCGATTGATGTTGGACTGTTCTCCTCAGACTAGATTTATAGCGTTCATAGGTAATGTTCAGGGACCTTTGTGGGACCAATGGAATTTCTGTGATAGACTTCTGTATGGTAGTATGCCAGGGTTAAGGAAATGAATTGTCCAGGCCATGGTCTAGGTGAAACCTAAGGCTCCTGGGCTCTGCTTTTCTTAGTTTTAAGCAAAACTTCAATAGGTCGGGGACAATATATGAACCCCTGCCAAGACGGCGAGACTAAGGCAGTGAAGAAAAAATTGTGGAAGATACTGATCATAGCATTGATGAAAACCCGGCTATTTGCTTTGAAAATCCCAGCTAGCAGTTTGTTGGGGCCAGGTGCCCCATTGTTCCTTCCTTTTTAGGTCGAAGCCTGCATTGCAGGGCATGGCCCTGCTGCAGGCAAAGAGATATTGTGAGCAGGGGATTTCAGTATGGCATGAAGCCACGCCCCTTTTTTCCATTGGCAGGCCTCTTGAAATGGAGGCCTGCCATTGGAAAAAGCTCCTGTTTAGCAGATTTGTCTGCTCTGGATCCTACCTCTTGAGGACTCCATGACCTGCCTTACGGTAGCACGGCAATATTTTCAGAAATATTACCTTGGCAACCATGAGGCAGGTCAGGGAGTCCTGGAGGGGCGGGAATCAGTATCGTGAGCCGCAAGTAACAATTATCACAGCATGAGACCCCACTTATCACAGCATGTCAACAGGCGCCCCAGGCTGCTGGAGCACTCAACTATAATTAATGTGCAGTTGAGTGCTCCAGCAGTGTGGGGTGCCTCTCTGCATGCTGTGATAATTAGAGCGGCATGCTCTATTTGCAGCACTGAACATTTTCAAAGAAGGCGAAGCAGCGACATTCATTGGAGACACTCACCCTCACGTCCTCACCCCCCTCACTCGCCCTCACCCCCTCACACCCCCTGACCCCTCACACACCTCCTCACCCTCACACCCCCTCACTCTCACACACCCTCACACACCCTCACCCTGACACACCCTCACCCTCTCACACCCTCTCACCCTCACACACCCTCTCACCCTCACACCCCCTCACCTTCACACACCCTCTCACCCTCACACACCCTCTCACCCTCACACCCCCTCACCTTCACACACCCTCTCACGCTCACACCCCCTCACCCTCACACTGCCTCACCCTCACACCCCCTCACATACCCTGACACCCCCTCACATACCCTGACACCCCCTCACATACCCTGACACCCCCTCACATACCCTGACACCCCCTCACATACCCTGACACCCCCTCACATACCCTGACACCCCCTCACATACCCTCACACCCCCTCACATACCCTGACACCCCCTCACATACCCTCACACCCCCTCACTCACCCTCACACCCCCTCACCCGCTCACCCTCACACCCCCTCACCCTCCCTCACCCTCACACACCCTCACCCCCCTCGCCCCCCTCACACACCCTCACCCCCCTCGCCCCCCTCACCCCCCTCACCCTCACACCCCCTCTCACTCACTCACTCACACCCTCACCCCCCCTCACACCGCCCCACCCTCACACCCCCTCACACCCCCTCACTCACCCTCACACCCCCACTCACCCTCACACCCCCACTCACCCTCACACCCCCACTCACCCTCACACCCCCACTCACTATCACACCCCCTCACGCTCTCACCCTCACTCACCCTCACCCCCACACCCCCTCACCCCTCTCACCCTGACACACCCTCTCTCACACCCTCACACCCCCTCACCCTCACACACCTTCACACGCCCTCACACCCCCTCACACTGCCTCACCCTCACACCCCCTCACACCCCCTCACTCACCCTCACACCCCCTCACACCCCCTCACTCACCCTCACACCCCTCACCCTCTCACCCTCACTCACCCTCACACACCCTCACCCTCACACCCCGTCACTCACACACCCTCACCCTCCTCACCCTCACACCCCCTCTCACCCTCACACACCCTCACTCACTCTCACACCCTCACCCTCACACCCCCTCACACCCTCACCCTCCCTCACCCACTCTCACCCTCACACCCCTCACATACCTTCACACCCCCCCACTCACCCTCACACCCCCTCACTCACCCTCACACCCCCTCACCCTCTCACCCTCACTCACCTCACCCTCACCCCCCTCACCCTCACCCCCCTCACCCTCACACCCCCTCATTCCTCTCACCCTGACACACCCTCACTCACACCCTCACCTCACACCCCCTCACACCCCCTCACCTTCACACACCATCACCCTCACACACCATCACCCTCAAAAACCCTCACCCTCACACACCCTCACCCTCACTCACCCTCACTCACCCTGACACACACACCCTCACACACCCTCACCCGCATAGCATAACAAAACATATCATAGCATAACAAAACACAGCATAGCATAGCATAACAAACAAAAGCATAGGATAGAAAAAGCACAGCATAACAAAACAAAGCATAGGATAGCAAAACAAAATATAGCATAACAAAACAAAACATAGCATAGCAAAACACAACAAAGCATAGCATAACAAAACATAGCATAACAAAACAAAGCATAACATAAAGCATAGCAAAACATATCATAGTAAAACAAAACATAGCATAGCATAACATAACACAACAAAACATAGCAGAACAAAACATAACATAACATAAAACAAAGCATAGCATAACAAAACATAGCATAACAAAACATAGCAAAACATAGCATAGAATAACAAAACAAACCATAGCATAACATAACAAAGAATAGCAAAACAAAACATAGAATAGTAAAACAAAACATAGCATAACATAACACAACAAAACAGCAGAACAAAACAGCATAACATAACAAAACATAGCATAACATAACATAAAACAAAGCATAGCATAACAAAACATAGCAAAACACAACAAAATATAGCATAACTAAACACAACAAAACATAGCATACATAACAAAACACAGCATTACAAAGCATACCAAAACATAGCATAAGAAAACACAACAAAACATAGCATAGCATAACCAAACACAACATAGCATAGCATAACAAAACAAAGCTTAGCATGACAAAACATAGTATAACAAAGCATAGTATAACAAAGCATAGTATAACAAAGCATAGCATAACAAAGCATAGCATAACAAAGCATAGCATAACAAAGCATAGCATAACAAAACATAGGATAGCAAAACTAAACATAGCATAACAAAACAAAGCATAGGATAGCAAAACAAAACATAGCATAGCATAACAAAACATAGCATAACAACAAAACATAGCATAACAAAACACAACAACACATAGCAGAACAAAACATAGCATAACATAACAAAGCATAGCATAACAAAACAAAGCATAGCATAACAAAACAACAAAACACAACAAAGCATAGCATAACACACAACATAGCAAACATAACAAAACATAGCATTGCAAAGCATAGCAAAACCTAGCATAGCATAACAAAACACAACAAAAATAGTATAGCATAACAAAATACAACATAGAATAGCATATCAAAACACAACATAGCATAGCCTAACAAAACAACGCTTCGCATAGCATAACAAAACATAGCATAACAAAGCATAGCATAACACAGCATAGCATAACAAAGCATAGCATAACATAACAAAACATAGCATAGCTAAACAGAGCATAGCATAATAAAACAAAACATAGCATAGCATAACACAAAATAGCATAACAAAGCATAGCATATCAAAACACAACAAAGCATAGCATAACAAAGCACAACAAACCATAGCATAGCATAACAAAACAAAGCATAGGATAGCAAAACTAAACGGAGCATAGCATAACAAAACAAAGCATAGGATAGCAAAACCAACATAGCATAGCAAAACATTGCATAACAAAACACAACACATAGCATAACAAAACAGCAAAACACAACAAAACATAGCATAGCTTAACAAAACACAACAAAACATAGCACAGCAAAACAAAACATAATAGCATAGCAAAACATAGCATATCAAACACAACATAGCATACCATAACAAAACATAGCATAGCAAAACAAAGCATAGCATAATAAAACATAGAATAGCAAAACAAAGCATAGCATAGCAAAACATAGCATAGCATAACAAAGCATAGCATAACAAAGCATAGCATAGCATAACAAAACACAACAACACATAGCATAACAAAACATAGCAAAACACAACAAAGCATTGCATAGCATGGCAAAACAAAGCATAGGATAGCAACAAAACATAGCATAGCATAACAAAACAAAGCATAGAATAGCAAAACAAAGCATAGAATAGCAAAACAAAGCATAGAATAGCAAAACAAAGCATAGAATAGCAAAACAAAACATTGCATAGCATAACAAAACATAGCATAGCATAACAAAACACAACAAAACATAGTATAACAAAACAAAACATATCATAGCCTAGCAAAACATAGCAAAGCATACCAAACACAACAAAACATAGCATAACAAAATATAGCATAGCAAAACAAAGCATAACGCACACAACCACACACACACACAACCACGCACACACAACCACAACCACACATACAACCGCACACACAACTATATCTATCTGTCTATCTATCTGTCTATCTGTCTATCTATCTGTCTATCTATCTGTCTATCTATCTATCTGTCCTATCTATCTATCTATCTATCTATCTATCTATCTATCTATCTATCTATCTATCTATCTATCTATCTGTCTGTCTGTCTGTCTGTCTGTCTATCTATCTATCGGCCTCACTCTATCTATCGGCCTCACTCTATCTATCGGCCTCACTCTATCTATCGGCCTCACTCTATCTATCGGCCTCACTCTATCTATCGGCCTCACTCTATCTTGCTATTGCCCTCACTCTATCTTGCTATTGCCCTCACTCTATCTTGCTATTGCCCTCACTCTATCTGGCTATTGCCCTCACTCTATCTGGCTATTGCCCTCACTCACTCTATCTATCTATCGCCCTCACTCTATCTATCGCCCTCACTCTATCTATCTATCCATCCATCTATCCCCCTCACTCTATCTATATATCCCACTCACTCTATCTATCGCATCACCACAGCATTACTCAGCACCACCACAGCATCAATAAGGGGCACAACAACATCACTATGCGCTACCACAGGATCATTGAATGCCACAGCATCACTAGTCGCCACTACAACATCACTCAGCGCCACCACAGCATCAATCTGTGCAACAACAATTGGGTCAAATATGTTCTCTCAATGTTTCAAGCTTTATTACAAATGTCACAAAAAGAGGTTAGTATTTCACTTCTGTTCTTGGATTTTCGTCACAATAAAATACACTGAACATATTCTTCACAAAAGTTATTTACAAAAGTTTAAGCTATTGCCATTATAAATTACAATAACTTTTATTTAAGTATTAATTATTAAAAAATTAAAAGCCATTGTTATTTGTAATATCAATAAGCATGGGCGAATTTTGCGAATTCGCAATTCGCGAATTTGCGAATTCGCAATCCGCAAAATCCGCGAATTTGCGGATTCGCTGATTTTGCGGATTGTGTGGGTAAAGGCCGGGCTGGAAAACGGTGCACATCGCTAGTGTGAGGGGAGGGGCCAAACGGACGGGGCTTATATGCGAGTTCACATGCCTCTTGAGTGTATAAAACGACAGGCACGGATCAGAGAAGCTTGTGGTCACAGGAACTGCACAGGGATTGAGCTCGTGAAAGTAAATTATGCAAAGGCCTTCATCAAGCATCATAGCTAATTTTTGACGATAGATATGGGGAGATCGCACACCTACCCAGCCTCGACAAAACACACATTTTTTGGGGGGGCTGATTAACTTTGCCATCACACCAAAGAGTGCTGGGGTCCCTCGAGTGAGCTGTCCATCAAGTGGGTAAAGGGCGCGAAGACGGTGCACACACCACTAGTGTGTGGGGAGGGGCCAGGCGGACTGGGCTTATATGCGAGTTCACATGCATCTTGTGTGTATAAAAGGACAGGCACGGATCAGAGAAGCTCGTGGTCACATGAACTGCACAGGGATTGAGCCCGTGAAAGTCAATTATGCAAAGGCCTCCATCAAGCATCATAGCTAATTTTCGACGATAGATAAGGGGAGAGCGCACACTTACCCAGCCTCGACAAAACACACATTTTTGTGGGGGCTGATTAACTTTGCCATCACACCAAAGAGCCCCGGGGTCCCTCGAGTGAGCTGTCCATCAAGTGGGTAAAGGGCACGAAGACGGTGCACACACCACTAGTGTGTGGGGAGGGGCCAAACGGACGGGGCTTATATGCAAGTTCACATGCCTCTTGTGTGTATAAAAGGACAGGCACGGATCAGAGAAGCTCGTGGTCACAGGAACTGCACAGGGATTGAGCTCGTGAAAGTCAATTATGCAAAGGCCTCCATGAAGCATCATAGCTAATTTTCGACGATAGATATGGGGAGAGCGCACACCTACCCAGCCTCGACAAAACACACATTTTTGGGGGGGCTGATTAACTTTGCCATCACACCGAAGAGCACCGGGGTCCCTCGAGTTCACATGCCTCTTGTGTGCATAAAAGGACAGGCACGGATCAGAGAAGCTCGTGGTCACAGAAACTGCACAGGGATTGAGCTCGTGAAAGTCAATAATGCAAAGGCGTCCATCAAGCATCATAGGTAATTTCCGACGATAGATATGGGGAGAACGCACACCTGCCCAACCTCGACAAAACTCACATTTATGGGCTGCTGTAACTCTTTTAGGATGGCGCTGGCAAGCTGCCAGCGCCATCCTAAAATAGTTACTAAGTTAGCTTCATCAGGAAGCACTAATAGATAAAATAAAGCAGGTGCTCGAGCACCTGCTTTATTTTATCTATTAGTGCTTCCTGTTGAAGCTAACTTAGTAACTATTTTAGGATGGTGCTGGCAGCTTGCCGGCGCCATCCTAACATAGTTAAAAGTTCAACAGGCTTGAACTTTTGCCCCCCAAATCCGCCGCTCGCGGATTTCGCGGATTTTCAGTAAATTCGTGGATTTACCAAAAATCCGCGAAATCCGCGAGCGGAACGGATTTCCCGCACATGCTTAAATATCAATACATCTAAGTCACGTGAATACAACACATATTGCATTACAAATGCTATAGGTGTCACAAGTTATAACTATTGGCACTGTAAATGACAAAGCTATTATTTTTGCTATTTTCAAAACCAGCACATAAATAAAAAATGTGTCATTTACAATACCAATAGCTCAAACTTTCCTAATGCGAGACCTTATGCATTGCAAATGCTTGTTTGAAATGTTAATACTGTTCATTGACTTAGCTACTGGCTTTGGCAGCAGGCTTTATGGTATCAAAACTCAACTGTAATAAGATGTTACATTTGAGAAGCTACATAATATCTTTATTAATGGCGACTAGTGATGTCATAAGTCTCCAGTCATAAAGAAATTAAAGACTGGTCTTTATATTGGAATTGCAGGCTCCCAAATGTTATAAAAAGGTAATTCATCTGAGTCTAAATATAAGCAGTGTGGGGTTAGTTCACTGCAATAGCCTCCATGGCTCATTGCTTTTTGCATCTTAAAATAAAATGCAGATAGCCCTCTGTATTTTTGTCAGACACATAAAGTGAATACTGTAAGTATTAATTTAAGGTCATGGTCTGATATAATTGGAGAGGTGGAGCAGCGCTATTTTCCCACCTGTACAAAGGGTAAATGGTTGCTTGTCACTGGACAGGCACTTGCTGCTTTTGGCTGGAAATGTTGCGACTTTGGTGATATATTGAAAGCAAACGACAGAACATAGCACAAGAACATACACAAACTAACATGACTCCACAGCAGAAAGCAGTCGAAACAAAACACATCATCATATTGCAATAATGCAGCACAGAAGGACAGCAGCACACTAACACCAGAACAAACTGCCACACAACAAATACGCACATGCATACTTCTTAGGGACCTCCAGAAACTTGCCTAAACTTCCTTCCAAGGACATGAAATAGTGGCATCGAAAAATATTTTGTGATAGAGCTCCAAAGTTCAAGAATATAAATTCGATTAACACTCAGCGTCCACATGTTTATTTTGCGCATCTTTGAATTCTGTATTTATTATACCATTGTTGTATGACATTCAAATAATAATGGTACTTAAAACCCTGGCTGTCGCCCAGGTTTTACACGAACATTTCTCTCCCTTAGTTAACATCTGTCATGGTTGCCTTAAGCAAAATGGATGGTAAAGTAACAAGGAAGATTATTCTTTTCTGATTACCCAATTTGTCTTAATTACAAGATTCTGAGCCATATGCATCTGAACAAATGAACAAGAAAATATTTAGAACTGCTATGAAAAGAAACGAAAATGCCTCAGCTGTGAACTTGACTTTTTTCCTATTTCAAATAAAGATTTGCGTATGAAATGGCAGTTAGGTGGTTGAGGAAATGAGGCACTTGTGTGCCAATCTCTCTGAAATGCTATTCTAAATCTGTAATACCGCAATACTTGTGTGACATGTACTAAAACATTTTAAGAAGGTCAGTGTGAAGCAAGCAGCCAGCTGTTGGATTTATCACAGATAAACTCCTACCGAGTGCAGCAGCATTTAATACACCAGTGGAGCATGAAAAAACTGTACAAATTAAATTGAGAAGCAGCTGCTTGTTGAAGATCTGTATCTTTATATTGAACTCTGCCGGATGCATTTGGGAGGTTGTATAAAAATGCCCTATCTGTAATCTAAAAAGCACAACCTTGCTCCTCTTTTAAAGAAGATAATTGTGAAGATGAATAACCATTTCTGCACTATCTAAACCTACCCCTCCCATAAAATGTTCCCACAATATATAACACATCAAAAAGTGATTGTATGATGGTAAAAAGAGATGTACTGCGTTTAGAATCCCATGTTATCAGTCTGTGCCATGTATGCTTTTAATGTAATCTGCGGATTACCGGCCCTGCTATCTAGTTTAATTTCAACCATCAGCTGTTTGTATGTTTAATAATATGAAATAATTTTTAATATTGTAGGAAGATGTGTGGCAAAATGGTAACATTTTGAGCTTCTTAGTTTTATCGGTTATCGTATATCCCTTTTATTATAACCGTGAACATTGACATACCGTTAAACAGACGAAGGGAAATCTGTTCCTTTTATCCAAGATAATTTCATGATGGTGTCGAATTTGTTTCGAGCTGGGATATTTCTAAAAACAGCTTGATGCATTGACTATTCAAATATATAGTTTTGCAGCTTTACATCAAGCTAAGATCATAGGGCTGTGTTCCTGGATGTTTGTTTCTGAAAGACTAGAGTTGGTCAATGTTTTTTACAGATGGATTGATCAATTGAATTACAATCTGGGTAGGAATGAGCTATACAACAACCAACAAGATAACCTCTCATTTAAATAGTAGAAATAGAAAAGATGATCAAACTACAACATTCCAAGGGCCTATCTCAAAGTACATTTTTCTCTTCTTCAGAAACCATTGCACGCTTGATCCGTTTCAGATGTAGAGATTTCCAACAATTGAACACAAACAACCTGAAAATAGTATGTTTCAAATTCTTTGACTATCCGCAGAAGAGCGACAATTGTGTCAGCCACATTTTCCTGGGTCTCCTCCCACTGCACCAGTTTTTTTTTCTCTGGCATGTTGCTCGTTTTTGGCGATTGCTGCCTGCTAACAAGGCCAACCAGATGAGCTTTGTTTAAAAGGGATGTCCAAATTTGTCATGACTATCAGTCTGGGAGGTCAACCATCTATGTACCCCCCTGTACGGCAGATATGTGAAGCAAACATAAAGGATATATTATTCCTAACTTCTTTTAGAAACATATGATTATGTAGCCTCTTCTGCAGTAATTTGTGACTTTTGATTAGAGACATAAATCTGCAACACTTTGATAAACCTCTGTGGAAAGGACCAGTAGTGAAGCTGTGTTCTATTTACCAAATACCTGTAGGAGTTATGGGCTACCGGATCTCAGCTGGAGTGCATTCTGATGAGATGCACATTTCTTTCTGGAATAAACCTCATTAATTAACTTGTAATTGCCTGCTTTGCAGCTCCCACCTTAAAGGACTGGACATACAATGCCGAGTTTAGAGGGTGGAGTCCTCTTGATCCTGCCAAGCAGGCCATCAGTGCTTGACAAAACCCTTGAGCACCTTTTCATATTCAAAAGCTGCGCTGAGCTGTCAGCATAGGCCACATGCTTGTCTGTGAAGGATATTTCCTTTGAAGCTCAAACATCTGAACTTGGATGACTAGGCGTGGAGCACAGCTAAGACAACAATTTGCCATATAAAATTTCCGATGCATGTAATAGTTTTGACATATTAGAACATGCACTTATATTAAAATTGGCTAGCTTTTACCACCACTTCCTGACTAGTTTCCCATTTAAACACCCTACATGGCCCACTCCATAGTGTGTAGGAAACAGCCTCTCTGTACAATGTACTAAAATGAAGTACACTATATAGGGAGTGTGAGAAATCCCCAAAAGGCAGGTAGAGGTAAAAGTAAATTATACTCTTTTATTGGTAGTGTGGGTGAGCAGTGGCTTATCAGAGGTAGTGTTAAGCATTTGTTTTATTCACAGAGGCAATAAATGAGACACATACTCCAGAATATAATGTCGATTTTAATACAATGTTTAAGACTATAAACACAGTTCTAAGGTAAGTACTTCCAGAGTTACGATTTTTCAAAGTTCGCAAAATCTATCACTCCTATCCACAATTATGCACCATAGGAAAAGCAGAAAATGCATAGAAATTCAGTCGATTCGATTCGATTCAAAATCTTTATTCGGATTCCAGCAAATCCATAAAAGCACATTTAAAATACAATTCAACATTTTTAAAAATTACAATAGATGTAATAAAAAGTGCATATCAATACAATTACAAAATTTCATTTTTCTCATTATATATAAAGTACCAAAAAAGAAGGTCAAAAGTCATGGAAAGTGCAGATAAATCAGGGGCATTCCATAGTTTTACGTACATTAAAAATAACTTATAAGAAAGTGCTTGTGCGGAATATAAGTTCATCATCCTCTAATTTTAGGAGCATTAAATAGGACTGATTCAAGGAGAGCGGTCTGTTTTTTAAAATATGGGGCTAAAAACCATTTAATATATTTCATGTAAAACTTGCAATTAAAAAAGAAGTGTGTCATTTTGTTTACTGACTCCATCGCAAGGACACGGAGTGTTTCCAGATGTGCTATGTCCCAAAGGGAAACAGAGTGAAAACGTAATAGTTCCGGCTCTCATTCGAAAAAGTAAGGATCTTTCCCAATTACACATTGGCAGTATCAGATACAATGGAAGTTGTTGTATAAATAAGCCGTTGTTAGTATAGGACACAACAGTTTGTTTCCGCATCTCATCTGACAGTCTCTTTTCATTATAGGTGGCATATAGTTCAAACTGGACTTCCTTTTTATCAGTACTCTTGATATGAGATGGGTTATCAAAGAGATTGCCTCTGCCTATGCTAGACAAACTTTCTTGTATAGCACAAAGCCATGGGATCCTATTCCATTTATCACAGGCTAGGCACTCCCTCAGGATATCCTGTGTTAAACTAGCATAGTCATTAGCCCAAATGGCCAGCCAGAATAGTGCAGGCCTTGCAGCAATAAAATCACTGATATACGGTATATTCAACTCTGAGTGACAAATGTACCCCGATGATGAAATGGGGGCCCCCAGCGGTTTCCTACAGAGCCGATTCTCTTCTCTTTGTAGTGTAGAAATTCAGTCAATGGGCCTTCTCAGAGGGTGTAGGTTGCAAGGGCTTGGAGAGCAGGGCTTGTTGGTCAGTGGCGGGGCCGGGTGCAGAGAAAACAAGTCACTCTGAAGCCGTGCGCCTTGAGGTCCTCTCGATCAGGAGCAGGAAACTTAGTGAGGCGATCTCGGGATAACTGGGCCACTCAGGAAGTGGGTCTCAGGTGACAACGTCCTTCAACGGGTGCTTGCTTCTGGTGCTTCGGGAGTCCAGAGTGAACTCTTCTACTCTGTTTGCCGTTGGCGGTCCAGTACCCCAGGTATTGTTACACTGGTACCTCCAAACTTGGTTGGGAGACAGAACTGACCCTCCAGAGCTGTTGTACCTTTTCTCGCTTCAGTGATGCGTTGGGATCGTCAGGGAGTCGCACATCGACAAACCGGACTTCACGTGATCAGTGCCTGCTGTGTGCAAGGGAGGGATACCTCCAAGGGAGCTTCATCGTGATTTCTTGAAGGCTGAAGATGCTCTGGGGTTCTTGTATTGCTTTTAGGTTTCAAGGCGACACAGCAGCTGCAATTGTCGAGTCCTTGGAGCAGCTGGGAGGGTTTGGCGCCTATTTTCTTCTGCCGCAGGGCTTCAGTTTTCATGCAGCAGGTCTTTATCCTGGTCTTCTCTTGTCTATCAAATCTGATGTCAATCGAATCTGATGTTCAGGTCACGTGGTACCACCTAAATATTGAATGTAGGGGAGTTACAAGGGGAAACAAGAAGTAGCCAATGGGCTTTGTACCTTTCTGGTGTCTACACCCTCTAGTGACCAATTCCTGTGGGAAGAGGCACTACCCTAGCCCAGATAGGTTTTCTCACCATCCCAAGATGGTGGTGAAATTACTATATTCTATGCAACAAACAGATACTTACAGGGTAAGTAACATAATAATCTTATGATTGTATTGACAAAATTCCGACCTGCCAGTGTGCTGCTGACCGCATGTCTAAAGTGAGAACTAATTTTTTTTTTTTGAGTTCAAATCTTTTTTATTGAGCAAAAACAAAGATGATAACGGCCATAATGCATCAGTAGATTTACATTCGTATTGGAGTGACGCCGTGGTCAAGCATGGATCAATGCATATAGAACAATACATACAGGAACGGAAAATAAAGCATAATGAAAACAAGAAGGTAACATCAGACCGAATCTGTAAATGAGATGAGATGAATGAATAAATAAATGGATAAACAAATAAATAAATGAGCAAGGTAAACAATAAAATATGCCATCATTGCAATCTTCACGGTTGTGCACAGTTCCGTTGAGCTCTCCATCCAAATTTTATCAGATAATACCAGGTATACTTGTCATCCCTGCACATTGTGTCTAAGTCTAGTAAGCCCATATGGGCAGGATATAACCAGTACAATTCGTGCGTCCAGCACCCCCACATTTACTAAGAGTTGATCTCATTGCTGGTGTATCATGGTGGATCGAAGGTAAAGGAGGCCTGGTCTAAAGAAGACCATAGTTTTTTGTTGGTAACCTGCCATGGTGATGAGTGAAGAGCAGGATTGTCAGTGCCCCTAATGCAGGACAGCCATTCTCTCCAGGCATTAAAAGAGACCTCAGATGTTGATTTCCAATTGCATAGGACTACCTTGCAAGCTAGTGTTAGCAGGAGATCCAGGAGCTGACGGTCATGATCACCCTTTAGTAGTGGGTCTAAAGCCCCCAGGATAATGTAGATGAATTCCCTTGTAGGGTGTATGTCAAACGTGTGCCCAATGTAGTCAAAGATTCTAGTCCAATATGTTTGGAGCATGGGGCAGTTAAATAACATGTGTGGAAGGTCCCCAATACCCGAGGAGCAGTTCCAGCAATTCGGTGTATCTCGTAGCCCAACCTTAAATAATCGTTGTGGGGTCCAGAAAGCCCTGTTAAGAATCATATATTTGGTCTGAGATAGTATCGGCGAGACCTTATGTGTGAGTGCTGATGCATGTATCCTGACCCAGTCTATGTTTATGCCAGTGTTATTTGGTTCTGATTCCCATTTTGCTTCGTTACGCCTCATCCATTTGTTGGGTGTTGGTGCAAGAAGTTTATATATTTTTGAGACAAAATGTCCAGAGGATTGAAAGTGAGGGAGCATAGATTTCAGCCAAGGCGTCGCTAGTTTGAACGTTCTGCTGGATAAGGCTGACTTTAGTTTCAGGAATGAGTAAAAGTCAATCGGTAATAGGGAGTGTCTAGCCTGCAGAGTCGAGAATGGTAGTGGCATGTTATTTTCGTGTAGGTCTGCAATCACATTAACACCTTTATCAGACCAGTGGTCCCATATTATGGGCGATCCGCCAATTTTGATTGACGGGTTACGCCATAAAGAAGCAGATGATGAATTATGGATTTGTAGACCAGTTTTGTGAGCGCGGTCTAACCGCAAGAGAGCTCTCTTGGTATTAAGTATGATGTATTTAGAATTCGTAAGATGTGAGAGATCCATTGTGAGCACAGCAGAGAGCGGGGCCTTTCCGATAATGGATCTCTCAATGTCAATCCATAAGGGCGTATAAGTAGGGTCTTTGGTAAACCAGGAAGCTCCTTGTTTGCAGAGAAAGGCGGCTTGGTAGTTTCTGAAATTTGGTAGACCTAAGCCCCCTTTAAGCTTTGGCAATTGCAGTTTCTTCATGGCAATTCTTGGTTTCTTCCCTTTCCACAGGAAGTCTGTTAACGACTTCTCAACTTTATGTAAATTTGATAACACTGCTTGCCTTTTTAGGTCTCGCCTGTCGATGCGCATGCGCATCGAGCAAGGCGAGAGTATTGGGACTTATCCACTCTTTATCCACACTGCAAGGAATCGTGGCGATTCCTTGCAGTGCCCGTGACTTTTAAGCTCAATGCGCA